>NC_139686.1:13821173-14473080 GCF_964106915.1 Podarcis gaigeae | reverse complement strand
CATTACCAAGCTTCTATGAAGCTATGTAACCTTCACGGGAACAACAGGGTTCCCAGAAAAGAGTTGGCAAATTACTGAAAGCTGGTGCTGCATTTTGTGGTCTTCCATCAACTCAGTGATTTTTCAGCTACACTTTTGGAGCCAGTGACAACCTCCTGTGACTCTAGACATGCAGCTGAATTTAAAGAATGGCTTCAGTAGTCTAGCTATGGTTCACATGTAGCCTCAAACCATGGTGGCTAGTCAACCTGAATTCTTAATACCTTGGTTTCTGTGAACCCAGAAGAAAAGTGAATTGGAGCTCATGAGGAGAGAAGGGAGTATGCAAACCCTAAGGTAACATATTGTGAATTATCCCTATGTAGAATTAACTCTATTTGAGTTTATATAATTGGAAGGAAAAGGCTGAGCAAAAGATGTGTATACACCTTTGTGATTTTTAGAGTACGGATCTTTTTAAATAAGCAACTTATCTTCCAAGAAATCTGGATAATGATCTAGAATTGGGGGGGGGGGGGGATTTTAGACTTAAAGCTGTTCAAATAGTGAAGTTTCCGAATTGCCTACAAAGTGAGAATTGGATGCATCTTCAGAAATGTACACATCCACGCTGTAATTCTTAAAAACAAATGCATAGATCTTATCTTTTTCCTGTTGTAAGCTTGGCCAGATATACATTGGCCATGTTTGAGCATGTTTTTAATTATTATTATGAAAAAAGATATTTCCATTCTTCAATTCTTTCTCCAGTCAACATGGAATCTGTAGGTCCATTTTCAAGTGGGTTTAAAAAACGAGAAAGCCCTGTTAGGTACTAACAAATTAAAATCTGTAATTTTCATGACACTCAAAGGTGCTGTGGCTTTTTCATCTCCCAGTATTCATTCCATTAAATGTTCATTTCAAAGCAAGGCTACTTATATGGCTTTATCACACCGTGCATAATCTCAGATCGTCACACAGTGCATTTGCATGAGGATATGCCTTGAAATGAACACTTAAAAGTCCCTCTGGGGATCTATTCTGTGGTTGGAATGCTTGTATGGCTAAACCCCTTGCCTCATGCTTGCAGATGTAGCCCTTCCTTAAAAGCAGGGAGAGAGCTTACATTCTTACTCTGTACACAAAAACCCTGTGCATGTATGTGAAGGTAGAGAAGATAGTCGACATGTGAACTGTTAGCAAATATGCTTTAATGTAGATTTGCCATTTTCTTCCGTTTCCCTCTCCACCTTCCTTGTCAGTTTTA
Organism: Podarcis gaigeae; assembly: GCF_964106915.1. Lineage (NCBI taxonomy): Eukaryota > Metazoa > Chordata > Lepidosauria > Squamata > Lacertidae > Podarcis > Podarcis gaigeae. The sequence goes on along the minus strand of NC_139686.1, from coordinate 14,471,831 downwards.
AAAATCTGTAACATTATGTTCACATTGGCACTAATCAGCATACCTAATCAGCAAGCTAGGGTTTGAAAATGTACTTCAAATATGCTCTGCTTGGCAAGATCCCTTTACACATCAGCCACAGTTACTGCTAATGCAGACCTGCCACTATCTCATGGTTATACAACAGGAGCCAGGAGGGAAGCAGTAGGAACGCAGGAGCCTGCAGCTTGCTTCCAACATCCTAACCACACTCTGAAGATTGGCCCAGTGCAGAATATCCTCAATGCCCCATTCATTAATACACTTTAAAACACATATGCTGAAATGTATGTCTATATATTTTGGCTGTGTCTTTATACTAGGCAGTCTGAAATCTAGAATTAGAAAGAGAACTTAATATGTCAACAATCTGTCTTCATGACTGCAGTGTGATTATTGTGTTAGCTGCGGTCCCATTTAGCCTCTTATAATATTGGGGGCAAGGAGGTGCAAACAATAACATTGGAGCCATATAGAGTAGCGCCACACTGGAAAACTCAGGTATCAAAGTCCTTACTGGCACTTAGACATCTGAATGATTTTCCAGTCCATGTAGAACCCCAACTGTCATCCTCTGCTATTTGAATTGATTGTTTCTCCTCCATGTAGTCCCTCATCAGTGTAACTTTGGTGTAAATCTTGCTTGCCTTGACACATTTCTTTTAAAATTTGTCAAAATAGTGCGTTGCCCCCGCCCAGTTGTTTGTGTAAAGGAGTATGTAGTGTATAGCTGCTTGTGTTGTGTTAAAAGTCTTATTTAACAGTAAAGCTGAGAGTGAAGTAATAAAACCTGCATGTCAAAGACAGTGCATTTACAGTTTTCATTGTGTTGTCTTCACAGATAATGTCTTTTTTTTGTAAATCTCATGTAACTCTTCTTGAGTTTTTTGGAGACTAAGAAGTAAAAGAAAACGTTCAGAATTCTCAACTGAGAATTTATTCACTGTCCTCTTAACTGCATACCAAACCTTTGGTATAGTTGAAACTGATTTATCTCTCTCCCCCCCCCCCCCCCCATTTGTTTGTTGGTTCTCGCTTGTTTTGGCTAGTATCTAAACTTTTTTGTTTTCTGTCATTTTTTCTTAAAGACTTTTGAAGATCACTAATGAATGGAATTCCAGACTTAGCTTTACCTTCATAGGTTACCTTCATAGCAAGAATAAATAGCTCTGATGTGCTTTCCCCTTCTGACAATCCATATTTGGCATTCCATTATGAACTGAAATTTACATGGTGTGTGTGTGTGTTGATTAAATGCATTCAGGCATATTATGTGCTTAACATTCAATATGAAGTAATGTATGCTTAATTAAATGTTAACTAGACTACACACTGTTTTGCATGATTTTAGTGAATTTGTTTGATGGGAGTGTTCTTCCTTATTATAGCTGACACAAGATGAATGTAGGGGTACTCTGTACAAATACAGATCAGAAGACCTAGATATTGATGTAAGTACTGTTGGCTTTCTGTATGTTGCATTGGTGCGTTTTAAACAAACTGGTATGCTTGACTCATGTAAAAACAGTTCAAACTCAATATGACATTAATCTGTCACATCTCCCTGACTTTCTGAAACAAGAGTTGAGATGCGCTTTGACTAATCTGTAGCTGAAAGCCTGCAAAAAAAAATGTAATTTTACCCACAGCCACCTTTGAGAGAACAGAAACTTTTGAGCCTTACCTTTTTTCAAAAACAGGGTACAAGAGGAATAGCTTTTCTGAGACAAAATGTGATGTGACTGTGTGGCCAAAGCCTTAAAATGAACTCTCTCTTGTTTGTACAGAGTAGCTTGTGTTGCAAATGCATACAAAGTAGTCACTGTAGGACTTCGGCTTGTTGATCTGCAAACAGGGAATCAGTGTATAAGTTATCTTTCAGTTATTCCCAGGGCCCCTTGTAAATTCAGCAGCATTCCCCCCCCCCCCCCAGTGAATAGGTCATCCTATCCCAGATATTCAAGAGCAGTATCATATAATGTGTACAGTAAGCTGAACCTTTAATACACAAAGTCTGTATTAAACAAAGCCCCCCCTCACTTGGCTTTACCAAAAAGACACCCCTCCCTTCATAAATCAGATACTGTACCAGGTTTTTGCAAACGCCACAGCAGGTTCACTATTTGTCCTAAGTTGGACATGTGCAGTGGGTACTCAGTTCCCTATCTGCAGGAGCTGCCCCTTATTAGATAATGTATCAGAGATTCCCCATGCTGTGTATGGAGCGTTCCCTGACTTAGTGAATGGGACAGCTAGATCACCAGGTGCATAATGGCTCCTACTGACTCAGGGTAATAATAAATAAATAGTAAATAAAACAGAACACTCCACTGTGGTTCAAACCTAGCTTGGCGTGTAATTTAGGGTCATGCCTGTGGTAATCTGCATTTAGATATTCCAGGCTCCCCCAATGTGTATGTGATTTTTAAAATAAAAAGTGCAAAACAACTAGTGGCACTAATTATTACCATCTTCACTTCCACACTAGACTAAGCTTAGCCGATTATGCGAGCAAGACAAAGTGGTTCAAGCCCTGGAAGAAAAGCTTCAGCAGCTGCACAAGGAAAAAGTAGGACAATTATATTTATTACCCAAAATGGATGTTATTTTGCATGCTTTATTATCAGAACACTGATAAGTGAAGTAAAAAGAAAATTAGTTCAATGATGTGGAACATTAAAATTATTCTTTTTATTACCATAGTATACGCTTGAGCAAGCTCTGCTATCAGCCAGTCAGGAGATAGAAATGAATGCGGAAAATCCAGCCGCCATACAAAATGTCATCTTGCAGAGGGATGATTTACAGAATGGACTCCTTAGCACTTGTCGAGAAGTGTCTCGAGCTACCGCAGTAAGTAATGCCATTTTTCTTCAGCTAGTAAAGCTCAGTGGTGTGTTAAGAGGTGGCCTTCTTTGAGTAGGTATTTTTTTAAATAAAGAAAACGACTATATAGAGGTTTGTTCTTTATTACACTCTAGCAAACATTAATTTGTCTTGAATTCACCACTCCTTGTGTGGGCATGGAAATAGGGGGCAGGGGGCTCCTTTTGCTACAATGGAACAACAGAATGCAATTATTTTGGAAAGTGATCCAGAGTTGCAGAGATGTGTATCAGCTGTTCAACTTTTAGGGCACCGCCCACCCACAGTTTCTGGCAACCCAACCCGTCTGAATGTTGTAAAACCATTTATTTTTCTTAATCATGCATACTCCCAAATATTTTTTGCATTTACCCATGAGGCAAAACTATCATGCGTACATTTTTAATGTGTCTGTATTTAGGAGCTTGAGAGAGCTTGGCGGGAATATGACAAACTAGAGTACGATGTAACGGTCACAAAGAACCACATGCAGGAGCAGCTGGAGCGGCTGGGAGAAGTTCAGGTGCGGCCAATGCCTAAACTTTGTATCATATCCATACATGCTAGAAATAATACCAAAATGTATGCAATACTATTAGAATGTACTTGTGGATGTGATGTGCAAAGATGAATGAGTTCACCCACATTTGTTAAAGGATCTGAAATGCGTAATGGCGTAGAACAAATTACACGCCTACCTGCTTCTTCAATCTTCAGAACAGTCAGCTTTGTTATGGTCATAGGCCTTATGCACATGAGTTTCTACTGGAGATGTATGTTCTTGTGTCCCAAGCCAGATACTAGTATATTGATGCGGTGGGGGAAATTCCCAAAGCATTGAAATGTCATTCTGCCAGTTGACAATCCAATCCAATAAGATTTTTCCCTATAAGAGGTTGGAATGCAGTGAGTGGGGATGAAAGGACAAAATCTCAATGAAATATGCATAGCTGTCAACTTTCAGATTTGAAAATAAGGGATCAGCAGCCTCACCTGTCCTGGGGACAGTCTACGGGATATCCTAACAATCCGGGATAGCAGCGGGAAACGGCACTGGAATAAGGGAATTTCCCGCAATAAAAGGGAAGGTTGACAGCTATGGAAATATGTGGTGCAGTCAAAATTTGGGTCAGAGGTTCAGTCTCTACTAGTTTTTCCTTCATTTCCACCCAAGCACATCTGCCTGAATTTGGTTACAAAATAAAAAGAAACATTTTGGAAAATACAGCTGAAACACAATGTGCAAGCATGTGCATAATGTTCCCTCATTTTGCCTCTAGAACATCTTAGAGTCCTCAGTACTGCAGTTAAAATAAATAATATAAAATGTGTAATGTGAATGGATTCAACTGCCTTTGTTCTCCACATCCCGCACTGCCCCCAAGCTCCAGGAACAGGTCACAGGGTAGATGAAGGCTGACATCTCCAAATGCCCCATGTGGATAGCAGTTGACAGCCTTGGATAGCTTGTTGCCTTGGGAGAGGCCTGCAAGTGGCTTTTGTTTCAATCTAAGAAAAGGGCATTGTATCCAGAACGAAAAAAAGTGTGCGTGATAAAATACAATGAATCCTTCAATGCTTTTTATTAAAAGTGGAGGCAGACAATCTCAATTTTAACATTTCTCTCTGGCAGACTGAGTCAGCCGGTATACAACGTGCTCAAATTCAGAAGGAGCTTTGGCGAATTCAGGATGTCATGGAAGGTTTGAGTAAACATAAACAGCAAAGAAATAGCACTGCAGAGGCAGGTAAATTGGCATGTCAACCTCTTAGAAGCTGTTATATACACTCTTGATTGAATACAGTTTCATTTCAGTGGTTGAAAAGGAAATATTTAAGCTGTTGATCACTACCAAGGATTTAATTCATTACTCATTATAAAAATAAATGTTCTTCTTTCTTTTTAAATAGATATCGTTGCAACAAAGGCTTTCTCATCTAAATATAAAAATGAGGTATGTCCTAAGGACTTGGGGGGGTACTTTTGAAATCACTTTCTGATTCAAATCTCCTACTTGTCCTTTTTATTAAAGTTATTTTATGTATCTTTAGTATATTTAAATAAACAGATTTCAAAACTGGGTTAATTCTAAAGGCTGAACTCCCAAATGACAATTTCTTTGTATGTTTTGTGACTTCTTACTCTTATAAGTTCATATATCTCTTCCCATTTCTTATTTTCCCTTTATCCTGATTCCTCCCCCAGCAAATTGTGAACCTTGATTCTTTACCCTGCCCCACACACATTTCATATAGCAAGAAATGCTTTACATGTGTGTTCGCACCTATAAGCTCAGTTCTGCAAGAGCTGAGCACCCACAATTCCTGCTCAAAAGGTTGGGGAGTTGATATTGCTCAGTGTCTCTGAGCCTGTAATAACTTCAGAAATTGGGTAGCTTTAAAGGGACACTGTGAGTGACATGTGGGAGGCAATGTCTAAAGGAACTAGAATATACGTTTTATTTTTTATGAGGGAATGTACACTTTTTAAATTGAAATGTGTGAGAGTGCATCAACACATGAAATATAGGGAAATTGGGGGGGGGGATACCATCAAGAAAAATTGACCTGAGGAAAGTTCCTTTCTTTGCTCAGGGGTGGGGGTGAAGATTGCATGCTTTCTTCTGTCCCCCCCCCCCCAGGGGGGCAGAGTAAACAGAGGTGGACCAAGAACAAATTGGTAAAATGCTGTGTCCACTGGTGATGTACTAGAGTTATTTTTTTAATCTCTCCCTCTCATTACAGCAGTGTCCCTTTAATTCCAACCTGTAATATAACTGCTGTAAAATATGTGAAAGAAGTTATAAATGTTGTGATAGATGAGCACATCTAAATCAGGTGACTGTTCTGCAATCTTTAGGAAGAGGAAGTAGTCCCACCTCGTCCTCCACTCCCTCGGTCCTATGACTTTGCAGAGCATCCTCCCATAATCCCCCCTCTGCCCAGTGATAGCAGCTCCTTGCTCTGTTATAGCAGGGGCCCTGTACATCTGCCAGAAGAGAGGAAGATTCACCAAGTTCAAGGATACCAAAGAAATGGAGCTCACTGTGTAAGTGGCCAAAACTGCCACGTTCTTCATCAGTCATCCCACCACCTTGCAAAGTTGGCATTTTATTTTGACATCCAGCTACTTTTATGTTGTGACGTTGCTTCTTTTCAGCTTAACTGTGTTACTCCCAGCTGCATTGTTAATGTTTGCCACTTCTGTTTTCATCAATATTATGTGAATGTCAGTGTACCCATTGACTCAGACTGGTTGCATTTTGTACTTTGTCCAGCAATATTGGTGGCTCAAACCAGATTTGAGCTTTTGCTATGTTCCATTTTGGTAGGTGGGTGTTTATTTGTTTTAATTTTTAAAAAATCTAATTTTGAAACAAGTGCAATAGGTTTTTTAAAGGAATTATTGACAGTACCTGGCGCTGTCCAGGATTATTTAATCATGGATAGGTAGCTGCCACAACACGCTTACATTCTGCAGGGGGAAATGATGCGATAAGCAGCAAACACGTTTCTCCAAATTTTCCATGTGATGCTCTAGGGAAAGAAAAAGCAATAGGTTTTCCAGTAAAATCTGAGAGTTGTTACACACAGCTACGAAAACAAGTTCTGTACTCATGAGTTGTGCCTATCCAGCCTCTTGGCATATATTTGCCATGCAGTTCAGTTAAAAATAAATCTACACAAAATGTAAGCAATCTTTTGTTGTCCTTCACCTTTAAATAAGAGGGCATTTCAGAATACAATATCATCATTGCCATACTCTACAGGTGGCCATGTTGCTGTTACATTCTGACATGTCTTATGGGAAGATGCTAACATATGTTTTACTGTGGTTGACTCTAGGGTCCAGATTACCGTCTTTATAAAAGTGAGCCTGAGCTAACAACTGTGGCAGAAGTTGATGAATCAAATGGGGAAGAAAAGGCAGAGCCAGTTTCTGAGTCGGAAATGTCTGCAGCTAAAGGTTGGTAAAATAATATGTAGGCTAAACAACAGTTGGTTCTTATTTTCCCTTATAGGGGAATAGGAAACTCTTGTAATCACACAGAAGAAACAACACAATTGGTTATAGTTTTACAAATAGAGTAACCTGTTCTTATTATAAGGAAAAAGCTAGCATAGTGAAATTAGGTTTAATTATACGACCAGAGAAGGCTTTCAGCCAGTTGCAGGAAGAAGAAAAATAAAAGATAATACCGAGAATCAGCCTTGAAATCCCTATTGACGCTGTGCCTAATCACATCTCTCATGTTCTGCACATACCACTCCTCCAAACAATTGTTCATTTTCAGTCATTGCCCTTGAACAATCTTTCCATCTTTGTTCATCCATTTCCTGCATTATTTTGCTGAAACATCCTTGAAGGCAGCACTACATAACTTCACGATTTGTCAAAAGACAGGAAAAAAGTGTCTCCTTAAAAAGAAAAGAGAAAAGCGTAATATTGCAATTCTCAAGTTTTCTCTGTCTCCTAGACAAATGATAAGCTTTACCCTGCAGTGGTTGGTGTGGGCTTGGGTTTTTTTTAAGCCACATTGCTTCACTTTTGGTCTACTGATTCTTAAGTCTGCAAGTGGGAGGCTTGTTCACCTTGATTTTACAAAGCACTTAGTTTTGGGCATTCAATCCAAATAAGAATATTATTTATTTATATATGATGAAATACCTCATGGGCTTTATGGCTGAGCAGAAATGTATGCTTTTTGGCAGCATTCTCGCCACTGCAGCATCTGTTCTGTGCAATCCATTTTGAATGAAACTCCCTTAAGATCAGTTCACTCACGTAAATAGCATGAATGGCATGTTGAGATTGCTGCACAAGGCTATTCTGCCTATTTATTACTTATTTGAAGGATTTTTAACTCACAAGGCGGGGAAAGCTCCCAGACCAGTTCAAAGTGAACAGTAATGAGACAGTACTTGCCTCCGTGGTTTCCATTCAAAAGGCATGACATGAAAGGAAAACTGATTGGGAGGGAGAAGGGGGGAGCAAATTCAGGAACTTAGTTTTTAATTACAAAAAGATTATTCATATTGGTCAGCGACGATGATATTTAGGTGCATATTACACTCCCTCCCACCCACACATGTATGTATGTATGTATGTATGTATGTATGTATGTATAGAATGGTCTGTAAAGAGTTATCAGAAAGGATATAAATAGCCATCACAAATCCTTGTGCAATGTGCAGTCTAATCATACATGTGCTTGTGTGGAGTAGTACCCCTCAGTGATTTTTCACACCATTGGATTGCTTGGTGTTTAGTGTTTGATGGTGAGGTGAAAAATGCAAAAATAATTCGGGGGGTGTATGTGAAGAGCCTGAACAGTTTCACATGTTGCGCTGCCTTACTTTTTCAATATCTTCTTGTTTGCATCAGGCCTGAGTCCAATTTATTAATATATCCAGTTGGCTTTATCACTGCCTTTCAGTTTGGGGAGGGTACTCTTATAGCTCTTTGATTCCAGTTTCCCCTCTTTTCCATCTTACACTAAATTCAATTTAAGCAGATGAAGTGCCTATAAGCTGGCTACGTTGAAGTCTGTAGAAGAAGCAGTGAGGTGGTAAACTTCAAGCAAAAGAAGTGTAGGCTGGACTGGAAGAAAGTTTTGTCTATAAATGTGCAGTAATAGAAGAAACAGCCCTGGATGCTATCATATCACCTCCTTGGAGATTATTTAAATAAGCAATTGGGCAATTATCTTGGAGTGCTGTAGGCCTAGATAGACCATTCTCAGAACAAGGAACTGGACTATTATTTCAACTTGAGACAGGAAGGGAGTCTAGTAAGAAGCATCACTTTACCGACAATGGTTTATATTCTGAAGCAGCCACATTTTCTAACAGTCCCTGTGGAAATACCGGACCCATTTTGTTCATCTTGCTAGTGTCAGACCTCTGTACTAGAGAGATATGGTCAGATAAGGCAAATGTGTGCAGCTTCTTTCAGCAAATCTAATAAACCAAAATTGATGCTTTAATAAGACGATTGTCCTTGCATCTGCTTACAGCGGAGGAAGTGGTGAGCTAAAGTCTCAGAGTAAATCCTATTAACTTAGTCTGAGAGCTTTAGGGGCTTAGGTAGGGAATGTTAACCTGTGTGTTTATTCTGCTAATCGCATTCATCGCACAACTAGAGATCAGCAGTTTAGGCACACACATTTCATTGGAGCTGTCAAAACTACCATGCAGCAGGCCTGGGAGATGCAAGGCACAAAGCAATGCAGCTTTTTATAGATATGGTGCGATACTTCTTTCCATCGGTATGCATAGAAAGTTTTACCACATCTGTCTTTCCAAAAGTGGAGGGGAAAACATCTTGCAGGATAGCCAGTAATAAAATCCTCTTATCTAATTAAACCATCTACTATGTATTTTGGAAAGTTGTTTGTCTCTTCTCTCTGCATTTGGACACCTCTTAAGATATCTTCACAAAATCTTGCATGGTGGTCCCTGTGATTAAGGAGCAAGTTTTCATTTGTTTGGATACAAATGGATGCCATTTGGAATCAAGATAGCAATCTGAACCTTACCAAAAATAAATAAAAATGGTTTCTTGGAATTCTTGAGCAGCTCTGGGTATGATGCTGCTAGTTTTAAATAAAGAATCCTACTGGCAATGTACCATTTCCTGCTGGAGTAATACATTTCATCAGGCCAAAGTGTTCAAAGCAAACAGTTAAAGCAGGATGAAACCCGTTTTTAAGGATCCAGTGTTGAATTGTCAACCACCTGCACTGCTTTGAGAACAAGGAGGGAGATCTGGGCATGCTGCATTGGTTTTAATTGTCATTTATGTGGCTGTACCTGCATAAAAGGATTAGGATTGTATTTTAAGTTCCTTAGACGAAAGCTGGCAGAAAGTGGCCACGCTCCAAAATCCTGCCTACATGCTGTGACAAGGAATACACAATATAAATATTGTTTTATACATAGAATATTATGGCCTGTTGATATTTGCACTGTGAGGATTTGTATGTGTTTTACTGTTCTGTAATGGAGTCTTGAGCCAGTTAAAGGTAGCACAGAGAAACTGAAGAAAAAATGATAGGTTTTCCCCCCCTCTTTGCACATGTCCTTCTCCTGCTTCACAAAATATAGGTGCAGAGTGCTCTTTTCTTTTTTCTGTTTTAGGACTGGGTTTCCTTACCTCTAAATATAATGTTGCAAAACCCAAATCATGTATATAGCACAAACTGAATTTGTTCTTTTGTGTTTCCCAGTTTTGTGACACATTAAAAGTTTTTCCTGTGTTGCGGGGGTTTTTTATGAGGGCAGTGTCTGCTTTTCTTGTTCCCACAAGTTTCTTTTTCAAGGTTGCTGTAAAATTAATTTATGTATGAGTTGCTAATAGATACCAAAAAAATGATGATTTATTGGTTGTAAGATCTCCACTAAAATTGAGATTTTAGTATTGCCTTACCAACTTTCTAAACTCAGTTGTGTGTTGCGAATAAAATCTCAAAGCACACTAGACATTCAAAGCTCTCCTACTGTGTGCTTGCTGAGATGGTCGAATTTCCCCACTACAGATGGCAGTGATGTTCTTGGGAGCAGGTAGGATTGGGACAAAAAGAGAGCAGCACCACCTCTTGAGACCTATTAGAAGTAGAACATACCATAGGCATGAACCACAGATTGGGTCTTAGCACCACTTTGTCCAGGTGAAACACATAAGCCGGGGATCAGAATACAAGGCCCCCAGCTCAGAAACTTGCTGTGCTGAAGTGATAGCCACCAAAAAAAATCTTAAAGGGCAAGATAATCAGCAGACAGGAAGCCCTGGGCTCAAAGGAAGCACCAGTAAAAAATGATACTGTTTCTAAGATTGCAATTATAGAGCTTTGATGATTGAACACATCATCTGTGTCAGCAACCGTTGAAGGTGGAAGTCAAAATGTTTTGTTATAACATTATAAATTTTCTGTTTCGTTAGTCACTGGTGTGTGTGTGTGTGTGTCTTTTTAATAGGAATTCCCAAAACAGCTTGTAACAATGGTAATTCAAAACCAAACATTAATAACATTTAAAAAACAACAACCAACCAACCCACCCATGCAACACAGATATTCTCAAAGTAAGCAGTAAATATAACTGAACTCTCAGCAACTTATTGTCCAAAAGCATGTCAGAAAAGTTAAGCTCTTGTTGTTAATCCATCTCAAAAACCCCAAAGCTTATTCTGGTTGCATAGTCCTGGGGTTTCTCTTGCTTAATCCAGTGAGTGCCCCACTTTCAGCAACTGCTGTAGTGAATCCACCACCATCTGTCTCCCTTCTTACACCTCACAAAGCACTATTGGCAGAATTGGAGTGCAGAAATTGTGGGCAACACAGGAGTGGAATGATCAGGGTCTAAGACTCCTTGGCATCAAAGACTGTGTACTTGTACATGGATCTTAAAAGAGAAGTACCAGCACTTGGGGTCCATCATTCTAGAATCATTACTTCTTCAGACCTAGCTTTTATCTATAATCATTAGATTTCAATGTAATGTATTTTAAAATCCTTATTATGAGCAGACTTATTGTTAGACAGGTGCTGAAATATGATAACTGCATGATAAAACGTGTTTCACATTAACTGCATCTAGAGTTTGTGTTAAGGTCTTTACAATATGCTTTCAACACCCCTCTTGTTTTATAGGCTCTCATTTTCCCATTGGAGTTGTGCCTCCCAGAACAAAGTCACCAACACCTGAATCTTCAACAATAGCTTCCTATGTGACTTTAAGGAAAACTAAGAAGATAGATCTAAGAACGGTATTTACTACTTTTGAATTGTATCCCTTGCTGCCTCCAGCTCTCCATCTGCATCACACATCAACTCAGGGTATTGCACCAGTGCAACTGTGTGGCCACTCTTACACCAGCAGACACCACCACTGCCTAACATGTAGTATAAGATCATCATGGCAATGCTCCTGCTTGGCACAGTATTCAGAAGGACTGTGATGGGAAGACAGAGAACAATTTCATATAGTAGAGAAAAAGATTGACTTGCTGGATTGCCACCATCCATCAAGTGCATGTTTTCCATAATGCCCACTGGGCTTCTGCATATTGTATATATGAGAACATCAACACCACCCTCTCACCCCCCTGGATCCTTGGCCAAATACACAGGGATATGAATGCCTTACCAAAAAGTGCAGCTGATTCATGATGAAATATGAAACTAGTCTTTAAATAGCACAGCACCTATCTCTTCCCCGCCTCCTCTCCCCAGTCACATTTATCTGCAGCATCATTGATAGGCAGTAGACAAAAACCAACTTGCCTAACAAAATAGAGTGCTTTCACTGCATCAGTGCAACCTCATTCTGTGAATCCAAGATGAGAGTTTGTTCAGCATTATTGTAGTTAGTTCTAGTTCCATAAGGCTATTGGCGAGTTTTTTTTACATGGTGCTCTTTGAATAGAGGCAGTGGTATTTTATGGAATTTATCACAGTGCAATGTATTCTGTGGATGGAAATCTTTAACATGGATTAAAAATTATAGATTCACATTCTGTGTAGTTAACCTTGTTGCTTCAAATCATGCCAGTTTCTGTGTATTGGGATTAGCATGGTATATCCCATTGCAACAGCAGAGTAAAGGTGTCCCTCAAACATTGCTTCATTTTTTAGAAGTGCTTTATTTTACCATACATTTCTTTCCTTTCAAGGAAAGGCCAAGAAGTGCAGTAGAGCAGCTATGCCTGGCAGAAAGTGCTCGTCCCCGGATGACAGTGGAAGAGCAGATGGAAAGAATAAAGAGACACCAGCAGGCTTGTCTAAGAGAGAAGAAGAAAGGACTGAATATTATTGGTGTCTCAGATCTGTCCCCATCACAAAGCCCATCCCTTGTCAGAGAGAATCCTTTTAAGTTGTCTCAGGTATGCCACACGTTCATCCCCCCACAACCCTCTCCTTGACAGACAGCAGCTCTTAGAGCCTCAGTTTATGGCTGAGGACTGACTTCGGTGCTGCCTCAAGAATCTGGATAAGGATGTGGAAACAGATATTGTGAAGGAAGTTCTTTTGTCCAGTCAGGTGGAGCTTTTGTTCCTGTTGTGAGGGTAAGGAAAATGTTGGCCTGGAGTGGAAACAGATAGTGTAATGCCAAAATATTTGTGTTTATATTAAGCCCCACTAATCTCAGAGGAATGAGGGACATTGGAGACTCCTCATGGTCTTAGAGCAATCTTTCTCCCCAAGAAGATTAGCAGCTTCCTTCCTGCTTTTTGGAATGGACAGTAGCATCACTAAAAGATAGAGGGGTCTACTCTTTGGTTTTAAAAAAGTGTTTTGAGCAATGTTAGTCCATTTGGACATGTTTGGTGCACAGGAAAGGTACAGGCAATTGCAAGGTCCTATGCTGCAGGTGTTTACTGACTACCCATTATATCGGTACCTATGTGTCGTGTACAGAAGGAGTCTCATGTAAGATGTTTTCTACAAGGAAGTTAACAATCTGTGGCTCCCTCCAGACTGACGTTATATTGCGGGCATATTCTGCAATATGTTTTTGACACAATAATGGTGCTTTAATAGTAGATGTGTTTGGCGATGCCACCACATGCTACCACATTACTGCTGTCTGGAGTGGGACAAAAATAACCAGAACATTTTTGGTATAAAAAGTTACAGTATTTCAGCAGGAAGTTACTGAGTGCAAGCAAAGGAGTGTGACCACTCCAAAACCTTTGAAGGCACAAACAGTATTGAAGGCACCCAGACAGCATCTTGAGCACAAATCTTAGGAATGTGCTTTAAAAATGATGTCCAGGGGGCCCCTGTTGTATCTTGTTTCCTAACTAACCAGTGTCTGTCTTTATCATTGTACTGCCAATTAGTTGCCTTGTTTGTTCACAATAAATCAAATATTCTCTGCAGAACCAAAGGAAGGATGATTTTGTATGCATTACCAAGGAATTAGAGTATGCCATTAGAGGGAGTGATGCAGGCCAGAGCCATCAAAATTGTGCAGAAGACTCCCCTTGGATTAAAGATAATGATCGTCCAGAGGATAAGAGCAATGATCATCCAAGTGAACATCATGCTGGTTTTATTACACAGGTACTGCTTTTTCCTGATCACAGAAATTTATTGGCATACAATCAGAAAATAAGGAACTGGAGTCAGAAAATATAGAACCAAAACCTTCCCCACAAAGGCACCTCTAGAACTTGCTTAATTAGTTAGCCTGGAGCTCTTATCTACATTTTTACCACTTTTCTATTCTTTCTCTTTTGCAGAGCATGCTTTCAAACTGAAATTATAGTTTGGGTTACTACAAATCACTGAGCAAATGTTGGGTAAACAATGCAGAGTTCAGATAGTCTACAATTAACTGCGAGAAAGAGGGATGTGAAATCTCAAGGGTACACAAAAATAAAGACATTGTTGGCCAAACATATTTCAAAATATATCTCTTCCTTAGAGGCACTTAGAAAGCACATCTCTGTGTTCTCTGCTCATGACACAGAGAACACAATGGCGTGCTTCTTAAATGCTCCTGAACAAAAGTGTTTTTAGCGTGTGTACCTTTGAAACTTTACCTCCCCATTTTTCTTTCCTTGGTGCCTCCTGGTTGTCCCAAGCATAACTCTGCTTGTTCATTAGATACAGCTTTAAAAAGTGCACCAACCTAAATGCAGGAGATTGAGTAACTGAAATTAAAAACAGAAAATAAAACTCTTCTATCTACACACCTCTTCAGCTTAGGTACTTCAAATATCTAACATTTATTATTCACTTTTATTTTTTACCCTCAGTTACCAAAAAATGAAGGTCAGCTGTCACCAGATGTCTTAGAGCCAAAGGAGGGGACTCCCTATGAGGCTTCTGAAAAGCTAAAAAAAGTAGAAGAGGCACAAGATGCTGACTTCAGGTAAAGCAAATCTAACTTACTAGTAACAGCAGCTGTGTGGGGCTTTGCAGTAAAACCAGAAGTCATTGCAGTGATTCCATATCTGCAAATTTAGGGGGTGACTTTACCCCCGCATTCTATTTCTTTTCACTTCATAGGAGGGGATTGACAAACTAACAGTTACCCCCTCCACATCAGCACTTGCTTTACCACTTCGGGTAGTTTTTTCTGGGACCTGAAAATAAAGTACTGAGTGCTAATTGGTTGAAGTTCCTGTCTTCCAAAGGCTCTGAAATAGATTTCCCCATTTTGAAAACGTTAGCATGATAAAGTGGGACGCGGTTGGCGCTGTGGGTTAAAACACAGAGCCTAGGACTTGCTGATCAGAAGGTCAGCAGTTTGAATCCCCGCGACGGGGTGAGCTCCTGTTGCTCGGTCCCTGCTCCTGCCAATTTAGCAGTTCGAAAGCACCTCAATGTGCAAGTAGATAAATAGCTGTGGTGAGAAGGTAAACGGCGTTTCCGTGCGCTGCTCTGGTTCGCCAGAAGCGGCTTAGTCATGCTGGCCACATGACCCGGAAGCTGTACGCCGGCTTCCTCTGCCAATAAAGTGAGATGAGCGCCGCAACCCCAGAGTTGGCCACGACTGCACCTAATGGTCAGGGGTCCCTTTAGCTTCACCTTTTAGCATTATAAAGGTGTCAAAATTCATTCCAAATTCATTCTACTTCCAGTTGGAAAACTACAAGGCTGGGATCGAAAGAAGCCCGTGCCTACTTGCAAAGCACTTTGGTGTATACCTAGGAGGCAGCCGCTCTTGGCACATTGCAATCCTTTCCACGAGAGCCCTGACCTTCAGAAATTATTTTGGGGTAGGAGGAGGGGATGCAAAGGGCTGAGTCAGGAAAGGAAAGCTTGAGAACCTTAGTGAGCCTTCAGTCTTTTGGATCCCTGTCCAAGTCTTTAATGACCCAAAACCAGAAACAGTATAGTCACTCACCATTCAGAAGGTGTGACTAGCAAGTTGATTTGGTTTAGGGGTTGCCTAGTCCCGTGAATCTGTGCTTTAAGATCATCTACAGAAGCTCCTCTAGGTGTCTTCACTGCAAAAATAAGTTTGCTGTGTTCGGGAAGACATAGCCCTCGTAGTGATCATACCCAAATTGTGAAATGCTCTTCTGAAGGACACCCATCAGGCACTCAGGATAAATAAAATGAAAAAATACGTAATCTGATTTCTTAGGTCTTATTTAAAAAATGCTATGTGTGCGTGAAGTAGAATGCAGTACTGATGTTTCCCCCCTACTCTTCTAGAAAAGCATAGATTCCGAGATTGGGTTACGTGATCTCATAATCCTATATACACCACAACTAGTATTTTTGTATTTTAGGCTTTTATTGAAGTGGTGTACAATATCAGTTAACCCAATTAGAAGTTAGAGGAAACTCTAAACTTAGATCATTCTCCCCCCCCCCCAGCCTGAAGAACGAGGCCCCAGTTGCAAACCACAAACCTGAAAGCAGCACAGAAGAGAGTGAAGAAACCAGCATTCATGAGCAGGAGGATACTATTTCTTCGTTTGAGATGCCAGCACAGACTTCAAGAGGAAACTCAACAGCAGCAGGTTTGATTTAGGATATGTAGATTGCCAAAATGTATTATAACAACATGCACTATAGTTTTGCTTCTATTTTTTAAAAAAAAAAATCAAAAGAAAACTTTGAAATAAAGCAAACATCTTAGATGTTTCTGTGGCCAGGCCAGAGATATCATAAGCATGCACTGGCAGAGGTTTCTAAGAGCTGCTGCAGTGTTACAGCAGGCATCTAAAACACCAGTTAAGGGTTGGTCTTGGTAAATAATTTGGAATGTCCAAATACTAACCTTGGGGATAACGCTGGAAGCTGCCTTTTGCCAATGCAAAGTATTTGTGTGTCAGGCTCAGTACAGTCTGTTCTGTCTGGCAGTGGCTTTCTCTCCAGGGTCTCTCCCATCATCTGCCACCTCGTCTCTCGAAGTGGAGATGATGGGGATAGAACTTGGGATCTCTGAAAAGCATGTCCTCTGCCACAGAGTGGAGTGCTCTTGAGTTTTATGCCTTTGTTCTCAGAATACAAGAAATGGCACCTTTCTGACCCAAACACAAGGCTTCCTACCACCTCTTAGAAAATAATGTCCAGGAATCATGTCTGTGTGGTTAGCATCAAACTCTTTCTCTCCTGTGCCCTCAAGCCCCCCCCCCATGTGCTGTCAAAATCAGTGTCTGTGTGTTGAGTGACACACACCCCAGATAATATTTTGCGGGTGCTAAAACCCAGTGAAAACTGATAGGCAGTTGATTCGGGACAGAGCCTAACTTTTAAAGAAAATTAGGGATTCATGGAGGATAATTCTGTCAATGGCAGACCATCAGGAAAGAAGATGGCTGAGCTAGATGGGGCTTTGATCTGATCCAGCTACAGGGTTGCTCTTCCATTAGGATTACTTCAGATTATGGATAATCACATTTTACAGAAGGTGGTCCCCATTATCTCTGTCCAGGTTCAAACAGAAAACCCCACATACTTCTCTTTCAGTGGCTTGTTTGCAATAAACCTCACTCAGCTTTTTTTTCCAGCTCTTCCAGCTTCTGCTGAAACGATTCACGGCTAACAAAGCAGACCTATGGAAAGAAGATACTGTACAGTCAATTTTATTAAATCTATGAAATTCATAGTTCTGATGCTTTTGGCCACAGAGCATCATTTTTTATCACTTCATGGAAAATGTTTATTCCAAGAGAGCTTTAAATGCCTCCCACGGTACCCTCAACAGTTTGGAGATTGTTCTTCTGACACCAGCCTGCTGCTACTATGACTTCCATCCACATCATTAAGGCTTCTTTTGCAAAATGTGCGGCCTACAATCGGAACCTTCACAAGTGGTTTTTCCCTGGTGTAAGGTTTTTTTATTTTAAAAAAGAATTGAATTTAATTAAGTTTGCTTCCTTTTTAGCCTTTTTCATGGGTTGCTTTTACAGATCACCACTTAAACCTCAGTTATGCTTATAAAAATGAATCATGTATTGGCTTTCACTTTTTGATTTGTAAATGTTTTATGCCCTATTTAAAATGTGCCATTTTTTATTATTATTATTGCCGAGTTAAGATGTGTTCTATTTCTGATCTGTAATTATTTCTCGGTCAAGTTGCAATGTCAGTTTCTCCCATACTGTCCTCAACATAGACATGAATGTTAGTGTTTACTTCTCTCTCTCTCTCTCTCTCTCTCTCTCTCTCTCTCTCTCTCTCTCTCTCTCTTACTTTAAACAAAAATGAAGGGTTAGGAATCTTGAGGTACTGGGCTCTTCCTCTTTTGGAATAGGGTATGTACAGCAATAAGCAGGTATTCAGTTCCCAGTTAAGTTTGTGTACAAATGTAATTATGTTCATTGTGTATATATTATACAATGAGCACAACCAATGTAAGTATAAGAAGCCACTTAACTATTGTTCAAATAAAAATGTTCATATCTCATTTCTTTTATATCATGTTATAAATAAATGTTCTTAAGTAATTGTGTGGATGTTATCTTCATCTGCAAGGAAACTTTTAACTAGAAGAAAGAGCTTCTGCCTCTTAGAGATGTGGGCGATCAGTTTCATGAAGTCCAAATGAAGAACACATGATATGGGGCAATTCCAGTCCACATTAGACTGAGAATAGAATCAGGATTACTTTGGAATTATTAAGAAGTGTGACAAGGCTCCATAACATGGTTTCCATGTCTAAAAGCAGAAGAGTAGCATTTATGGTATGGTTAAGCTCTATAGATTTAGAGATTTTGTGCATGACACTTAAATGGCTCAGTTAATCTTGATAAGGCCTTCGTTTACAGGTTGTATTATCACGGTCCCTCTCCCTCAAATTAATACATCCACAGTAAACATGACATTAATTATTTTGTTCTCACATTCTCATGTGGACTAAATCAAACTTTTATATTTTTTAATTATATTAAACAGTGGAAGTGTTTTATAAATCAGTACTGTATCTGCCACAGATATTCCCAGAACTAATAATTTCAGAATAGTTAGCCCTCTGTAGTGTTCTCGAAGCTACCAGCATGAGTTTGACCAAACTGCGGGAGGCAGTGGAAGACAGGAGTGCCTGGCATGCTCTGGTCCATGGGGTCACGAAGAGTCGAACACGACTAAATGACTAAACAACAACAACAAACATTGTAATGGGGAGTTTTATATGCTTCACTCTTCCCTTTAGTTTCCACTAATAGAGCACCATAAGTGCCAATCTTTTTGTTGAAAGTGGCAGCAATGGAAGTTTCTTTCCTAACATGACTTGTTGTGCCGAGACAGTTTTCGCCTGAATCTTGTTTGGGGCACAAAGGGTTTCTTCCCCCCTGTGTGCTGGGGTCCCAGTGAAAATCAGGACCACTTCCTCCACCAGTTGAGGACTACATTTTAAAAAGTTTGCTAATTGCACAATAAAAGTAACAGCTTTGGATTGGCCTTCAGTGTTAGTTCCGGTGGATATTTTATTGTCTCCTTTAATGTGTGACATTGTACCTTTATCAAGGACAGGAGGATGTCTTTCCAGAAGCATTTTTAAAAAATGTGTTTTATTTATAAGACACCAACTGAACTTTTTAAATAAAAATTGGTGGTGTGTAATAAGATAATTAAAGCATTATCAAATCATTAAATACAGAGCAAATGACCAGTACTGAATCAAACTAATTTTCTAAAAAAAATCGCAAAACCAAAACATTTTCAGCAGTTTGTGGGCAGAGCAAGAACACAGTCAAAAGGGTAAAATCAGTCTAGCTTTGAAAGTATAGTTTTCCATGAATATTTTTGGGACATTGGAAACAAAAGCATATGTCAAATTGACGCAATAGATATCAAGGCTGTAGTGAAAGGCAATAAATAAGCTGATTCATCAAATATAAATGCTTGATAAAGAGAACAGGAATTGCAGGTGTTGGACTTTATCCAGATGCTGGAGATACACACACACACACACACACACACACACACACAAACAACAAAAAAACCCTTTAAAACTCAAGGCCATTTCAGCCTGTGGTTTAAGCACATCTACAGTAAGTATGCACTGAATTGAAATCAATGGAATTTTCACTAGATTGTGCCCCTGATAAGTATACTGTTGCAATAAATACAAAAACAGGAATAATTAAGAGATTCTATTAAGCCTCCTATTAAAGAGCTGTTGGCTTCTCTCCCAGAACTGTCTTCGTTGGAGCATTTTTACCCGGCAGCACTAGAGGGCGAAGTGAAACAGCAAGGCTTCTGCCATTGGCTCAGCTGCCACAAACTGCCACCGGGAACTTCCAGTATCAGCTCCCTCTGGGACCTTCCCACCTAGCAAGAATTAGTATCTGAATTTGCTTATCTTCCTGTTCCCTCTCCATTCTTTCTTTTTAAAAATCATGTCTATTAAATTAGAAGTCTGCAGGCAGGGCCCCTCCATTTCTATTTTTGTATTATAATTTTAGGTATGTGCTTATAAACAAATAATGTAGTCTCTGGTGGCTAGTAATACTGTGTCATCCAAAGTGCTTCACTTATTATGTGAATTTTAACAGCCACCCTGTAATCCTTTTCCCATACAGTGGTACCTTGGGTTACAGACGCTTCA
This sequence comes from Podarcis gaigeae, assembly GCF_964106915.1. Lineage (NCBI taxonomy): Eukaryota > Metazoa > Chordata > Lepidosauria > Squamata > Lacertidae > Podarcis > Podarcis gaigeae. The sequence goes on along the minus strand of NC_139686.1, from coordinate 14,451,431 downwards.
GGTTATAGTAGGGTTACCAGATGTTCCTGGTTCTCAGGGACACTCCCCGGATTTGCAAATCTGTCCCTGGACAAATTCCGTCCCCGGAATGTCCCCAGATTTACAAATCTGTCCCCGGGAAACGTGGCAGTGGCAGCCTCAGCAGCCCGGAGCCAGCCTGGTAGTGCAGTTGGCTCTGGCTGGCTTCAGGAGCTGCTTGCTGCCATGGCACCCGCCATTTTTCCTCGCCGGAAGTCCCCAAACGATGTATCTTGTGCGCAACACTGAGGGTGGTGAGGCTTGAAGAGAGAAGGCCATGAACAGAGATAGATCTTGATACAAAAGTAGAGAGATAGAGAACAGCTCAGGTGTTGCATAACTATTATATTGCATAACCTCCTGGGCAACGGCTGCCCGCCTGCGACTCCTGAGCCTCCCCCGATCTGTCAAAACAAAGGGGGAAGGGGGCAGGAGATATGGGAAGGCTTGGGAGTCACGGGCGGGCGGCATGCCATTGCCCAGGAGGGGTGCAAGGCACGTGGTTTCTCTGCCGGGCAAGGTGCAAAGCCCTTCTTTTGCACCCTGTGAAACAAAAATGCGCAGAGTTTTTTAAAAAACTGGGCAACTGTGGCTCCCGAGGCCCCCCCATCTCCTGCCCCTTTCCCCCTTTGTTTTGACTGTTTGGGGGGGGCTTGGGAGTCGCAGGGTGGGCGTTGCTCAGTTTTTTAAAAAACTGCGCATATATGTTTCACAGAGTGCGAAACATAAAGGTATTGCACCTTTATACAATATGCATATGTGCTTGGGCCCAGGGTCTTTTGGCTCACCATCCCCACTACTGACTCCCTGTTGCTACTCTGCTTCAAAAAAAAAAATGTGTATCCAGATTCATTGAAAAAAATCTGGTAAACATAAGTTACAGACTCCGCTAACCCAGAAATAGTTCCTCTGGTTAAGAACTTCAGGATGAGAACAGAAATTGTGCGGTGGCGGCGCTGCAGCAGTGGGAGGCCCCATTAGCTAAAGTGGTGCTTCAGGTTAAGAACAGCTTCAGGTTAAGAACAGACCTCCAGAATGAATTAAGTTCTTAACCCGAGGTACCACTGTATTTCAGAGGCTTGGAGGGCTGTGGATGAGAAATCGCAGCTTGTCCGAGATCATGCAATCATAGCTGGAAAGGGTTGAATAGGAGGCTCTGTAGTTCATGACTTCCACTCTTGGCTGCAGTCCTCTGGCCAACTCCTCCAATGGAAAAATGGTAAGTAATAGACAATGCATCACTGAATCGTCCAAATGAAGAAGTGAAGAATGATGACCGTTCCCTCTATTTCCAGGTTCTGAGTGCCATTGCTTCTGTGCCCATAAAGGCACCGGGCATGGAGAGGTATCATGCAAACTAATAAAATGAGTGGCAGGGAAGACTGCGTAGAAGCAAAATAGATGCACTCAGTGAGGCGGAGGTGTATCTGGCATCCCAAACGGAGCACTCCACACTGCAACATTTTGTTGCAGGTTGCATTTGTAGTTAATGAATTCCAAGAGCAGGGTGTGATTGATTTCACTTAGCCAATTTAAATGAGGTTCTGCTGATCCCTTGGTAGTTCACCTTGATATCAGTCATCAGTTAATCCCGAGAAAAGCCACTTTACTGGAATGAACTGTGGCCTTTTCTTGCAAAACTGCTGCCTTGGGTTCAGCATGGTTTGCGACTGTCTCTGTTTCTGTAAGCATTCTTAAAATTCCCATGCTGATGCTCTCAAAAACAATTTACAGTGAAAAATTGCTGGCTTGTTGCTTCTGCACAGAAGCTGTCCCCTCCGCTTATTTCACCCGCTTGAAATCCCTTTCCTTTTGAGTGTTCTTGAACATACCTACCGACTGTTGAGCCAGGCTTTGGAGAGTAAGAAAGCACTTACTCTTTGCCCCTCTGTGCATGCAAGTACAGGATTGTCTTTACTGTAAGGAAGTGACTGACTGTTTCCTTGGTTTCTGCACACCATCCACACAAGGAGAAGGGGGTTTTCTTTTCCAAATGAGCGACCCATTGGGATAGTGGGACACATGCTCTACAGATGTTCATGCTCTTCAAAATCAATTACATCTTCCATCTGGAGCCATTGTTCTGAGAAGGCTGGTGAACGTGCTCTTTTCATATCCCTCACACAAGCAAGGCCCCTTAATAAAAAGAAAGAAAGAAACCTCATTCCTTTTTTCTTTTTTTAATAATTCTTTATTTTATTTGCTCAACACATAGCGCATAACAACAATAATTTGCTCAACAACAAAAGACAAATTACATCATAATAAGAATATAATCAGTCACACCTTACATAAAGAATTAATATAAATTTCATAATCCATAAGCTGCAATGGTCTCTTCCTTTTAAGTCCGACTTCCCATCTAATCCATAAATCGAATTACACCATTCTTTGCTGTCAATACTTGTTATTGCTATTATCTCAAATCACTTCAGTTATATGTTATATCATATAACTAGTGAACGATATTGCTGGTGTTATTCAAATGCCGCTACGGATTTTAAGTCAGTCTTATTAATTTTCAAGTATATTTTAAATGCTTCCCATTTTGAAATAAATTCTTTCCTTGGTTTGTTCTTTTAATTTTTTTGGATAGGCTAATTCAGCATAGTCATTTTTTGAACCCTCTCTTGTCTTGAGGGAACTTTTCCACTTTTCCACATTGTGGCTATAAGAACCCTCAGTGCCACCATTGAATAGAGAAAAATATCCTTAAATTTATTAGAAAAGTCTGTATCAATAATACCCAATAAGTATGCCTCTGGTTTGAAGTTATTCTTAACATCTTTTTTTGGTCTAGTTTCTGAGGAGTTAGGTACCATCGGTGTTGCATTTTAAGGAAATTCTCCCTGAGGGCATAACAGGTAGTAAATTTCCAATTGTTCTTGTTATGACGTATCCAAAATCTTGTGACCACTTTATCATTGATGCTGTGACCTCCTCCTCTTGACTTCCCAGTCAAGGAGGAGTCTATGCCTTGGAGAGAGTTTTGCATTTTGAATTTAATACCTCGGATTCCAATCTGGAGATTTCGCTGGAAAAGCCCTTTTTTTCATCTAATTTAAATTTCTCAAACACTTGATAATACTGAAACCAGTCTGTAATCATCTCTCTAAGGCTCCCCAGCAGGTTCCTCCCACCATTCCACGTGGTCCAACCAATTCATGACAGAACCTGTGGCCCTCTGGATGGTGATGATAGACTACAGCTCCCATCATCCCTGACCACTGGCCTTGCTGGCTGGGACTGATGGGAGATGAAATTCAGCAATGTCTGGAAGGCCACAACTTCCCTACTCAGTTCTCCAGCAAGATCTGGGTGTTTTCTGTCTATCAAAAGCTAGCACTGCTTGGTGGCACTATATAAACAGTAGGTGTAGGAAGCATTTCTCCTGCAAAGCCTGTTTCACAAGATGCTGAGACCACCTTGTTTTAAAAGTATTAGGAAAAGAAGACAAACCAAACACACAGTGTTTCTTATTTATAAGTGTTATAAGCCACTTAAAATTTTAATTTTTTTAAACTGTTGTACAACCAGTGCCATTTTTATAGAAAAAGAGGTGCTGGAGCTCACCATGAACTTCTCCCTTGTTCTCTTCGAATGGCAATGGAGCCCACCTGAGAGGTGCCAGACCTGAGCTCCAACTGGAGGGTGGGAAAGCCCTGTGTACAACATGAGAACTATAAATGGTGTTATTTTTAAAATGCATAAAACCAGTAAAACAGATGTATAAAGGCATACCATAAAACATCTTAGTAAAGGTAAAGGGACCCCTGACCGTTAGGGCCAGTTGCGGACAACTCTAGGATTGCGGCACTCATCTCGCTTTATTGGCCGAGGGAGCCGGTGTACAGCTTCCAGGTCATGTGGCCAGCATGACTAAGCCGCTTCTGGCGAACCAGAGCAGCGCACGGAAACGCCGTTTACTTTCCCACCAGAGCGGTACCTATTTATCTACTTGCGCTTTGACGTGCTTTTCGAATTGCTAGGTTGGCAGGAGCAGGGACCGAGCAACGGGAGCTCACCCCATCGTGGGGATTCGAACCGCCGACCTTCTGTTCAGCAGGTCCTAGGCTTTGTGGTTTAACCCACAGCGCCATCCACGTCCCATAAAGCATCTTAATGGGGACTTAAATAAAAAAAAAGTTCTGATCTTAGGGGGCAAGCAAATCCTGAGCAAAAAGGCGTGTCTTTACAGAAGCGGGGGGGGGGGATGCTCTTTGATGTACGAAAAAGGAAAAGAAGGGGCCTGCACTCTTCTATCCACTTACCTGGGAGTAAGCCCCCCTTGACTTCTTACCTTCCTGTAGCCATGTATTGGATTGCACTGGGGGTGGGGGATAAGATACATTAGGTTGGGAAGGAATCCCCCATGTGAGCCAGAGACGAGTGGGCAAGAGAAGGCTGCCGTACTGTGCCATATTAAACTTTGCCACCTCTGGCAGGCACTGCAGAGCTGCCTTCTGTGAAAGATTCAAAAACCCAGCCTTTCATTTGCACAAGTTGAAGGTCCCTCATTCCCCCCTCCTGGACCTAACCAGGCTTGTTTAATTCCCTGCGTGCACACTCCTTAGGCTAGGAGGAAACTGAGCTGGATTTAGAGCCTCCGTTGCCCTAAATTTGCTACCCCATGACTTTTTATACGTATTATTCTTTGGCTTGCCTTGTCAGTCCTTGGAAACTGCTTTCCAGAAAGTTTTATTTGCAAGTTACGGTCTGCCGGTGACCCGTTGCACAGGAGAGACCTGTTTCCAGCTTGGGACACTAGGGAGATTAGCAACACCAGAACCAAAGGTGGGGAAGTGATGGGGCGTCTGGAGTTTTGGAAGTGAGGGGGAGAGGAGTTGATCCGTTAAAGAAATCGAAGCTGAAAGGGCCGTAAGGACGGAGGCTGGCTTTCAACAGCAATTGCAGCTGCTTCCTTCCAGCACTCGGCTTCCGCCCCCTTCTCCTCCTCCCTCCCCAACAGCTTTTTGTCCTCCCGCTGTTTGCTATTGTCCAGGAGTTTGAGAAATGAAAGCTGGTGATTGACAGGATGGCACCTTGCATAGGAATGGAGATTGGCTCCCAGGAGCTGCTCCAACAACAGCCTGAGGAGGCGGCACAATGGAACCCCAGAGGACTGTCAGCCAGGAACGCAAGCAGCTGACAAAAGAGGTTGTGTTTTGTCACTGCTCAGAAATAACCGTTTTGGAAGGAGGGCTGGGAAAGCGGGAACAGGGATTTCTTCCTGCCCTCCTTTGACCCATTTTTGAACATTTTCGCTGGGGGTTTTTTTAGAGGACATGTATCTGCCCAGGTTTTTTTTTATGGCAAGGTTTGTTGAGATAGGGACACCGGTGGCGCTGTGGGTTAAACCGCAGAGCCTAGGACTTGCCGATCAGAAGGTCGGCGGTTCGAATCCCCGTGACGGCGTGAGCTCCCGTTGCTCGGTCCCTGCTCCTGCCAACCTAGCAGTTCGAAAGCACGTCAAAGTGCAAGTAGATAAATAGGTACTGCTCCGGCGGGAAGGTAAACGGCGTTTCCATGCACTGCTCTGGTTCGCCAGAAGCAGCTTAGTCATGCTGGCCACATGACCCGGAAGCTGTACGCCGGCTCCCTTGGCCAATAAAGTGTGATAGGAATTTTATGGTCTTAGATATATGGCAACGTTCATAACCACACGTACATAGATCAGCACAGGAAAGCCAACCTGGAACCATTTTGATTCCTAAACTGAGCAAATGTTTCTCTGCATTGTCAAAATGGAAAAGTCTCCCCATTGTCTCTTTCCTCACAAATCCTGTCTTAAGGACACATTTAAGATACAAGGTGTGAGCCTGTGACCTGGCCCAGGAAATAAGTATTTTACCACTACAAAAGAATGGCCAGGCTCCCCAGGAAATCCAATCAAGTAACCTGCCAGACAGGAGATAAACAAGGACAAGAGAAAAACAACATTTAAATTTCTGTGATGTAGGTGGGATGTATCTGAGGGGTGGTCTTAGGTTACACCCCTTCTGTGATGTATGCATAATGTTTCTGGGGGTGGTCTTGATCTACAGGGTGGCAATTTCAATAGTCTTTATAAGGCCTTGCAGGCCATTGTTCTGGGTCCTCTTCCTCTCCTGCGTGTGAGGGGAGCACCCTGTTGCAACAGATCAATAAAGATCAAGCTTACTAGCTGCTTTGCTTCTCAATATTCTCTGGTTGGCCTCTGTTATTTTCTCCTACCAATAGGGAACCTATGTAAGGACTCTATATGGGCTCTTGGATACCCCATAAGGGAAAAGGGCATATTTTTATTTACAACAGATGGCGACCACGCACGAAGGGACTTTTGGTTACCCGGATTCTGGAAGCGAGGAAGGACTGGTTATCCAGCGCGCACCAGGCAATTTGCCAGGAGGAATAACCAGTCTTCCATCGATCCCAGGGTCTGGAAATAACTGGAGGTTCAGCGGGGCTAACCAGAGGAAGCAACGCTTGATCAGGCCGGCCTTAAACAACCAGTCAAGAGATCGTGGGATCACCAGGAACAGTGCATGCGGAAGTGAGTATTAAGTAGGAAACACGGGTAGTGGGTTGGGTTCTCTAAACCACAGCAACCAAAATTCTTTAACTCTTCCTTTTCCCTTCAAATCTAAACTTTCTATTTTTTTCCTCATCTAAAAATTGCCTTCTCCTCCTTTCTGTCCCCTTGATTTCAGCACCAGCCCTAGCCCTTCGGAGTATGCCCAGGCAAAAGTTGTGTGTGACTTCTTTCATTTCCCTTCTACAGTCTATATGCTGACCTATTCCTTCGGAGTTTTGCCCAGAAAAAAGGTCGTGCTTTTTCTTCTGTACTGAAAACTATAACTCCCAGGTGCAGCCGCACCTCTGCCATGGCGATCTTTGTTAGAGATGACCTGTGAGCAGAGAAAGCAAGGGCACCTGATTCCTTTCCTTCTTTGTCATTTCTGAGTCCCAGTCTGGCAGTGCGCTACGCAAGCGTCCAGTAGGGAACTCTCAGGTTAGATTGTAAGAGGCAGGAGGTTGCTGTGGGCTCCCTGGCTGAGAAATGACCAAAGGGGGGGTTTGAGATTGCTGACCGCACTGTTAGCTTAGTAGCCAGGAAAGGCCAACAGCTGTACCAGCCTAGTAAGTCAGGCCAGACGAACGGCGGTGTGTCACAGTACTAATTCTCGGAGTTGTCCAAATTGAGTCTACTGTGGGTTATTTATTGTGTTTCCTGAAAAGTGGGGATAAAACCCCGGCTGCAGTATAAAAGTAAAAGCTAGCGCTATTAAAATTCTTAAAATGGGTGCACCTCAATCAAAAGAAATGAACCTGCAGACTCCTGATGGGAAAGAAGCCCAGTTGGCGCTTATTTCCAACCTGGACTCTGACAGTCCCCTTCAATTTGTGTTTAAGAAACGTTTTTCCTGTGTTTAAATTGTACTTAGGTAACATCCAGCAGCTGCTTATCTTAAATGTGCCATCTAAAATAAAAATGCAAGCTTGCTCCAAAATTTTAAATCTAAGAAAGCCATGTTGGGCCTTATCAATCTTAAACAAGACAAAAATGAGAATGAAGTGTTTGTTATTTGTTATGTTTTATATATATATATATATATATATATATATATATATATATACCGTAAATGTTTGTTATTTGAGAGAGGCTCAAAAGAGTCTTCCTCCTTGTATATACTTCATTAAGCATATGCCTATGAAAGTATGGTCTTCCTTCTAAGAAAAATATCTGAGTCCAGTTTTAACTTTGATTTGGTTGGACAGAAGAGTTATTGTAAGGCTCCTGATATCAGTCTCTATAAGACTTCCTGGCCTCTTTCTTAGAAAATGCCCCCCCCCCCTATTTCATTCTGTCTCTTTCAGGGGTTTTTTCTTCTTACTTCTGTGCCAGGTAATTTTACACCCGAGTAAGCTTCCTTTAAAGGAAACTGCAAGGGGGGGGCATAGATTAGGCTTACTATTCCTCTGCAAGTTCAGTTAAAATTGTTACTTTTGTATTCCTTTTAAATCAAATCTATGGCTGTTTTAACTATGCTTTATAAGAAATCCTCTCCCTATCTTAGGAAAAAATGTTCACTTCAATCTTCCTTTAAAGATCATTTCTCTCACTCAAAGTATCTCAAGATCTACTAAAAGGGTTCTGTATAAAGTTGATAGGCGCATGGCTTGTGTTCTCTTCCCCAATTGTGTCTGTGTACATAAGTATGTGCATGTTTCTGGTAGTACAAATCTTGCTATGAACCCTGTATTTTAGGGTTGGACTAGATGACCCCAGGTCCCTTTCAACTTTCCCAATTTGTGGCTGATGAGTTGAAATTCAGCCCAGATTTGCTCTTTGTTTTTTAAAGGTGAGAGGTAAAAGCCGTGATGTTTTGAAGCAGAACTGGTGATATCAGGCATTTGAGTGATTACAGTGTTTATCATTTTGTCTATTATTTACAAAAATCAGACTCAAAGTTTAAGCACATACAAATTCATATAATCAAGTAGAATGAGCCTTGAAATATAATTGAGTAGCCTTGACCATCCTGTAAATAAAGGGCAGGAAAATTTTGTCTGCAAATGGTAAGGCTGAAATGACTGAGAATGTTAAAAATCTTATGAATTCTGACTCTCTGGCCATTTTTTCCCATATATAAGGGCGTGGCAGATTGTTCCGCGAATGGCCAGAGGAATATTAGCCCTTTCCTGTACATAAAGGAAGGAGTCCCTTTGTTTGGGCTGCAATTGCTAGCTTTGGTGAATACTTGAATTGCTGAGTTTCTCTTTTTTGTTTTGAAATCTAACCCTATTTTTAAAATCTACTCCATACCCTTCCCTTCCCTTATTCAAATGGTAATTTAGCCAAAAGATGCAACATTTTCAATAGTATAAAAGGTTTGCTGAGACATGAACTCTGTACATGCACAGAGGCTAGATCAGCTTTTAAAAAAAGAGAGAGAGAGAGGAAGGAGGGGGGAAAGAAGGGGGGAGAGGAGGTTTGCAGAGCCTGTGCTTGCAGGGAGAAACCTATCCAAATTTCCTTATGTAAAACTTGGAACCATTGAGGGAAATCACCCTTAATGTGTCTTTTGCTCCAAGGGCTACTTAATCAAGAGGTTGTCAAGTTTCAAATCTAACATGCCAAATTCTTTTTACAGGTAAATATCAAAGCACTCCCACTGCGAGTTCCTCTCTTGAGTAGTTTGCCTCCCCAATGGGATTTAAATTTTATAACAGTTTTGTGTGTGTGTGTGTGTGTGTATGCCTATGCATTTTAGGAACAGCATTTCCTGACTGACTTCTCACATGAAATAATTTTCCATTTTAACAGGATATGTGAACCCCATTAACAAAGTGTTTGTCCCTTCTTTTCTCCCACAGCACAAATGATAATGAGGGGATGCAAACAGTGATTTAAATACTCTATAAAAAGTAATTGCATTTGTATTTCTTTTCGTCTTTCTTCCCTTAAAGCCAAACAGTCACTCTCTTTCTGTTCAGCAAAACAAGTCTGAATCCCTGCTATATTAGTTGATTTCCCTCTATCTCTTTGTGGCTTTGACATTTTTTAGGTTACAAATAATCTGTTTTTCATTTATTAATCAGTTTTTCATTGGGTTGTTAGAATGCCAAAAACAGATTACTTCAGGTTACTTCAGGTTTCTTTAAAAATTGTGTGTCTTAGCATTTATTTATTTTTGGTTCCTCATAGGTCATTTTGTGTGTGTGTGTGTGTGTGTGTGTGTGTGTGTGTGTTTTACTTTGGGGACATGTTCATCACATGTTGAAAGTCAGTTTCATGAAGTTCTTTTATCAGATAGCACATGGTGAATTTTAAGTTATTTTCCCCATTGTTTTCCCATTTTTTCAGTCCAGTAGTAATCTGTGGTTTTGATAATATCTTTGTATTATTTAATAATAATTCTTTTCTAAATCTGATGTCTTTGGGTCAAAATCTGTTTTCATCTGACTGGTAATCTATTTTTTTTTTGCTTTCTTTTTTCTTTTTTAACCTTTGTTGTATTTTTTACAGTTCTCTTTCTATACATGTGGAGTAATTTTTATTTAATAACATGAAAAAAACAACAACAAAAACTAAGTGAAGGAAAACAAACAAACTTAGCAGATAATAACAGTAATTATATGAAAATGTGATAATAATATTAAATTGAGTAAAATGCTTAACATGCTAAGATTTTATTATTTGCAGCTAATAACTCAAGGAGATTTACTTGGGGAGGGGGCTTTTGATCCTTCCTTTTGTCTTTTAAGTCCCCCCAAAACCCTGCCCCCTTACAGGATATCACTTCTACAGATGTGCAATGATGAAAAAGCAGCAACAACCCCTCAACTCAGTTCTTCGCCATCACAAGACCTGCAACAGTTTTCAAAATGCCCACAGCTATCTCTTTCAAAGTATATAGACTGACGGAGGAGTGGGGCTGGCAAAGGGGAGAGGAGTTGAATTGCAAGGACATTTTGCCACTTTTGAACCTTAAAAACTGTGCTCCAGGATTGAGAAGATCACAATTGTCTCAAGATATGCAACTGATATTTAATTAGTTTTTTTGTATTATGTATTATTACGTAGGAATGTTGAAATGTGTCTGACAGTGTGTTATTTCCACAAAGGGGGGGGGCTATTTTTGTGTGTAATTGTTTTTATGTTTAATGTCTTATTCCTTACACCCCAGTGGAGGATTCTCATACATTTTATGCGTTCTAATAGACCAGGCTATTGTATAGTCCAATGTTTAGATTGTCCCACCTGGCACTATGCCAACCTTTCCTACCCATTTTAAAATGTGCTAAAACTCTCTTTACCAAGGAGAAGCTTCTAAGATACATGAAGGTGTATATTCTTTGGTTTAGCAGGAATGATCCCTTATAGAGTTAAATTGACTTATTTGGAGACGTGCCCTTTTAAAGAATGGTTTTCTTTTAACAGATTGGTTTGAAGAGTTGAGAACCATGGGGCAAGATAAATTCAAATTGGACTCAGTTTGAATTGGGCAAGTGTATCCAGGCTGCAATTAGCTTTTTGGTCCTTTAAGTGCAAGTGAGCAACTTCCCATGAGTGCAAGACCAACGCCAATAAAATAAAATCCCATAGAAAGGCCAAGGCAAAGACATCTCTCTCATGATATGTCCAAACCTGTGGCAGCTATGGTGAGTGCCAGGCGACATGGTTAAATGAAAGCCCCGAGGGGATTCAACAGACAGGATGTGTTGCTGTAGCACTATGCCAGTGTGAGACCACAGAAGAGCTAGCTTGACACCTGAGAAACACACAAAAATGGTGAAGGACAAAACACCAACTGCATTTTTCAGTCAGTAGTGGACCTTCCTGCTAAATGTAAAGCATAGCCACTATTGAGAAAATGTTTCTCCCAAGAGCTAGAATGCCACAAGTAATTTAGTAACAGAATGCAACATATGTTATTTTTATATGATATATTTATACAAAGGCATCCATTTACAACATACGATGTTATTATTTGTGGGGCAAAAATTTTTAAGAAAAATTCTAGCCCCAAAGGGGGGATAATGTGATAGGAATTTTATGGTCTTAGATATATGGCAACGTTCATAACCACACGTACATAGATCAGCACAGGAAAGCCAACCTGGAACCATTTTGATTCCTAAACTGAGCAAATGTTTCTCTGCATTGTCAAAATGGAAAAGTCTCCCCATTGTCTCTTTCCTCACAAATCCTGTCTTAAGGACACATTTAAGATACAAGGTGTGAGCCTGTGACCTGGCCCAGGAAATAAGTATTTTACCACTACAAAAGAATGGCCAGGCTCCCCAGGAAATCCAATCAAGTAACCTGCCAGACAGGAGATAAACAAGGACAAGAGAAAAACAACATTTAAATTTCTGTGATGTAGGTGGGATGTATCTGAGGGGTGGTCTTAGGTTACACCCCTTCTGTGATGTATGCATAATGTTTCTGGGGGTGGTCTTGATCTACAGGGTGGCAATTTCAATAGTCTTTATAAGGCCTTGCAGGCCATTGTTCTGGGTCCTCTTCCTCTCCTGCGTGTGAGGGGAGCACCCTGTTGCAACAGATCAATAAAGATCAAGCTTACTAGCTGCTTTGCCTCTCAATATTCTCTGGTTGGCCTCTGTTATTTTCTCCTACCAATAGGGAACCTATGTAAGGACTCTATATGGGCTCTTGGATACCCCATAAGGGAAAAGGGCATATTTTTATTTACAACAGATGGCGACCACGCACGAAGGGACTTTTGGTTACCCGGATTCTGGAAGCGAGGAAGGACTGGTTATCCAGCGCGCACCAGGCAATTTGCCAGGAGGAATAACCAGTCTTCCATCGATCCCAGGGTCTGGAAATAACTGGAGGTTCAGCGGGGCTAACCAGAGGAAGCAACGCTTGATCAGGCCGGCCTTAAACAACCAGTCAAGAGATCGTGGGATCACCAGGAACAGTGCATGCGGAAGTGAGTATTAAGTAGGAAACACGGGTAGTGGGTTGGGTTCTCTAAACCACAGCAACCAAAATTCTTTAACTCTTCCTTTTCCCTTCAAATCTAAACTTTCTATTTTTTTCCTCATCTAAAAATTGCCTTCTCCTCCTTTCTGTCCCCTTGATTTCAGCACCAGCCCTAGCCCTTCGGAGTATGCCCAGGCAAAAGTTGTGTGTGACTTCTTTCATTTCCCTTCTACAGTCTATATGCTGACCTATTCCTTCGGAGTTTTGCCCAGAAAAAAGGTCGTGCTTTTTCTTCTGTACTGAAAACTATAACTCCCAGGTGCAGCCGCACCTCTGCCATGGCGATCTTTGTTAGAGATGACCTGTGAGCAGAGAAAGCAAGGGCACCTGATTCCTTTCCTTCTTTGTCATTTCTGAGTCCCAATCTGGCAGTGCGCTACGCAAGCGTCCAGTAGGGAACTCTCAGGTTAGATTGTAAGAGGCAGGAGGTTGCTGTGGGCTCCCTGGCTGAGAAATGACCAAAGGGGGGGTTTGAGATTGCTGACCGCACTGTTAGCTTAGTAGCCAGGAAAGGCCAACAGCTGTACCAGCCTAGTAAGTCAGGCCAGACGAACGGCGGTGTGTCACAGTACTAATTCTCGGAGTTGTCCAAATTGAGTCTACTGTGGGTTATTTAATGTGTTTCCTACAGGGTGGCAATTTCAATAGTCTTTATAAGGCCTTGCAGGCCATTGTTCTGGGTCCTCTTCCTCTCCTGCGTGTGAGGGGAGCACCCTGTTGCAACAGATCAATAAAGATCAAGCTTACTAGCTGCTTTGCTTCTCAATATTCTCTGGTTGGCCTCTGTTATTTTCTCCTACCAATAGGGAACCTATGTAAGGACTCTATATGGGCTCTTGGATACCCCATAAGGGAAAAGGGCATATTTTTATTTACAACATAAAGCAAGATGAATGCTGCAATCCCAGAGTCGTCCGCGACTGGACCTAATGGTCAGGGGTCCCTTTACTTTGTTGAGATAGGGCTGCCCCAGGACATTTTGCTATTGGGGCAGGGCCATAGCTCAGCAGTGTGCCTGGCATGCAGAAGCTCCCATCTCCAGGTAAGACCTGGAAAAGCTCCCTAGTCTGAAACGCTGAGAGCTGCTGCCAGTCAGTGTGGACGCTACTGAGCTAGTTGGACCAATGGTCTGTCTCAGCCTAAGGAAGCTTCCTCTGTTCCTAGTTGAGGCAACGAACAAGATACACACCCAGAAGGGAAGTGAACTTAGCAGCCAAATCTTGCTGCCGTGAGCGCCAGAAGAGGCATGAAGTGAGAGGAGCAAAGACAGCCATGCAGGCGCAGTCTCTCATTGCTGGTGGGGGGGGGGAGCTGAAGAGAAGGAGACTTAGATAGCTGTGAGGAACTTCAGTCTCCACAACTGCATCATAGGGGCAAGACTTATCAAAGAAGAGGAGTTGCCGTGCTCATTACACCTGACACTCCTGTGCAGATCCTATTTTTTTCTAATAAAGAGTTAACGCCACTTCCTTCGTGTGACCTACTAGTGAGGTCTCACATAACAAACCGGCTTCCTCAAAAGATCGACAAGAAAAGTGATGGGGAGGTGCAGTGGAAAGTGTGAAGTAACACTTGCTTTGATGCAGTGTCATCTAGCCTCCCTACAAACAAGTCAGGATGAATTAAATAGTACAGTGGTACCTTGGTTTATGTACGCTTCAGGTTACAGACTCCGCTAACCCAGAAATATTACCTCAGGTTAAGAATTTTGCTTCAGGATGAGAACAGAAATTGCGTGGCGACTGCACGCCGGCAGCAGGAGGCCCCATTAGCTAAAGTGGTGCTTCAGGTTAAGAACAGTTTAAGGTTAAGAACGGACCTCTGGAATGAATTAAGTACTTAACCCGAGGTACCACTGTATACCTACCCACAAACAAATCTAGAGGGGTGGTTAATAAACTGGACACTTGGAAGTGCCTCACTTTTCAGCTATGCTCTTCAGCTGAGAACACACCATATACTAAAAGCACACAACTTTACTCAAATAATCCTGGGAGCTTTAGTTTGTTGAACTACAGCTGGGAATTGTAGATGTGTGGTGGGTAAACTACGGTTCCCAGGATTCTTGGGACGGGGCATGTGGTTTTAAATGTGTGGTGTTTATGTGGTGAGCAGCTCTTCAGGTGGAGAAACACTTCTAGAAAGGTGTTATGGAATAGCCCCACAATCCAGCTTTTGCAATAAGGATTGCACTCTGTTCCGGGGAAGGGTAGAGTTGGGCATGTTCAAGCAAGTTACAATACTTCCATTGACTGCTGCCTCATTGACTGTAAATCTTTGCCATCTTTTGTCCCTTGTAAATTTAAAGTTAAAATAACATAAAATTCCTTCCAGAAATGTTAACCCATTATATGGACAACAAAACCTCACTCCTCCCTTCCCCACAGTGACTAATCAAGAAGTTTTGATGACCTGAGGCTCCCACTAGAAAAATCTGTTAATCTCTTTCCCTTCCCTCTTTCTGGACAGCAGAATGAAGATGCATTTTTAGAAGCCATGTCTAGGAGATTTAGGACGAACTCCACTTTCCCGCCACCATTTATTATTTTTTTTAACATCCAACAGCTATCAGAAAGAAGCATACTAACAGGGTATTTTTAGGGCAATTTACCCTGCCTCAGACATCTTAAGCCATTTATCACACCGCCCAGATCCTGACAGCCATACAGGAGGAGGAGTATTTTGTCTTTCATTCTTAAGCCCATCTTGAGTCTACAGGATTATTCATTTCACTTTAGCAACTAGGAATCATCATAATAAGAAACCTCACTCCTTCCTTTTCTCTCTCTCTCTCTCTTTCTACCCTATGCTCTTTGTCGTTCTGGGATAGAAGAGTCTGAACACATCAAAACACAGCCTCAGAGAAATAAGACCAGTGTCATGGACTGGCTGGACACATAGGAAAGGTGGGGGGCAGCAGCTCACAGCTCAGGTCTTTCCCAAGCAATCTGAGACTACATAGCCACTTCCGCCCTTCGGAGGAGGTGGGGTTACGGGCTTCATGGCCCCATCACGCCGTGGCGGTTGGAACCCAGCCCCCGCATGATTGGGGGGATTCCTGGCTGCGTCACTTCCTGGCCAGCCAATTGGCTGGTTCTGGGGGTGTGCCCTGCCTTATTTAAAGCAGGAGGAAGGAGGCTGGGGATCTCCCTCTTTGCCGACTATCAGCTGTTCCTGCTTTCCCCACCCTCCCGCCCTATAAGGTTTTTGTTCCTTGACCTTGCTATGGACCGCGGTTGGTCTCCATTGAGGGGCCTGGTAGGAATTTTTCCACTTGGCAAATTGGCACCAGCCACTTGGTTTTCGCCTACCTTGTAGCAAATCATCACAACTCTCTTGGTGTTGGTGGTTAGGCATTGGTACAGTTCTGTAGATGGAAGAGGGGAGGTAGCGCCATCACCTACCCCACATATTAAAGGATTCTGGGGGTGTGGCCCTATCGGTGACCCCGGGGGAGTTTCTAGTTGATGTGCATCAGCAGGACTCCCCCTACTGGTGGTTAACCCTTTCCGGACTTCAAGCGGACAGGCTGAAGTCGGATATAGTCGGTTAGGACCAATGCCTAAGCCAATACAGCTCATCACCTGTAACCAATAAATTTGTGGCCTTGTTTAACAAGTATCAGCTACACAAAATGCCAGGAACTTTCACAGCAAACATAGTAAACGAATAAAAATATCCTGTGAACATCAGGAAGTCTCACTGGTCTACTGATGGTAGCGTCAAGGTAACAAGTGAGTTAGGCAGCAGACGAAGGAGACCAGCACCTTTCTGGAGGAGAATAGCCATTGTTCAGGTAGAAAGGCAGCAGGGATGTTGGGGCAATTCAGTGTGATGTACATATGAACATACATGTATGAATGAACATGCATGAATATCTGCCTCCTGGACAAAAGCTGCCAGGGTGGTGGAGACTTGCTGCAGAACATCTAGGCATGTACCTTGGCATCCCCATCCGAAAAAACAGTTGCAGCCTCTTGAGCAGCTGCCTAAAAGCATCAGCAGTTTAATAAGACTCCAAGACAGAGCATGGGGCAGAGCAGCTGGAAAAATTCAGAGTTCATTACTTTGCAACTCTTCCTGGCTTAGCTCCTGCTAACAGTTCCCTTGATTCTGAAGAGAGTATTTGCGGTAAAAGACTTTTAAAAAGATTGCTTTTACAATGTCAGAGCAAAATTATGGAAAGAAGAATAGCTGCTATTTTTGAAAGCAAAGCATAATAAGAATGAAATCTTATACACGCTTAGCTGGGAGTCAGTCCCATTGAAATCAGCAATGCTTATTCCTGAGCAGGCATGTCTAGCGATTGTGCTGTAAAGTATCTTGGCATTGTTATACAAAAATGTGCTCTGAGGTTTTCCCCCTTTTCTCTTCTCAGAAAGAAGATCCTTAACAATTGTCCTCCTTCCCTCACGCAGAGCACCTATTAGCATTCACTATTTTTTAGTGTTACTGAACATGATTGTACAGAAACGCTATTGTGCGAACTTTCCCTAGATTGCATGTGCATCTGCTAAGGTTGCACTGTAACTGATGCAGACTCCACATTTCCCTCCTTTACCAGAATATTTCGTTCTGTTCTTAACAGCTCCCAGATCTTCGAGGTTTAAGCTCTTGGGGCACTCCCGCTGCATTGGCCGACGTGGTGAATAAAATCCAAACCCGTCATGAGTTTTGCACAGTAATCTGTGTAGACAGAGCAAAGCTTCTGTGATGGAGGTCACGGGGAGTTCAAGGCTGCTGACAAGGGCCAATTTCAACAGGCTGGGGGGGGGGGGGAAACCTGACACCACTGAGACTCTGTACGGGATCCAATTAACGTGTAGGGGGTGATGGCTGCAGAACCACATGCAGCACAGAATACTCTAGAAGGCTCCACCGATATGGTGTAGAATGACCTATTTGTTGCACCAGCAAGAGACAGGAGAGTTGTCTGTAGGCGTTAGTATCAGTCTAGACAGGATATGTTCCATTTACCTGAGACCCTTTCAGCATAGAACGCCTCTGCTCAGAGACCTGTGCTGCTTCAAGGTCTTACTCTCAGTATATAAAGCCCTTAACAACTTGGGACCAGTTTACTTGCAGGATCGCCTTGCCCCCACATGTGCCGACGCAGCCACTCCGACCTATGGAACTGGCACTATCTAACGCAGGTGGCGCTGTGGGTTAAACCACAGAGCCTAGGACTTGCCAGTCAGAAGGTCGGCGGTTTGAATCCCCGCAACAGGGTGAGCTCCCGTTGTTTAGTCCCTGCTCCTGCTAACCTAGCAGTTTGAAAGCACCTCAAAGTGCAAGTAGATAAATAGGTACCGCTCCAGCGGGAAGGTAAACAGCATTTCCGTGCGCTGCTCTGGTTCGCCAGAAGTGGCTCAGTCATGCTGGCCACATAACCCGGAAGCTGTATGCCGGCTCCCTCAGCCAGTAAAGCGAGATGAGCGCTGCAACCCCAGAGTCGGCCACAACTGGACCTAATGGTCAGGGGTCCCTTTACCTTTAATGTGCCATGTAATACTTGTTCCACATTTGTAAGAAATTGATCTGGTCTTGCAGCACTCGCACTTTGGAACTGCCTATTGACACATACCCTCCAAGGGCCATGATTTTCCATGGACAACCCCGGAATTACAGAATTCATCCCAGTTTCTGACTTGATGCCAGAATGTTCCAGTTCTCCTTTTCACCCCCTCCCCTCCACATCTTGGAGAACAATTACAAGTAGTGGGTGTGTAAGTGCAAAAACAAGAGTCCTGTTTATACTGGAAATAAAATGCCTGCACCCAATGGAGGAAATGGTGAAGCTGGCATATGTTGTTGT
Organism: Podarcis gaigeae; assembly: GCF_964106915.1. NCBI lineage: Eukaryota > Metazoa > Chordata > Lepidosauria > Squamata > Lacertidae > Podarcis > Podarcis gaigeae. Next base: position 14,433,102 of record NC_139686.1, on the reverse strand, counting down.
TGTTGTTTAGTTGTTTAGTCGTGTCCGACTCTTCGTGACCCCATGGACCAGAGAACGCCAGGCACCTCTGTCCTCCACTGCCTCCCGCAGTTTGTTCAAACTCATGCTGGTAACCTCGAAAACACTATCCAACCATCTCGTCCTCTGTCGCCCCCTTCTCCTTGTGCCCTCCATCTTTCCCAACATCAGGGTCTTCTCCAGGGAGTCTTCTCTTCTCATGAGGTGGCCAAAGTATTGGAGCCTCAGCTTCACAATCTGTCCTTCCAGTGAGCACTCAGGGCTGATTTCCTTCAGAATGGAGAGGTTTGATCTTCTTGCAGTCCATGGGACTCTCAAGAGTCTCCTCCAGCACCATAATTCAAAAGCATCAATTCTTCGGCGATCAGCCTTCTTTATGGTCCAGCTCTCACTTCCATACATCACTACTGGGAAAACCATAGCTTTAACTATACGAACCTTTGTTGGCAAGGTGATGTCTCTACTTCTCAAGATGCTATCTAGGCCCGTCATTGCCCTTCTCCCAAGAAGCAGGCGTCTTTTAATTTCGTGGCTGCTGTCACCATCTGCAGTGATCATGGAGCCCAAGAAAGTAAAATCTCTCACTACCTCCATTTCTTCCCCTTCTATTTGCCAGGAGGTGATGGGACCAGTGGCCATGATCTTCGTTTTTTTGATGTTGAGCTTCAGACCATATTTTGCGCTCTCCTCTTTCACCCCCATTAAAAGGTTCTTTAATTCCTCCTCACTTTCTGCCATCAAGGTTGTGTCATCTGCATATCTGAGGTTGTTGATATTTCTTCCAGCAATCTTAATTCCGGCTTCAGATTCATCCAGCCCAGCCTTTCGCATGATGAATTCTGCATATAAGTTGAATAAGCAGGGAGACAATATACAGCCTTGTCGTACTCCTTTCCCAATTTTGAACCAATCAGTTGTTCCATATCCAGTTCTAACTGTAGCTTCTTGTCCCGCATAGAGATTTCTCAGGAGACAGATGAGGTGATCAGGCACTCCCAATTCTGAAGGAAAAGGTCACCAATCCACTTTAGATTCAGCAGCCGGCCATTTCTTAGGAAATGCGTGGAGTGCTTATTCCTTTAGTGTAGATGGAGCCTAACATTGTGCACTCTCAAGTACCATTAAGTCCCATTGTATTCAATGGAGGTTACTCCCAGGCAACTGGGTAGACTGTGCAGCCTCCTGATAATTCTCACTGTTGTTGTTCGTTACCCACCTTTTTCCCTGATAGGGTCTCAAGGCAGCATTTATCTGTTGAAGGTGTTCTACATGATCCCTTCCCTCACACATTTTTGATTTACAACAATATTGTGAGGTAGGTTAGGGCGAGAGGTTGTAATTGGCTCAAGGTGACAGATTTATATGTGTGTATTACTACAGGTTAGTGCCTCAGCCAGCATGGTGAATCGTGAGGGATGATGGGAGTTGTAGTCCAGCAACTTCTGGAGGGCAGCTGGTGCCCCCATCTCTGTTGTAGACAATACTGAGCTAGATGGATGGACCAATGGCCTGACTCATGTTAATGTTCCTGTGTTCAAATTTCATAGTTCTAAGGCCATCAGCTATTTCAAATCAGATTGTGCTGGCTTAGTTCTGCTCCACAGCTGCTGCTGCTGCTTGAAGTTTGTACAAGCAAAGTATCGGTTTCTAGCTTGTTTGTATTGAAACGCACAAACCAGCTTTTAGAACAGCAGCTGCACACTTTCTATCAGCCCCTCAGATGAGTGTAGCCAGTTGGTTTTAGGGCCGCTGATGTCTCTGCCGTCCTGGAGAAGGGATGAGTTTGCGACGTCAACTCATTTTTGGGAATGACTTCATCGTGGGCTGCATATATTTGCTCCTTTCCTTTCAAAACTGGAAAAAGTGTTTTTGAAAGCTGAGCACTTACTCGGATTCCCCAGCTTGAAGTTTTTTGCTAGGTTCACTTTTGCTGAGAACGTTTTTTAAGATGCCCCAGTTGTCCCCTTTTGCTGGTGGATGTGGGAGAGAGGGAGCAATAAAGTATGATTTCTCCCTCGCCTCCAGTTAAACCCATGGAAGTGTATTACCAGGGAGGTTACCTTCCCATTCCAAATCTCTTCTTGTCAGGATGTTAATGATTAATTGCCTGTGGTTCCACTTTCTTCCTTAACCTCCTCCTCCTCCACCAGCTGCTGCTCCCTTTCCTAGGAAGAGTGCTGTTGGCTGGGTCAGGCCAAAGGCACATGGAAGCCCTCTACAGTGGTACCTCGGGTTAAGTACTTAATTCATTCTGGAGGTCCATACTTAACCTGAAACTGTACTTAACCTGAAGCACCACTTTTAGCTAATGGGGCCTCCTGCTGCTGCCGCGCCGCTGGAGCATGATTTCTGTTCTCATCCTGAAGCAAAGTTCTTAACCTGAAGCACAATTTCTGGGTTAGCGGAGTCTGTAACCTGAAGCGTATGTAACCTGAAGAAGAAGAAGAAGAGTTTGGATTTGATATCCCACCTTTCACTCCCCTTTAAGGAGTCTCAAAGCGGCTAACATTCTCCTTTCCCTTCCTCCCCCACAACAAACACTCTGTGAGGTGAGTGAGGCTGAGAGACTTCAGAGAAGTGTGACTGGCCCAAGGTCACCCAGCAGCTGCATGTGGAGGAGCGGAGACGCGAACCCGGTTCCCCAGATAATGAGACTACCGCTCTTAACCACTACACCATACTGGCTCTCTGAAGCGTATGTAACCTGAAGCGTATGTAACCCGAGGTACCACAGTACTTCAGGATCCTGCAGCCACAACGGCCAAGCAGATGCCTAGAGGAAACCCACAAGAAAGACCCTCAGCGCAACAGCACTGACCCCGTTCCTAAGTCCCAGCAACTACAGTCCCTATGATTCTTTATTTAAAGTGGTATGGTGCTGCTTCAAATGTATAGATGCCGCCCTCCCAAATGGGTGAGACTTTTCCTCTGCTGTCCCAATGGGCATGAGATCTAATGGGTTTGAGTGAAAGCAGAGCAGATTTTAGCCAAACATTAGGAAGAACCTCTTTACAGTAAGGGCAGTTCAACAATTAACCAGACTCTGTGTGTGCAGATGGCTTTCCCTCACTGGAAGTCTTCAAGCTGCGCCTGGAGAACCCCGTTGGAAACGGCTTGGGCTGGCCCTGTGGAGGAGTGAGATGGGTTGCCTAACCCAACTTGCTGCTTTCTGCAAGAAATTCAGTCTAGAGCATTCATCCTGTTAGGAGACACCCCACCCCGAAGCTGAAATTCTCAGAGAACTAGAACCAATCCCTCTTCCCAGGGAACTCAAGTGAAGACGGTTGGAATATCATTATTTTTATAGCAAATGTAAGATTATGATGATTCTTCCCATCACCACACCTGTTACATTTGCAAGAATAAAGTGCATTAAAATAAAATAAAATCGAGGCGATCTTAAGCTTAGTATTTTAACTTTTGTATGTTTTTAAGTAGGGCCATGAATTCCCCCCATTTTAGCATTACCATTATTATTTATTACATTTCTTAGTTGCTTTACTCGCAACCAAAGAAACATACAGACAATAACCTCCCCGACCCAATACGGTACATTACAACCAAGAGGAAAGAGATATGCACTTATTTATCATTTTAGAGCGTGACCTTTCAGGTCTCTCTCTCTCTCTGTAGTTTTTTTTTAAAACAAACAAACAAACAACCAACCAACCGAGCCGGGTATTAAATTGCATGAAATAAATAAATAATATACGAAACGAAAAACAACAACAACAACTGCCTTGCGAGGTAGGCTGGGGCTCACACAGATACCCATATCCAGCTTCCCGGGGATTAAAGGCAAGGATTTGAACCTGGCTCCCTGCGTACCCTCACTCTGAAGAGAGGGACCATTAAGGGTCCCCCCCCACCCCGTTCCATCTCAGCTAATCCCTTGGCCCGCCCGCCCCGTCCTCCTGCGGTTGCGTCCTCGGAGCCCGCTTCGCGCTTTTGTCCGCAGGCGGCTGCCGTAGCGAGCGGAGCGCGCGCGTGCCTGGCGCCGCCACCACCACCGCCGCAGCGGAAGCTCCTCCCACTTCCCTTCCTCCTCCTCCCTCTCCCTCCCCTCGCCCGCGGCGGCATCTGGCCGGTGAGTCGGTCCGTCAGTCCCGTCAGTGAGCGAGCGAGCGAGCGAGCGAGCGTCGGGTTGCGTAGGCGCGAGAGGAGAGCGGAGGGCCGAACGACGCCGAGACTCCCGACGCGCCATGGCGGCCGAGCTGAGCGACATGGCGGAGCCTCCCCCGCTGGGGGTGCCGCCGCCGCCTCCTCCTCCTTCTTCATCGGGCGCTGAGGAGGCCGAGAGCGAAGCCTCCCCTTCGGCCGAGATGGAGGCCGAGCCGTCTCCGTCGCCACCGCTGCTGCTGCCGCCGCCTCAGCCCCTCCTGAGCGGCGGCGGCGAAGGCACGGAGAGCATGTCGGAGCCGAGCCCTCAGAGCGCCAGCCAGGCGGGCGACGGCGACGACGAGGACGAGGGCGACGACGAGGAGGAGGACGACGACGACGACGAGGAGGCCGAGGCCGGCAGCAGCGCCGGGTCCTCCTCCAGCGGCTGCTGCAGCGACGAGACCCGCTCGCTCAGCCCCGGAGGCAGCGAGGCCGACGCCAAGGCCGGCCCGGGAGGAGGAGGAGCAGGAGGCGGAGGGAGCGCGGGCAGCGGCGGCGGCGACGGGCCCGGGGGCAGCGGAGGAGGCGGAGGCCCGACAGCGGCCGGAGCGGCCGCGGGAGGTGGAGGCCCGAGCGGCGGCGGCGGCGGGTGCAACAGCAGCTCCAGTGCGGGCGGAGGAGACGAAGGTTACAGCACCGGGAGCGGTGGAGGAGGAGGGAGCGGCGGCAGCAGCACCTGCAGCGCCTCGTCGGCAGGCCGGAGGGGCAGCCTCGAGATCTCCTCCGACGGGGAGCCGCTCAGCCGCATGGACTCCGAAGACAGGTCTGTTGGCGGGGGGGGGGGGGAGAGGGTGCGCCCGTTCTTCTCTCTCTCAAGTTTAGGGGGCCCTGCGGTGCAAGTTATCACAGTGGGGACTGCTGGGGCAGGGTGTTGGTCTGTGCCCCAGCCCCTTGAAATGTTAATTTAGCCTTTAAAAATCAGGACTCTCTTAAAAGCAGATTACGCCCCCGGCCCAACGCCAACCCTCAGCATCTTTTCGCTTCCATCCCACTCCGCTCCATTTTTTTGCAATGCCCCCTTCTAATCTGCATCGTCTCCCATCTTTGTTCCAGGTTCAAAAGTTCCAGAAGTTAAGCTGCTGCTGCTTCACTTGGCAGGACTTGCCCTTGGCCTGAGCATGGCTCCTCCATCTTGGACAGGGATGGGGCTTTTCACCCCCCTCTTTTTCTTCCTAGGCATGTACAGCAGTGTTGCCCAAAGTTGGATCTCTAGCTGTTTTAGGACCACAGTTCCCATCATCCCTGACCACTGCTTGCTAGGCATGATGAGAGTTGTAATCCAAAAACAGCTGGAGACCCAAGTTTGGGAAACACTGATGTAGAGTAATTCCTACAAAAGAATTGCTACTTGCTGCCCCAGGTGTGTCAAAAGTATTAAAAGGTTTCATGTGTGCCCATAGTAAGGTAGCACCAACAAGACCCTAAAACGCCTTATCCTGTTCTTCCAAGGCAACTGGGCCTTTATGTATTGCATATCCTCATCTGTCAGTGAGAGGAACTTTCTTTGGTTTTTCTGTTTGTTGGGATGGTTGTGGCCTGTTACTACACAAATCCTCCTTTCCCCCATCTGGCTAGAAGCCAGGCCCCATTGCTGGTTTGGGAGGAGTTGGTTTAGAGAGTCTTAGATGCTCATCTTGTTGTAATCTCTCCCTTCATTCCCCCCCCCCCCCCAACTCCTACCTTTTTTACCACACCCTGTTCTAGCAAACATGGCTGTCTTAGCTCTGGAGCTTTTTACGTTTTTTTACACTCCTCTCTAAAGTCCTCAAAAGGCAGCTTAGCTTGGGAAGTGGGGAATGGTTTGCACTGGTTCCTCTTCTCCTTTACTCACCCTTTAAGGGAGCAGCGAACACCTAATTGTGTGTATCAGCCGTGTAACTAACAAGCATATCTTGTAAAATTTACTAACACAAGTGGGTTTATGCAGCTTATTAAAACCCAGTTGTGCTTCTGAACAAAAGGGTATGTGAGTAAGAAATGCTTATATTGGCACAACAAGCTTCTGCATGACCAATGGTTCTTAGTTGTGTTCTCACAAGCGTATGCAGTAGATAGTTACAATTTGTTGGGATTCTGGGCATTTCTTAGTAGGTAAGTTTTTTTTTATGATACTTGTCTATTAGTATATAGTTTGACATGGTTAAAAATAAGTTGTTAAACTAGTTCTAGTGACTATACTATTTTAACTTGCACCTGTTTTTTATTTAGTCACTCTATTAAATGAATAGTAACTGAAGGCAGATCGATTTCATGCAAACATGCAAGTTGCAGTGTTGAGCCAGTATTTAAATTCTTAAGACTAGTTCAGTTCCTAGGAGACAGTTGCTGACTAGAAGAAAACTTGAAGCTTATCAGATGCAAAATAGTTTGCATTTTTTAAAAAATATAGTCCTGAAATATTAAAGTTCCTTAAAAAAAGATTACTTGGCCCAAGTCCCTGCAAGGCAGAATTTGCTAGCCTCTAGACTCCATCTATCACATATAAAATCACATTGAATTGTTGAGTAAAGGAGGAATTTATTATGAGATACTAAAGCTTATCTTAGATAATGCTGAAAAAGTATAATGCCATAATCATTTTTTAAAGTTTCCCCTGTTTCCCCAATCAATTAATACATAGAAATTAAGTTAAGAGTGTCTTCTGTGAGTACAGGGATAGGTGCTTTGGCTCATCACTGTGGGTGCCTGCAACAGGAACCCCCCTTTTTGTTGGGCTACATGGAGTTGGGGACATGGAAATCCTTGGGGGAAGTTGAAGTGTAAGCAAATTTTCCTTTTAATACTTTTACAATATAAAATGAAAACTTACTTAGTGCATAGCTGTGTACTTACTGTTTTCAGTATTTATGAATTTTGCGGAGAAATCCTATTCATATTTACTCAGAAGTAAAGCCCACTCTATTTAATGGTGAATATACGCCCTGGTTAGCTTGCATAGGACTGCTGCTTCAAAGCACAACTGCTTCAATGACATTGGTTTGTAAATTCCAAATTGTGGATATACCCAATAGTAGAGAGAAAGAGCACTACAAACTGCTGAGAACACACATCTTAGTTCTTGCTGTTTTGCACATTTCTTTACACATTTGTCACTTGACATGTATATTTTTTAGGACCTACTTTATTTCTGTGATGTAGGTTGTTTTAAACCATTTCCCACACTACGTTTCGGTTGTTGTATCCCACCCTGGAACCCTTGGATGAAAGGTGGGTAATAAAATATAGTAGTAATACATAGAGCACATTTTGAATAAGTAAAACTGTGTCTCAAAAGCATTTTGCTATTCAAAAGGAAAAGTATTTAATATTTCCCCCCAAATTTCCAGTTTTACCATTTGAAAATATTGAAAGAAAAAGCCCTTGGGGAGGGGGTGGGGTGATACTAGTGATGGTGATTTATTAAATTTATATATACACCCTTCATCTGAAGATCTCAGGGCAGTTCACAAGATGGTTCCCCCCTCCCTTGAATTTTTCCCACCTTCACATTTCTGTAAGTCAGAAATCTTTCAACATTTACTCTTCTCTACTTCAGATCTCTCTGATATAATGCATGATATGCCCTCACTTGGTCTAAATAAGAGTGGGTGGTAGCAGCTCTTTTGGGGCATTGATGACTTACTGCTCAATACTGTATTTGGGAACACTTGTCTCTTGGCACATTTGTGTGATAGCTTAGGGCGGCTGAGGCACAACACCTGGCCATTGCCAGTAGTGGAGGCAATTTCCAGTATTTCCCAGGAATGGAGTTGCTGAAAGCAGAAGAGCATGTCCTATTCTGTTAAAATTAACAATACCTCATCTTAAATACAGAACTTTAATATTGATCCCAAATACTAAAAAAATTGAGCCAAGTTAAATGCCATCATTATTTTTTCTATTTTCATTTCGGTTAATGTTGTGATTATAAATGTTGCATTCTTCCCTGGGTGATATGGAGTCAGCAATTGCCTTTGGAAGTTTTTAATGCTGCATTTATCTAAAGTCAGCAATCAGTTTTAAGGTATAAATTTTTGTTTATAAGAAGCAGCTACTAAGTGGGCACTAAAATCTGCTAAAACAGCTTGCTTGTTGAATGTGCTTTAAACACACATTTATGACTTCATAAAAGCCCCATAGGGCAACAAATCACATAATGAATGTTCAGCAGATTAAATATGCTTGGTGTACTCATCCCATGCTTGGTGTTCCTCATATCCCTGTGCCTTTATACATGAGCCATTTTTGATGCAGCTGACAGCTAGGTGGGTTTTGCTTTATAAATGTGAGGAACCGCAACATCAAAACAGACAACCAAGATTGAATTCTTTAATGGTCTTCTTCAAGTATGATGCATTTAAAGGTGCAAACACTTGATATTTATATTTGTGTCAGCTTTATTGGCATTCAGCAGCTCATCTTTATCCTGCGCATATTCCATTCTTCATTGAACATTTGTTGTGATAAAATTAAAAGACTCCATGTGCTGTTCCATCCGTTTTTCCTCATCTGTCTTTAACTTCTTAAAGTTTTCATAATGTTCTACAGTATGACAGTCGTACAGTCTGTTCGACTTCCAAAAACGTTGGACAACCAAGGCGCGGCTTCCGATTGACTGCAGGAGCTTCCTGCAGTCAATCGGAAGCCGCGTCGGATGTTTGGGTTCCAAAGAACTTTTGCAAACCAGAGTGCCCACTTGCAGGTTTGCGGCATTCAGGAGTCAAAACGTTCAAGTCACAAGACATTCGAGATCCAAGGTACGAATGTACAATGGTTACAGACCAGCAGATGGAGATGGCTGTAAAAATGAAGGCTTCTTTGTGTGTTTTATGTATACTTCAAGTGCATGTGCATGCATGTGCCTTTAAAAAAACCATTAAACTCTTTTGAAACTACAAATTAAAAACAACAAACCCAGATGCAGAGGGTACGTTATTAATGTAAGTAGCTTACACACATGCCTTCTGAGCTTCACTTGCTCTCCATTAATAATCTAATTTCCACTTATAGATCTTAATGAAAGTTAACTTTATTATAGACCTTGAAAGCTCTGATGTGTGGCAGCTTGGTGTCTCAGTATTTCAGATAAAAGTGGTATACATGGCTCTGAATCTTTTAGCCTTTATATGTGCCACAACCCCATCAAAAACAGCTTACTAAGTTTTGGGGAAACTTAGGTTATGCTGCAGTATAGCATGGAGTTCCCTGCTTGAATAAGAATCAGAATCATTGGTTTGTATTCTCTGAACTAATCTTCCCTGTAGGCCCAATTTACCTCTGGGCCTCCCTGAAACTTTTTGGTTTGAGCTGAATGTTTTCCTGTAAGTGAGCTGATCCCAAATACAAAAACATAACTTGGCACAACTGAACCTAAAATGATTGAGTTACCATAATCATTTGCAGAGGCTACTGTACTGTCATTTCTCTATCTGTGGTTAAAATGGCGTAGAATCCTTATCCATTGCATCTTCACAGTAATAAATGGCAATCGTTGCCCCAGTGCATTCATGGAAGAACTGGGAATGGATTTATACTTTAGTCATTCTAAGGGCCTCTAGAGATGGTGCTGTTGCTCTCAGACCTTGTATGTAGCAAGAGTGGTCAAAGGTTCATGTTCTCCCTTAGAAAAGACATTGACTACATGAGTGGTGTCACATTTATTTTAAATAACTGTTTTCCTGATGCTACTGTTATTTTCTCTGTGAGTGAGGGAGTTGGGGAATCTACCATTTGGGGACCAGTGTTAGTCATGCAGCAAAAACTTATTTATTCTTAACAGTGAACAATGAATAAATTGCCTATAAAATGTCAGGAATATAGATAATGAAGCAAGATACTTAAATAACGTACTTTTCCATGTATTAGACAAGGTTTTTCTTTACTCTAAATAAAGTTTAAAATGGGTGGGATTCGTCTTATACATGGGTAGTACAGAGGGGGAACAGGCGATTGGTTGTATCCGCCAGCAGGATCTAGCGATTGGGTGGGTGAATGGTGTCTGCTGCAAGGGCTGCTTTGTATTGGCGGCTGCTATGTCAGTTGGGTGGATTATTTGTGGATGTGGCAAGGGCTGCTTTGCATTGGCTGCTGCTTTGGCAATTTGGCTTGCATTGCTTGCGATAGTGTTTGCCAGTTGGGTGAGTGATAGTTGATTCGGCATTCCCCCCCCCCCCCTTGCTCATTTTCTTAAATTTGAGGCCTCCCTAAATAAGGGGCACCTTATACATGGGGGCCTCTTATAGATAGAAAAGTATGGTATACTGAAGTAGAAAGTGATTTTTTTATATTTTAACTTCCATTATTAGTACCGGCTTAGTGTTCAATGAAAATATATACAGATTGGCCTAACATTTTCTACACCAAAGTATCTTTCTTGTGCTTCAAAATGGCCCATTTGAAGAATCGGAACCTTAATTCATTTGACAATGAAGATTTAGCAAGGGAAGATAACTCATGTTTTATGTAGTTTTTGAATGCTTTTTCTTGTATGTTCAACAGTACTCTTTTAAAGCAAATGATTCTGTCATATGTATTAATCCAAAAAACCCAAAGACCAGTTAGCTAAGAGGAGCTAAGTATATACAGGAGCATAAAATAGATTTAAGACCAGAAGAACCTTGTCTCTTCGGTTTGTAAACCTGTGATTTTCACAGTTGTGTTCATTACCGCATGATAATGAATGATTAGAATCATGGAATTTTAGAGTTGGAAGGGACCACGAGGGCCATCTAGTTCAACTCTCTGCAATGCAAGAATCTTTTGCCCAATGTGGGGTTCGAACCCTTGACCCTGAGATTGAGTCTTACGATCTGCAAAACTGAGCTATCTGAGGATATGTAACAGCAGTATGAGGGAAATTTGAGTGTTCTGAGATGTACACATTTGTGATGAATATGTCTATGCATATGACCAGGTGGGGAAAAGTTTTGGGGGTTTTTTTTGATGACACATATGTGAAATGTACTTATATGTAAGAATCAGAACTGTCTAGTGAGTCAAACCCTCTGCAGTGCAGGAATCTTTCACCTACCATGGGGCTCAAACCCACGAACCTAAGAGTTTCATGCTCTACCAGCTAAGAAGTAATGTTCATCCTTTTTGAATCTACATTTGAGTGCTTGAGCAGAGTGACATGAATGTAAGTTGCTGTCTTAACAACCTTAATCCTTTTGGCTAACTGGTTTAGAGACCACAGAGTGCAAAGAAGTTCTGGTGCCATCAGCTTGCAGCAATCAGATGTCTTCAGCAGAGGCTGCTATCTCCGCAAACCTTGTTCCTTTCTTTTTTATATATATAAATATTTATTGAAAGTTTTTTTTATAAATTACAATACAAATAAAGAAACAAGGTAACACATATCATAACATATTTTCTTAACTTCTTTGGACTCCCTCGCATCTCCCGCTCCTGCGTTCCTAATTTATAAATATCTAACCAGCAATTTATCACCTTATTTCCATTCTTGTTATCTAATTTTCCAATGCTGTGTCTCTAATTTTAGATATCATTTATTCAAACCTTAAAAGTTTAAATTTAGCCTAATAATTATCCAAAATTTGTCTTTTCTTAAATTTAACTTATCTTCATATATCACTTCACCTAGCTTAATGGTGCCAAGTTATTTATAATCTAGCATCCTTCTTAACATTCATACAATTTACAATGTTTCTGTAGGTAGGTCTTGAATTTCTTCCAGTCTTCTTCTACCGTCTCCTCTCCCAGGTGTCGGATTCTGCTGGTCATCTCGGCCAGTTCCATGTAGTCTATCAGTTGCATCTGCCATTCTTCCAGTGTGGGTAAATCTTGGGTTTTCCAGTGCTTGGCGACGAGCATCCTTGCTGCTGTTGTTGCAAACAAACCTTGTTCCTTTCTCAATAACATTTACATTTAGCTTCACACTGTAAAAGCATCAACATAGACGCACAGTTTCTGGAAAAGACCAGTGTGAAGTGAATTAAACATGTGCCGCTCCTATAAATTATGTGGCATGTATAGGAGAGGACAGAACGTTTTCTATAATTTTGCACTCTGCTTTGGAGAAGGGGGACATTGGTTGGAATTCTTCTTGCTGTTTTCTCCAATTCCTAAGAGCAAAGGGAGAACTGAAGGGAGAGCAGTGGTTGTCACTGGCCATGAATAAGCAAAATCCAAATTCATAGAGGCCTGCAAATACTGCCAACAATGTGGAGATGGTGGGAGGACAAATTCTTTGCTTCCCTTCAAAGGGAACATTCAAAGGAACGCAGAGAGGATTGGCTGTTACCAAGGGAGGAGATAACTTTCTTCATTAGTGTACAAGTCAAGCTCCAACATTTTCTTAACTCACTATCTGATTGTGTACATTATATCAGAAAAGACAAGTGGTTGGAAACTTCACTCAGTTCAAACCCCAGCTAGGACTGGCTAATAGGATCTCTAATCTTTACCCTGTCCTTGAACAGCTATCCTGAACTATTTGTCTGTTTCTGGGAACAGCTGAAACCAGAAATTTGGTGCTCACCTCTGAAGTCTTAAATGGCTTGTGCCCTACATATCTATTGTGCTTCCTCCTTCCACATGAACCTGCACAGGTCGTCTTCAAAGGCATTAATTCGAGACCCACATATCTTCTGAAGTTTGTTAGGTTGACTGGAGTTGTGGTGATCCTGATTGTACTGTTGATTTTCTCCATTTGTTTTCTTATATCAGGTTGAGTTTAATTGTATGCATTTTATGAGTTTTATTTGTTTACTGCCTTGGAAGTCTTAGAGCTGAAGGGTTGCAGACGAGTTTGTCAATTGCTGTTTGGAGAGCTTTACTTAAAATGCAGTTAAATCTTAAAGTGGGACCAAATGGGGATGGAATCCTGGAGTTAGATCTAATGCAGCTCTAAAACTTGCTAGTAATTGCTAGTAATAATGATGAAATCTCATCCCTTGAAGTAATGAACTGCAGATATTGAGTGCAGTGTGTTTCTTTCCTTTAATAGAATAAAATACCGTAGTTGTAGCAATACTGTTTCTTATTTCTTATGTGTCCAAAATAAAGCAAGGTGTTATGTGACATAAAGCATAAAAGCAACAATCACCAAAACATGCCCAAAAGCTTTTACAGTCTTGCATAAGAGGGTTGGGGGTGGGGAGAAGGTGCACAAGGAGGCACCTGCAGTGCAGTCCTGTTTCTTCGTACTTGGAAGTAAGCTCCATGGTGATAGTAGTGTTTACTCTCTGTTAAGTGTTTCTGCAATTTTAACCCAGCCTAAGTTAATTTAATACTATTTCTGAAGTGCCTGGAATGGTATTTGGTTGCTTAGAGATACCTGTTGATGCAGCCTAGGAGAGCATTAGCTTTCCCCTCCTGCTGCATCAACTGTTGACTCATGCTAAGCTACTGAGAACTCATAGATCCATTTCACATGTAGTACTGGCCATCTAGGTGTCCCCCCATCTAATATTTGTGCACCTAGTTCTTCCTTCCTGAGTGTAGAACTTTACATTTGTCTCTAGTGAAATTAATTTTGTTAGTTGGGGAGCAGTTCTCCAATCTGCTACGGTCATTTTGAATCCTGATTCTGTCTTCAATGGCATTAGCTATCTCTCCCAGTTTGGTGTCACCTGCAAATTTAACAAGGTTCCCCTCAATACCTCCATCCAAGTCATTTATAAAGATGTTGAACAAAAATGGGCACGGGATAAAACCCTGCAACACTCCACTTTTTACTTATTTCCCAGATGACAATGAACTGTTAGCGAGCACTCTTTGGGTTCAGTCAGTCAACCAGCTACAAATCCACCTAATAGTTATCTCGTCCAGTCCACATTTTACTAGCTTCTTACAAGAATATCATTGGCAAATTTGTCAAAGCCTTACTTTGATACACTAAGTCCACAGCATTCCCATGATTCACCAAGCTTGTAACTAAAAATAAAAAATAAAAAAATTAAGAGATCTGTCTGGCTTGACTTCTTTTTCAGAAACCGATGCTGGGTCTTAGTACAGGTGGTGAACATTTTAGGCAAGTTCAAATGTTGTGTGATAACTGACATGTGGGTCCTTTCGGACCCAGAAGAGGGAAGAACGGGGAAATGGCCATTGCCTGCAATCACAGTCATTCTTTTCTATGTGCTTAAAGACTGAGGCAATGTGCAGTTGTTTACATATTTCCATAAATAGCTGTGATGTATATTATGGGTACATCAGTTTTGTAAAGAATCCCAACAGTTTTTAGTAGCCTGTTGGAGACCGGCAGAGAAAGGGCAAAAAAAATCTCATTTTCTGTGTTCAGAGGAGGGCTCCCTTCCTCCGGCAGCCCATTCTGTTTCTATGCTGGGCACAGTGGAGGGGTAGACTACTCCATCCCTTCTCTGCCAACCCACCCATTTGCATGGAGTTCCTTTGTTACACTCCTGGCCTGTGTGAAGCAAAACAAGCCATGATCGTGGGTTTGCATGTAATGACAAGCCAAGGTTTGTGGTTTGCTAACTCCTGACATGGAGCCAGGGAGTAGAAAAATGGGGACTTTTGAGCAGTTTTAATGAATCACAACTAGTTTTGGCCCATATTGAGTCAGAACCAACATTTGCCTCATATATTTGTGTATTGAGATTTGTTAATTTGCGTGCTGGGATGTAGAGTGTTGCCGTTTATGATGAAATATAAATTTGCTTGAAAACATGAGAAAGTTCATAATTAACTCATTTCTCTCCCCCCTCTTCCTGTAGCATCAGCAGTACCATAATGGATGTAGACAGCACCATTTCTAGTGGACGCTCAACTCCAGTTATGATGAATGGACAAGGAGTTACAGCTTCATCAGCAAAAAGTATTGCTTATAACTGCTGTTGGGACCAGTGCCATTCCTGCTTCAACTCAAGCCCAGATCTGGCAGACCACATTCGCTCCATACATGTAGACGGCCAGCGAGGAGGGGTTGGTTTACTTTTTCATTGCTCTTCCATGATATTTGTACTGTGTGCATTGAGAGTTAATAACTGCTGCTGCTAAATAAAATTCCAATTGTTGTTGGAAGCCACCTGGTCCTCTAGTGACAATGCTGGATCCAGGAGCACCCCCAGCTGACAGACCTCTTCCTTCAGAGGGAGTGCCATTTTGTTTAGAGCAGGCTGAATTCCCAATTCCTGGAAATGCCAGCCGTCCATCAGCATTGCCTACATCTTGCCTTTATTCAGCTTCCTGTCTTTTTGAGAGAGGTGGGGATTTTTCTCACTCTCACTTTGGTGTGTGGAAAGTTAAGAGTTATCTAATTTGGAATTTTGCAGCTTGATAAAGAGAAGGCAGGGAACAGTGTCTAGGACTGGTTCACTTTCAAGTTAGTTTGTGTTCCTTAATGTAGCTTTTCTTCTTCTGCATCAGCATTTGAGATTTTGGTTTTGTAACTTGGAGTTTGGAGACTAGGCAACCTGTTTTTAACATAGCATATATAGAAGTGGAAGAATAAATGAAAAGTAAAATACTCGCTTTAAAAGAGGAAAAACAGCTGTCTTCATAACATAATTAAAACATAGAATCCTTTTCTAGTGTAAGGCTGTTGGACTTCAGCTGCACCAATGGCAGGGGTCTCCACACAGACAAAAGGGTAGCTATCTGCAGTTTCTGTGATGGAACAAGGAGACTGTTATCAAATAGAAAAGAACGTTTCTCCCTAAATACTCCCCAAGTATCCCATAGTTCTATGAAATATACTGTAGCCCTTTCTCAGGACTGCTGTTAAGAATGTAAGTGATGCCATTCTTCGCCAGATCAGCAGTCTTACCTAACTGAAGCTGAATCCTGGTAAGTCTGAGAAGTTGTAGCTTGATGGTTTCTGGGTCTAGGAATTGTGTGTTCTTGGTGGAGTTATGCCCCCACCTCAGGATCATCTTATAGCTATCAAGGTACTTCCTAAATATGGGCATACAGGTTTGTTCAGTATCCTTCATGGTAATTATCAACAGACCTATGGCCTCCCAAAATTTGTCATACATATACATGTACACACACACACACTTGTGTGTGAATTTTTGACAGACCTCTCCTGCAAGTCCCCTGCTGTTGATTCTGTGATGCTAAAAGGCTTTTGTGCTCTCTAAGGACCCCCCTCCCCCAGTTTCCTTTTTTAAAAGGGGAGGCACATTCAGTTTGATGTGGCCCTGAGAGTCTTGATGCCCTTGGCTCAAAAAAAGGGGTGATGATTATTACCTACCCTTCACTCCAGGGTTAGCCACCCATGATTTATATCTTTTTAAAGTTGTCCGTAATCCCATGATTTTTCACATAATTGCTAATTGAATTTTAGAGGTAATGGCCATCACACATTTTTGCTTCCTCTAATAATGAATATTTAGGGTCCCGATGTTAATTTCTTGATTTTGATTTTTATATTATTCCCATTTTTAAGGAGTTCATTCCATTTATCATGATTTAGCCATGTGGCTGACACAAGTATTAGTCTCTTGCAACAAAAACCATCAATCCTGTGACACCTTAAATACTAATGATTTATTACAGCATCAATTTTCATGAACTCAAGTTACCAAACTTCCTCAAAAGCCTTTCATAAGGAACTGAGTTGTATGCTGGAACAGACTTAGCTTGTGCAGTGGGTCTCTGTCTTCCTTTTGTCCCCCATGCAGCCCTTTGTGCACCCTCAAAATCAGCTCTAGAGGGTTTTACATGTCTTTTTAATAAAGCTGTTGATAGTGTACTGTGTCAGTTCCTTGGATTGTGATTGTCCAAGCCTCAAACTAGAAATTTACCAGCATTCTTAGTCTTTATAACCTGCTGGTGGTTCTCCTCTGTTTGCATGTTTTCTGTTCTCTTAGCTCAAAAGTGTTTTTTTTTTTAAATGCACGTTCTTTCCCAACAGAAATCTGTCATGTTTTCTAACACCAAATTGAATTACAGCTGTAGAAATCATTAGAGGAAACAATTTCACACTTCACTTGAGAGTTTTAACAGTTGAACTGAGAGTGTACTTGAGTTTGGATATCAAAATCATGCAACATTCACCCTACCTTAATGGCTGTGTTTTCTTTTACTAGGTATTTGTCTGTTTATGGAAAGGCTGCAAAGTATATAACACCCCATCAACAAGTCAGAGCTGGTTGCAGCGGCATATGCTGACGCACAGTGGTGACAAACCATTTAAGGTAAGATATCTTTTGGAATATTGTGGATAACTCCTAATCATCCTAACTAGTTTAAATTTGGTGGCTGTCCATTGCCTGTGTCCTCATCAACTTCTGACCTCATTTTGAGGGCAATCAGCATCTGAATCCTCACCCCAGCCCATGTTATTCTGAACCAGATCCTTCCGTCCATTTGATTCCATGAAAAGTTTCTGTTTTGGTTCTGTTTTGGTTTGGTTCAAGTAGAACCAATATCTCTTCTACAGTCTTAATTTCTCTTAAATTTAATTGCCCAGTTTCTCCCTACGTAGTCCTATGCATGCAGTCCTGCCTGTGCAGATAGCCCTGAGGGTGGAAAAGACACATTTCTGAAGATCTTTATCCTTTTTTATTTCATGACTACATTTCCCAGTAGCTGTGTGTATCACTACCATGGGCACCACATGCAGCCACTCATTTGCAGCCTATCTAATCAGGCCACTTAGCTCATGTGATTTTGCAGTTTGGGGATTATTCAGTCAGACTAGATTACTCAGATGCCATTTCTAGAATGAATTGAACCCACTTTCAGACTTACTCTCGTTCTCATTTAGATTAAGTGTGCAATTTAGGATAAGCGTACAATGGTGGTTTTTTTTTTTACAAAAATGTTCTAAGAATGTAAAGATGTTTGTGTTTAGCTGTCTAACTTAAAGCAAGAGCTTTGTAAAAGATAAGTCTTAAATGCAGACACTCATCTTCACAAGCGACCATGTTTGGATGATCACATATTGGCTTGATAAGCAAAGATACAAACAAGTTTTTTGGCCACAGCCCATTTCCTCTTCTGTTCACATGAGCAAGTGAGCAAACCAAGAAGTCTTCTGTTAAGTACTACTTCCTGTTTAATTTGAACTGGGCAACTATGGTTAAGGGTTTTGGATATGAAGTCATGGTTTGAAGTTGTCTTAATAGTTTGGCTTGATGTACAGCTGTTAAATACAGTTTTCTGATTCAAATTAAATGAGAAAGTATTCTTGAACTTCCTGATAGTTCTACTTTTTTTGGAATGCTTTTAATGTATATTTTTTCAAATATTGAAACTCTTCAAGGTTTTCTTAATAGTGAAGTGGTACGAAAATGTGGTTGATGAAATTGTTGGCTTCCTCCACAAAGGGAGCAGTGAAGGAGCTATGTGCATGCCCACATGATTCATTCATATTTGTGTTTTAAGCCAAAAGATTATTGTCCAAACCAATTTGGGGTGGTGTTTTGTTAACCTTCAGGTCTAAAAACATCAATATCAAGTTTGGGAGGAGCAAAAATATGCTACTGTAGGCTAAGGGCAGTATCCAGCTAAACAGTTTTGCTATTTCAAGCACTTTGGGATGTACAATGGTACTTCCCCTCCTCCTCCCCACATGCCCCCTGAATCTGTTCTGAAGGGTTGTTGGGAAACCCATAACAGATTTTGGGGGAGGGGAAGTTCCTTTGCGCAGCTGAAAATGCTTGTGCTAGGAAATCTGTAAGGTTGGATGATACCCCAAAACTTTAACTAAGCTACAGGAAAATTCGGCTTAGCAAAACCTTCAGCCTTGATTTAGTTTTCAGTATAAAATGATTTTCAGTTAGTAGGTAGATAGCACATGCTATTGTGGCTTTCATTTTCTATCGTTGGGGTCCTCTGCTCAGGTTAAATAAACTTAGCTTGTGTGTGAGATGGTATATTAAACGCATATAAAGTTATGAGCAGGTTAGGGTGTAGGGGCTGGTATAATACTAAGTATGATGCTAGATTTGAAGTTCTCCTAACAATGTCACTTTTGGAACCCAAGCAGACAAAATTATATTTTGATAAACTGGGTTACAAAGTACATGCTTCTATCCAAAGAAAACATTTCAGCACAGACGAGAATTCAAAATATCCCTTACTGAGAAACCTTCAGGGAGTAGTAAGGATATGCATAGCAGCTTTTACTTATCTACTGTATTGACGTTTTTTCTCAGCAGCTTGATGCTATTCAAGGGCAACATGCCCTCAATATCCTTGAACAGCTGACTGCTTGACGTAGTCTGTTCGCTCATACTGGTCTTTGTAATGTCTGCAATTTTTGATGCATATGGTTGGGGCTGGCTCATGTTGCTTGTTTAGAACATTGCCACCTAATCCACTTTAACCACAGTACTCAAGGAAATGTGTAGAAAGGAGCCTTAAATTGATTGTAATAAAATTTTCTATAATAGTTTTCTTTAAGGTTTCTTTCTTGGTCAGGAGAACAAGTATTTTACCCATGTGAAATACTCATAGGAATGGGTGGTGGTTGTGTAGCATGCAAGAAAATTGTCCCTTGCATGTGATGTGATTTCAGGATTTTTAAAATTATAACAAGGCATATGCTTGCATGGTATAATTGGAATGGATTGAGTGCTCGAGTATTTGAAGGTCAGCTTTGATTCAACTATCGTTCCTTGTTAACACACACAGATCTGCATTAGGGACATCCAGGGAAGAGGAAATTCTTTTTGAAATAAGCATTTTTAAATGTGTTGCCTGAATTTGTTGTTCCTTTGTTAAAAGAGCAGCAGTGCAAAGTGAGAATGAATCGGTACCTTCCTTATGATGTCTTAATTGAGCATTTCTGATTTTGTATTTCTTAGTGTGTCGTTGGAGGGTGCAATGCGAGCTTTGCGTCTCAGAGTGGGTTGGCTCGTCACGTGCCAACACACTTCAGCCAGCAGAATTCTTCAAAAGTTACCAACCAGCCAAAGGCTAAAGAAGAATCTCCTTCTAAAGCTGGAATGAACAAAAGAAGGAAGTTAAAGAACAAGCGGAGGCGCTCTTTACGTAAGCACATGAAACCTCTACAGTAATAAGCAGCATAAACTTAAAAAACTGCCTTTCTTGACTACTTGTCCACTTTTTAGTTATTGATTTTTTGCTAGCCTATAAATTCCATTGTTTTCAACTTTTGATTTAAGAACTTTTATGTAAGGTACAGGGTGATAGAGATGCTTATATGATCTGGTCCATTTCCACAACTCTGCCAGCCAGAATAGATGCAAGTACTTCACAGTAGAGGGGAACATTCTGTGGGCCTCCTGAAAAACAGAAGGGATCTGTTCTTTTCTGGACTCGGAGCAGTTATCTAAACTAATGTGTGTCTATAATCATAATATTGTCTAAGTCCAGAAACTGGGTGCACCACAGTTTCATAATGGTATGAAAGCTGTACCGTACTTTATGTGCTACTGACTTCACAGTAATTTGTTAGGTTTAAGGAGGTTGGATGTATGAAGGTTTTGGACCCTGCTCTCTTATAGGGCTGATGCCACATTATGTGGGGGAACATTTAACCACTGCAAAAAGACTGAGCCGCAAATAGATAAGGCCAGTGCTGATGTAAAGTTTAAGCATGGTTAAAACTAGCAAGAAAGGGGCATGGGGAATTCATTCTGGACAGGGAGCTGATGGTAGGGAGCACAATACTGTGCCTCCATGCTCTTTCTGTCTTAGCCATAGACAAAACAAGTTCACCATTGTGCCTGTACTAATCCATATTGTCAGTGATCTTCAAGGCATGTAAAACTCAACGGGAGGTGGGGAGAGCACTCCCAGACTCATGCACCTGAAGCCCAGTTTAAATACATTAACTGGTGGAAACCCTTCTGATTCACAATAACCCAGCCTTCTGTCTTCTCACGCTCCCACTGTTATTCCTGTCTCCCAGTAACCGTTCACCCTTAGCTGAGAGTGGCAAAACGAGAATCCTTGTGTTCTTGTGCCAAGGTGCAAGCCATACATAACCCGGGAAGGGAGGGAGATGAAGCAGCCTCAATCAGGAGTGCCATTGCATCCAAACACCTTCCAATCAGCTCCATCCATTCTTGTTTGGTTCATCTTCCTTTAAAAAACGAAAACAGAACTAAGCTTGAATAAATGTTCTTATGGGCTCCTCCTTTATTCAGAATCCCAACATGGTTAATCTACTGCTTCAGAAATTAAAAACTAAAATGGCCCTTCTTCCTATTTGTCCTCATTTCAACTTTTCCAATTCTTCTGCCCTCCAGGCATTTTTGAACTACAACTCCCATTAGCGCAAGCCACAAACATGGCTGCACTGGCTAGAGTTGATGGGGGTCATGCTCAGTGACACCTGAAGGGCACCCAGTTGGGGAAAGCTAGACCTCAATAATTGTAACATGGTCTCTGTCAAACTGTCAGGCTGTGGGGCCGGTTCATATGGGCTTGTTCGGCATTCTTCACCTGCAGCTTCAAGTGATGATTTGCATGCATTAGTTGACCATCGCAAATCAGTGCCACAAGTAGAGTTTTCCTATCCCCTAATGTCAACGTAATTAATATATGTCAGCATTGGAACTGAGTTTGCACACTTGACTGAAAGCAGTGTATATGTATATGCGATCAAACTCGTTAAATCAAGCATTTTTAAAAAGAAAAAGTATATGTCATCCACTTTTACCAGCTGAATGTGATCCACAATCAACTGCACCACTACATCGTGTTCCATTTTTTCCTTTACAGTGTATTTTATTTATTGAAGGCATATCCTGCTCTTTCTCCCATAGCAGCCCAGGGTGGCAAGCAACAATAAATACCCCTTGAAACAGTGTTTCTCAAACTAGGGTCTCAAGCTGTTGTTGGACTAAACATCCCATCATTCCTAGCTAGATGGGAGTTGCAGTCCAGCAACAGCTGGGCACAGAAGTTTGAGAATCACTGCCTTAAAAAACAATTCCAATATAAGATGCAGACTGGGAAAGAGATCAACTTAAAAGTCTTGTCTTCAGTAGGCACTGAAAAGACCGAGACGGCGCCTGTCTAGTATTTAAGGGGAGGGAATTCCAAGGGGTGTGTGCCACAACACTAAAGGCCGGATTCCTACATTGTGTGGAACAGACCTCCTGATGAGATGGTATTGGCAGGAGGTCGTCGCCTGCAGTGTGCAGTGATCAGTTGGGTATATAAGGGGTGAGATGATCTTTCAGGTATCCTGGTCCCAAGCCATATAGGGTTTTATACGCCAAAAAGCAGCACCAGTGGCTAATCGGCAGCCAGTGCAATTCTTCAACTGTGGGGTAACTTGTCAGCGATATCTTGCTCCAGTGGACAGCTGAGCCACTGCATTTTGCACCAGCTGCAGCTTCTGGGCCAATCTCTAGCCCAAGTTTGGAGGCCACCGGAGGTATCCAGCCTTCTTTCCTTTCCTTTTTTTTTTTTTTTGCATTTGACTTTAGATGAAACTTGATAGTGATGAATCAAACACCCTGACTAAGACTTAAAAATTTAGGTTTACAAACATAGTAAAGTGCAGTTCTGTCCTCCTTTGCAGAAGAATTTTACCATTTTTTTCTGCTAGAATTTTAGTAATATTGAAACTACTATAGCTTATTTGCCGAAATGGAAGGTACTTTAAAAAAATATATATGGGAAATACAATTGCAGCACTTCCTTTTACTCCAGAACCTATTAATTTCTTGTTAATTATAATTTCAAGTGTTGCTTCTGTTGCAAACAAAACTGCAGAGTAAAGTTTGTTCCTATAGTTTCGATTAATTTCATTATACCAGTTTTGACTTACTGGCATTGAACTATTGCATAGTTATGTTATATAAACCAGCAGTACTTGATGTGCAACACGGTTGAGAAAGCAAGCTTGCCACTCTTGCAGTTGTTGAAAATAAGAGAGAAGCTTGCTAAACAACAAGCTGTAGCTTGCTTTAAAAAAAAACCACAAGGTGATGAAAAAAAATCAAGGCTATCTCAAGCAAAAGGTTTAGAATTAGTTTCCAGTGTTTACATTAGTAGTATCCAGAGAATTGAAACTTGATTCCCCAGTTTTGCGTCTTTGTTTCCCTTACTGTTGCAGTAAATGAGTCAGTAAATATATTTATGTCTTCGCTTGTATAGTGAATGTATAAAGTTGAATCAAATGTATTTTTTCCTTTTTCTTGCTGTAGATACCTTCATAACCCAATTACATAAGCAGTCACATGGATGTTTGCTTCCCTGAAAGTTTTTAAGCATATTTGCTCAGTCTTACTTCTGTCCTCAGATTCTCTTGTTCTCAGTACTAAGATTCAATTCAGAGGCCTGCTCTACCCCCTTCACACAATCTTCTTCACTTTCTTTTTGCAGTTTAGCACTGAGCATAATTGTAGTGCCTAAAATTGCTTGTCCTACTTCCAAACCAGAAGATAAAACTTCAGTTTGAATTGTGGTTTCTAATTGTCTGGGTGGTAAGCACTAATTATGGTTTACCGGTTTTGATGTCACAGCAAACTATGGTTGGAGCTAAACTTAAAAGTGGAGGGAAGAAGAGAAGTGTGTGATTCCAGTTTCTGATTTCCCAGACCATGGTTTGGAGAACTGTTTTAATTGAGCTAAGACATTGGTACAGTCTGTTGAAGTAGAATATCAGTAGCAGTTGAACAGTGCTGAAGTAGTCATCTGCAATTTTTATTCCATCTATTCAGAATATTTTCAGTTTCTAGCATTTTAAGCAAACTAGCATAATGTGAGTGGAAGGTATTTTAGGCAGAACTTGCATAATTAAAAACACTTCTAGTGATGTATAATTTTTATACATCTAAAATGAAATGTTCCGAAGATTTGGCAGTTAACATTATATATAGGTAAGAACTCATCTAAGTTTAATCTTAAACTGTTCTAAATTGCTTGTTTTTGAGGTATGTATATTTAAAGATTTGTCTAGATCTTTTAAGATTTCATTTCCCAAGGTTGCTCAAAAGTTTTCTCTTAGTCAGTGGAACACAATTATATGGTCCATAATAATAACTTTTAGTACAAAATGAATGAAAGCAAATTACACTGATTCGTATAGACTGCCAACTAATGATTTCGTAGGCCTAGAAGGATGTTGATTCTTCCTCAGCTAAAACTGTAAGTTTAAGGCTTGTTTTTATGAAAAGAACTGGCACATCCCGTATTTTTCCATGTATAAGCCTAGGTTTTTTAACCAAAAACTCAGGTTTAAAATTGGGGCTCCTCTGATACACTGGTAGTGCTGAGGGGTGTTTTCCTTAATTTAGAGTACACAAAAATAGGGGGTGTCTTATACATGGGGGCATCTTATACACGGAAAAATATGGTACTTATTTTGCTTTTGTTTATGTGCATCATGTGATGTAGAAGACTTAGTTCACAGTATTCTGTTTTGTAAATTGTAAGATGCTTTAGGGGGGTGTTCTGTTTAAGCAACTATAATTTTCTTGGATGAATCTGCCGGTTTGTTGGTCACCTTTTTATTACAATATCATCTGAAATATATTATAAGGCTCATTGCTAAGTTTGCCCCCGAAGCAGAGAGAATACTGGAATGTTACGCAAATCAGAATGTTGCTGGTTGTATATGTGATAAACCTGTTTTTTGTTACTTTTGTTTTTGTTTTGCTTTGCTTTAAGTGGAATTTGGGATATGAATGACTTGTATATCTCTGCTGATGTCTCTTTATTGTGGAAATTACAACTCTTCTGAGATTGGTCGATAACTTTTTCTTTCTCTTCTTTAAGAACTGATGCTGATTAGATATTAATAAGATTCCACCAGGTGTAAATGATTAAGAATTTTTCCCCATCATAATGCTCATAAAATACATTGATTTTGCCTACTTTGCTTTCCTGCTTTTTAAGTTTATAATTCAAAAGGGCAGCCACCATATTAATTTTAATAGAGAAATTTAAATTTATATAATGCCCTGCAGGCAAGGCTTGCATGTGAATAAAAACCTTTTGTACTGAGTATTTGGTTATTATTGCTCTTTTGAGTTAATATAGTTGAAGCAATTCTAGTATGATTTTGTTCTTCTGTAACCTTCTGAAAGAGTCTGTATATAAGACAGAACCTTCAGTTGAATGTACTATCCTGAAGAAATTGCTCATTTCCAAAGGCTGTCTCACTGCTACTTAAGTGCAGTTACAGGGACTGCTTGTCTTCAGTTTATAAGCACCATTTTTCTTAGCATTGGTTGTGTTAAGTTTGGACAGAGTAGATTTAGAGAGAAGCACAGTTCAAATAGGATGACATCTATAAGATGCTTGCCCATCCTAAAAGCAAGTGCATTGAACATTTCAGTTAGTTTAGGGAGTTGTTGCAAAGCTGATCAGAATTTATTTTTAACCAGTAAATTTTGCTTCATGATAGAATACGACCCTTGTAGCTTGAATATTTGAATACTTAACATACTCTTCCATTAGTTCTGAAGGCTTTTTTCCTTTTTTTAGCAAGACCACATGACTTCTTTGATGCACAGACTCTGGACGCCATACGACATCGAGCTATCTGCTTCAACCTTTCTGCTCACATAGAAAGTTTAGGAAAAGGCCACAGTGTCGTATTTCACAGTACTGTAAGTATTCTTCCGTACTTACCGGTACCTTAATAAGATGTTCAGCTTTTAAACACTGCTTAGATATATGCATGTCCACATGTTCATGGCAGATTTCATTCTCACAGCATTTTGATTGCTCAAAAGGTTCCTTATACAGGAATGGTAGTAAGACACTTTGTAGGAGGTTATATTTTGCACTTCTTGACAGCAATCCTGTGAAATAGGTTAGGCTGAGAGGAACTGACTTGGACCCAAAGTCACTAAATGGGAGTCATGACTAAACGAGATTCTGAACTTTGCTTTCTCAGGTCTCTAGGTTTCCTTCAAACCCAGTTGCCTGTGATGTCTCAATTGGGCATACAGTGGTGCTCCACAAGACGAATGCCTCGCAAAACGAAAAACGCGCAAGACGAAAGGGTTTTTCGGTTTTTGCGTCGCTTCGCTAGACGATTTTCCCTATGGGCTTGCTTCGCAAGACGAAATGTCTTGCAAGTTCTTGCGAGTTTTTTCCCTTTTTCTTAAAGCCGCTAAGCCGCTAATAGCCGTGCTTCGCAAGGCACCACTGTACTATGGTTAATGCTAACCTCAGTTTGCCAAACTTGGACATCACAGAAACTATAGTCTTCTGTCATTGCTTGCATTTGAAGAGGGAAAGAAATTACAAAGTAGCAGTGGGACAAAGCTTTAGCTCTGTTCCCTGTGTTGCACTGCTCCTGCTGGATGCTTATGAGTTCAGCTGTAACTTCTGCAGGGGGGAGCCTTTTTCTATTTGCCGAGGCTCCTCTGCACCACACAGAATCTGATCTTACATTGCTCTAAATCACTCAGGAGTCTTCATGACTAGAAAAGGCTCCCATCACAGAAATTGCAGCTGAGTCATGAGCGAGCAGCCTGCATGAACCAGCCGAAGCATTGCAACCAGTGGGGCTGTGGCTTCAATTACAGCAGTGCAGTCCTTTGTACCTCCTTTCCCTCTTCATGTGAGTTATTACTGAAGAGTGCTTGAGGTTAGAGGACATCTGGGAATGGAGGAGTTAAGTATGTGAGCCCTCAGCACGTTCCAAGCCTTCAGAATATGGAATAGAGCAGAGGCAAGGAATCATTTTCATTGAGGTCCTCATTCCTTTGTTGACAAATTTATAGGGATTGCATGGCATTGGTGCATGGAGCACTGATCTCCATCCTGGCAAACGACAGGTGTTTAGGCCAGGCATCCCCAACCTTTGGCCCTCCAGATGTTTTGGACTACAGTTCCCATCATCCCTGACCACTGGTCCTGTTAGCTAGGGATCATGGGAGTTGTAGGCCAAAACATCTGGAGGGCCGCAGGTTGGGGGTGCCTGGTTTAGGCAGTGAAGGCACCAAACGCACCTGCCTTGCACTGGACATCATATGTTTTCATTAAAAACCTGGCTTATCTGAAAGGGATTTGCCGACACTGCAAGTCACATGATTTGTGTTTTTTGAGAAGCCCTGTGCAAAAGGCTTTGTAAAACTATGATCAGTTTGGGACTTGCGGAGCACTTTGAAACACGCTTTGTGGGCTCTGCATTTCAGACTGTTCAGGGGAAAAGGGGATCACTTGGTGACATTATGACGGCAAGTGATTGACCAGTCTAGCTACCTGTCATACTTGGTCCAAGTGAGGGTTGGGGAGATAATGATGGGGCCCACTAGCCAGGTTCCATTAACCAATGGTAAGGACACATTCCAGGCAGGCAAAAGTACTTGAGGATGGTGCAGAGCATGGCTGGTGAGATGTGTGGGATGGGGAGACACATTTCCTGGGGAGAGTCTGGAGGGACACATTGAAAGGCTTTTAGAATGGCTGCATTTGACTCCTGGGTCTGAGGCTCCCTTCCCCTGATCAGAGCAGTAGCAGTTGCAAAGGAAACGTGGAGGTGCACCATGACAAACTTGGGGGAAGGAATTATGTCAACCCCACTGCTGTTCAGCAGGGGCAGCAAGGATAACTGGGTCTAAGCCATATAACATACAGAATGACAGACTTCAAATTAAAAATTAAAATGCCAGCTCTCTTATAGTTTCTGCATTTGCATTTCTGCTCTTCTCCAGAAGAGGTCAGCAGAATTCCATTTACTTAGGTCTAACCTTAATTCCCAGCTGGAGCTGACCTTTTATAGATCTGTGCTTTAAAATTGAACAGTTTCTTTTGCATAGGAGAACTCCAGTTCTTCTTCATGATGTTTGCAGTCCCACCTCCCCCTTGAGCCAGTTCAGAGTCAGTTCCAGGAACATTCTAGAACTTCATTAAAGGAGGTGATTCTTCTTCCACAAGAGTTTTGTGGCTGTCTCCCCATGCTTCTAGAGATGAGACAAAGACCTTCCCTCTCAATTCTGCACTCGTGCATCCCTTACAACCAGCAAGCTTTTGGACAGAAATTTAAAAGGCAAACTGCATAAAAACATTGGGGATAAAAGCACACGGTCTTGTGTTACCATTTCCTTGGTGCAGCAGTAGGAAAGCAAATGCAATACTGACATGTTACACGTCTTTTCAACTATTATTTTTCTGAGGAGATGCTGTCTAGCAGTGTCCCCATAGAGTAATAGAACTGTAGTGCTAGTAGGGACCACAAAGGTCATGTTCCTCTGTACTGTCTCATTTGTGTCTAAGACTCCCATACATATATCGTATACAAACACACCGCATTGTGTTAATATTGTAATGCATTAGACTGGAGGCAGAAGCTAGTAGTGGTCCCCAGCACCACCACATGCACCCAGGAATTGGCTGCAATAATGTAATAAATAACTTCCTTGCCATTTTCAAGTTTGTAGTTAACATTAATTATAAAGAATATTTTCTGGTAAAAGGTTATAGAATTGTAGAGTTGGAAGGGACCCCTAGAGGAATCTAGTCCAACCCCACTGCAGTGCAGGAATCTCAGCTAAAGCATCCATGGCAGCTGGACATCCAGCCTCTGCTTAAAATCCTCCAAGGAAGTCCGCAACCTCATGAGGGAGTCTGTTCCACTGTTGAACAGTTCTTACAGTTAGAAAGTTCTTTCTGATGTTTAGTCAGAATTTCCTTTCTTGTAACATGAAGCCATTGGTTCTAGTGCTTACCCTCTGGAGCAGGAGAAAACAAGCTTGTTCCCTCTTCCATGTGTCAGCTCTTAAGATAATTTGAAAATGGCTAGCATATCTCCTCTTAGTCTCCTCTTTCCCATGCTAAACGTACTCAGTTCCCTCAACTGTTGCTCATGAGGTTTGATTTCCTGACACAGCTCCATTCTCCCTTCCCTTTACCTATGTATTCCCTCCTGCAAGTATCTCACACGATGAAGAGACTTGAAAACAATACCAGGCCTCCAGATATTAAAAGTGTGTGCGAAGTCTATACATCGATTCAATTTGCCTAATTTATTCCAGTGGTACAGTGTTGTTTGCAGAGTGATAAGACACTTTCCATGCATGGTTATGAGTGCCAGCCAACAAATTTTAGCCCAATAATTTTGACTGTTCTTTTTAGGTAATAGCTAAGAGAAAAGAGGAGTCTGGAAAGATAAAGCTGCTACTTCACTGGACACCAGAGGATATGTGAGTATGGGAGCAAGCCTATGCACAAGAAATGCCGCAAAGCAAGCTGGTGTAAGCTACACCAGATTCAAACTCCATTTAGTAGTGGGCTGGCTGCTGCTGCACTACTTAAGCTTGGCAGAGGGGGAAAAGAGTTCTATGCCATATTGCCAGTTCACGTGAACAGGCTTAGTTAGGATCCAGTCTGGTCCCTGAAACACCCCTTTTTGGGGACTGAAAACTGGAAGCAGTTTAGAAATTAGCAAGCTATGCCAATGTCTCTTCAGCTGAGCTGAGGTTGGGGATGCCAACTTGAGCCAGAAATCTGCTGCATCCTAAGTCCATCATCCCAGCAGATTTTGCTGTGGGATTGCTCATGCATGCATGCACTGAAGAGTCAACTGTATATTAGTGCATCTTCGTCCTTTGCTGTTTCACGTGTTTTGCTATCATTATGAAAAACACTGGCCTGGGGAGATTGCAATTTCCTTATAATTCTCTGACTTCTTGAAACTGCAATTCATTTTATCTGCCATATTCTAAGCTATTTGTGCTTATTGGATGCAGGACAGCTTTTATTTCAGTTTAAAGCTAGTTTTTTGTGGTGTGCAAATGGAAGTATGGCCACTATGAGGAAGAGGCACTTCTTAAACCAAGAGTAGTTGCATTGGTTGTCTCATCATGATACACCGGTAAGTGAATTATAATGGATGCTGATGGTTGAATCCATGCTCTTGCACAGGCTAGGATTTTCATTGCCAAAAGAAGTTAAAACATTTCTACTGCCTTATGGCTTAGCATCTCAAAAACCTATGAGAGTCATGTGCAGGATCTAGCCTCATCTTTCGGATGACAAGGAGAACAGGAAAGCCCTATACTCTGATCCTTTTGGTAATTTCTAATGGTCCATGGCTGTTTCATCAGGTATAGACAGTGCCTCCTCGTGTGCAATGCTGCCATCACTTTGCATTAAGTAGAATCCTGAGAATACGCATGTTGTCATTGTCATTGAGTGGTTAGGGTTCCCTTCGTTCTTGTGTAAGCTAAGCAAGGCTATTACTACTGAAAACCATTCCACTCATAGACCATGTTCATTGTCTAATCTGATGGTAGTTCACATTCATTGGTGAGAATTTTGTTTTTAAATGTCATTTAGAACATCTATGGTTGGGGGAAAAGGTTGACATTTTTTTTAATTTTTTGTAATTCATAGTCTTCCTGATGTGTGGGTAAATGAAAGTGAGCGACATCAATTAAAAACTAAAGTAGTTCATTTATCAAAACTACCAAAAGATGCTGCCTTGCTTCTGGACCCAAACATATACAGGTAACTTCTAAATTTTTGATTGTTCTCTTCTCATTATGACCTTAAGCCTCGCTTGACTTTTTGAAGCTGATGCCAAAAATAGTAATGCTGGTAGCTTAAGTTTTATTTATCATTTGATTAATTTGATTTATATCCTCACTTTCCTACTGAAGGAGCCATGGGTGGAAGACCCAGCGGTGATAAAACATAAAAGAACACACAACTAAAAAGAGTTGAAAAATATTCTAACAGTTAATGCCTAGATATGTCTTCAGTTTCTTTTTAGTCAGTCAAGTAGACGGAGGTATTCTTAATTAAGTATTCTTAATTTCACCTTAGTTTTATTGCCAGAAGTTAGAGAAAGTAAATAGCATTTGATACACCAATACATCAACGTCCAACAAAAACAGCATCAAAAAGTTAAGTTTTGAGGTTTGAGATCATTTTAACAGTTCTTAAACTATAGTGAGAGGAAAAGGGAATGTGTATATTTACCAAGTGTATTTTACTTTTTTGTGCTTGGTGTACAGAAAGTCTAGTAAAGGAGGTACACACAGTGGAATCCTGAAAGATCACTTCTGTTAAGATCATGCTGGTTTGTATACCAATTTTTGTATACCAACTTTTAAAAGTCCAAATTTATCTTCTCATATATATTTAAATAAATATATGCTAATTACTCTTGGCCTGTAATACACGTGGTATTACTCTGAAATCTGTGCTCAGTGCAATTTTTAAATTTGAAAATAACTTTCTTTCCACTTTGGGGAGAGGGGGTGGTCAGCTCTTGTAACCCGTTTTTGAGCATCAGGTGCCGCTTGAGATTTGATTCTTAAAAGCAGATTTGCTTCGTTTATATTAATGCCTAAAGGTGCCCGCCACTAAATCTTCTGTACATTTCCCCCCCAAAGATACTCTGAAATGTTTTAAAAGAAAACTGTTGTATTGAATATATGGTGCATATTCAAAACAAAACTTTCTCCTGTCATAGGAAACCTCTGTGTTCCTGCACTTTTTAAACTGCTGTTGTCAATCAAAGATTAAGAGCAGGAACTGCTTAACAGAAGAGCATACCTTCTTCCCTTTCTTCTTCTTTTTCTTCTTTTGAATACTGGAAGCCCTTGCTTCAACCCCCAGTGAGTCAGTTAGTAGGCATGGGAAGAACGCCATCCTTAAAGAACTCCATCAAGCCCAGCATTAGCTTAAGGGTAGCTTGATGCTATATCAGGAAGCTTCATGTGTTTACGTATCATAATACCACACCTTTTCCCCTGACGCAATTCAATATATGTGGCTATATACTTTTATGAACATTTGTATGGGATCCCAAGCCAGGTGGGGAACACTGAGTTGGGGTGTTGATGTCCAGTAAGCCTTTCCACTTACCTTTTATTTCTCATATTTTCGATTAATCAGCTTCAGTTTTGCCTTGGGAAAGTGCACGCTGCTATCAAATATGCAATACAAGTAATCGTGACTGGTATAAACACAAAGCAGTCAGTCACGAGTGTTTTACCCTGTTACACTCGCCCTTTGAGTTTTCAGATGTACATGATGCAGTAGTGAAATGTGTTCCGGCTGTTTTGAGGAGATTTAAACTGCAATCCAAACCACACTTGCTTTGAAATAAATGGCGTTACAATAAATGGTTAGGATCCAAGCCCCCACCCTCCCGGTATGAGTTTCTTAAAATTCCAGAAGAGCTTCCCAGCAGCTTGGAGGGCCCTTTTGCATCAGCACCCCATGTGGTATAGGGCTGCCATTGAATTGGAAAACTCACCCAAACCCAACGTAGCACTGAAACACTGTGTGCACTAGACCAGGCATAGGCAAACTCTGCTCTCCAGATGTTTTGGACTACAACTCCAATGATTCCTAGCTAACAGGACCAGTGGTCATGGATGATGGGAGTTGTAGTCTCAAAACATCTGGAGGGCTGATTTTGCCTATGCCTGCACTAGACTCTCTGGATTCTTGCCATTAAGATTTCCAAGTTAATGTACTCACTCTTGGACAATGAAACTTTTTGTTGTTGTTGCCAGCTTTTTCAGTCTTCATAAAATACATTTACTAATATTTTTTTGAAAAGTTTACAGTGTTTTCTTAACTAGATATAATTTACATGTTGTGACATTTTGGCTCCTGCAACCAAGGTAAAGTTTGCTTTTGGTAAAAATAAAAATAAAAAAATGGTGAGCGTCAGAAATAAAACGGGAACACACATGACCGAAGAAATGTACTGGAGATTCTGCGCTGGCCATGAATTGTTGCCACGTGAAAAAGGAAAAACAGAATCCTGTTGCAAAATTGAGGTTGTGACTCCTGATCTTTATTTGGGTAGTGTGCACATTTTCTAAGGGGCCACTGCTCATAATTTCTGAACCACACAAGAACATTTTCACAAGACACATCCATGTCTGAAGAGCAGTCTAGTACCAGACTGCAACATTTCTGCATAGCTGGAGAAAGGACTGTGGAGCCTTTTTGCTGTTCTGGGTTTCCCTTAAACTTGGCTGCTTGTCCAAACTTGGGAATGTGGTTTATCACGAACTGTGGTTGGCTGCAAAACGACCCACAATAATTAGTGATGAAACCACAAGCCCCAATTCATACGTTAGGGCAAGCTGAGTTGAAGGGGAAGCAAAATGAAGATTTCTGAAGCCTTTTTCCTGGTTGCATATAGGACCAAGAGAAAAGGATATGGGCCTTTCATGGATGATTCCAGCTTGCACACATCAGGCTGAATCACGATTTAACGTGGCGCGCAGACACAGCCATTGAAGAGTGTCATTTGTGAACCCGTTAACCAGCGCATGTTAAGTTTCCTTGACGTTTTTTGGGGGAAGCCACCAATGCAATGTTTCCTTTTTCCTCCCTAGAACAATGCCACAGAAGAGGTTGAAGAGGTAAAAACGAGCTCAGCGCGGGCACCTCATCTATCATCTTATTCACTGACGGTGGAATTAGAATTGAAAATGCACATTAGTCAAGCCCCTCCACCTTACGCTCTTCCCCTGCGCCCGGCTGCCACCAACTATTTACGCTTGGCAAACCATTCTGTGAATGAATTCGGTGCATCTATGGAATATATCATATACATGGAACAGATCCTATATATCTGTACGATGGGAGATGAGGAAAGCAAAATATATCGGCAGTATAGTGGGTGTTCTCAAAGGCTTTGCATGCTTGCGGCTTTTGTTTTAGCAACCTCTCCCCCCCCCACCCCCCCGGCGTAGCCTGTATCGGATGAACTGGCAATTAATACATTGCCCTGTACAACCCTCCCTGTGGGGGTTGTTGGGTTTTATTGTAAGCAAGCTTCTTGGGATCTTGTCATTTGGTAAATGAAATAAATACACACTAGAGAGGGAACTCTTCTCTCAAGAGTATGGTGCGGAGTAATCCATTGTCACTTTCGTGAACTTGTCGTCGCATAACAAGTGGTGGGTATCATGTTTAAGCAAAATGGTGGTGGCATATTTTCATTTCTGGTGGAATATACGTTCAAGAGGAACAGGTCGGTGTTAAGTGTTGCTGTATATCTGATCCTCTCCATAAGGACTATTACTGTATGTTAGTAAGACTTAATAACCTCTACAGAAGAAGGTAGCAATGTTGTTTTGTTTACTACTTGGCCTTTAAAACTCCTCTTTGCTACTAAAGAAATCTCCCTTCTCCTTCCCCCCTCCTTTTGGCCTAAATTTTTCTAGTTGTAAAAAAATTGTATTTTTTAAAAAAAGAAGCATTTAAAAATACAATCGTTTATGCACCAAAGTTGGCTATGAAAAGAAAATTAAATTGCTTCCTGGCTTTACTAAGCAAGAAATTATGGATTTCTTTTAACCTACAGGAATAGAAAAATATGTGTTACCATGTTCGTCTTATATGGAGACAAAAGAGAGAGAGAAATAGATAGATAATGGGACATTGCTTGTAAAATAATTTTGCAGATTTGTAATATATTTTTATATTATGAAATGTATTGTAGATGTTTTTTCTAGAGGCATGGAAGTTGAGATGTATATATTATGGTAGAAATAATATGGAAGGATATTGTAATTCATTAGTGCTGCCAGAAGAATTTGTTTAAAAGCAAGCACCTTTCCTAACAATAAAAAAAAAGTCTCTTGGATTTCTAAGAGCCTATATACTACTGTTGTAAAAACAAAAAACACATTGAACATCCTTCCAGAAATCCTTCGGATTTTTACAGCGCTCATTGCTGGTAAGGGATATGAAATCATTCTTTTCCTTGCTTGTTGGAAGGAACAAATGTAAAAAAAAATATTATATGGTGGCTATATGCAGTCAAACTGCATGATTAACCCTCCATGTTTAGGAGGATTTTTTTTTTTTTTTTTGCATTACTACAGTGAATATAAATACCAGCTGTTTTTACACTAATTTTTTTATTATTAAATAGCAAAAAACAAAACTCTAGACTCTCTGCTTGGAGAACTTAGCTTTTCCAATACCATAAATTGGGGTCTACCTTAATGAAGATGAGATGCTTGCTTGGGTCCCATTGAGTCTAGAATGGTCTATATACATTTGAATTCTTTATCAATGTGTGGATTATAAGCACCACTAACATGGAATGGTTCTGGAATAGTCATTTAATAATGGTATTTCATAAAGATCTGTAGCAATGTTACTATTTAAAAAAATGCAGTTCATTATTTTTATTTCTTATTTTTTAAATTTTGCTTGAGCACTTCAGTTACCGCTTAAACTTATATGGTCATCTGCAATTACTTTGATTCTTTTTTTTAAAAAAAGTTATAAAATTGCCAAATAGGTGTTTTCAGATATAGTTTGTATTTGTATTTTTTAATTTTATTTCTTTTTGCATTCATTGTATACCATTCTTAATTGACAGATGATTGTAGACCCTGCCTGAGTATTTTTTCTAATAAAACAACGCAAATATAAGTATGTCTCAAGCGTCTAAATGTTAGCTGCTGTAACAGGCTTTTTATAACTGGCGTCAAAGATACAAATTAAATACTAGCTTTCATCTGATTAAGTGTTCTGTGCACTAGGATAGCGCCGTTTGTGTATTATTAATAATAATTATAAAAAGAGGAAGGTTTTGATGGCAGCTATCCATGCATAGAGAGGGACGCGGGTGGCTCTGTGGTCTAAACCACTGAATCTTGGGCTGACCAATTGGAAGGTTGGCGGTTCAAATCCGCGCGATGGGGTGAGCTCCTGTTGCTCGGTCCCAGTTCCTGCCAACCTAGCAGTTCTAAAGCAGGCCAAAGTACAAGTAGATTAATAGTTGCCGCTCTGGCAAGAAGGTAAACGGTGTTTCCATGCACTGCTCTGGTTCACCAGAAGCGGCTTAGTCATGCTGGCCACATGACCCGGAAAAACTTCAAACAAACGTCGGCTCCCTCAGCCAGTAAAGCTAGATGAGCGCCGCAACCCTAGAGTCGTCTGTGACTGGACTGAACTGCCAGGGGTCCCTTTACCTTTTTTATCCATGCATAGAGATGTGCAGCCAAGGAATTGAGAATAATCAAGGCTCAGCTTCCTATTGGCTTGTTCAGCTCCACACCTATTTCGGCAGATCAATCCTACTATACTTAGAAATGTGTACTTCCTGGGTAGCAGAAGGAAAGGTGCAGAGTTTGTGTAAAAACAGCAGAAAAGAGGAAAAAGTAAATTTCCCATCAAGGCAGGGGATAGGAACCTGTGGTGTTCCAGATGTTGGATTCCCAACCTCAAGTCAGCCCCAGCTAGCATAGCCAGGTTGTAGGGAAGGGTTGACACCTCTCTTAGGGGTGGGGTAAAGGGTGCCTCTCCCCTCTTCTTTAGAATTCTCCTCTCCTAAAATGTAGGATGCTTGAGGGTCCTTAGTAGTTTTCTGTTGCTTTTCCTATTTGTTTCAGGGCCTTGGCTCTACATGTCGTAACCCCTCCAGACAGGACACACATCTCTCTGCTGCCCCTTTGGTATTTATTGACGGGTCAGGAAAACTTGCTTCTGTGCTTGCTTTGGCAGCACATATACTAGAAAAACTTGCTTCAAGGCCAGGCAGCTCCTCGGTGGAGGTCACCCCACAGGGACCCTCCGTTTGGGTCAGTTGAGCCAGTTTACAGTTAAGAATGGATGCGGGTGGGGCTGTGGGTTAAACCACAGAGCCTAGGACTTGCCGATCAGAAGGTCGGCGGTTTGAATCCCTGCGACGGGGTGAGCTCCCGTTGCTCGGTCCCTGCTTCTGCCAACCTAGCAGTTCAAAAGCACTTCAAAGTGCAAGTAGTTAAATAGGTACCACTCCGGTGGGAAGGTAAACGGCGTTTCCGTGTGCTGCTCTGGTTCGCCAGAAGCGGCTTAGTCATGCTGGCCACATGAACTGGAAGCTGTGCGCCGGCTCCCTCGGCCAATAAATCGAGATGAGCGCCGCAACCCCAGAGTCGGCCACTACTGGACCTAATGGTCAAGGGTCCCTTTACTTTACTTTTACCTTTACAGTTAAGAAAAGTAAAACATTGAATGCCTGAAGGGATCATATTGGCTAACTCCACCCAGCCTATTGCCATATTATCAAAGAGTTACTGACTTTCCACTTTATGCAAAGACAAGAGAGCCCAGTTGTTCAAAAGTTAAGGCAAAGGCATAGAATAAAATGAGAAACTAGGCATTACATCAGGGTTTTCGAAACTTGGGTGTGCAGCTGCTTCTGGACTATAATTCCCATCATCCCTGACCACTGGACCTGCTAGCTAGGGATGATGGGAGTTGTAGTCCAAAAACAGTTGCAGTAGGGTAGGCTGGGTAGGAACAATACCCAGCATGTGGGGGGGGGGGGAGATCGGGGACTATACAAGTGACCAGCCCTGTAGAAAGATGCTTCCTTTTGCACTCAGGTAGTAGGAAGATTCCAGGAGTGAGTATAGGAACCTACGAAACTGCCTTATTCCAAGTCAGACGAATGGTCCATTGAGTTCTGAATTATCTATATTGTCTCAGTATTGTTCCTCAGCTTGATGGTCAGATTGGGTGGGCATTGGAGGCAGGGCTTGTATGAGTGCCCCTATTTCCCTCTCCAATTTAAACCCTTAAAATTCTAGGGGACATTTGAATGGGGCTAGATCGTTGGTGGAAAAGATCTCCACATTGACTGACAAAATAAAATATGGTGTTGCACTGCAAGTACACACAAAAAAAATTCCTTCCAGTAGCACCTTAAAGACCAACTAAGTCAGTTCTTGGTATGAGCTTTCGTGTGCATGCACACTTCTTCAGATACACTGAAACAGAAGTTTCCAGACCCTTCTATATAGTGAGAAGGTGGGGAGGGGTATTACTCAGAAGGCTGGTGGGAATGGGTGATTGGCAGATAGCTGTGATAAGCCTGTTGACGACTCTTAACGACTGCAATAGGTCTTACAGGAAGAAGCAAGGGGTGAAAAGGTGAAAAATGGCTTTGTCATGTATAATGAGATAAGAATCCAAGGTCTTTGTTCAGGCCAGGTTTCTCCATGGTTTTAAGTTTGGTGATAAATTGTAATTCAGCAGCTTCTCTTTCCAGTCTATTTCTGAAATTCCTTTGTAGTAAAACAGCTACTTTGAGATCTTGTATAGAATGTCCTGGGAGATTGAAGTGTTCTCCTACTGGTTTCTCTGTCTTGTGATTCCTGATGTCCGATTTATGTCCGTTTATTCTTTGGCGTAAGGTCTGGCCTGTTTGTCCAATATAGAGAGCTGAAGTTGGTCTTTAAGGTGCTACTGGAAGGAATTTTTTTTGCAAGTACACAGGCAGACTAAATGGGCTTACTCTCGAATGAATGATCAGGTACACATTTTTCATCAGTCTTCTGTCTGATGATTCTGCTGAGTTTTTAATCTTTAATAATAACCAACCCTCAAAAGAATGGCTGATTGCTCTTAACCTTTTTTTTTTATGGGAGTGGGGAGGGTTAATTTGAAGTTCCAACATGCAGGCAAGATTCACCATAGCCTTTTTTCCCATCCCTTAAGTGAAAGGAGTAGATAGCAGGAAGCAAGTGTCACTCGACTTGTATGCATTAATAATAGGTTGTCTCTGCGGGAAGGTTCCCAAATGATGGGCAAGTCACTCGGAAAGCTGATGTACAACAGAGCAACATGTTCACATAAGCAGAGCCACAAGAGGGTGCACTTCACCTTTGCTAGGATCCTTCCATTCGCCAGAGGTGCCTTGTGGGGGGGGGCGCTTCCTGACTCTCCCCCACCCTTTCTCCAGCCATTGCTTAGAGCATAAAGCCCTATCTAGCAGTCACAAGAGGACCCCTTTTATTTTAAAGAAGTATTTGTATACTGCCAATATTTTATATCAAGGTGGTATACAAAATTATGTATCCAATAAAACATGAAACACCATTTTAAAAGTACAAAATAATCATTAAAATGACTGGCTAGTCAAGAACATTTTTTAAAAAACAGCTGCCTAGGCCTGTTAGCATAAGAAGGTCTTTAGGAGATGCCTGGAAGTCGAAAGTGAGGAAGCCTGTCAAATCTCTACTGGAATTGTGTTGGGACCAGCAACACTCAGTGCCCAACTTGCAGCGGAGTGCATCTCTGGGTGATCTCTGTGATGAAGCTAGGATAGAAAGGCTCGGGTGGGACTTAAGGTATCCTGGACCCCAAGTGGTCTATCAACACAAGAGCCTTGAACTTGGCAGCATCTGGGAAGCCAGTGTAGATTTTTTAACAGAGGCACCGCATGCAGTCTAGCTGCTGCATTCTGCAATAGTTGGAGTTTCTGGACCAGGCTCCAGGGCAGCCCCATATCTCGAGTTTACCAGTGCATGGAGTAAAGTGGTGAAGTGGCTTATGGTGGCAAGTTATCCCAGTTACAGCTCGCGTATCAAACATACCAGCCACAGAGATCACTTGTGTCTCCAATGACAAAGATGTATCTAGGAGTCTCCCAAGTTATGCACGAGTTCCTTTAGAGCAGCCTTTCTCAACCTGTGGGTCCCCAGATGTTGTTGAACTACAACTCCCATCACCCCTAGCTAGCAAGGCCAGAGCTCAGGGATGATGGGAGTTGTAGTCCAACAACATCTGGGGATCCACAGGTTGAGAACCGCTGCTTTAGAGGGAGTGCAGCCCCATCCACAACAGGCAGCTGGACTGTATTCCAGAGGTGGGAACTACCTAACCATCAGTGGCCACCAGCATCAGAGAAGGACATCATCCCTTCACCAGTGCTGAAGTAGAATTCAACTTGTTAAATTGGTGGCATTTCAGTGGTTTCACGGTGGGGTTTTTTTGTGGTACATTAGTGTTTTAAGTCACTTCAGCGACTTTTCCTTTGGAGGCAGAAATGAATAAATTTAATAAATAATGCTAAAAGACCCTGATGTTGGGAAAGATGGAGAGCACAAGGAGAAGGGGGCGACAGAGGATGAGATGGTTGGACAGTGTTCTCGAAGCTACCAGCATAAGTTTGACCAAACTGTGGGAGGCAGTGGAAGACAGGAGTGCCTGGCGTGCTCTGGTCCAGGGGGTCACGAAGAGTCGGACACGACTAAACAACAACAACAACAAAGTTTTCAGGCTGCCTTTCTGAGCAGATCTCTCTCAAGGGCAGCTTACATTAGGGGTTGGGAGAAATTAAAAACAAAACAATAGCAATTCAAAAATAGAAAATAGGAAGCAGTTTCTGCAAAACACAACCCCCAAATGAACCAGCAATGATGAAACATTTTCCTCCCCGCTCAAAATATCAAAATAGTGCTGAAACAGCAACAATAACAATAGTAGTAGCAATAGTAATCGTGTTCAGTCCAGTGGACTTCTGGTTTTGGAATATGTGTGAGGAACTACAAGAGAGAGGTGCTCAGCATATCTACAGCAGAGAATCCTTGTTAGACAAGCCTCCCTTCCAGTTGAACTTCAGGTGCAAGACAAAGGCGAAGTCCTCTCTATTTCAGCAGGCATTCTAAGAAGGTTTTCCTGTTCTTACAATTATTTTTGATTG
The DNA here is from genome assembly GCF_964106915.1 of Podarcis gaigeae. Taxonomy (NCBI): domain Eukaryota; kingdom Metazoa; phylum Chordata; class Lepidosauria; order Squamata; family Lacertidae; genus Podarcis; species Podarcis gaigeae. The sequence continues at coordinate 14,392,664 of NC_139686.1, read as the reverse complement.
ATCTTATCTATTGTATGCTTTTAAAATACACACTCTCTCTCTTTGTAGAAACTTTGGCTTTTATATGGTAAATAAACAGCACAAATAAACAGAACATTCACTGTTTGCAGCTCTAGGGAGTTTCTGAAAATAAGCAAGGAAATATGACCAGTAACATATCTACTGCAAAAGCTTCGCTCCTGCCACACAGACCATCTCTCTTATTAATATCCGGAGGCTGAGGTGCTGGTGGAGACTGAACTCCCTTTACATGGGCTTTTTCGTTCGGTCTGTGTCAGTCAGCCTTTAAAAGACTCGGAGCAATGTCCCACTGTGCCTTTGGCTGGGCTGTGTGTACCTGTGATCCATTCCTAGAGAATGCTTTCCTGGGAAATCTGTGCTCAGTCTTTTTCTGAGAAATAGCTCCTTCTAGGGAATGACCTTTCTCGGAGAGCTCTTGCACCTGAGGGAAGGAAGAACCACAATTGATATGCTTCGTAACTTTGCCACTGTCCTCCAAATGAACACGGGACCTTCACTGACTTAATACCACTTAATCTGACAGCTGCCTAGGCAAGCTCCATTCCTTGACAGAATCGCGCGCCCCCCCCCCCAAAGACAGGACTGCAGGAACTGAACTTTAGAAGAGGAACAGGCTGTAATCATTAGGGTTAAGGCTGCTATACAAGTACTACTGGTGCAGGTGGAAGGAAAGAAAGTGAATAGTCCCACTCTATTCTGCCTTGGTCAGACCACACCTGGAATACTGTGTACATTTATGGGCACCACAATTTAAGAAGGATGTTGAGAAGCTGGAATGTGTACAGAGGAGGGTGACCAAGATGATCCAGGGTCTGGAAAGCAAGCCTTATGAGGAATGGTTGAAGGAGCTGGGTATGTTTAGCCTGGAAAAGAGGAGACTGAGAGGAGATATGATAGCCATCTTCAAATATCTCACATGGAAGAGGGAGCAAGCTTGTTTTCTCCTGCTCCGGAGGGTAGGACTCGAACCAACGTCTTTAAGTTACAAGAAAGGAGATTCCGACTAAACATCAGGAAGAGCTTTCTGAGAGTCAGAGCTGTTTGACAGTGGAACGGACTCCCAAGGAGGTTGTGGACTCTCCTTTTTTTAAGCAGCTGCAGCTGATGGGAGTTGTATTCCCAAACATCTAAGCACATAAGAAGAGCCTGTTGGATCAGGCCAATGGCCCGTCTAGTCCAGCATCCTCTTCTCACTGACCAACCAGGTGCCCGTGGGAAGCATGCAAGCAGGACTTGAACACAACAGCACTACCCCCCCCCCCGCCCAACTTTCCAGTCACTGTCTGCAATGGTGGGTATAGAGCAGGGGTCAGCAAATGTTTTCTGCAGGGGGCTAGTCTACTGTCCCTCAGACCTTGTGGGGGGCCAAACTATATTTTTTTTGGGGTGTGTGTGAATGAATTACTATGCCCCACAAATAACCCAGAGATGCATTTTAAATAAAATGACACATTCTACTCATGTGCTAACATGCTGATTCCCGGACCGTCTGCAGGCCGGATTTAGAAGGCGATTGGGCCAGATCTGGCCCCCGGGCCTTAGTTTGCCTACCCATGATGTAGAGCATAGCCATCAGGGTTGGTAGCCATTGATAGCTTTATCCTCTACAAGTCGGAGAAGACTGATTGAGCTAGAAAATATAATTTTAATCAGTAGTATTGCAGGAAGGCAGTGCTGAATTAGAAGTGCTCAGAGAAGAATTTGCCAAATGATAGGTGCAGATCATTTATTTAGCAGACATTATTGTATGCAATTTTGCCCTACATGAATATTTCCCCACGTCCATTGTTATCTTCACAAACATGCAGTTTCACGCACGCTTTGCCTTAGTATATTGCATTTCTGCACATATTAGTTGAGCGGGGCAGCTGCCTTACGAAACTGGTGGAAGTACGAATCGGAAGGATGGCTGCATGTTGCTGTGCATATTAATTTGGAACGTGTGGGGTTGCCTTTCCACACAAACGGAGTAGAATTTCTCCCTCCTCTCTACTGGAGGGCAAGACCTGTTTGCCTTTGGCATATTGTCTCCTTCCCGATTCCATCACACATCTCTTCCCCTCGTTTTTTTCTTTGAAAGGATCCAAGTCTGTCCTTTCTGGAATCGCCGTACAAGCAGCGAGTGTGTGTGAGGTGAGGACCACCCACCCTGGGGGCAATTGGTGCCGGCAAGAATGATGTGGGAGGTCTATGCTGGCTCAACAGAGTTATTTATTTGAGTTTTTGTGCTCTCTGTCCCTAGAGCAAGCCAAGGCACTTTGGAGCAGCGATCGCTGGCAGACCCCTTTCAGGTAATAGATGGCAGTTAAGGGAGGATGTTAAACTGCAAATGCTTTTGACCCAAACGGAGCTCCACTTTTTTTACTTTGGAAACAAGGAAACGGCGGCATGACAATGGCGTCTCTGTTTCATTTCGAACCGAAATGTGCTAGCAATTGGCTGTCTTCAGAGCCACGGAAGGTCTTTTCAAGAAAAACACTTCTTCTCCAGACGCGTTAGGTAGCTTGTAATAGAAGCTTTTAAAAATTAAAACTGGAGTAAGGATTACATTATTTAAAATCCAGACTCGAATGTAAACAGAAGAGCACACATTTTTATCCATTAGCAGAAGAGAGCAAACACACATGAAAGTTAAACGGAGAGAAATCAACCACTCTTGGCATTTGTAGCAATAAATTAACTGGCCCAATAGGACGAAGGTCAACTGAACTTAACCAAGCTAAGCAGATTAATCCTAGCTCTTCAGGTCAACTGAATATTATGCACTCACCATAATTTTAGCTACCATGGCATTAGCTGAGGATCTGTGACACACACATAATATAAACTCTCTGTAGCTTTCAATAGTCTTCAGGTAATAATAATAATAATAATAATAATAAATTAAATAAATAAATAAATAAATAAATAAATAATTTTTTAAAATTTATATCCCGCCCTCCCCAGCTGAAACCAGGCTCAGAGCAGCTAACAACAATAAAAGTAACACACAGTTACTGTCAAACTGCTTCATGTGTGCAGGAGCTTCCTTTTGTCTTCTGTGCAGAGCAATGCTGCAGTGTGTTTGCCAGTTCTCTACAGCACACACGGAGCGCTCCCTTACTCTTCAGAGAATAACAGGACTTGCGCAGAACTCCATGAATGAGTTGACCTGCAGGCATTCAATGGAAGCAAGTGCTGCTGAAATCAAAGGGTCTGACTTCAGCAATCAGACACATGCATTAAGCCCATTTTGATGGGATTTAAGTGTGCATAAACTGAACATAGGATGGTGGCCTTTGTGTTTACCACCTCTGTGTTAGTGTTAAAGCAGAAGCAGTTCACTCAAGGGATTTAGCACAAAGAAGCAAGCGGCCTACAGCTAATGCCGTGTTGCCTAAGGAGGGGACAAAATCAACCAACCACCACTACTGTTTCCTACAGAATCCCACCCTACAGATATAGAACAGGCTAAGAGGGGACCCCAAAGACGTTCAGACCAATCCCCTCAACTGACAAATCAGGGGTGGGGAACCTGTGGCCCTCCACACATTGCTGGACTACAGATCCCATCATCCCTGATGATTGGTTGTGTTGGCTGGAGCTGATGGAAGGAGTAACATCTGGAAGGCGGCTCCTTGCCTGCCTCCTGATCTTCAGTATGACATTGGAACTCTGTTTATGGTGGGCAGAAACCGGGCACGATGGTGGTTTCCACCCTCTCTTTGCAACTAGTGTCCGGAGGCCAAAATGCTGACAAATACTATATGTGCACCACCCTAAAAGTCATTGGAGGAAGATTGGGCCAGAAATATGTCAATGACGGCAGATCTGGGCCTTTTCCACCCATGAGCTTTGGAAGATCAGCGTCCGATCGAATATCAAAAGTGGCATAAAATTGCTTAGTGCTCTTGACATTCTCATCCTCTCCCACTAGCCTTGGAGGAAATATATTGTTTCTTACAAACACTGACTAATATGATTACTTCACTTGCCTTCAGGCCTATTACTCTACTTATAATCATCACGGTCGTTCAGTTTCAGTTTGACATTTTCCTTGCCGCGTTCCAGATCTAGTGGCCTGCAACTACTTGGATTTCAAAAGGATGTATCTCATCATAGGTTTCTTTCCCTTCTGGCTGCCGACACTCACTGCAAACATCTTGAAGGGATCCCCAGAATGTGTGTGCTTTTAAAAAAGTGAAACAAAAGTGCCATTCTATATAAATTCTTTCTTTCCTTTTTAAGTCTGAGAGGTTTATTCCTGGCAATGATGGCTTCAGGATTTTTTTTTGGGGGGGGGGTCCCTCAGTGCCCCCTGCAAAAATCCTACCGGACAGAGCAGTACAGAATTTATTAGCTTGCACCTGAACTTATTGAACGCAAAGTGGAGATGGTTGTGTTGTTACATTCATATATCTGAGGATCACAGGGCAGTTTACAGTATAAAAACACGAAAATGCACTATGTAATTAAAAACAAAACTATACCCCCCCTCACAGTTTAAAAAGGCCATGAAGAAGAGGAATGTTCTTCCCTGGTGCCAGAAGAAGAAGAAGAAGAAGAAGAAGAAGAAGAAGAAGAAGAAGAAGAAGAAGAAGAAGAAGAAGAAGAAGAAGAATAGTAGTAGTAGTAGTAGTAGTAGTAGTAGTAGTAGTTTGGATTTGATATCCTGCCTTTCACTCCCTTTAAGGAGTCTCAAAGCTGCTAACATACTCCTTTCTGTTCCTCCCCCACAACAAACACTCTGTGAGGTGAGTGGGGCTGAGAGACTTCAAATAAGTGTGACTGGCCCAAGGTCACCCAGCAGCTGCATGTGGAGGAGCGGAGATGGGAACCCGGTTCCCCAGATTACAAGACTACCGCTCTCAACCACTACACCACACTGGCAAGATATGTAATGAAGGTGCCAGATGAGACTCTCTGGGGACAGCATTCCAAAAATTCAGGGGAGCCACTCGTGTTGCCACCCTCCAGTTCTCTCATTGTAGCTCTTGCAACATAGCTTGTACCTTTGAGATGCTCAAAAGAGGACACTTAAGTGGCTGGCTAAAGTCGTTGTCTTTCAAAGAAACTTGTCTGACTAGTTCAGTAACCCCCCCCCCCCATGGGAACAGGATCCCAAGAATTGGAAGGAATTCAGGGCAACTTTCAGTTTGACCCCCACCCAACCCAAAACATTATGAATCCAGCAACATCTGGAAAACACCAGATTCCTCACACCTCTTTCATTCATTTATCTACTGTGAACCAGGATTGTGAACATTTACACAGTTAAGGGAAGTGTGCATTTTACAGATCAGCCCATCATGCAGCGTAACTTTGTTCTGCCTGATTGAAAGTTGGTGTTTTGGCTATTTTTAATTTTATTCAGTCAATCTAAAGGTTAATACTGAGGCATGTGCTTTAAGCACCCCCACCTTTGCAAAACCTTTTTGGAGGAATATATAAAGGAATAAATAAATTGTCCAGTAGCACCTTAGAGAGGTACCACTAAGTTTGTTCTGGGTATAAGCTTTCGTGTGCATGCACACTTCTTCAGATACACTGAAACAGAAGTCACCAGACCCTTATATATAGTGGGCGGGTGAGGTGGGGTTTTTCTCAGGAGGTTAGTAAGAGATGGGTGATTGACTTAATGGTAAACCTGTTGACAATTGAGTGACTTCTGGTCTCTAAGGTGCTACTGGACAATTTATTTATTATATATATATATATATATATATATATATATATATACTGCATAAGACCAACACGGCTAACTACCATAGCTGTCAACGTTTCCCCTTTTTTAAGGGAAATTCACTTATTCCGAATAGGATTCCTTGCAAGAAAAGGGAAAAGTTGGCAGTCATGCTACCTACCTGAATCTAGAAGCTTTTTGGGGGGGGGGGGTTGTGTCATTTCCACCTCCTGTCCTGCACCCCAAGTCAGGGCAATTGCAGAAGCCAAGGTTGAGCCTTCCCCTCTGAAACGGTAATTTCGCTTTGCTCCTTCTCTTCCTAACACAAACTGCAAGGCCGCAGCTGCCCTGTGCATTTCAAACGTTGGATGGATTCGGATCAATTAAGAGGCCTCTTCCATCAGCAGCCGTTCTTAAGTGCCTCCGAGGGGCTTATTCAACCTGCTGCCTTGGCTGCCAAGTTATTTCTGGAGCAGCTTTTCAGAACAGCAAAGCTTCCAATTAAAAGAATCCAAACAAAGAACCTGAAATCTTTTGTATCCTTGGAATGGGGGCACGACTGCAAAACACAAGTTGCAAATGCGGACAGAGCAGAGGGAGCGGAGCCTGGTTCATTAGGACAGAGGGGGCATTGCCTCACTCTGCACACAGCCAGACACCACCTGCCAGCCTTCTCCTGTCCTGCCATGTGATGCCCAGTTTAAATGGATCTTGGGTAGCTAGAAATGGGAAAGGCTCTGGCTGAGACCCTGACAAAGTGATACCAGTCAGAGCAGACAATACTTGGTTATATGAACTGGTAGAAGGCTGCTTTCTATGGCTGGAGTGGGGTATGTCCAGCTTAGTGGGTTTCAAACGGGGATGAAGAATCTGTGATTTCCACCCCCAGATGCTGCTGGACTCAGCAATGTCAGGGATGATGGGAGATGTAGTTCAACAATCCTTGAAGGGTCACAAGTCTCTCACCAGTGCCAGAATTTAACTATGCACTGTGGGAAGAAGTTCCTGACAGTCTATCCTGTCAGGCTGGGGTAGATATTGACAACATGCTGCTCTCCAGATATGGAGGACTCCAACTCCCATCAGCTCCAGCCATCATAGACAATGGTCAGTGATGATGGGAGTTGTAGTCCAGCAGTATCTGAAAGGCCACCGGTTCCTCATTTCGCACTTCAAAATTGTGCAGCTTTACTTTGTATTTTAAATGTCTTGTTCCATCCTTCTCTCTCGCTCTCCTTTGGCCTTTTCCAGCTTCCTTCCTTAGGTCTTTAGAGATTTGCCTTCCACACAGCATTTTAGATATTGGCCTTGGGCAGACCTCTTGGAAAAATATAGCAGTTGTTGTCTTTGGCCTGATTATTATAAATAATGTCTAGGAGGAAAATGAGAAACTGAAACGTAGCTTTGAGCTGATTGGTGGCAACTTGAGCTTCATGTCTTAACTACTGACCTGACTAGCCGTCTCTGTCTGACCAAATTTGGAGAGATCCTGCGCTTGGGAGCCTGAAGCATTTTACTTGGAGAATCTGAATCACACGAGCATCTGTGCTACTGGCTTTCTGTATACAGTTTTACCTCGGGTTAAGAACTTAATTTGTTCTGGAGGTCTGTTCTTAACCTGAAACTGTTCTTAACCTGAGGTACCACTTTAGCTAATGAGCCAGTGTGGTGTAGTGGTTAAGAGCTGTAGACTCGTAATCTGGTGAACTGGGTTCACGTCCCGGCTGCTCCACATGCAGCTGCTGGGTGACCTTGGGCCAGTCACACTTCTTGAAGTCTCTCAGCCCCACTCACCTCACAGAGTGTTTGTTGTGGGGGAGGAAGGGACAAGGAGATTGTTAGCCGCTTTGAGACTCCTTCGGGTAGTGATAAGGCAGGATATCAAATCCAAACTCCTCTTCTTTTCTTCTAATGGGGCCTCCCACTGCCGCTGTTAATTCTGGGTTAGCGGAGTCTGTAACCTGAAGCGTCTGCAACCTGAGGTACCACTGTACTTGATTGCTGTACGCTTGAGGTGACAAACAGGATACCAGGAACAGGACACACACACACACACAGACAGCCCAAGACATCTTCCAGCTTGAATATGCCTGCTGCCATCACCTCCTCCTTCTCTTCCTCTACTCCCTGGGGTGTCCAGAGGCAGCCCAAGGAAGCCCTGGTGTGCTGAAGGTGGTGGAAGAGAAAGAAGGAGGACAGAGGTGGCGGCAGCAGAGGCCCTTCTCTTCCCAGGGAGCAGGGCAGGTGAAGTGCAAGAAGGTGGCGCACAGTGTGCTCCTCAGGGGCCCAAATCTGCTGTCCCTTCCAGCTGTCTGCAGTCTGCTGCCTGAGGTCAGGGGCGGAGCTTCATGTTCCGGCACCGGGGGGGGGGGGGCAGAGAGCAGGCAGTGGCATGGCTGATGCGTGTCCATGCTGCCTGCAGAGGCGTGACACCCAGCATGTGCGGGGGGGGGGTTAGCTGCGATGGCACCCCACTGGGATTGCACTGCTGGGGACGGTGCACTCCCCCTGCACTCCTCTTCCTCCGCCAGTGCCTGAGGTGACTGCTTCATTAAGGCTAATGGGTGGGCTGGCCCTGACGCACTCACACCTCAATTTCTATCAGTTCCATCAAATATCTGTACAGAGCTTGCCTGTGCACCAGGTGCTGGTTTGTCGCCTTTCCCTACATGATTAGGGATTCTCTTTTTGCTTAGCCTCTATCGTGTCCCCTCACTCTAGGGGGAAATGGGCAACCAAGCCTTTTGTTCTGCTCAGTCTACATGTTAACTTGGTACGTGAAGAGCTCTGAGCTGCTCCTTCCAGCCATGCTCCTTAACCAGCCTCTTTTGTCTGAGAGAACAACTCAGTCTGAAACCAACATTTTCCTATATCAATAGTTTAGGAACTTTTACCATGTTGTAACCAGCAACATTTTACTGCCTGCGCAATTTCCCCCCTCACTGCTGCATGGAGAAGCACATGAATTTGACCTTTGAAGAGTTTTGTAAGTAAACCATTTCATAACTTACTAAATGTGTAGTCTATGTGTGTGCTAGGGAGGTGTGGGATATGCTGGGGTTCACTGGCGAGGACACATTTTACAGCCTATATTTCCACGCTCTTCTCTTTGCTGCATGTTTTGCCATGCTAAATCTTTGCTGGGGTTCTCTCACCAAAGAGTGGGTCCTGGCACTAAGGATTTCCTGCATCCTCTAAAATTCTGCCACCGCTCCATGCCTAACCAGCTACCTGGGGTCACTGCTTCACTCTACTTAATGCCTTCGTCACTCCCCTTCCTCTTTTGCAACCATAGCTGGGAGGGCCACCACCGTAACTGAATTCGCGCAAGTAAAACGCACGTGCAGTGTGATTACACCATATAGCAGAAATGGTTAACGGGTAATTTATTTTGATTTTAATCCGATTTTAAGCTGTATTTCAGTCGATTGTTGAATTTTAAGTCTTAATATATTATATATTTTGATGTTAGCTGCCCTGAGCCCGGTTCTGGCTGGGGAGAGCGGGAAATAAATAAATAAATAAATAAATAATTATTATTATTAATATAGAATCATTAATGTGTGTAAGGGTAGTATTGTGGATAGGGTATCGGTCCTGAACTAAGGAGAACCAGAGTTCAAATCCCTGTTCAGCAATGAAGCTCACTTGGCAACATGATTTCTCTCTTGCCATTAACATACCTGCTCTTTTGTAAGTTTATGCCATCCTTTATTAATGGCTTATTTATTCATTGTAGGTTTTGATTACTTTTACCTTCGTCACCACACAAAGCTAAGAGATCTTCTTGACTAATGTCAAGATGGAAAGAATTCTTGAGGTATAAACTAATGTATTATTAGGCCAAGGCATGGGAGGCCAAGGCATGGAATAATACAATATTTCCAAGGAATTTCAATCCAAGAATATCCCCAGTATATCATAAAGGAAGTGGGCGGAACCATCAACTATGGTTGTTTTTTCTCTCTGTGAGCATCAGGCCAAAGACACTAATTATAACATCTGTTATTTTCATTTTGTGATTCATCATTAACCATCCACAATGTTTTGATAGTATCTCTTCTTTGCGCGTTCTTGGCTGGTACCAGGAGATCTGAATTGGGATCTGAAAGGTGAACTGATGGATAAAGTAGATTCCAGGGGTTTCTGGATTCTGAAGGGTTTCTTTTTTTGGGGGAGGGGGGGAGTTATTATCAGTTTGTTGCAAAAAGGCATGCAAATATATGCAAATCAAGAACATCGGGGAAAATACATGCCAATAGAAAACTGAGTCATTTTTCTGCACTAGACATTTCAAGCAATATCATACCACTTTAAACAGCCTTGATTCCCCCCTCCCCCCAAAAAGAACCCTGGGAACTGTAGTTTGTTAAGGGTGCTGAGAGGCCCCAATCCCCCTTGCAGAACTACAGTTCCCAAAGCAGTGTAAGTCAATCACTATTCCAAGAGACCTCTAGGACTCTCCTAACAACTGTCACTTCACTTTGATTTTCAGGAAATGCAAAGTTTCGGACAACTGGAGGTCTGCTTGTTCTGCGATTGTCTCCTTCCCTTGTTGTGTTTAGCCGATACAATGATCAATTATGTGCAGGGCATGAGAGCTTTATTGGATGATGACAAATGGATCTTTGTACAAACATTCCCATCTTTTCCCTCGCCCAGACGCTTTGTTTTTAATCAGAGGAGATGTGTGAAAAACCAACTTTAAACATTTCCTCTCCATGTTATTGGCATAGCGGGCTTTGTCAAAGAGGCATATGGTTTATTCAAAGACAAAGCTAATCTGGGAACACTGACATAGTTAAGCTTTAATTTAAAAAGCCTGTGAAAACAGTCAAAAACAGATGGAAAGTTGCCATGGAAACCACAAACGTGGTAGGGTTGAAAGTGTATGCTGGAGCAGAGGAGGAGATTTAGGCATCTACAGGGTCTTCACCATTCTTTTGAAGAGCAACTCCTGGTTATAGAAGAATCAGGATCCTTCCTCAGCTCTGTCAGGAGAGCAGTTTACATTGCTCGCGCTTATATATTTCTACATCCATTACATTCAAGAAGTTTGCACCCCACTCTTTAAACCCCCACTGATTCAACAAAGAGTCGTGCAACTTCAAGAAACCTTCATGAAACTGGCTGGGGTTAATTGGAGTTGTAGTCCATAACATCTGTGGGAGGCCAGGTTCATAAGGACTGAATTACAGGTTCACTTAAGGAAAAACTGAAACATGAAAAGACACTTCTGTGGGAGGTGGGGGGAATACAAACCCTTTAAGAGCCCCTGAAATTAAAATTAAAAATGAAAATATTTCTGCATCCTGAAAACGAAGACAAGCCTCTCCGGAGAATGGATTTCACAACAAAGGTGCCACCACAAAGAAAGCCCAGTTGGGACGGGGGAAGACCCACTGCCATTCGGTGTATTAATTTGTTATGGGTATTCTATACTTGGTTAACGTTTTCGAGGGGATGTACAGGTATATGGGTGATAGTATGGAAGATGGAGCAATCGACTGCTTATATACAGGGGAAATCTAAGAGTAATGAATTTACTTGGATTTTACTTTTATATAACATGGATGGCACAAGCTATTTTGGGAGTCAGAGTATAATTTGGAATTTATCTTTTCAGCTTCACCCTGTGTACCTGGCTGCTCTATACCACTCTGTTGATAAATTTCCAGTGTCCTCGTTAAGGTAACGACTGAGGGCAAATGCCTATTGATGACTGAAAGCGAGTAATCTTCCATGTTCATTTTTGCACGAATGAATGTGCTTCCTATGCATAGGCTTAGCTATTCAGTAACCTTATGCTTTTCTATAGTTGGCAGCAAACTTCTCAATCCCCTCGATTTCTGCTACAGCTACTGTACTCGGGTGCTTTCGCGATGAATGACAGCCGAACCTACAGTAAAGGGACTTAGAGCGGGAGATAAAGTGGTTTTAGTAGATGGAGATTACATTGTTTTGGAGGTGAAAAGAGGTGGTTTAATAAAACATAAAGGAGGGCTTATAATATTTTAGTTGTCCTCAGACTGCTTAATAACAAGGTGGCCCTTTGAGATACGAAATGGCATGCTTGTTTCAGGCTAAGCTTGCTTCCATGCTAGGGGCCTTGCCTAATGCTTCTAAGGCATTGCTCTTCCACAATCAGCAAAAAGAGGAATTAAAACAGTGGTTCACACTGTGCTTAAAACAGTGCTAGATTATCCAACAGCCCCCAGTCCTTACAGCCAAGATCATCCTATAATGTTCTTTCACAAACAAGTTCTTTTCGGCAAAGGTCTCCTGCAACCTTAATTAGTAGCTTCCTTCTTGCACCTGCTGTGTCTTTTACGGCTTCCTGTTTAAAATGGCAGGTGGATGAATGGTGCCTTAATTGCCGCTTAGATCGTCAGTTTCTGTTCCCTGTAAGGAAGTGGGTTAATTACTGGCTCCCTTTCATTATCCCCGCTCCCTCTTCTTTCATTCATTCAAAATAACCCTATTTTTCAGTAAAACAAACAATAGTGAAAGGAAGGCAGTGATTGAAACTCCCTTCTCCCACTGCTCCACCATCTGTGGTAAATTCTGGACCAAGTTTTTAATTCAGATGTATGAAGCCTTACTTCCATGATGGTTTTCTTTTTCTCTGTCAAGGGCTACTTTTTTAAGGGATAATCTGTATACCAGCAGAGGGCAGAGCTACCAATGAGTGGAGCCAGAGACAAAAGTGTTCTGGATTAACTATTCCAGAATAAAGACCACCTTGTTTCAGTATTCACAGTGGCAACCTCAGATTAGAATTCTAGACAAACTGGTTTGATGGTTATTGTTTTGGAAAGAAATTCCTTTCTTACTTTAGTGTGCTCCACACTCACACATGACCGGAACCTAACAATTTGTTCTCAGACAGCTGACAGCAGAATTGGGGGAACTCAACTATTTATTTTTTAATCACACAAAAAACTGACCAGAGAAAGGCAAACTGCTGCTTTTTAGATGCATACAGTTTGCATTTCTCAGAGTAGCATGTTTGTTGTCACTGGATACTGTCCAGAGAGTCTTTGTTTGTTGTGAAATAAATAAATCAGAGATGGGTAAAAATGAATAAATAAATGCTGCTCCTTCCAATTGTTCTGAAATTACACAGAAAGAGGGATATCCCAAGGAAAATATGGAGGAAACTAACTTAAAGAAAGACAGGGCAGTTTCAGGAGGTGTCAGGGATTGCAAAAAATAAGCTGGACATTATCATGTGCCCACTTGCAGTATCTACTTTCCCCCAGCGTTCAAAACTCCCATTGTTCTAGGCGCATTTTGCGACAGGGAATTTCATTAATGTGAGCAGTTCCTGAGCAATCAGTGCAGTAGAGAGCCAGTGTGGTGTAGTGGTTAAGAGTGGTAGACTCGTAATCTGGTGAACTGGGTTCACTTCCCCTCTCCTCCACATGCAGCTGCTGGGTGACCTTGGGTTAGTCACACTTCTCTGAAGTCTCTCAGCCCCATTCACCTCACAGAAAGTTTGTTGTGGGGGAAGAAGGGACAAGGAGATTGTTAGCCGCTTTGAGACTCCTTCGGGTAGTGATAAAGCAGGATATCAAATCCAAACTCTTCTTCTACTGTGCCTAAGATTTCAGATTAAAACTGCCACTGCTGGAATGAAAAGGAGGAGGACCTTTTTTCTTCCTCCCCACTTCCAGCCACTCTCTGAGGACTTGAGAAGGGGCCCTCATAAAAATATTGGGGGAGGGGGGCAGGCCGGGGAAATATGGCTTTGTTTTTGCAATTTTCAGATGAGGGCTAGACCATGTGAAAAATAAATATAAGATTTTAGCTGCAGTTCATTCATTTTCAGCTTTGTATTCTTCTTTTTTTAAGTGTGTCTAGATATTCTGTCATGGCACCCATAGGTTTAAGGTGCTATTTAGCTCCTAGCTTTCATATCTCAGTTTCTAACACTGCTTTCCCCACATGATCCTGTCAGAGTGTTAAGATCACCCTCTGATGTCCTGCTCTGGATCTCTCCACCGTCTGAAATAAGGTTGGTGATAACAGAAGGCAGGGCCTTTTTTGCTGTGGCACCCTGTTTCTGGAATTCCCATTGCCTTTCCCTCCCCTGGTGCTGTCTTTGTTTTCTTTCTGGTGCTGAGTGAAAATCTTCCAATTTGCCTGTGCCTTTTAAGGTGTTTGGTGCATGCAGTTCTGGGATTATTTTGTTGTCGCTGCTGACTTTTTATTCGATCTCTGTTCTGCTCTGTTTCATTGTGGTTATCTTGTGAGTTTTTTATTTGTGAATCAAACACTTTGAGAACATACACTTACGTGTGGCTGGCAAATGCTGCAAATAAATGAATGAGTAAATACACAGCTTGGCCCCTGCATACTTTCAAGACCACCATAAAGCAATATAGGCAAGAGACAAAACATTTCTTCATCTCCCTGCCCTCCCACTTTTATTCAAAAATAGAAAAGAAACTGTTTTGTGCCTAGGGCAAAGGACGTTCTGTTTGCTGTAGCCGTACTCAGAGATTACTTTCTGCTTATTGATTTCCTCCCAAAGAAGCACAGAACAGTTTTGCATGAGAGGGCAACCAGTTTGAGCCATTGATAGACTTTCAGAAAACAGGGTCACTCTACTTCCTCAAGCCAAGTTCCATATGGGTCACGGCAGGATATGCTTCATATGTGTAATTGAATGTTTTTATGAATGGCACACTCCCATGCATTTTTCATTGAAGATCTCCTAGTGTTTTCATTCATTAGGAGTTAGAGGCAAGGCTTGTATTCAAGCCGATTAAGAAGCATGGCTTATTCATCGAAATCAGTAACTGCTTCCAGCCTGAGAGATTATATACGTTAGCAGGATACTTCCATTGCCCTTGAAGCACCTCATCTGTAATTCCACCCCCCATGGGTGAGGGGTGGGAGATCACTCTGATGTCGATTCAATGCTCAGGTTTGGATGTGATCACCTGGACCACTTGACTTGTGTCTCCAATGCTGCTTCTTATGGAATCATCTGCACCAGGACACTGTGCCTCGGTTGCTGGGGGTCACAAGTTCAAGTATGTCACTGAACTCATGTCCTGCTTGTAGACATCTCTGAGGCATCTGCTTGGCCACTGCTGTGCGGACAGGATGCCAACCTAGATAGAAGTGGATCTCTGTGTACCCAGAATGATGAAGCATATTGGAGCGGTCTGGGGCACGTTCTTGATGTTCTTGAACAGGGTTGTGCAGTTGTCAAGGTGTGTTGAGGTGCATCAGGGAGTCAGTGTGGTGCAGTGGTTAAGAGAGGTGGACTCGTAATCTGGTGAACCAGGTTCGCTTCCCTGCTCCTCCACATGCAGCTGCTGGGTGACCTTGGGCTAGTCACACTTCTCTGAAGTCTCTCAGCCCCACTCACCTCACAGAGTGTTTGTTGTAGGGGAGGAAGGGAAAGGAGATTGTTAGCCGCTTTGAGACTCCTTAGGGTAGTGATAAAGCGGGATATCAAATCCAAACTCTTCTTCTCTTCTTCTTCCTAGTAGTTCTGCTGCCTCCATTTTTCCGAAAAAGTGAACACAACTAGCTGTCAACTAGTAGTTCTGCTGCCTCCATTTTTCCGAAAAAGTGAACACAACTAGCTGTCAACCACTGTATGTCATTATCAGGTGATTTAGAGGTGGTGCTCCTGTCCACTTGTCAAAACTGGAAAATGGAGGTCTGGCCAACCAGCTGATTTCGAATCCCTGAGCTAGTCCCATATTGGCTGCTCTGACTTGCATTGGTTCTGCTGGCTGTCAGGCAGAGATATTTCACATCGACAGCACTTGCATGTTTGACACCACCTCCTTTTAACTGGGACGGAACCTGGGAACTGCTGCATGCAAAGCATTATTATTTATTATTGGTAATAAAATTTGTATCCTACCATTCCTTCCAAGAATGAGTGTACAGTTGTGTACACAGTGACACAGATTGTACACTCATTGAAAGGAACGTGTGGTCACTTCTCTTCCTCCTATGTAAACAGTGATTTGTATGCAACATACGTAGCCATACAAATTCCTGTACAGTGGTTACATACGCTTCAGGTTACATACGCTTCAGGTTACAGACTCCGCTAACCCAGAAATAGTACCTCAGGTTAAGAAATTTGCTTCAGGATGAGAACAGAAATCGTGCTCCGGCGGCGCGGCGGCAGCAGGAGGCCCCCTTAGCTAAAGTGGTGCTTCAGGTTAAGAACAGTTCCAGGTTAAGAACGGACCTCCGGAACGAATTCAGTTATTATCCCGAGGTACCACTGTACCTCCATGGGGTAGCAAACCGATCTTGCCGCCGTCCTTGGATTGCTCTGCTTTCTGTTCCTCCTTCCCCATTAAAATAGGACACAAAAGTAGCCTAGTGGAAAGCAAAGGGAAGGTCTGGGTAATAAACTAAAAACCTTCCGTGCGCAATTTGCTTTGTGCCTGAAGAGAGAGAATTATAAACCCAAGAGACATTTCTAGGAATTCAGAAAGCTTTTGTTTGCTTTGTCTTCCTGCCTGTGACAGGAACAAAGCCCCCGTTCATTTCTCATTAGTGATTATCAAGGGGCCTATAAAGAGGTGTTCTTGAGATTGCATTGAACCTTGGTTGCACTCATGACTCTGATCCTGAATGCGAAATCATAACTGCTGGGATCGGCAACTAAACATTGCCGTGTGGAGTCCCAGCTGCTCCATTCAACCTCCTCACGAAACAGTCACGCAGCCTTCGGTGGTGTCAGAGCATGCTCAGCCTTCGTTGTGTTGTTTCAGGGTGTCTTCTTCTTGGTTTTCCCTCCACCTTTTGGGTGTGTGTGTGTGTGTGTGTGTGTGTTTCTCCAAAGTTTGGTTTCCCTCAAGCCTACTGATACCTCTCTCTTGTTTGTGGGAACCAATGTAGCAGCCATTTTGTGTTCTACATTTTGTGTCCCACCCATACTAAAGCAGCCATTTTGCGACTGGCGCCCACAGCCCTTTCTCGAAACACCAAATTAACACACATTAGCACATTAACACACTTTTGAACAGTGATCCCAAATTATTCAGCTCAAAACACCTCCCTCCCTGAAGATTAGTGAAGGGTCTGTTTTTCTTCTTAAAAAATCCACCCTAAGCCTTGCTACTGAGTCATACTTTCAACTGCTTGGCCATAGTCCTCAGACAGAGGACTCAACTACTACTACTACTACTACTACTACTACAATGTTATAAATGTGTTATAACATTGTGGCACCAGATGGTACTGTAGAGCTGAAATTGGAACTTTAGGAAATTTTCCATAGTGAGTTTTAAAATGGTTTTTTTTCAGAGTGTTTATTATAGCCGTGTAGATGCAGCCAGAATGTCCCCAGGAAAAATGACTATCTCCTGGATTTCTCTGATGTCGTCTATGAACAGCTTTCATTCTGGACCAAAAAACAGCTTTCAAAATGAACCCAGTAGCTGAGTGCAGTTTGTGAGTCTAATTGTTACATGTCTGTGGGGACGGATGAATTTGCAGCTTGTTCAATAAACACATGTCGACATTCGAAGCAATTAAAGGTGTCCAGGTTATTCTTAAGAAGCTACAGAGTAAATAAAACACTGCATGTCATTTTGCTGAAGAAGAGCAACGTGGCAGCATTTTCCTGTTGGAAGGTATTAAGATGTGGATTTATCTGCAGAGTTTAGGGGTTTGTGACTTTGTGTGGAGTTAGGTTTTGCATGTTTATAGGTCCAGAGGTTGGTGAAGGAACTCTATTTATTTACTTACTTCCATGAATCAAAATATAATCTCTGGTTAATTAGTGCTAGATATAACCGTCTCCAAGTTCTGTGTATTTGGATTGGGAGTTTAATATCACACCTGTGTTGGTTTTTCTGTTTAACTTGCTAATGAAGAAGAGGTCATGAGGTGCTTTTCCAGGACAGAGTGGAGTGTTTGTTCTGAAGTAAAGTGGGCCTTTAAAGAGCAATATCTTGTGAATGACCTCCAGATTCCACACACAATTTATTTATTTAAATTTCTAACCTTTAGGCTCTGCCGTTTTAACATTCAAAATATATGCATCGGTCCATGAATCCTACCAGCTGCTCCATTTCCCTCCCTTCATTTTTAAAAGCACTATAAAGAAATTCAGGACAATACACAGCCTTAGGCCACATCTGCAACACGCATTTAAAGCACGTTTAAATAACATGGCCCCCACCTACATAAAACAATAATCCTGGGAATTGTAGTATACCCCCTCAGGAAGCTACAGTTCTTGCACCCTTAAGAAACTAGATTTCCCAGGATTCCTTGGTGGAAGCCGTGCACTTTAACTGTGCATTAATGTATGGTGCAGGTATAGTCTGGGACTTCATAGGTTTTCCAGATACACAAGTGACCAATCTATGCAAAACTCAGGACTCAGCTACACAGCTGCAAATAAAACGTTTTAAATGTGTTGTAAAGTGCAATATACAAATGTGACACTAGATGGTGACAGTGAGCTATGTCAAATTCCATGTATTTTTTCCACAACATTTTTTTTTAGCATTTTCACAGCATTTTTTAATATGTGGGTAGATTCCACCTAAGCTGCAGTTTAGGGTGTCAGATTATTTGTGAATTTCAAGTATTACATACTTTTTAAAAAAATTAAGGATAGAGGCTCTAAAACAAACGATTACATAATTGTTGGTCAGCATGAGACTCAATGTCAAGGTTGTGGGTTTGAGATGACCTCGTGGTCCCTTCTAACTCTGCAATTCTATTATATTGTTGTGTGTGAGTTTTTAAAAACAAATCTGTGCAGAAATAAATATGATATGGTCTAAGTAATAAAGCATAAGGTATTTTCATTTAAAGCTATTTCATATGCAGAGAGGCTTCACCTCACACTTTTACATGCATTTATTTCCCCATTATCTTCCTAACAAAAAATCCAGTTTAATTTTTACTGTGTTGAATTTTTTGTGCTAGAGCAACAACACTTTAGTCCAGTGGTTCCCAGTTAGCTAAGGATTGCAGATCCCTTGTTGTTTTCTTAAAAAGCCATTCCATGGACCCCCTACTTTTGAAGGTTTTGATATCTCTATGGCAGTTTTTTGATATGTGAATGGTGCCACGGACCACCTGGGTGGATTACACCCCTCCCCCAGGATCTGTGTACCACTGATTGGGAATCACTGCTTTAGTTCATTTTGATAAAGTTGGGGTCCATCACACCTGGGGGGCGAGAGGTTCACTGTAGCACAGAATGCTTGTTAGATACGTATGGACTCCTGTCTTCCAAGCTTATTCCACTAACCGGTGCAGAAGTTTTATACGAAAAGACCAAATACAAGATCCAGGTGTGGTAAACGCACCATGCTAGGTTAAATAAACTGCTCTTTCCCAGTGATTGCTGGGGTGGTGGTGGACAGGGGGAGCTGGAGAGAATAAATAAATAAATTGAGTGAAGTTAGGAGCAGCCAACACTCTGGGATAAACAACTTAGGAATCCAGGAATGTCTGAAAAAGCAGCGCTTGTCACTTCCTGAATTTTGAGCAAACAGGTTTGTGCAGCTGCATATAATTACACGAAGCTAAAGGACTGTTTATTTAAACCGTGATGTATTATAAATTCCCTGGGATACAAAATGTTAGTCCGAGAGGCATTCCAATATCTATTAAACTGCCCTCCTCTGCAGTGGCAGGCACTGTGGCTGGAGACCTGAATTGTAGAATGAATATATATATATATATATATATATATATATATGTATATATCCAAATCAGAATAAAGGATTGCAATGTGTGGGGTGGTGGTGATCTAAAGAAAAGAAAGGGTGATGATGGTAGACCATGCAGTCTGCCTCTTCCTCATATTTTAAATCCCAGGCTGCTACTTCACTTCCCGCAAAGCTTTGCCACGAAGAGCATTGTGCTGGGGGAAGTGCCTAAGTAGGAGAGGAGAGGGGTGTACAACTCTCCCCCCTGCCTACTTCTCTCCCCCACCCCCACAGCCTCTTCCCCCGCCACACACAGCAGTGCCTTTTGCTTCTGGTACGAACATGAAACTTAGTCCTGTGGAACAAATACGTTTTGCCAACTTGATGACACTCTTGCAGGTGGCGCTGTGGTCTAAACCATTGAGCCTAGGGCTTGCCGATCAGAAGGTCGGCGGTTCGAATCCCTGCGATGGGGTGAGCTCCTGTTGTTCGGTCCCAGCTCCTGCCCACCTAGCAGTTCGAAAGCACATAAAAGTGCAAGTAGATAAATAGGTACCACTCCGGCGGGAAGGTAAATGGCGTGTCCGTGCGCTGCTCTGGTTCGCCAGAAGCGGCTTAGTCATGCTGGCCACATGACCCGGAAGCTGTCTGTGGACAAACACCAGCTCCCTTGGCCTATAGAGTGAGATGAGCGCACAACCCCATGACTGAACCTAATGGTCAGGGGTCTCTTTACCTTTACCCCCAGCTGTTTGGGGAAGGGGATCCCCTGATCAGGGATCGGGGCCGCCCTATGCCCCGGGGCAGATAAAAGCTGCCAGTCCCAAGTTGCGGGAGCAACATCGTTGGTTGCTATTTCCTGCCTGAACCCTGTCCTGCTTTCCTGCCTGAGCTCCTGGCCTACCCTGGCTCCCTGCTTGCAAGCTTGCTCCTGACTTCACCCGACTCCCTGTCCTGCACCCAGCTTCAGCTACTACGGACTGCCTCCATGTTTTACCTTTGACCACGGACCGGACTTGGACCTCGCCTCTCGGGTAACCCACAGGACCACACAGGTGGGCTCTTATCATATTTTTAGGAAGACCACTTCTCTCTTCTACCCTCTTGCTCAGCCTGTGTGGTGTTGTGCTTAGAGTCCCTACTGGGTGACCTCGGACTAGTCTTTGAATCTCCGCCCAACCTACTTCATAGGACTGTGCTAGGGATTATAGGAGCAGGATTTGAAGTCACGTTCTCTCTGTTTTCAGCCCAGCACGTGAACCGCCATGTCACACCAGTGTAGCAAGCAAAGCTAGTGTCTAGCAGCATGGGCATTCAGCTGAGCTGGAGCTGACATTTGCAAGGAAGGTCACTGCCCATCGCTGCCTCCCTCCATCACTTCCACCCTGTCCACCCCTTGCCTCGACTAGCCCTGGGTAATTTAGGACCCTGGGAGTTCATGGTTCGAAATCCTTCAGGGAGCGTCCACAAGTAGAGGAGTCTCTCTACCTCAAATGTTCATCCTCCAACTTGCAGACAGTGATGGAAGCAGCAAAACTGAGCAATCTTATTCCCTTGGGCCACGATGTTCACTGTCTCTATCGCTTGACCTTACCTGGCTCACAGGGTTGTTGTGAGGATAACATGGAAGAGGGAAGGCCATGCTTTGTTTCCATTTAACACTTTCTCAGAGTAGATAGTTAATGGTTCAGGATAATAAGTTAACAGAGATGGAAAGAAGTAAGTGTCCCTACCAGAGAGGAATGGCAAACTAAGCTGATGGACTACGCCAAAATGGCAAATCTGACTGGAAAACTCAGGAACCAAAAAGACAAGAACTTCAAGAAAGAATGGGGGGAATTTACAATTTATTTAGGAGACCATTGTAAGCTCATAAAAACATTACCAAGATTTTAATAACAATTGGAATGTAACAAATACTGTGGGTAAATATGGAGAGTTATAGTACATGGATTATGAAATAATATGCAGTTGAAGATGTTGACAATTGGACTCACAGAGGGGATGGTGGGAAGTCAAGAGAGTCAGAGAAATCTCTTATGTATTTGGTATTGCTATAATCTTTTGTTCTGTAAAATCCAATAAAAAATATTTTTGAAAAACAGGATAACAAGTTAAAAAACAACAAAAACTATTCTAATATAAGGTCAATTGTAAGGAATGGAATGTGAATTAGAAATAACTAAGAAAATAATGCAGCAACAAGAGGAAATTTTGGACTCATCAAGCACGGAGTGTGGGAAATCAATTTTTGGAAAAACTGTATTAAATTTGTGGCTGGTTTGGTAAAATTTGGCAAAAAACCCCCACGATTTGGCAAAAAGACCAAAACAAATTTGCTCGGAGTAGACCTGTGGCAATTAATGGACCTAAGTTAGTCAAGGCCATCCATTTTATTGGGTCTACCCTGAGTAAACATTAGTTGAAGACAACCCTATGTACCCCATCTTGAGCTCCTTGAAGGAAAAGTTGGGGTATAGGTATAATAATAAATAAAGTGGGCTTGAGTCAGAATCACATGCTCACAAGCAGATCTGTGCATCTCCCTGCTTCAGCACGTATCACCCAGGAGGTAATGAGGCATCATTAAGTAATCTTTCCAAAATGGGTTGAGATCTCCAGATGAAAGGCGATGGAAGTGCAAAGCACACATTGCCCGGCTACTCAACCCTATGGCAGTGAAAGCCACAGCCATTTATTTCAGGTTAGATGTGTTTTAAGCAAAATTAAGTGGTTAATCATTAGAAAAGAGTCGGGGCTGCTTGTGCCCCCTCCCCTCACTCTCTGATGCCAGAGAACAAGATTTGCCACTAAATATAGTCCAAGAAGTCCTCAAAAAAACAGTGAATGAAGCGTAATTGGCGCATACAGCTGGAAGTGCATTTCGCCTCTTGTTGTAACCATTTTTTGATGTGTTTTTTCCCACTTTCTGGTAATAATTCCATTCAGCCTGTAAACGGGTCTAATGAGACTTTGAACCAGCGCCGACTTCAGAGAGAGGTGTGGATTCCGAAGCCCTTTTGAAGTCTTTCCCCCCTTTTCTCTTGCGGTCCCTGATTCAGAATTCCCTCTTCCCTTATCCACCCTAATGCTTTTGACTGACTTTGACCGACTGTTCCAAATCCCGATGGCCACATTTTGTTATTTTAGCAAAGCTCTCCAACTGCGTGCAGACAATAGCAAAGGACATTTCCAGACTGTTTTCAGGAGGGATCCAGTCGCACACTGGCAAATTCAGGTCACACCATCGGAGCTGACTGGGAGGTCTTGCAAACTCTCTTCCAGATAGCTCAGTTGGTTAGACTGAGCATGGTGCTGGTAATAGCAAAGTCGCAGGGACAGCTTCACATGCCTGCATTGTAAGGGGTTGGACTAGATGAAATTCACCAGAAAGTGTGGAATAAAACTTGGCTGCCAGTTTATTTCCAGGCCCAATGCAAGGTGCTCATGTTAGTGTTTAAAGCCCAAAATGACTTAGGCCCCAAATATCTGAGAGACTGCCTCCTTCCCTACAGACCATCTCAGGTATTAAGATCAACAGAGGGAGCCTTTTTGGTAGTTCCACTTCCCTTAGAAATTTGGGGTGATGGCAGCAGCCTGGAAGCCATTACTCTATGTGTCAGGCCTCAAAGTGTGGAACTCCCTCCTCATTGAGATGTTACTGGGCTCCCAACTGCCCCAGTCAGCATGGCCCAAGGGTGAGGGATTATTGGAGATGTAGATTATTGGGTAGACAGGGTTAGGGGAGGGGTAGTAACTCAAGTGAGAGACACAGTGTGCTCCTCCTGCGGCAGTCGTCCGCCTTTGGACCCTACCCCTCAGTAGGCTCTCAGCTGTGGCTCCTAGAAGTTGTCAGCATGCGGCAGTAGCCGTAGCCTGGGAAATGATTTTGACTGCCTGGCTAAACCAGGTAAGGGTAGCCGGTGGGTCTCAAACCCTCAGTGAGTCACATCAAGGGCTTCTCTGCTTGGGAAGACAGGCTCCATCGGATTGAATGGATGAGACCAATAGTGGGTCCAAGGTGGTTTCTGCATGTGTTGTAGAAGGAAGTGGGAGGCAGATGGGGCTCATCAACTTGGGAAGGTAGCCCATCTAGGAGAAGGAAAACTCTTATCCTAAACCTCCACTGAGAGCCAGTGTGGTGTAGTTGTTAAGAGCGGAAGACTCGTAATCTGGGTTCGCGTCTCCGCTCCTCCACATGCAGCTGCTGGGTGACCTTGGGCTAGTCACACTTCTCTGAAGTCTCTCAGCCTCACTCACCTCACAGAGTGTTGGTGTGGGGGAGGAAGGGAAAGGAGAATGTTAGCCACTTTGAGACTCCTTTGGGTAGTGATAAAGTGGGATACCAAATCCAAACTCTTTTCCTTCTTCTCCACTGCCTTGCAGGACATCTGTGGGTGAAGTAAAGGCTAAGGAGTAAACCCTATGCAAGTCTGGATTGGCTCTTTGCATGCCTCCTTCCAGCAGCTCCTGCAGCCAAGCTGGTGCCAAATATCTTGCTCTGCTTTCCTTTGGACCACAGTGGTGAGTTGGTCTTGTCGTCTGGGCAGCCCAGGACCTCCATACACAATGCCTAGGCTTGGGCCCCAGGGAGGTCACTTTGCTCCCCTGCTCTTATAGGTCTACTGAGACCTCATGTTCTTGATCATGTTGACTTCCCTTATGGGAGGATGTGCTTGTCATGATGAAGGTCTTTGGGTCGTTGCCTGGCATCCCCAGGCAGGGCAATGAAAGACTCATTTTGCCATTTGGTGTGGACAGTATTGGCCTAGATGGAACAATGGTCTGACACACTGAAAGGGAACTTCCTATGCTTTCTTTTATTCACCCAATTCCTCCTGCAACCCTGAGTCATTTCCCCGCTCCCCCTTAGCAATTGTGTTTTGATTTCTTCATTGTTAACGAAATCTCCTCTTCCAGGGTATGTTCCACAGCTGCTGGTAGGCTAAACACAGATGTGTTATAGAAGCAAATGCTTCCAAGTGTGAAAGAGTGAAAACAGAATCGGAGCCAATGGTCCATTGGCAAAAACTATTATAGGCACAGCCTATTCTGTATTGGAAAGCAGAAGAGGAAAGGCAGAGAATTCAAGTCCTTTATCAACATACATAAAAGCTACAAGGGCATTATTGCGTTTCCAAACCCTTTCAGTGCACGCAGCCCATTTAAGTGTCCTGAACAAAGGCTGCTTTGCACAACTATTGGAAGAAGCTGCTGAATTTTGTCTTCTGACACATTGCTGCAAATGTTGTAGGGGTGACTATAGACCAACTAGGTATTCTAAGTGTGCACCAAGTACACTCATTGTTCATCTGATGGAGTGGAATACAGTCCACAAAACCTTGGGCCATAATAAATTTGTTTGTCTTTTAAGGCCCCACAGTTTACAGAGTGATAGCTTATACCAGAGGTTTTCAACCTTTTCGGGTTCACGGCTCCCTTAACCAACTACATTCTTTCTGTGGCACCCCTGTGGGGCTCAGGAGCCCAGTTATGTCACCCCTTGCCTGCAGAGCCAGGAGCCCCTCACCCTTTTTCAAACACCCTGGAGTGTTCCCTCAGCCTCCTGTCTCCTCTCTCTGGGAGTCCTCAGGGCAGCTGCTGCTGCCTCCCCAGGCCCCAAAGAGAGGTGCCTCCTCACACTGCCCTCATACTGCCCCACAGGGGCCTGGGAAGCATCTCCTGGCCAGCCCCAGAGGCACCATTCGCCTGGGGAGCTTGTAGCCAGGGCTGCTGCAACAAACAGCCAAGGAAGCCTTTGCGGGGCAGAGACGAGAGAGGGCATCAGAGGAGGGAGGGAAAGAGAGGGATAGAGACCAGTGTTGCCTGCAGCACCCCTGACCATCATTCAAGCACCAAAGAGACAAACAAATGGCCCGCGGTTGGGGGAGGGTAATTTTAGTCGGCTTCTTCATGCTTTCTTGGTAGTTTTAGCATCCTAGAATCAGGAGCATTCCCCACTTGGATTTTCTTTAAGAATTACTGGGCTCCTCCAGTTGACCTTTTTATTAAGCATTCAGTGATTTCTTCTTCTTCTTCTTCTTCTTCTTCTTCTTCTTCTTCTTCTTCTTCTTCTTCTTCTTCTTCTTCTTCCATCTATTAATCTGACCCCAATTCATCCATCACGTTGATGGGAGACTCCACGAAGCTCATCAGCTTTGATAAAAATCAGATCTATACTGCATACAGCTGCCCAGATGAGAGCATTTGTTTGGCAGGTAGAATGGCATTGATTAGTAAGTGAACTAATAGCTGGGTGGCTGGCAGCAGTGGGTGGAAATCACTCTGACAAATTTCCCCTTGGGCCATTTTTGAAGAGAAAGTAAGATGACCTCAAGTCACCTCTTATTACAACCCCCAACCCCCTCTTGCCTTTGAGCTTTGGGAGAGGGGATTTATTTTCCCCATTAACTCTTCATTGCAGTGACAAATTGACGTTTGGGAAGGAGACGTCCTTTGAATCTATTTTTAAGTAGCAGTTGACCCAGTTCCTTCGCCTGTCTCAATGCACAGCATCTTCTGCAGAGTTTTTGTGGATGATGGCTCTATGCTGACCTGCAGTGACCTATCTTGGTGTCTTTGAGTGCCTCTGCAATGCATGAACCTGAAGTTGTTTCAACCACTTGCAAAGTCACTGCAATATTGAGCTTGAAAGGAGGGCCATGGGCATGGAGGAGAAGAGGACAGAGAGTTCTGTTAATGATGGGGAGAGAAGCAGAAAAGTCAATGGCCCCAACTAGATGTACATTTCTTTTTTAATTAAATGGATATCCTTCTCTTCTTCTTGAAGGAGCCCACAGCAGCAGGAAGAAAACTGGCTTGGGGAGGGGCTGGAATGGTGGGAAATGGAAGGGTTAAGCAACCTCTCCCCATGGCTGATTTTTTTTAAAGAAAAAATATATGGGAAAGATGTATATAACAGCATGCCATATCCCCTTTGAATGTGAGTAGACATGTAGTGCAGAACAACTGAAGGCCAGTTTACAGAATCAGTCTTAAATTGTATGACCAAAGGCTGCAGGTGAGAAGTTGCATGTGTGAACGGTCCCTAATGATAAAAAAATACTGTGCACCTAGAAAGCTAGCACTGCAGGCACAAGGGTTCAGACTAGCCTTGCCCCTGACAAGCTAGCTTTCTATGTGCGAGTGGGAGCCTCTCCCCTCTGTATTCAAGCATGCTTCTTTAGCCAGGCAGAGTTTTACCACTCACTTGTGCTGGTTGTATAACAGAGCTCTATGTGTCTGGACACTTAAAATATGCAGAAGGCAGAAAAATCACCACAGTAACTTGATGGGCACCAGTAACATATTCTCTTTCCAGAGTCTGGCTTTGTGATCTGCAGCTGAGAGAATAACAGAGGGAAACAAATTGGACTAAACAAATTGTGTTGGCTGTGAATATATTTCATGTTATTTGAGTTGGGGTTAGCTGGTAGCAAATTGTTTGGTTTATTTATTCGTTCTTTGTTTATTCCCTGTTTCAAAGTTTCTACTGAACTTTATTGGTTAAGCTTTATTTATTTAAAACACTTAATATCCTGCCCTTCGGTTGTTGTTGCTTTAAAAAAAAAACAAAACCCCAGCAATCTTCCAGTGGGACTTGCACATGAACAATAAACACATCTAAGAAATATTACAAAAGGGTGAGTAAGCCACGCAACCTAAAATGATCAACAGCATTAAGCAGCTCTGAAAAGCTATGTGCTCCCAGACTGCAACTATTTTGCAAGAGAGTTTCAAAGCACTTGCTGCAAATTAAAGTGGATTAAAGCACTCTTGTCGCTTTAGCACAACTAATCTTAAAAGAGAGAGAGAAAAAAAAACTGGCTTTTTGCAGTTTGGCAAGTGACACGATGAACGAATGATGAATCAATGACTGGGAAGATGCAGAAACACAACGCGAGCAGATCAGATGAATGCTCATTGTCACAGAACTTGCTTGCAGAGAAACCAGAATGAATGCCCAGTAAACACCAGATATAGGCCCCATTGGCATGATATAAACATGTGAAGCAATATCGCACTGCTTTAAACAGCCATGGCTTGCACCAAGGAATCCTGGGAACTGTAGTTTGTTAAGGGTGCTGAGAGTTGTTAGGAGGCACCTAATGCCCTCGCGGAGCTACAATTCCCAGAGCGGTTTAGCAGTTCATCCCTCTTCCCAGTGAACTCTCTGGAAAGCCCAGCACTGCCATGGGGAAGAGTGGGGTGTGCCTGCATTTAGGGAAGAGAGAATGGGGTGTGTGGCTAAGCATATGTGTATGTGTATGTGAAAGAGTACGTCTTGACGTGTGATGAGTTGTGATGTGCTTCAGTGTGCACACAATGTGTGGGGCCCTGGCTGACTCCAGCTACATCAGCTCATATCCTCCAACTTTTTATCTGATGAAAGAAAGGACATATTTATCATCATCATCATCATCATCATCATCATCATCATCATCATACCCCATCCATCTAACTGGGTTGCCCCAGCCACTCTGGGTGGCTTCCAGTGTGGTGTAGTGGTTAAGAGCAGTAGAGTCGTAATATAGTGAACCAGGTTCAATTCCCTGTTCCTCCACAGGCAACTGCTGGGTGACCTTGGGCCAGTCACACTTCTCTGAAGTCTCTCAGCCTCACTCACCTCACAGAGTGTTTGTTGTGGGGGAGGAAGGGAAAGGAGAGTGTTAGCCACTTTGAGACTCCTTTGGGTAGTGATAAAGCGGGATATGAAATCCAAACTCCTCCTCCTCCTCCTCCTCCTCCTCCTCCTCCTCCTCCTCCTCCTCCTCTTCTTCTTCTTCTTCTTCTTCTTCTTCTTCTTCTTCTTCTTCTTCTTCTTCTTCTTCCAACATATATAAGAACATAATAAAACATTAAACATTTAAAAGCTTCGCAGTACAAGGCTGCCGTCAGGTGTCTTCTAAAGGTTGTAGAGTTAGTAGCACCTTATATTAACTTGGGTAATGTAAACTTCAGGTTGTGAAAGCAGCAAACCCAGAAATGTTTTGCCGTGCGCGCATGCGCAGAAGCAGTCCCTCCAGTTGCAGAAACCTCAGGATCCGACCAGAGCTCCGGTATGGATCCCGTCCACAATCGGAGGTACCACTGTACTTATCTCCTTGACTCCAGGGTCACATAACTCCATACCCTTCAACATTTCTCTGATAAAAATAGGGACATCCCACAGAAAAGCAGGACATTGCAGGATCAAATCAGAAACTAGGACGGCTTCTGTAAATCCGGGATTGTAAATCCTTGGAAAACAGGGCCTGACAAAGAGCACATTCCCCTACTGTGATTTCCAGAGACCAGTATTCAGAAGCCTCCTGCTTCTGGCCCTCGGTGGGCTGCCCAACCATGAATGTGGCCCCTGTGTCCAGAAAGTATAGACAATACTGAGGTCAATGGGCCAATAATCTCACTTGGCTTCCCTGTGTAAGCTAGACTGGTTCTGAATTGGTTGCAGATTCGCCAGTGAAGGGAATGCTAACAACTTTATGCTGCCAAGATGTAACCAAATGGATGGAAAAAGCCATTGCTTTGGAGCTGAACGTGTTCTGTTCTAGGAAGCTTTTCAGAGTCGCCTTTTGTAAGGATGCTGGATAAAATATCCAGGCATGTTCCAAGAACTGACTGGAAAACATTTCCGCCAATGCATCTTGGAAGAGAACTACCAACGTAAGAGCCACTGGTTTGTGTAAGTGGATTTGTGTGTGTGTTTGTGTGTTTAAACTGGGGAGGCGGGATCACAATGTTCTTTCGTCGCTCCTGATTTTTCAGTGGCTTCTAAGATAACACACCACAAAAGGCTTTGCAGATTTTATTCCATGCTCTGAGTTGCAACCAGTTTGAAAGGGCCATACTATTATGAACTGGTGTGGCTCAGTCCCGGCTACACTTACCTTTACAGTCCAGGCCATATGGCAGACTCATTAAGCAAATGAATGCCATGTGGATCCAGCCGGCATGTGAGTCACGTGATGTCTGTGGAGCAGTCAGCACTGCGTCAAAACAGACTTGCCCTTCGCTTTCTCCTCCTAGGAAACAGCAGCTTAGGAACTCCTGGAAATTAAATGTGTGCCCAGGTTACCTGGAATGCACATCAGGCCTTTCGGCAGTTGTTATAGTGGGAAAAGCTGGTGGACTGCAGAAGCGGCCTTAATGGGGTGCTTTAATGACCCACGTTCTTTGTGCAGAGTTTTATATAGTTTTCACAGGCAGGGCTGGCATAAGGGTGCCAACAACCTTGTTATTTCAGTTGCGGAAACCAGAGGCTGAGGTGCAAATGAGTTTGGGCTTCTCCGGGTGACCTATTTCTTGAGCTTTCAGCGGGATTTGGTTGCACAAAACTTATGAGCTGTTTAGCGGCTCTCCAGACAGCTCTCTCCTTCCCCTTCCCCTTGGCTGTCTCCAGCAACATGCCATTGACATACAGTGGTACCTCGGGTTACAAACGCTTCAGGTTACAGGCACTTCAGGTTACAGACTCCGCTAACCCAGAAATAGTACCTCGGGTTAAGAACTTTGCTTCAGGATGAGAACAGAAATCGCGGGGCGGCGACACGGTGGCAGCAGGAGGCCCCATTAGATAAAGTGGTACCTCAGGTTAAGAACAGTTTCAGGTTAAGAACAGAGGTACCACTGTAGTGCATTCGTGGTGGATTTACAGTGGTACCTCAGGTTAAGAACTTAATTCGTTCTGGAGGTCCATTCTTAACCTGAAACTGTTCTTAACCTGAGGTACCACTTTGCTCTGTCCCAGCTCCTGCCAACCTAGCAGTTCGAAAGCACACAAGTGCATGTAGATAAATAGGTACCACTCCGGCGGGAAGGTAAACAGCATTTCCATGCACTCTGGTTTCCGTCACAGTGTTCCATTGCACCAGAAGCAGTTTAGTCATGCTGGCCACATGACCTGGAAAGCTGTCTGTGGACAAACATCCAGCTCCTTTAGCCTGAAAGCCCAATGAGTGCCACACCCCATAGTCATCCCATAACCGTCCAGGGGTCTTTTACCTTTTACTTTTACCTTACACAGCTTTAAAAAACACTTTGAAAATGCTCTGAAAAGAACCATTTTGAAGCTCACAATGGAAAATTTCATAGGGAACTATTTCAGCTCAACAGCGCCATCTGGTGTCACAATGTTGGAACGCATTTATAACATTTCTTTAAAATTTAAAGTCACAGGTAGGTAGCCGTGTTGGTCTGCCGTAGTAGAAACAACATTTAAAAATTCCTTTCAGTAGCACCTTTGGGACCAACTAAGTTTGTTATTGGTATGAGCTTTTGTGTGTATGCTCATACCAATAACAAACTTACTTGGTCTCTGAAGTGCTACTGGAAGGAATTTTTTAATTTGGTTTAAAATTTAAAATAATGTAGCTAAGTCCCTTGTCCAGCATCCAGTTCTCACAGTGGCCAACCCAAGGGAAACCTGCAAACAGGACATGAGGGCAAAAGCGCTCTGCTCACCTGCAGTTCCCAGCACCTGCTTTGGAGGCATACTGTCTCTTGACAGTGAAGTTGGCACATGATTTCAGCAGGATGCTGTGAGGCATACACCAATTGGAAATCGAAACCGTATGTCCACTCCAAAACTTTCACAGGTGGAAACAGGATTTTATATTGTTGTTCTTTAGTCATTTAGTCATGTCCAACTCTTCGTGACCCCATGGACCAGAGCACGCCAGGCACTCCTGTCTTCCATTGCCTCCCACAGTTTGGTCAAACTCATGCTGGTAGCTTCGAGAACACTGTACAGCCATCTCGTCCTCTGTCGTCCCCTTCTCCTTATGCCCTCAATCTTTCCCAACATCCAGGGAGTCTTCTCTTCTCATGAGGTAGCCAAAGTATTGGAGTCTCAGCTTCAGGATCTGTCCTTCCAGTGAGCACTCAGGGGTGATTTCCTTCAGAATGGAGAGGTTTGATCTTCTTGCAGTCCATGGGACTCTCAAGAGCCTCCTCCAGCACCATAATTCAAAAGCATCAATTCTTCAGTGATCAGCCTTCTTTATGGTCCAGCTCTCACTTCCATAAATCACTACTGGGATTTTATATAATCACCTCAATAGAATTGTGAGCCCAAATAATCATTAAGACACAATGAAAGACATATAAAGGGGTCCTTAGACCATCTGATATCCAAACTTCCATTTGTCCAGGTACAGGTCAAGGAGGTTTTCCTTTTGTCTCGCTGCTGAATTGGAACAAGCGTCAATTGGGTTTTATGCAGATTGGAGCTTGTAAGCAGTGGGTTTTCCCGGGGAAAGTGGCGGGTCAAAAGAGGACCCTCTCGCATACCCTCCAACATTTCTCTGTTGGAAATGGGGACATCCCATTCCATAATGATAAATTTTACTATTTATACCCCCTACATCTTAGTGGGTTGCCCCAGCCACTCTGGGCAGCTCCCAACATAGATAGAAACATAACAAAACATTAAACATTAAAAACCTTCCCTATACAGGATTGCCTTCAGATGACTTGGGAGTTGGATAGCTCCATACCCTCCAAAATTTCTCCAATGAAATTAAGGACACCCTAAGGAAAAGTGGGACGTTCCGGGATCAAATCAGAAACCAAGATGGCTTCTCTAAATCAGGGATCTCCCTGGAAAATAGGGATACTTGGAGGGTCTGCTCTTGGACTTGTGCCTAGAAATCATTTGATTATTCCATTTCTACACTGCCAAATATGTTTAAAATATGTCTAATCGGATATCTGCTCACCCTCACTGAGTTCAAACCTACCTGATTACTTCCAGGTAAGTGTGAAAAGGATTGCAACCTGTGTCCTGCTATTATAGACCTTTATGAGAACGCTGCCCTTCTTTTTTAATAATAAAAAAGACACTTCCCCCAAAGTATTCTGGATCGTATATAGAAATTATTTTTCCACAGGTCCTCTATCTAGAATTCCTTCCACATCCCCTGAAAACGCGGCAGCTACTCTCAAACTTCTGTCTGAATCTGTGATGCTATTTTAATGCTCTCATTTAATGCTTAAATGTCTGTTCAAATGTATTGCTATCATCTCTTTTCACCCTCAGAGAGTTCTCTCTCTCTCTCTCTCTCTCTCTCTCTCTCTCTCTCTCTCTTTCTGCTGAGATCCACAGAAAGGCATATAAAAAGCATGCTGTTATTCTGTGGTAATTAGGCCCCGGAGAGGTCTGGAGGAACATGGTTTTACCACATTACCTTGTAATGAAGGTCTCAGAAGTATAATTAATAACAAAAAAATGTATCCATTCATCTGTTTCACATAAGCCTTTTAAAGTTCATATAGGAACATAGGAAGTTGCTTTATAGCATGTTGGACCAATGGTCTTTCTAGCTGAGACTGTCTACACTGGCTGGCAGCAGCTCACCAGGGTTTTGAGTTGGAGTCTTCTTCATCTCTACTGGAAGCCTGAATCCCAGAACTTGGGCCTGCAGAGTATGTGGTTTTCTGCTGAGCTTTGGCATATAACGCAGCCTTATATAACTCAACAACTTTGCTGAAGCCTCCCCAGAAAAAGCTCCACAAGCTTGGGGGTCTTCCTCCCCCCCCAAAGCTCCACAACTTTGGTCAATCCAACGGGTAGATCACTGCCAGTTTTTTTAATAGTGCGAGTAGATCACAGGCTCTTGGGAGTTGGACATGCCTGGACTAGATGATCCTCATGGTCTTTCTCAGCAATTCTGTGATTCTATGATCTTCATTAGGGACGCGGGTGGTGCTGTGGGTTAAACCACAGAGCCTAGGACTTGCTGATCAGAAGGTCGGCGGTTTGAATCCCCCGCGACGGGGTGAGCTCCCATTGCTCAGTCCATGCTCCTGCCAACCTAGCAGTTCAAAAGCACCTCAAAGTGCAAGTAGATAAATAGGTACCGCTCCGGCAGGAAGGTAAACGGTGTTTCTGTGCGCTGCTCTGGTTTGCCAGAAGCAGCTTAGTCATGCTGGCCACATGGCCCGAAAGCTGTACGGCAGCTCCCTCGGCCAATAAAGAGAGATGACTGCTGTAACCCCAGAGTCAGCCATGATTGGACCTAATGGTCAGGGGTCCCTTTACCTATGATCTTCATTGTACAGCTGGTTGACTGTACATCAGTCATGTGCACCAAAGAAGTGTAGGATCTGTACAGATTTTGTGATTGTCTGAAACAACCTTCTGCTTTTTCTTTGAATGCCCAATCCTCTTTTAATCCCCTCACCCCAGGAAGTAAGAATATATTCATTGTTATTTAATAACACTATGAAATGTGGCTGATGTAGAGAGCTTAGCAGCTGTAAGGCCAGAGAAAGAAGGATACAGATGGATGGAGTAATATTAGCAATAGGAGTTAGATGGTGTTGATGGGGAGGCTATTTATTTTTCTGCCTCTTTGCCAGCCAAAGTGTTTGAGTGCACGAGAAAATCTGAACATATTTGAGCAAGCTGCAAGCAAACAAATCTCTTCCTTTATATCTGCAGGACTAAGAGCCACAATGTTTGCAGATGGTGTCAATACGGAAAAATCAGCTCTCATTGTATGTTTTCACAGAGTTGGCTTCTCTCCCCCCCTACGGCTGGTTTCTTGAATTTTGGCACCACGTTTCACACCTCAAGGCTTTAAAGAAACAAAAAACGGCATTCTTACTGCCGTTGCTGACAAAAGCCTCACACATCATATTGTCAAAAAAAGTTAGCCGCGTTACTGTATAGCCTGGCAAACACCTGTTCCATTAAAAAAAAAGTATTTTCTGTTCATGGAAGAGGAGAAGCTGGCACTCACATGTGTTGGTGTGAAACTGGGATGATGTAACATTTCCATAGGTCCTGTTTGCTTTCTGTGGGATGTGGCGCTTTGCTTTTTGAGAGATGTATACCTTTTGTTTTCTCCATAGTGCTGCATGTTGTTGTTGTTTAGTCATTTAGTCATGTCTGATTCATTGATTTTTATCCACCCTGGGAAGCACTGATTCTCTCAGCTGAGTCTGCGACAGATACTTTGCTTCGCTTTTTGGCAGGTGATATCACCGGGGCTGGTGTGACGGGGAAAGTAACTCATTTGTCTCGGTGCAACCAAACCGTCTTCGAGGATGCTGAGAAACTTACGAATGGGGAACCACCGGATAAAATACACATCCTTGGGGTATGGAACTAGCTATACACAGGATTGGGTGGTGGGGAGGAGGAGGTAAAAGTTATGGGGTTTTGCTTGGAGCCCTGGATTTCAGGGGTGAGTGCAGACATCACATTTTTAATGTGCCAGGGCTGTTCTTGAACCGCCCTCTCGACATTCAGTGCGAATGGGATCACTTCCATACAGTTAAAGCTATGGAAAACCATAGCTTTAACTATACGGGCCTTTGTTGGCAAGGTGATGTCTCAGAAATAATGGGATGCCTCCAGTGGCAGACCTAATCAGAGCAGTCCAATGGAAGTTCATAGAACCAACTAGGGCGCCATTTGCATTCAAAGTGGCAGCATCATACCACTTTTAATAGTCATGGCTTCCCCCAGAGAATCCTGGGAAGTGTAGTTTGGTAAGGTTGTGGAGAGTTAGGAGAGCCCTATCCCACTCATAGAGCTATAATCCTGGAGTGATTTAACAATCCATCCCTCTTCTCTAAGGGGTAGCTCAGTCGGTAGAGCACAAGATTCTTAATCTCAGGGCCATGGGTTCGAGCACCACGTTGGGCAAAATATCCCTGCTTTGCTGGGGGTTGGACTAGATGACCCTCGTGGTCCCTTCCAGTTCTGCAGTTCTCTGATTCCCTTGGAACCTGGACTGAACAGCCCTTCAAACAGAAGACAGCTTTAGATCAAGGACCGTACTTTGAGATATATGATTTTTTCAATTTTTACAAACATCAAATAAAAACAGAAAACAACACATATATCCCCTTTGATTGGCTCCCCCTTTTGTGTATCCTTATGTTATGATTTCCCCCCTGCATCCCCTTTATAATTCCAATTTTTAATAAATCCTTAAATATTCCTTCATTCAGATTTTTAACTGCAAGTTTTATATCAATCCCACTTAATTGTATGCACTAGTTTTTCATATATGTTATATACTTTCCCCATTCTTTATTAAAAATTCTTTCTGGTTTCTAATTCTTCCCATACATTTTGCCACTTTGGCCTAGTCCATTAACTTGGTCTGCCATTCTCCCTTGGTCAGAATGGTATCATCCTTATGTCTCTGGGCTAACAAAATCCAGGCAGCTTTGGTCGTATACATAAACAGTTTCACCGGGTCCTTCGATATCTTTGCACCTCATAGAAATGTAAAGTATTGTAGAGAAATGTAAAGTATTGTAGAGAAATGTAAAGTATTGTAGAGAAATGTAAAGTATTGCACTTGGGCAAAAAAATGAGAGGCACAAATACAAGATGGGTGACACCTGGCTTGAGAGCAGTACATGTGAAAAGGATCTAGGAGTCTTGGTTGACCACAAACTTGACATGAGCCAACAGTGTGACGCGGCAGCTAAAAAAGCCAATGCAATTCTGGGCTGCATCAATAGGAGTATAGCATCTAGATCAAGGGAAGTAATAGTGCCACTGTATTCTGCTCTGGTCAGACCTCACCTGGAGTACTTTGTCCAGTTCTGGGCACCACAGTTCAAGAAGGACACTGACAAACTGGACCGTGTCCAGAGGAGGGCAACCAAAATGCTCAAAGGCCTGGAAACGATGCCTTATGAGGAACGGCTAAGGGAACTGGGCATGTTTAGCCTGGAGAAGAGGAGGTTAAGGGGTGATATGATAGCCATGTTCAAATATATAAAAGGATGTCACATAGAGGAGGGAGAAAGGTTGTTTTCTGCTGCTCCAGAGAAGCGGACACGGAGCAATGGTTCCAAACTACAAGAAAGAAGATTCCACCTAAACATTAGGAAGAACTTCCTGACAGTAAGAGCTGTTTGACAGTGGAATTTGCTGCCAAGGAGTGTGGTGGAGTCTCCTTCTTTGGAAGTCTTTAAGCAGAGGCTTGACAACCATATGTCAGGAGTGCTCTGATGGTGTTTCCTGCTTGGCAGGGGGTTGGACTCGATGGCCCTTGTAGTCTCTTCCAACTCTATGATTCTATGATTCTATGATTCTACTCCTGTAGAGCAGGGCACAGGACTAACCTGTCCATTTCTGCTTCTACAAGTCTCCTTTGGACAAGTGGGGGGCCAGGCAGAGCTTGCTGAATCCCAGCTACTACAAATCATGCTGAAACAACTCGGGCAATTTCCAAAAGGCCCTTGAAACGGTTGCCAGTATTAGCCTGTTTATGTACATACTGGCTGAAGCCTCCTCTGAGGACTCCAGTGGATTAGTACTCCATAAGCTTCTTTTTCCGGAAAGCCTGGCTTGGTACATCAATAAGCAAGCTGTTCAAATAGTTTGGTTTGGAAAAAATAATAATATATATTTTTTTTTAAAAAAAAAAAAAGAGTTTAAGCAAACATGCCTGTAAGTCTCAGGTTTTTCTTCGGACTCTTTCAGAACCGATGCACAGCACACCTGGACTTTTTCCATTTCCCCATGTGTTCTGTGGAAAACAGGGAAGCTGTCAGGAAGGTTCATGCCGAGGGCATCCCTGGAGCACAGCTGCAGTGCAGACATCTTCAACCTGTAGGAAGTCCTCTTCGACACTTGATTTAAATGTTCTTTGAGAAAACATAAAACCATTACTCAGATGCTCTTGGTTCCTCTGCTATCCAGCAGAAGCAGAATTTGTTCGGAGATCAAACGCCCTGCTCGGGCTACTTCTGGATCTGGCACGATGCAAGTCAGTGTTCTGTGCAAAGGGAAGGACCCTCCAAATTCTGCATCAGCCTGTCTATTCAACAGCCTTGGCCAACCTGGTGCCCTCCAGATATTTTGGATGTTGGCAAATCCAGACGAAAATGGGAACAGGAAACTGCCAGTGCTTGCTCGTTCGTCCCAAATCCAGAATGGAAATCAATTCAGCGTAAAAGATGGGCATTCACTGTCACTGCTGCTTTTTTTAAAAAAATATATTTTTATTAAACAGTTTCAATTCAATCTGAATATTCAATTACATTTTTGCCCCTTTTTATTCCCTCCATCCCTCCCCCCCAGAGACTTCCCTCAGTTCCCCTCTCTGATTTGTTTGCCCATATTATTCTCTGCATGTTAAAAGTAGTACATATCTTATCTGTCATATATCCTATTAATAAATTTGTGGATGTTTATTCAAAACCTGCCAAGGAGTCCAAATCATTTTGTTGTTTTTTTTAAATAGTTTGTCAAAAGTTCCCAATCTTCCTTGAAGTCACGATTGTCCTTCTCACATAATTCATGTGTCAACTTTGCCAGCTCTGCATAACTCATCAGTTTTTCTTCCCATTGTTCTTTCATTGGGATTTCCTCCTTCTTCCATCCTTGTGCTAACAAGACTCTTGCCGCTGTTGTGGCATACATAAATGAATTCTTTGTTTTTCTGGGCAGGTCTCATCCTAAAATCCCTAACAAAAGTGCTTCTGGTTTCTTTACAAATGTCATTTTAAACTTTTTTTTTCTCCAATTCATTATATATCATTTCCTAATTTATTTTAACTTCTCTACATTCCCACCACATATGATACAAAGTACATTCTTTTTCTTTACATTTCCAACATATACTTGACTCGGTTTTGTACATCTTTTTGCCATTTGTACTGTCGCTGCTGCCTTTGGTCCACAAAGATGCTCAATTGATTATGTTGCAGTTGCCTTTTGTTGAAGTGAAGAAGGTGAAGTAATGTAATGACAACATAATTACACAATGTATGCAATTTGCCTAATTAATTACGTACATCACTTACATAATTTTACCCTAGAGACAGATAAGGTTGTTTTTGGATGAAGTATAACAGCAGTGGAATGGAAACAGTGCTCCGTGTGACGGATACAGGGTGGAACAGAAAAGGATGCCTTCTTACACTCCTGAAACCCCACCAGACCCAGCCAGCAAAGCCATGCTGGTGGCTATTGTCCTCCAATACCTTTTGGAGGGCACCACTTTGGTAAAAGCTGTTGTGCACTAAGGGCATCATTACTGATTCCTCTCCAGATACATCTACCAAATAAAGTGGATGGCAATAATGTGGTGACGTTGGGGGAAGCATCACAGAACAACGAATAAAGTGATATCTGGATGGTCCAATATGAATCCACCTCTAATCCACTATTATTGAATCAGTGGTATATAGTAGAGCACACCTGGGGAGGGGGAACCACCAGTTTGGAGGGTTCCTGCCAAAAGTGAATTTCCAAAGTAAATAAGTAGTATACCTCTGAATGAGGAATAGAAAGAACTGTCAATTTTGTTTCTCTAGGCTCCTTATGAAGTATGGAAGTGAGAGCTGGACCATCAAGAAGGCTGATCGCCGAAGAATTGATGCTTTTGAATTATGGTGCTGGAGGAGACTCTTGAGAGTCCCATGGACTGCAAGAAGATCAAACCGATCCATTCTGAAGGAAATCAGCCCTGAGTGCTCACTGGAAGGACAGATCCTGAAGTTGAGGCTCCAATACTTTGGCCACCTCATGAGAAGAGAAGACTCCCTGGAAAAGACCCTGATGTTGGGAAAGATGGAGGGCACAAGGAGAAGGGGACGACAGAGGACAAGATGGTTGGACAGTGTTCTTGAAGCTACCAGCATGAGTTTGACCAAACTGCGGGAGGCAGTGGAAGACAGGAGTGCCTGGCGTGCACTGGTCCATGGGGTCATGAAGAGTCGGACACGACTAAACGACTAAACAACAACAGGCTCCATATTTTCCCAGTCTTAAATTCAGTTTCTCTTATTTCTGCAACAATTTGTGATTTTTTTTAAAAAAAACTCTGCATGAAAATTAATCAGCATATTAGTATGAATTTCTCTGAATAATCACATTTTTATATGTGCACTTTTGCCTAATGTGCACATTTTTGCAAGGCATTTCCCGTAATGAAATGCATTTCTGTATGTTATTTTCATAAGGTGTTCATTTTTTATGTACACCCCCCTCCCAGTCTATGCATTTTTGTGAACATTGCTTGGCTGCGGAACTGCATTGCAAAATTCAGCAAATTGTGGATTTTGGCTGTGTTTTGGTTCTCATATTGTTTGGGAAAGTACAAATTCGGAAGATTGGCCTTTAAATGCGAACTGAACCGAATCACTTCCTCTTCCCTATGCAGTAGTCAAAAAACCAAGGGAAAGAGGTGTGACATCACTATGTGACAAAATCTGGTTTGGCACTTCTGTGGACCAGTCAAAGTGGTACTGGAGGCAGGAGACACCTCCACCAGCAACTTCCCACTTCTTTAATGGCTTCCGCATCCCTACTCTGAATACTGGCATTAAGTACAGTATTCTTTCTGCTCTGCAGCCTTTACTCTCTACCCTCTTTGTGGCATTGCTGTTTTTCCTTCATGCAAAAAGACAGTGAAGTAAATTGCATATATGGGTAGCCTGACGTACAAGCAAGAGAGAGTCCGATTTGCTGCCTTTCGATTTGGCTTTTCTGTGAACCCTAAACTATATTTCAGCAAGCACACTTTGCTTCAGTAGTTTTCCAGCTGGTCATTTCGGGGGTGAGGGGGGAAATTCTCTGATCCGAAGTGTGTGGTGCTAGTTGCTCAAGGCAATGCTGTTTAGCCTTTAATGTTCCCCATCGTTTCCCACTTCCAGTGCTCCTAATGGCCAGATGCTCTCCTGCACTTCAAAGGAATTTTGGATTTTAAAAGGAATGGTGAGCGTTAAAACACTGTAGCTGCTCTTTGATCCTCGTTCACTTTCCATTTAAGTCACATTAATCAATTATTTCCCCATTTCTTTTGCCCTTTTCGGCGGGGAGGGTGTGCGGGGTTTGGGGACAGAAATATGTTTTGATTTAAAGGTTGCATAGTTCAACTGCACATGTGCAGATCTAACAAGGCTAGTATATATCTTTAGCAAGAGCTGAAGATGTCAGTTACTTCATCAGTTTCACTTCAGCTGGGGGCACTTCCAGACTGTGGCTATTTTCAGGTGGGATTCAAACACATCCCGGCAAATTCGGGGTTGCGCAATTATAGTTGACTCTGAGGTCTTGCGCAACAAACCCATTTCTCCTCCAAACTGGACTTTTTGCGATAAGGAAAGCAATGGTGAAATAATTTGGAAACTGAGGGGTTAATATTTGCTTTGAAACAACAACATCGCAAATGAATTGGGATGAATGCTCATTAAATAGCCAACATCGTTTGACCTCCCTGCAAACAAATCAGGATGAACGCTCAATAAACAGGTCATCTGGAAGGACCAAGAGTAAGATGCTAAACTATGCTAAACCATAGTTTAGCCTGTTCAGCTACAATACTTACTGGAGTGGCCACCATCCCTTAGCTTAACTTACCTCACAGGGTTGTTGTGAGGGTAAAATATACCTGGGGGTGGCCAAGTATGCTGTTTTGAGCTCCTTAAGAGGATAAAAGTGTATGTAAAAGGGCATTTAAAGGCAGATCAGAGCACATCTGCTGACACCGGGTGATAGTATTTCTAAGTCCCCCTGGTATCAATGGGAAAGTTTTAACCACATACTTTACATTCCCTTTAAAATCAGTGGGACATACAAGTATTTCACTTTGGCTATCCGTGCCTAAGGCTTGTCAATTTTCAGAACATGCTGGGCCAAAGTACTTTCTCTCTCCCCCTTTTTAAAAAGTATTTGCACAGCTTGTGGAAATTACCCGACATGAAATTAAATCCATTAGTTTTGTAAGTTTGCCTCTGCCAGCTCCTTTCCCCACAGTCAACGTCTTCATTGCAAAATAAGCAAAACGTTTGTCTTATTAAGTTCTAATGAAAGGGGGACAGGAAGCACAGGAGAATGTAGCGCCTTCCACCTGGTTGTTTGGGTCGCCTCTCTTAAATTTGATCGGTCGGCTGAGCGAGTGGCAAAATGCTTTGGCTTGTTGGCTTATGATCCCAACCCGTTTTAGTTGGAAAGCCGAGAGTGTCTTAATATACAGGGGCAGAGAAACTTTTTCAGACTGCTGCCAGTCAGAATAAGCAATTCTGGGCTAGATGGACAAATAGCCTGACCTGGAACAAGGCAGTTTCTCTATGGGTGCATTCAGACATGGGGATTATTGTGTTAGTTTTCCTGGCTATAACGCTAATTTCCTACTCTTATTTATTTATTTATTTATTTATTTCCTCTATTCCCCCTCCCCCCCTTTCGTTTGGTCAGAAAAAGAGAAAAAGATACTTAGTTTGGTTAAAAAAAGGAGGAAGGGTACTAAGTTTTGTATTTTTCTCTATAAACCTTAATTCAATTTATTTTAAAAAAGAAGATGGAGAAAGCTTGTGATTCAAATTGCAAGAAAGGAGATGTGGCGATCACACAGGGTCCCCGGACGTTTCACCGTCTATTGATCCCTGTGCCACAACTTTATTTCTCGCTGCCACCACCCAGGCCCTACCTGGGACAGTACTGAGTCCAGTCAGGGTTGAATTGGAACATAAACTTCTATTTATTTATTGCAGTTTAACAAGCGTGTGGTTTCATAAACGGTATCGGTCAATTACAAACATGGGGGGGCCTATCCAGACCTAGAACTTCACTACCTGCTCTCACTCACTAAACCACCTCTCAGATATTTACTTGTCTTCCTAGCTCCTAACTGTTCTTGACTCAGCTTATTTCTCTACACTAACTCAACCTACCCACAGACTCTATCCCAGTTCACTCCCACTCCAACCAACCTCCTAATGAACTCCCCTCTTCGCCCCTCCCAGAGCTGGTTTTATAGTCCCTCTGACTCCACCCCCCTGGGTTCTGATTGGGTAACCTGTTTAACTATTTCACCTCCAGCACTCTCATATGTTAACGTCACAGGAGATATCAGCTAAACATTAGGAGGAACTTTCTCATGGTAAAAGCCGTGGAATGGACTCGCTCAGAAGGTACGGGAGGTTTTCAAACAGAGGTTGGATAGCCATATGTCATGGATGCTTCAGCTGTGATTCCTGCATTGCAGGGGGTTGGACTAGATGTCCCTCAGGGTCCCTTCCAACTCTACAGCTCTATGATTCTAGGACTGAAGCTGCTACTGTGAGCGATGTTACCGAGACAGAAAGCAAACTTGCCAGCCATTCAGTTTCATGAGTCTCCCTGATTTTGCTTTTTTCATCTTGTAGTAAATGGCTTCCATTCACATCAATGGGAGAGGAAGAAAAAAGTAGCAGATTGCCTGCTCCCTCTGGAGTGGTGCAGGAGGCCCTACACACCAGCTGCATGACCTAACTAAACCATGGAAAGTCAGCAAACAGCTTTTTATATAGATGATAAACTTTGATAAGTCTGGCTGCTAAGTCTGGATGGCTCAGAGCTAGCGTCTTGGAAGCAGACCTTACAAGAACTTAATTCCTTTGCCAGCAACCGAGCGGGAGGTGACTGGATTAGAACTTACAAACAAAGCCTTGAATCGATGTTTTGGTGTCAAAGACTGGCAGTATACAACATCTTAACGGTGTTGCTTTTAGGATCCATTTTGGAACACGAGCGCCTGGAGGGTATTGTTGCAATATCCGTTGTGGTTATCTTGGCTCTACTCCCATTCAACTTGTGAGGGATGCACGGTCAGAAGAAGGAGTCTAAATCTCTTGCTCCTGAGATGCTTTAATAGTTGATGACTAGGGGCTACATGAGCAACACTCATAGCCAGCGTGTTGAAAAGCACACACCGACTTATGCACAGTGCGTGGTTAACTTGAGAGATTCACAGCCGCAAGATGGGGTGATGACCACAAGCACAGATCCCTTTAAAGAGAGGTTAGGCAAATTCAAGGAGGGCGGGAACAGTAGCTAAATGACACGGAGAGGCAGGAAAAGTATGCAATTTTTTTGGGGGGGGGGAATAGATTCCTGAAAACAACATGCAAAAAATCATTGTACAGTGGTACCTCGGGTTATGGGATGTGGGTGGTGCTGTGGGTTAAACCACAGAGCCTAGGATTTGCTGATCAGAAGGTCGGCAGTTCGAATCCCCACGATGGGGTGAGCTCCCGTTGCTCGGTCCCTGCTCCTGTCCACCTAGCATTTCAAAAGCACGTCAAAGTGCAAGTAGATAAATAGGTACCACTCCGGCGGGAAGGTAAATGGCGTTTCCATGCGCTGCTCTGGTTCTCCAGAAGCGGCTTAGTCATGCTGGCCACATGACCCAGAAGCTGTACGCCGGCTCCCTGAGCTAATAAAGCGAGATGAGCACCGCAACCTGAGTCGGTCACCGCAACCCGAGTCGGTCCCTTTACCTTTACCTTACCTCGGGTTATAGACACTTCAGGTTACAGATGCTTCAGGTTACAGACTCTGCTAACCCAGAAATTTATCTTGGGTTAAGAACTTTGCTTCAGGATGAGAACAGAAATTGTGTGGCGGCAGCGCAGCAGCTGTGGGAGGCCCCATTAGCTAAAGTGGTACCTCAGGTTAAGAACAGAACTCCGGAACGAATTAAGTTCTTAACCTGAGGTACCTCTGTATTAGGGAAAGGTGCTTTGCAAGGAGGTGCAAAGTTGTATACAAAGAGGGGTGTATTAGGAGAAAACCACACTGGAATGCTACTGAATTTTCATGAGGCCTTTTTTAATAAAAACACACACCTCATGTGCAAATGTGGAGAACTGAATTTAAGATTAGAAAAATGAGAAATGGAGAGAAATCAAAATCGACAGATGCGTTCATCCCTGCTTGAGGCTACACACACACACACACACACACACACACACACACACACACACTACTCAATGCCAGATCCTGACAACAAACTGCAAAGGAAGGATGCCTCTTCGAAGCGCAGCTTGCGAGCTTCCCAGAAGCATCAGCTGGCCAAACACTGGGCTAGACTGAGTTTGTTCTGATCTAGCAGGCCAGTTCTTATCATGCAATGCCTTTGGCGTTTGGCTCAAGAAACCATCAGTCAATGGGCAAACCCTTTTGCATGCTGCCAAACCTTTTTGGCCTTCCACCGACTGTACATATACATTAATAGACACCCCCTCCCCAGTGCTTTGTAAACAGGTTTCTCTCCCCGGCCCCTTTAAAGCAACCAAGAAGT
The DNA here is from genome assembly GCF_964106915.1 of Podarcis gaigeae. NCBI lineage: Eukaryota > Metazoa > Chordata > Lepidosauria > Squamata > Lacertidae > Podarcis > Podarcis gaigeae. Next base: position 14,348,280 of record NC_139686.1, on the reverse strand, counting down.
GTAAGAGGTTTTGACACAGGCTGTTCTTTCTGAATGCACTTAGGCATATCACACAGTACATCATGGCCAAACCTTTCCATGCTGTTCTTTTCCCAGGAGCCCTGCTTGCCAAGCACAACATGGTCCGGGTGGTGGGGAAAATAATCAGGAGGAATCGGGTTTTAACCTAGATGTCTACCCCTGTGTACATGCTTGGCACTGGGCACCCTGTGCATAAATCAACAGGATCTGTCTCCAGTTTTCCAGTTTGCAGAATGCTAAGAGAGCAGCACCAGCCTTTGGATTGGACGGTATTTGCTGGGTTTTTTTTGGTTTTAAAGTCAAAGTGGATTTGGAACTGCCTGTTGTTTAACGTTAAGCTAGTTCTCTAAGCCACTTGGGACCCGGTTGGATAACTTGTAGACGTAAATCACAAATATGTACGAAGCAGGAATTGATCACCTTGGCACCAGGCTTCTGTGATCATCAGGGTCTTCACTCGGTGTAGCAATTCACACACACACACACACACACACACACAGAGAGAGAGAGAGAGAGAGAGAGAGAGAGAGAGAGAGAAAGAGAGAGAGAGAGAAGGGGAAGAAGAAGAGTTTGGATTTGATATCCTGCTTTATCACTACCCTAAGGAGTCTCAAAGTGGCTAACATTCTCCTTTCCCTTCCTCCCCTACAACAAACACTCTGTGAGGTGAGTGAGGCTGAGAGACTTCAGAGAAGTGTGACTAGCCCAAGGTCACCCAGCAGCTGCATGTGGAGGAGCAGGGAAGTGAACCCGGTTCCCCAGATTACGAGTCTATCGCTCTTAATCACTACACCACACTGGCTCACCACACTGGGAGCAGAAGAGGTTGGATAAATGCAAACATTTGCACAGCTGGGAGGGGGGATTCATTAGGAAGAGATGGAACTCTGGTGACACTTTTACTTGTCGAGGCCAGCGCCAAACCTGCCTGCAAGTGATCTGAAGCAGAACAATTTCTATGATTCGCTGTGAGCAGTGAGTCTGTAGAATGGGAAGCAAGTGCAGTGATCCTCAAGCTGACCCAGAATAAGCAGCTGAGAAGGCTCATAGCTCAGTGGTAGAGCTCAGTGGTCTGCTTTGCATGCAGAATGTCCCAGGTTCCATCTCTGGCATCTCCGAGTAGGCTTGGGAGAGAATGTTGGGAATCATTCTGCAAAGAAACAGTAAGGATGTTTGTACCTTTAAGAACTGTTTCTGTGAGCTTTGGGCAGATTGGGTACAGCTGGTCATGACTACAAAAGGAGGGAAAGTTGCAGTTTGAACTTTGCCTGCAAGGAAAAACACCCACAAGCTTTATTGTTTTGTAATAAACCTTTATTTGTTTGGTTTTACACCGGTCTCGTGGTGTCATAGCTTCTGTCATCTGCCACCAGAGGAAAAAAAAACAACCTCTAACAGGGGCCTGAAACCCTGGAGAAGTCCTATGGGGAAGCAATTACTGTTAACCCAGTTTAAATCTGTAGATCCCATAAGAACTCATCACCTGGAGAGACCCCTATGAGCAACCTGCCAAGTGCAGTGGGATCAGACTCAATAAGGGCTCGCTATTGTTTTGATATCTTGGGGGGATTTGATGGCAGGGAATTGAATTTCATTATTTCGGTCACAGACCAGTTCCAGCCCACATGCAATATCAAGGAAGTCATAAAACACAATAGGGATACATTTGAATTTGCAATTAGGTATAACAGGGACAATACAGATATAGCAACAGTTTAAAAATATATATGTTAAAACTTAGTCACTAACATATCACCCAAAATTATCACTTAAAACCTTAATCATTATGATAGCACAGCTTGTTCCCTAAGTTTTATGGCAATCACACAGAATTTGGCTACCCTTAAAGTGATCTCAGGATCCTTGTCCTCTGCCAGGGATTTTAGACATTGAAGTTCGGATTCATTTGGAGATTTTTGCATAGCAGGGGTAATAAATACCAAGTGTATATCCCCGTAGAAATGGCAGCGTAGCAAGGCATGAGAGACAGTTTCTACCTCCATCAAGCCGCAGGGGCAGACTTGCTCTGCGTATGGTTTACCCTCAAATCTGCCCTGCAATAAGGCAGATGGCAGCATGTTGTATGGCAGGGAAGGAAGTGTGTGGCTGTACCAGGGGCCAAAGCATCAATAAAACTAGAAAACTAGAGTTGCTTCTCTTTTGTTGATAACTGGGGCTCTGGGTTGGATATATTACCTCATAGAACCCATAAATCAAGAGGCATTCAATGTGCCACTCCCTCACATAGTCACAGAATCGTAGAGTTGGAAGGGACCCCAAAAATCATCTAGTTCAGTGTTTCTCAAACTTTGGTCTCCAGCTGCCTTTGGACTACAATTCCCACCATCCCTGACCACAGGTCCTGCTAGCTAGGGATGATGGGAGTTGCAGTCCGAAAACAGCTGGAGACCCAAGTTTGGGAAACGCTGATCTAGTCCAACCCCCTGCGATGCAGGAACCAGGATGATAGATGGCCACCCAGTCCCTGTTTAAGACCTCCAATGGGGGAGAATCCCCCACCTTCAACTGTAGCCCACTCAGTATTGTCTGCAATGACTCTTCAGTGTTGCAGGCAAGGAGTCTAACTAACCTAGCTCTTCCTGCTGAGGTCAAGGATTCAACCTAGGACCTTCTGCATGCAAAGCAGGTGCTCTTCCACTGAGCTGCGACCCTTCTTCCTACCTTCTTCCAGTGCTTACTACTAATTTTGTTATTCGCAGATGGTTTCAAAGGAATCAGCAGCAACTGTGTCCAGCTGCACGGACAGGGGAATGCAAATCTCGCCTTCTTTTCCCAGAAGCTCACACAGCACAGAAACGCAGCAGCCTGCCTTGCACATCCAAACCTGTCATTCCCCATAAATCAGTAGCCTGGCGAAATTGCCTACCCTATTCTGCCTTTGGTACTGATGAAAGGGAGCAAGCTCTCTGCATTCCCTTTCCTGGAGGCACATACGACTGCCCCCCTTTAAAACAAACAAACAAACAAACAAACAAACAAACAAACAAACAAACAAACACTTTACAACAGACCCAGCAATACGAAGTTATGCTTAGATCCTCCTGGAGCCAAAGAACGAGGCAGATACATGTGTCGATTGCCATCAGTCTGTATGGCTTTAAAAGAAATTCATGGAGACAAAGCTACTAAAAGGTAAAGGGACCCCTGACCATTAGGTGCATTCGTGGCCGACTCTGGGGTTGCTGCGCTCATCTCACTTTATTGGCCGATGGAGCCGGCGTATATGTGGCCAGCATGACTAAGCCGCTTCTGGCGAACCAGAGCAGCGAATGGAAACGCCATTTACCTTCCCGACGGACTGGTACCTATTTATCTACTTGCACTTGACGTGCTTTTGAACTGCTAGGTTGGCAGGAGCAGGGACCGAGCAACGGGAGCTCACCCTGTCGTGGGAATTTGAACTGCCGACCTTCTGATCGGCAAGTCCTAGGCTCTGTGGTTTAACTCACAGCGCCACCTGTGTCCCTGACAAAGCTACTAGCTGGAGGCAATAACACTTCTGAATTCCAGTAGCCAAGAATCACAGGTGAGGAGAGGGCCATTGCACTCAGGTCTCGCTTGCTACAGTCATCTGATTGGCCACTGTGAAAAAGGATTCTGGGCGAGTTGGGCCATTGGCCTGATGCAAAAGGGCTCTTCATATGTTCTCATGCAGGCATAGGCAAACTCCAGCCCTCCAGATGTTTGGGACTACAATTCCCACCATCCCTGACCACTGGTCCTGTTAGCAAGGATGATGGGAATTGTAGTCCCAAACATCTGGAGGGCCGGAGTTTGCCTATGACTGATCTCATGCATTTGGTGTTTGGTATTAGAAGCCTATTGATACAGCTCTTTTATTCGAAGAAGTGATTTTGTTCATGCCACCTTGGAATCGGGACTCAGAACTTGTCTTCAGGACAAAAGCTCACCCTTGAAATATGTGCTGTTGTAAGAGGTGCACTCTCCAAATGTCCAGAAGCACAAATGTCCTATAACACTGGGTTGGAAAGCAAGGTTGGGAAACCTGTGCCCCTCCCTCAAATGTGGTTGGACTCCAACTCCCATCATCTCTAGCCAGCATGGCCAATGGGTAGGGATAATGGGAATTGTAGTCCAGCAAATGCCTGGAGGGCTACAGGCTCTCCATCCCTGTTATCATTTGGGATTGCTTCGAGGAGAGTTGTCACAACTTTTGGATAACCCAGATCCAGGTTTTGATTGGCACATAGCCTAGTGGGCTCACTCCAACACTTGTGGGCTCCCAGCCATGGGATTCCTTTCTTAAAAATAAAATTTAAAAAATCATTTTATTTCAAAATTACACTGTAACACTCAACAGTTATAACCCTATTCTACAATACTAATGACTTCCCACTAACCCACCCTGGATGGGTTATTACATACAATTGCTTTTTAAAATTCCAGTTTCATCCTTTTAAACAGATTTTAAACAGACTTCCCACTAACCCACCCTCGATGTTTAGAATCACAATTACATACAATTACGTTTTTAAAAATCCAGTTTCATCCTTTTAAACAGATTTCTTACTGTTGTTGTTGTTTAGTCGTTTAGTTGTGTCCGACTCTTCGTGACCCCATGGACCAGAGCACGCCAGGCACTCCTGTCTTCCTGCCACCCGCAGTTTGGTCAAGCTCATGCTGGTAACTTCGAGAACACTATCCAAACATCTCATCCTCTGTCGTCCCCTTCTCCTTGTGCCCTCCATCTTTCCCAACATCAGGGTCTTTTCCAGGGAGTCTTCTCTTCTCATGAGGTGGCCAAAGCATTGGAGCCTCAGCTTCAGGATCTGTCCTTCCAGTGAGCACTCGGGGCTGATTTCCTTCAGAATGGAGAGGTTTGATCTTCTTGCAGTCCATGGTACTCTCAAGAGTCTCCTCCAGCACCATAATTCAAAAGCATCAATTCTTCGGCGATCAGCCTTCTTTATGGTCCAGCTCTCACTTCCATACATCACTACTAGGTTCTGCTATTTTTTCCTTAGACTTCAAACCCTGCTGTGGACTACACATTTGAAAAGTTACTTTTTAAGTAGACTAGCAAAGGTTTCAAGTCCTCCTTGAATGAGTCTAAACTTGTGACTCTTATCAGCACTGTCAGTCTTGCCATCTCTGCATATTCCATGTTTTTCACCAGCCATCACTCGTGGGTAATTAATAAAGTGGCACACAGTGGAGATGTTCCTTTAAATATCTTCCCTAGAGGAAAAGTGGGGAGCATATGGCTCTCCAGATGTTGATGGACTACAATTTACATCATCACTGACTATTGGCCATGATGATTAGGGATGACGAGAGTTGGAGTCCAATAACATCCAAAGGCCACAAATTCCCCACATATTTTCTAGAATAATGCCACACAAGGGCCATTAGGGAAAATTTGAATGGCTACCAGTCAGGTGCTGGCATCTGTGCTGTTCTGTTTTCTGTAGTGGCGGCCATGTGTTTGTTACCCACAATGCACTGGAACATGTCTTGCTGCAGCCTATGGCTTCAGAGTTCTCTTCATCCAACGTACGGAAAAGTTAAGATTAGAGGAGGGCTGCTGCAGTTGCATCCTTGACCTTCCTTTTTTCAAAACACTATTGAGATTGTTATCTTGAAGAGCATTTAGTCTTAATGTATTCAATTGTACATGAAGAAGGATAATCTTAATAGCACTCATAATTTTTCGGGGCACTCAAAGCAGGATGATGACTCTAATCAAATGCCATTCTTCTAAGGGTACACAATCATTCGGATCAAGAAGAAGATGATCCCATTCAGTAAATTGGGTGCTCGGGATAATAATTGTGTTACAGAACTTTTAGACCAGCTTGTTTACATGTAAATCTAGGCCGAGGGTTTCGGGTAGTCTACTTAAAATTCTCTTTCTCTTTGAAATCGTGTTTGGTCTACCATTGTATTTTCCCATTACAAAACAAGAACACAAACCCACCCTCTAGTAACAGTTAAAACATAACTGCATTAGGTAATCTTAATATGCATTCTTGGTCAAGAACACAAAGATGCTGGGAGAGACCATGGATCAGAAACTCAAGAAGTTGCCTTTTGTGCTTCACCAGTGACTTCTTCTGCAGCTATCAGAAGCCATCTCTGTTATGACGGCACATATTTCAGGAGTAAGCTTTGGTCCTGAATACGAGTTTTGAGTCCTAATTCCAATGCGGCCTGAGCAAAGTTAGTTCCTCAGATAAAAGAGATGCATCAATATGCTTCTGCTTTCCTCCTGCTCCTGCCTCTGTTGGTCCATCTGTCTGAGCACATGGGCAGACTGGCAGGCATGACTTTTGCACCTCCGCCCTGGGCCCTGGGCCTTTGGCAGGGCCAACCCCTAGATATGCCCCTGGTCAAATTAGTGGCTTCTTATTACTCTTCTGTTCTTCCTGGAGAGAATCATCAACAGTCCTGACTAGCTCCTTCACTGGCATGCCCTCTACATCTTTCTTCTGATTGAAGCGTATCCTATGCCAGAGGTATACTCTAGTTCAAGAGTGTTAGAATATTTCCGTTCCACCTTAAAAGGGAGCAGGATGTTTGTGTCACAGCCTGCGTATTTCCTGTTCACAGGATGTTTCTGTTGTGTCTATGCTTTTGTTTTCTCTCTGTGCCTGAGACATTGAAGCAGGCAGTCATGTTTTCTTTGTTCTGACCAACGCTGAATAAAGTTGTAAATAATGCTCTCCTGCGTGCATCTTTCGCTGTGCATTATCTGCTGATAGAGCGTGCACCAGCTCTGGAATGTGGCAAGCTATTTCTGGAGCTCGTGTCGCTAATTGAATGATACTGCGTGTCTACGGGAGGTTGATGGATCGCAATGGAGACGACGTGGGGTCACAGTGGCGTAGCGTGGGGGGCCGGCCGCACTGGGCGCAACATCTGGGGGTTAGGGGGCGCAAATCCACGGGTTAGGGGTGCAAATCCATGGGTAAGGGGGCACAAATTACTTGCCTTGTCCCGGGTGCTGACAACCCACGCTACGCCACTGTGGGGTCATGATGGACTCTGTCTCCCTGGCAGTATCCCAACAAAGAGAAGGCATTGCCTAGGAAAAGTAATCACTAAGGTCTAGAACAGGGATGGGGAACCTCAGGCCTGGGAGCCAAATGCGAGCCTCTTGGCCAGGCTTCCTCAAACTTGGCCCTCCAGATGTTTTTGGCCTACAACTCCCATAATCCCTAGCTAGCAGGACCAGTGGTCAGGGATGATGGGATTTGTAGTCTCACAACATCTGGAGGGCCGAGTTTGAGGAAGCCTGCTCTAGGCTTTTGCATCTGCCCCTTGAAACTCTCCCCAGGCCCAAGCCCCTCTTTGCTTCACAGTCCAGGTGCTTTTGCCTGACTGGAATGTGCTACTTAACTCCGATAACGCCACTTTGCTTGTTTGGATGAAAGGCAGAGTGGGGTACAAATTGCAGAGAAGCAGATTTTGGCTAAAGTTTCAAAGAAATATCCAAGCAGGAAGATCTGCCCTGGGAAGTGCCACAAGGGAGGCACCATAGGACACACAAGGCTGCTCCCCGAAAGAGGCGGATGCCTGGTGTGTGTGTGGCCCTTTCTGCACTCCCTTTCACCTGGAGAAATCAGAGGCAGTTTATCCAAAGCCAGATTATAAATAGGAATGACTTGCTCAGGATGAATGTTCATCATCGTGTGAATGTCCTGCAAACCAATTGCAACGAAGAAGAAGAAGAGGAAGAGTTTGGATTTGATATCACTACCCGAAGGAGTCTCAAAGCGGCTAACATTCTCCTTTCTCTTCCTCCCCCACGACAAACACTCTGTGAGGTGAGTGGGGCTGAGAGACTTCAGAGAAGTGTGACTGGCCCAAGATCACCCAGCAGCTGCATGGGGAGGAGCGGGAAAGCGAACCCGGTTCACCAGATTACGAGTCTACCACACTTAACCACTACACCACACTGGCTCTCACGAAGGCTCCGTAAATACAGGGCATCACCTAAGCCTCAGGTAAGCTCTTTGCAAGCAAATGCTCAATAAACTGGTCATTTTGAGGAGCTCCCCATGGCAAGAAAATATATGGCCCCAGTTACTTTTTTCAGTTATCTGTTTTGGGAGCGGAAGCTGGAGTACAGGAGACAGTTGGCGGGCTATGAGCTTACTTTCCTGACATGTGCAAGAATATTCTCTCACTCTGTTGGCAGGCCATCTGGCAAGTGAGCATGCAAGAACCAAAGTGCTGAGGCTGGAGACTCAGACATCTGCCGCTGCTGCTCCTCCAGGTACAGTGCAGAGCGTGTGTCAAAAAATTGATTTAGATTCATTCCTTTCTTAAACAACAACCTTTCGACAACTCAATAAGGAAACACATTTTTTTTCTCCTGCAGCAAACACACACTCCAACACAGCACCATCAGAATTTGTTTTATATCCACAAGGAATTCAGAGGCACCTTAAAACTGTAGTATGGATATGTTAGGGCTGAATTGTAGGCAGGTATTGAGCAGGATCCAGGACCCAGGAGCCACAGGTCAGGATCTGCAGGAGCCAGAGAACTAAAAGCCTGAGCCTCTAAGCCAGGGGGAGGCAACCTGTGGCCACTCCCATCATCCCTATCCATTGGCCCTGATGACCGGGGCTGATGGGAGATGTGGTCCAACAATATCTAGAGACTTTATGTTGGAGAGGATGTCAACAGCTAGGTTCGTATCACCATTTGTGTTGAGAATACAAACCTGTGCAGTTATTTTGGGAAATGTTTATGGAAGAAGTTTTTTCCCTAGGAGGAGAGGGGAAGATCATTCCACTGTGCATCCTTGTGCTGACCGGACAATCTGCTTAGTGCTACATCAAACACAACCCAAATTCTGATTATGTGTAGCATTCATGCTGTACATCTTGATGTGTTGATTTTTGTAGTCTCTTGTTTTCACTTTTTAACTTGGGCCAGCTCAGACAGTCTGAAAAACACAAAATCCATTGTGCAGTGTGACTCCCAGTGCAAACAGGATGTGTGCTAACAACATCCATTTTGCAAAAGTCATGTTTTGCATAGTTGTAGTTGTTTTTCAGTGCAAGAGATCCCACGGAATCAGTGTGTAAGCCCAGAGGCTGATCTGAAACCAATTTCCACATTAAAGGAACCCTTTAGGAAGAATTTGAAGACGACTCTGAACCTGATGCACAATGGTGGCATTCGCTTTAGGTAAACAATGCCTTCTGGATATATGATTACTCCTTTCCCCATGTATCTTCAAAGAGTGTAAATAATACAAGAGTGCCCAGGGCAAATTTCCTTTGATCCAGCTGCTTGTTCCCTGAAAAAACATGTAACTTATTTATCTGGGAGCAGTTATAGCCATGTGTCTCACACCTGCCCAAGAAAGTACCATTGCACAACAAAGCCCATGCAAGGAGACAGCGGCCCTGATAGATGAGAAGGCTCCAACTGGCTGGCTGTATTGTAAACCTCCAGCTTTAAAATAGGTTTTGACTTTACTGGGGCGCTGAGAACCTTGTCCAAACAACTGTCACAGGCATTGGTTATGTGCTCTGATGCTAAGCTTGCTGTTAAGAGTTTCACTTGGGAAAGATTTAACACCAGGAAGTTTCCATTGAGCCTGGCTATAGATGATGCATGACTCCCTTTGACTATTTTTGGTTTTCCTGGCTCACAATGGAACATCCTGAAATGTCACTAAGCCCCTTTGTTTATATTAGGTAAGGAGTGGCTCAGTTGTCTTTATCAAAACTTCAAGCTCCAGAGGAGAACTTGGCTTAATTTATTTGTTTAAAAAAATTGCCCAGGTTGTTAGATGCACTCAGGAGGGGAGAACTTCCCTCAGCTCAGTTTGGAAGTGGGCTGGTAAACTGCAAGTTCCCTTGGTCAGCACCCACGAAAACACAGTATGTTTTGTGAGAGTTTTCTCCCAGCTTGCAGTGCTTGGGCACGTACAGCAATGGTGCCATCGGAATGCGTATAATAGCAGTTTTCCCTGGGGATTGCAGTCCCCAGTGCCAGCCATGGCAGAGAGTCACAAGAAATTCACCCCCAACCCTATATGCGCACATTCCCAAAACAAACTCAGACAGGAACAAGAGGTTTTCGATAGGGACACAGAACAAGAATAACATAGAATGATTGCAAGAAACTGTTGAGGGAATTGACTCAGCCAGAGAAGATTCTTAATTTAATCAAGTGAAAGGTTGTTTCTTGAGTAGTCCAGTCGTGTAGTTCCCAGAGGTCAGTCAAGAGGTAAGGGGTTAATATTTGGTGCATGAGTCATGTCTAGGATATAAGATTACCTTTAGACATTTGGAAATTATTATTGCGACATATCCCACAACTAGGGATGGCTAAATCCATCCATTTCTGTTTCTCTTGCTTTCTCACTTTTTTCAGCCTTAAGTACCCTTCTTCACATTTTGCGAATTCATCTTTTCAGAACAAATTCTCTGAACAGGAATATTATCCATGCAATTTTGCCTAAGATTCACATTTTTTTTGCAAAGCAATTTCCCCTAAAGGATGCATTTTCACTTGCTATTTTCACCCATATATGCATTTCATAAGCCCAGAGTATGTATTTTCATACACATAACTTCACTGGAGTGCTGCCCTGCAAAATTTGGAGAAGTGTGAATTCTGAAGCAAGTTCATATTTCAATTCTCATATTGTTTCAAAATGTTTGAATTAGCTAGGTTAACCTGTAAATATGAACCGATTTGAAATCCTCCCCCCAAAAAATTCCTACCGACAAGATGCCATTGGGATGAATATGAATTAAAGCTTGTACAATCAGATTTTTTTGTTGACATTTGACACCTGTAAGGCTTAATGGTATTTATGCAGGGGCAAGCAATATAATGTCGGAAATGCAGGGAAAGAAATGCTCTTATGGAACACATCTTTTGGTCTTGCTCTAAAAAAACACACACCTTTTGGACAAATATAATAAAAAGAAATCAAATTCATGCTGTATAGATATTGCCATTCAATTCATCACGATAAATTTCCAGAAGAAATTCAAAAACATTCCTGTTTTCCCAGGTATTTTAAGCTCCTGGCAACTGTGAGATAACTAAATGCATTAATGTTTTAAGATATGTTTTTAGAATGTTTTTTTTTTTTTAGAATGCTTTAGAAATTGTGGATGTGGGCATAAACAAACAAACACACATTGTATGAATTGGATAAAGTAAAAGAGTTTTATTTGGGGGGAAACAAGCCCCCTCCCCAACATATATATGGTACAATCCACTAACAGGGTGAGGGAAGGCAGGGAACAAAATAATATTTCTATTAAGAAAACGAAGTGCTTTTGTCATGTAATAAACTGCAAGAAAATGCAGGACCATCTGTGCACATTACATGATCACAGAACTAACATAGTGAGAAAATATGAATTACCCCATCACTTAAGACTGCTTCCTCAATCCAGCTTTAAAGTCATATCTCCTGTAAGAAGACTGGAAAAAAATTAAAGATTATTTACAGAAATACTGTAAAATCAATGAATTTTAGAAAAATGTTGGAATGAAGTTATATGGCTTTAGCAGAAATGTTATAAGGAATTAAGTACAAATAGATTGTTAATGCATTAAAGGGAAAAATAAGGTTAGAATATGTTAAGATAAATTACAGGACAGAAAACAGAGGAAGGTGGAAAGGAATTGCTGAAACAGTTAACTGAAGTGGAATACAAAAAGGGAGGTGTGAGGAGGTCGCTGAAACAAGTGAATGAAAGATAAGATTTTGAAATTATTGGATGTGTTTTTAATTGTTTTGTTTTGTTAATTCAATGCTTTATGTAGTGTTTTTGTTTTTGTAATGTATCGTATTGTCTTGTTTAATTTTTTTCTTCTTTTTGTAATCTTTAAACTGTTAATAAATATTATTATTTTTAAAAAATAAAGTCATATCTCCTGTATCGTCTCTCATGGGTCCCTGAGTTACCATATCTTTTTCATACCACAATTAAACCTTTGAATCTAGGACATGGTCACAATTACTTTGTTCACATATCAGATGGAAAGAAATGCTTCCAGCTACATATTCCCTCGGAAACTCTCAGATCTAATCCCCAAAGAGTTTTGGGCCCAGATGCCAGAAAATCATGGAATATTTATATATCAGGTTTTATTTACAGATGCTGGTTTCCTGTGAGAAATACCAACCAGTGCCAGATGTTACCAAGAAGGTGGCCAAGAACTGCAGAAATGGCAAAAAGCTTTAATGCATACTTCTAAATTTAGCCCCGTCATATAAATGAGATCGGTACTGGTAGCAAGATGTCTTGCAGTGGTTCAAGAATCATGAAAAAGACCAACAATGGATTCTGTGATATAATTTATTTTTCTTTAGATCTGGAACTCCCCCCCCCCCCAGCTAAATACTAATTGTCACCTAAACTCATATGATAGTATCCCACTGTTTCTGCATATTCCAGCTGTGTTGCCTCTGGGCTGTGCTATTTATTTCATTTATGAATTGCTTCCCACGAGGCCAGAGTGATTTACATGATAATAACATGCACAAAACAGTTACATATGCAAAAGGATGAAGCAACTGCGTATGCAAAACCAATTTTAAAAGACAAACCAATTATAAATATAAAAAATGTTTCAAGCGTGTATATCAAATCAAATCATCTCCAATACATATATCAACTGGGATAAAGATTTTAGGAGGCTTTCATCCAACAAAGTTGTCCCATTACGTCTCTGAAGGTTAAGCATCTTTTGGCAGGAGATTCAGAAGGTTATTCAATCAGTGACTAATCCTTTGGAACCTCAGTTTATGGTCCTAAATGGAGAATAGAAAGAAGTGACCTTTTGGGCACTTTAGAAATGAGAATCTGAAGCAAAACATGACATTGCTTGAGCCTGCAATACCTCACACAATGACACAACAGTGTTCAGACCTTTGGGATTTTTTCCATTATACACATATTCTTACTAAGCGAGCTCAAAAACTGAGAGGACCTTGCAAAATAAATGGATTTATGAAGGTTACTTTACGTTTTTTATGAAGACAATGACAATGTCAACACCTCTTAAGCCTGAAATGAACAGGAATGTCCATATTGTTCAATTAATAGACTGTAATTTACACTGCATTTAATTAACAGACCAAGCAGTACATTGCTTTTAATGTACCCTATGTGAGGGGTGTGTGTGTGTGTCAATTTTCTTCTTTTTGTTTCTCTTTGTTAGTTTTAATTGATGATTTCCTGCTGAGACAAGTCTTACGGAGCATCTATTGTCATTTGTTTTGGTTTATTAATTATTATTTTTTGCATTTTTCTATGTTCCTTGTTCTAGAGCAAATTCTTTATATGCTGAGAAATCACTTGTTGAATCATTTCATAATAGAACAGAGTGCCCAACCCTGCCCAAGATTTTAAAGAAACAAATAAATTATGTGGGTGGTTGTTGTTGTTTAAAGGAAAGTGCAATTTGTGAGTTTGGACCCACCACACACACACACACACAAAATCAGGTGGAGTCATGCTGAAGTCACATTTGGGTCCACTATCTTGATTCAAAATAGAACCCGGAGTACAAACATTGACAGACATCACTGTCCCCACCTCAGGAACCCTTCTGCCAAGTTTAGTGACAATATCTCAAGAGGCAGTGGGCCCTATAGTAAACAGACAGACAGACGGACAGACAAATTTCCAAAATATATAGTAGATTATTTAATTTACCCCTTTCCCCCACAGCAGGAGAGAAAAAGGCAACCTACCCATTAGGGATTTGCTGAGACAAGACTCACAATAATATGTTTTTATGCATATGCATAGACGATCCTACCAAATTTGGAATAATGTCTATAGAATCTGAAGAAGTGTGCATGCACACGAAAGCTTATACCCAGAGCAAACTTAGTTGGTCTCTAAGGTGCTACTGGATGATATTTGTTTGTTTGTTTGTTTGTTTGTTTGTTTGTTTGTTTGTTTATTTTGACTGCATCAGACTAACACGGCTACCTACCTGAGTCTACAGATCACATTACAGATTAGCTATTATGAGATCACTTTATGATAGGATATGCGAAGTTTCTGCTTTTTAAAATGAGTGATGGAGCAGGAAAAGCTGGGATGGTTATTTTTAAAAAAAAAGCATCCAATTTATTGTTAAAGCCAAACGAGACTTTAATTAGGAAACCGTGATCTGGAATCTAGCTTTCATTTGCCCATTATGTTGCTTTTTTAAAAAAAGAGAGAGAGATTATTTCTAGCAATTTGTCCCAATATCAACACTTAAGGTTTCCTTAAGCTGCATGACTATCTACTCTTGTGGTGCTGAAGGCTTTGGGCAGTGACGCTGATTGGCTGAGCTGGCGCAATGGCTTGAAATGTTCTGCCCCTGGCCGTCAGAGCGGATCACAATTGAAAGCTCATTGGGCTAACTGAGAACTAACGGTCTGTTACTGTACTCCGAGGCAGCTCTGTATGTTCATATGACTTGAATAATGCAGCTCCAGACTAGTTCTCACTGTTTCCCATTTAAATTATAAGAAGGAAGAACAATTCTTTAGGCAATGAAATCGTACAGCAAAGTACAAGAAGTTCCCAAATGCTGTTGAAAAGGAACAAAGGAAAAGGGAAAAAAAGCCACAAACATTTCTGTCATTTTTATAGCAACGCAGTGTTTGTGTCGTCAGTTAATGAATCACCGCTCCAAATGGCAAGTATATCACCAAGGGAGCTCAGCATGGGAGAAAGTCACATTCGTCATGTTGCATTTCTTTTAATACAGAGACATGTTTAGGCAAGAAAGGGGGACTTGTGGTCAAAAATATGCCTGGAGCTTTGGAGCAGGTCTTGGCCAGGGTCATGAACAGAGGCAAAACAGGCCAGGGCTTGGGCTGAAGGACACCAGGCAAGGAACATTGCCCAGACGGGAGTGTGGCCCTTGGATCTCAAAACTAGCACCCCCTATGCTCTTTGTCTTCATTGGAAGAAGAATGCTCAGGGAGCCATTATGGACCTTGGGATCACAAAGGAATTGCAATAGCTGCAAAGTTTTAGGTAGCCCTTGTGAGATATGCTCAGAGTCGAGAGTGGGTTTCATGCTCTTTATTCAGCTCATAGTGGTGAGGAGGAAAGGAAGTTCCCCCAGAATGTCTGCCTTACAGTGGTACCTCGGCTTACATACGCTTCAGGTTACATACGCTTCAGGTTACAGACTCCGCTAACTCAGAAATAGTGCTTCAGGTTAAGAACTTTGCTTCAGGATGAGAACAGAAATCGGGCTCCGGCTGTGCAGCGGCAGCAGGAGCCCCATTAGCTAAAGTGGTGCTTCAGGTTAAGAACAGTTTCAGGTTAAGAGCGGACCTCTGGAACGAATTAAGTACTTAACCCGAGGTACCACTGTATATACATTATTTACACAATGAGCCCCACGTGATTGGCTAATTCCAGGATTCTCCTGTAGGCCAATCAGGTTGCAGATTCCCTTCCAACTGGAGCTGGATTGGGTGGCTCCTGTGGATCAACCAGACTGCTGCATTCTGGATCCTATTGTTCTAGGACTAATCAGACTGCTGCCTTTTGGATCCTATTCAACTCAGTACATAACACCTTGGCTGGGAAAAGGTGGGGGGTCAATGTTTTTCTGGTCTATATCAGTTTTGTATGTGTTTATTCCTAATTTTATTCCTGTTTCCATATTCATCTGTTGGTTGGTTGGTTTTTCCCATGGAAATCGTTAGTAAAAGGCGAAAGATTTATATGATCTGAAGAGAAACCTGTTTGTTTGGTTTTTCAAAACAAACTCCAGGATCTGTATTTCAACAGAATTTTAAAATCGCAAAATACTATTTAAATGTACATTTTATTTCAACGGATGCACAATCTAAAATGAACTTTAACCTAAAATACACATTTTATTACCTTATTACTTTGCTACTTTTTTCTTTTCTTTTTACCCTAGAACAGTTATCGCAACATTTGGAGAAGTGTGAAATCCAAACGATAACGATGTTCCAATCCATTAGTGTGTGAGACATTCAGTAAGTTGAATTCAGCAAGTTTGCTTGGAAATGCAGGCTGTCCTAAACTCTCCTCCAACCCTAGCCGTTGGAATATTGCTACCGAATGTAACGAGAGCCAAACAGAGCTAGAGCCAGTGTGGTTATTTTACTGCAATGCTGGCCCCGCCCAAATGCAATAATTAATTGGCTGTAAAATGCAACTCCGACTGGTTTAGCATCTTGTTCACAGGGAGGGCACTTGGCACGGGAACAATGGGAGCTAGTGTCTGCAAATTGTCTCCATAATTCCATTTCTGTTAGGGGCTCTTTTATTTAATTCCCTATTTTATAGGTGTTGCATAACAATGCCAATAAAACAAGATGCATTTCATCCTGACACTTGGGGACTGCAGAACAGCTTTGGCAAGCTGTCAGGGTATTTGCAAAGGGAGGCGAGCCTGGGGATAGAATCCAGGTAACTGGGCTTCTTTTATTGCACGGCAGCAAGAAGTTTTCAATCCATTCCCTCTAGCAGAAACTAATGTAATTAACATTTCAAATAGTCAGGTAAACCCAAATGTAAGACACGTTACATTTTAGCATTATTTGTTCTCTGTTATCACTTATTTTAAAAAGCACGCTCTTTTTTTAAAAAAAAGACCCTGGTGCTACATTGAAAACGGCACGTGCAGGAAATGTTCACGCTGCTTTAAGACTCCAAATACTATGGGGCAGTGTGACCTACAGGGAAATTATGGTGCAGTAGAAGGTGTGTGATATGTTAGCTATGGAGACCTGGTCCAAATCCATGCTGAAAATGTGATGAGATAAATGTATGCCACCTTAAAGGTAAAGGTAAAGGGGCCAGTCATGGCCGACTCTGGGGTTGCGGCGCTCATCTCGCTTTATTGGCCGAGGGAGCCGGCGTACAGCTTCCGGGTCATGTGGCCAGCATGACTATGCTGCTTCTGGCGAACCAGAGCAGCACATGGAAACACTGTTTACCTTCCCGCCGGAGCGGTGCCTATTTATCTACTTGCACTTTGACGTGCTTTCGAATTGCTAGGTTGGCAGGAGCAGGGACCGAGCAACGGGAGGTCACCCTGTCGCGGGGATTCGAACCTCCGACCTTCTGATCGGCAAGCCCTAGGCTCTGTGGTTTAACCCACAGCACCACCCGCGTCCCGTATGCCACCTTGGGTGCCTTGAAAAGCACTTTGGGTATACAGTGGACGCTCGGGTCGCAAACGTGATCCGTGCGGGATGCACATTCGCAACCCGCAGCGTTCGCAACCCGCAGCGGCGCGTCTGTGCACGTGCGGGTTGCAATTCGGCACTTTTGCACATGCGCAACTGCTGAAACCCAGAGGTAGCCCATTACAGTACTTCCAGGTTTCAGCAGTCCGTAACCCGAAAAAACACAACCTGAAGCGTCTGTAACCTGAGGTATGACTGTATATCTGCTAAGAGAGTAAGTAAAAAAGAAGCACATATATGCAGGCCTATGGGCACCAGCTTATAGAATTCACATATAGAGGTATCCAAACCGGGCTCAACTGAGATCACTGTTAGAAGCTGCTGGAATCAGTATGTGGCTGCCCCATGTGGTGAATGACTATAGTGCAAGTGGTAGCTTTCTCAGCAAAGGACCTTCTGGCAATGGACCTTTCAGTCACCCATCCAGGCTGGCTGTTGAGTCCTCCACGAGGTTTTTTTAGATGTGGTCATTGCACCTCATGTAAATATGCATTGCAGGTGAAAGAGTCTTCTAACAAAGAAGGCTTTAAGTTTGTTTTACAATCTTTTGCCACATGCACCACTTCATGTGTAATTTACGTGATTATGTGCGCTTGTGGGTTATTGTAGGTAGGACACACCCGTCAGGGTCAGGATCTGAGCATTGTTCCAGAATCAGAAATGGTGTCATTGAAATGCCTTTGGTACAACACTTTATTCAAGCATCACATTCTGATGAGGATCTAACATTTTTGGTCATCTGGGCATATCAGGGATCTATAGAACAAGCCAAAAAGATTCTTTTGCAGAAAGAAACCAGATTTATTTTTCTACTCAACATTTTACATCCTTCAGGCTTGAATACAGAATAAGATTACAGCTGTTTTTTATGAGTTATTACGTGGTTAACATCTTAAATGAATATTATCAATTTCTTAAAAAAATTATTTATAGTTTATAGTTAAAATATGGTCTCTTTAAGAAGCCTTTACGGAAATTATAGCCACCTGTGGTTGTACTCAATATGGCCTCTCTCTGTATAAAGAGGCATTAGGTTAATGGTCGTGATGACTGAATCCATTATGTTCCATGTTTCTGATATACAAGAATACAGTATGTAAATTTATTGTTTAGTATGAGTGTTATGCTACTTGGTTTTGTATAAAATTACATCACGTTATGTTCGTTTATATAATCCAGAGAATGCACATCTGACGAAGCCCAGTTGGGTGGAACAAGGAATTATCCTGGAATACTTGTCTCATTTTCTACATGTGCCATTCTTCCAAAGTTTTTTGTCTGATACCTGCAGACAAGGAACGCTAGAGGTCTTAAAAGCATCTTCATGTGGAACACTACAAGATTGCTATAATAATCCCACACAGTGGATATTGCCAATGTAAGAACTGAATAGATTGTATTTCCTGATCAATCTGCTGGACTTTAATTTCTCATAATATGTTTCGTTTATATGATAAGTTGGTCCATAGAACCATATATTTTGATACAATATGTTGAATCACATTTTAAAAGAATTTATATAGTTACATACAGCCTGTTACGTTGTTTGTGTTGTTATCAGTTGAGCCCTGCTGGGCAGGAAGGATTATGGAACTTCCTATTCCAGCTGAGCCTTTCTTGACTAGCAAGCTTTTGCTGAACTCCGCTGGTGCAACTCTATAGGGCTGAGGTGTCTTTGACCCCCTCAGTATCTGTGGAGAGGGGGCTGGGCCCCCTCAATGTTGAGGAGGCAGAGAAGGCTGAGCACCTAATTGAGTGCAGCATGGCTTCGGTGGCCGGCTCCTCCAGGGTGCGAGAGAGGAGGAGCTGCCAGCAATTGAAACCACACTGTGCTGGGCTCTGCCCTCAGCGTCCTCCCAACAATGCAATATTGTGTTTGTGTTGCACATTGTGCACATGACATCACACACACTTTGCCCATGACATCATACATATGTGTTGTCCTTTGCACACATGATATCACACACATGAATCATGAGTCATGTGCATGATACCACACACAACACAGGCCCCCTCAATATTGCACACAAGTCAACACCTCTGCTGAACACTGATGTGTTCCTGTGTCCTGTCTTGATCCTTGACCCTAGTTTGACCTTCGATTGCTAGCATGGTCTATGGATATTGCAGAATACACAAAAAAAGTTTGCATTTCCTACAAAAGAGGCACAAAACTTTTGATTCCTGAGTATGCTAAAAGGTAAAGGGACTCCTGACCATTAGGTCCAGTCATGACCAACTCTGGGGTTGTGGCATTCATCTCGCTTTATTGGCCGAGGGAGCCGGCGTACAGCTTCTGGGTCATGTGGCCAGCATGACTAAGTCGCTTCTGGCGAACCAGAGCAGCGCACAGAAACACTGTTTACCTTCCCGCTGGAGTGGTACCTATTTATCTACTTGCACTTTGACGTGCTTTCGAACTGCTAGGTTGGCAGGAGAAGGGACTGAGCAACAGGAGCTCACCCCGTCGCGGGGATTTGAACCGCCGACCTTCTGACCTGCAAGTCCTAGGCTCTGTGGTTTAACCCACAGTGCCATCCGCGTCCCTGAGTATGCTAAAGCTATCCATTATTAGAAGGGCTGTTCCCTCTTCACAGGTAACACTCAGAATTGTAGCTCGGGGGGGGGGGGATAGAGGTCCCCTCTTAACTCTCAGCATCCTTGACAAACTACAGTTCCCAGAATTCTTTGGGGGCAGGCTAAGGTTGCTATCAGCTGAAATTGTATGGTTTGAACATGGCCTTGTTCTGTGCAGCCCCAGTGGGCAGGACTAGCGGGGTAGATCTTGGCTGACTATTAATAAAAACCTCTTGCAGCAACACAACCAACGACATGTGATGGTATCCCCTTCCTGCAGCTCTTCAAGCCTGGGGTTGGGCAGTCATGTGTTGGGTACACTGTATCTCTGGATTTTACTGAAACATGCAGGAGGGTTGCTCTAGCTTACAAGACCCCCTCAAACTGCAAGATTTGTGTCTTTTATCAGAAGCGAGCAATCGGCATTACTGAAGGAATGGAAGGGCAGGCAGAGTAGATTTAAATTTGAATAGGCACAATTTGTTTTTGTTTTTTTGAGGTTTTGTGCCTTTATTTTTTTTTTATAATATTTTTTATTAGTTTTATGAATACAGAAAAAAGAATAAAGAACATATTATAAAAATAGAAAAAGAAAGTTACAAATTTTCTTGTTCTTTTTTCCAAATCTACTGGACTTCCCCGCGTCCTCCCAACCCTGCATTCTCTGTGATACATAACATCTGCAATTTGTTAACTTGTTTCAATACTTATTGTATCTTCCATTTTATCATGTTACCCAATTTCAAATATATTATGACCCAAATCATGTACGTTTTCATTTTAACACAATAAAGTTGTTTCATTATTCTATCTCTGACTTCTTGTACCTTAATTTCCATTTCTTTAATTTAACCTTACTGAAGCTAGAATTTCCTAAAAGGTGCGTTTTTTAACATTCATACAACTTATAATATTTTTCCAAATAGTCTTTAAATTTTTTCCAGTCCTCCTCAATTGTTTCTTCTCCCAAGTCTCGGATTCTGCCAGTCATTTCGGCCAGTTCCATATAGTCCATCAACTGCGTGTGCCATTCCTCCAGTGTGGGTAGATCTTGTGTCTTCCAGTGTTTTGCAATCAGGATCCTTGCTGCTGTAGTAGCGTACATAAAAAAAGTTCTGTCCTTCTTAAGCACTCTCTGGTCCACCATGCCCAGGAGGAAGGCCTCTGGTTTCTTAGGTAAGGTATATCTAAATACCTTTTTTAGTTCATTATGAATCATTTCCCAAAAGGCCTTCACTTTCGGGCAGGTCCACCAGAGGTGAAAAAATGTCCCTTCCGCCTCTTTACATTTCCAGCATTTATTATCAGACAGGTGATATATCTTAGCAAGCTTGACTGGGGTCATGTACCACCGGTATATCATTTTCATAATGTTTTCCTTCAAGGCACTACATGCCGTAAATTTCATTCCGGTGTTCCATAACCTTTCCCAGTCTTCAAACATAATGTTATGCCCCAAATCCTGCGCCCACTTTATCATGGCGGATTTGACTGTCTCATCCTGAGTATTCCATTTAAGCAGCAGGTTATACATTCTCGAAAGAAGTTTACTTTTTGGTTCTAACAGTTGTGTCTCTAGTTTCGATTTTTCCACCTGGAATCCAACCTTCTTGTCTACTTTAAAGACCTCTTGAATTTATGCATAATGCAACCAATCTCGCACCTTGTTTTTTAGTTTTTCCAAGCTCTGCAACCTCCAATTGTCTCCAGTCTTTTCAATAATTTCCTCATATTTACGCCAATTGGCTTCCATATTAGGTCTCTTACGTGCCTTGGCCTCCACCGGTGAGAGCCACCTCGGAGTCTTACTCTCCAATAAGTCTTTATATTTTGTCCAGACCATTAAAATTGCTCTCCTGACAATGTGGTTTTTAAACAGTTTGTGCACTTTAACCTTGTCATACCACAAATATGCATGCCACCCAAAAGCGTTGTCAAACCCTTCCAGATCTAGGACATCAGTGTTTTCCAGTAAGATCCAATCTTTCAACCAGCAGAAGGCTGCGGATTCATAATATAACCTCAAGTCTGGCAGGGCAAATCCCCCTCTTTCTTTCGCATCAGTTAATATCTTAAACTTTATTCGGGGCTTTTTGCCCTGCCAAACAAACTTAGAGATATCCTTCTGCCACCTTCCAAAGCATTCCACCTTGTCCACGATCTGTAGGGTCTGAAACAAAAATAACATTTTTGGCAATACATTCATCTTTATAGCTGCTATTCGGCCCAACAAGGAAAGTTTCAATCTTGACCACGTTTCCAAGTCTCTTTTGATTTCTGACCAACATTTCTCGTAGTTGTCTTTAAACAAATTCAAATTTTTGGAGGTCAGATACACCCCTAGGTATTTTACTTTTTTAACCACATTTAATTCTGTTTCTTTCAGGAACTCATCTATTTCTGCAGTTGTCAAATTTTTTGCTAAAACCTTAGTTTTTTGCTTATTCAACTTAAATCCCGCCACCCGACCAAAGTCAGAAATTAATTCTAGCACTCTTTTAGTACTAGAGACTGGCTCCTGTAATGTTAATACCAGGTCATCTGCAAATGCTTTCAATTTGTATTGTTTCACTCCGACCTCAATTCCCTGTACCAACAGGTCCTTTCTAATCATGTTCAATAGCACCTCCAGAACTGAAATAAACAATAGAGGGGATAGAGGGCACCCCTGTCGTGTCCCTTTTTCAATTTTAAACTCCTCTGCCACCACATTGTTTACTATCAATTTAGCTTTTTGTTCTGAATATATTGCTTCTATTCCATTTTCAAACCCCCGCCCCACTCCCATCCCTTCTAAATTTTTCTTCATAAACATCCAAGAAATGTTGTCGAAGGCTTTCTCCGCATCAATGAAGATTAACACCGCTCTAGTGTTAAGCTTTGTTTGTAAAAGTTCCAAAATGTCGATGATGTTTCTTGTGTTGTCAAACAAATGCCTACCAGGGAAAAAGCCTGCCTGGTCCTTATGGATCACTTCATTAAGCACTTTTTTAAACCTACTTGCCAAAATGTCTGCAAAAATTTTGTAATCCACATTTAGGAGTGAGATGGGGCGGTAGTTCTTAAGCTGGATCTTCTCAGTTTCTAGTTTGGGTATCAATGTGATGAAGGCTTCTTTCCACGTTTCCGGTGCCTTCCTCCCCTCCATAATCTGGTTACAGACCTCCAACAAAGGTTGTATCAAATAGTCTTTCAGAACCTTATAGTATTTGGAGGTAAGTCCATCCGGGCCTGGAGATTTGCCTAATTGGAGGTTCTGAATGGCGCTTTCAATTTCTTGCTGTGTGATATTACTATTCAGGATTGTTCTCATTTCCTGAGGTATTTTCTGTAATCCATTGGTTTTGAGAAATTGGTCCACCTCCGAATCTTTCTGTGGCCCTTGTGAATAAAGTTCTTTGAAATATCTCTGGAAGCACTTTCTGATTTCCTCGGGTTTCTGAACCATTCTCCCTTCAATCTCTAGATTTGTAACAATATTAAGTTTTTGTCTCTTTTTCAACTGCCATGCTAGCAGTTTCCCACACTTATTTGCTGATTCAAAAGATCTTTGTTTCATTTGTTTAATTTTCCATTCCACCTCTTGATTTATCAGTTTCAAATATTGTGCTTGGAAAAATTTCACTTCTCTCAGCACCTCCTTCGACTTAGGCCTGGATCTTAGTTTTTTCTCTCCATCTCTTATTTTTTCCAATATCTTCTCCTTCTTTTCATTCCAGAGTTTTTTCTTGATCGTATTTTGTTGTATTAGAAACCCTCTCATGACTGCTTTACTTGCGTCCCAGATTGTTCTTTTTTCCACAGTGGTATTTAAATTTATCTCAAAATAGTCCTTTAAAGTTTTTTGGGCCTTCTTAACAATCTTCTCGTCCCTTAATAAGTTGTCATTCATTTTCCATCTGAAGGATCCGGTTGTATTTAGTCTCAATTCCATTTTCAAAGCATTATGGTCGGAGCAGGTTTTTGGGCAGATTTCCACCTTTCTAGTCTTGGGTGCCAGTCCTCTAGTTATCCATATTTGGTCGATTCGTGTCCATGTCAGATGAGCTTCAGAAAAGAAAGTCCCTTCTTTTCCTAGGGGGTTCTTAACCCTCCATATGTCAATTAAATCCACATTGTCAGTCATTTCAAAAAAAGTTTTAGGTAGTCTGCCATCTTTCGTTAAGTTAGCACTTTGCGACTTATCCATATTTACAGACACAACCCCATTCATATCACCCATCATGATGATGTTGTTATAGTCTAAGTAATCCAGCATAATCTCATGCAGCTTCCTGAAAAATTCCAATTTTCCTTCATTTGGGGCGTATATTCCTAATATCAAAAAATTTTCTCCTTGTGTCTGAATTTCAATCGCCAAAATTCTGCCGTGTTCATCTTTAAATAAGAATTTCGGTGACAGGCTCTCCTTTGCATATATCACCACTCCTCTTTTCTTCACTTTGTCCGAAGAGATAAATTCTTGGCCTAGTCTTTTATTAATTAGCACTTTTCTGTGGAGCCTTGTCACATGCGTTTCCTGCAGGCAAATAATGTCCAATTGTTCTTTTTTCAAAATGTGAAATACTTTTCTTCTTTTTTCCGGAGAATTTCCGCCATTTATATTCCAACTAAGAAGCTGCAGCGACATCCTGGTCTAATTGGTGGGTCTACAATGGGGTGTCTAGGTTTCCCTCCGATCCCGGAGGTGGTAGTGCTGGTCCAGATCCAGGCGGTGTAGGCTTTGGAGATGGTCCCGGTGGTGGTGGAGGCCAAGAAGCTGCAGCTCCTTTCTGGAGGTCCTCCTCGTGGTCGTGTAGGAACTTCTGTTGGTCCTCCGGTGTTTTAATTCTTACTTTCCTTCCTTTGTAGGTAAATGATAGTCCTTGCGGAAACTCCCACCTATAAGGGATTGTGTTGTATCTCAACAGTTTGGTCAAATCTGTATAAGTGGTCCTAAGATCCAAAAGGTGTTTAGGAATGTCTCTGTAAATTTCAGCCTTTTTACCTTCTATCTCCAAAGATTTTTTAAAATGTAGGCCTAGTATCTTGTCTCTTTCCTCTCTCGATCTCAAAATAACCAAACAGTCTCTGGACTTGTCCTTCTTTATCAATTTTCCCAGTCTAAAGGCAGTCACAATCTTAAAATCCTTATCTTCCTCAATCCCCCAGAATTTGGAGAACAGAAGTGTTAAAAATCCCTGTAGATTTCCTTCCTCCAGTTCTGGGATAGCCCTTAATCTGAGATTATTTTCCTTACTTTTCAATTCAACCAATGACAGGTAGGCTTGTTGTTCCCCTACCTGTCTTTTCAGAGGCCTTACTTCCCCCCTAATCTCATCAACCTTTTTGTTCGCCTGTTCTGCTTTTTGACTAGCTTCCACAGCAAGTTTATAATTTTCAGTCGTTGCCCCTTGCAATTTTTCAATTGCCTGAGTGTGATGAGAAACTTGCTCGGATAATTTAGTAATAGAGGATGTAGCTTGGTCAATTTTTGATGATTGATTGTCCACTTTTTGGTTTAAAATTGCCAGTTGTTCCAAGATTTGTTTCAGGACTGTTTCCGATCCTCCAGTTGCCATATCTTCTGCAGCAGGTTCTACAGCAGGCTCTTCAATTTCCACCTCCTGTGCTGTCAGCACAGTTGGGACGGATGATCTTCGTTGATGAGATAGGGTTGTTTGAACAAGTTGCCCTGGTTTCTTTTCTTTTTCTTTAGCTTTAGCTGCTCTTGTTCTCCCTGTGCCACTCATTCCACACCTGCCTCTGTTCAAGGTCAAATTTTCTTTTGTTTCATAAGTTAGACAAGACCAGAGTGTAAACAATTTAACCACAGAGAGTCACAATAAAGTACAGTTCCCAGGCCTCTATATCTCCACAATCCTCTAGGTGGGGGTATTTCAAAGTTTCAAGGAAGGAGAGAGCTCTTGTCCGCCATTGAAGTTCTTATATTCCCTATGTTAAATCTTTAGTAGTTCCAGAGCACAAAAGGAAGTTTCCCCAGGCTTTCTTTCTCCTGAAGAAAGGCCACAAGGTGTCAAGAAAGGTTCCAGCAACAATGTTTAAACTCTAGTGTCTCAGTCAATGTATCAGTTTAAACTCCAATAACAGTATCAGCAGTTTGACAGTTCTCTTTTACACACTGACAGCCCGATAGCTGGGTTGTCCCTTTTAACTCCACATAGCTCAAAATTAGGAAGAAGGTCCCAAAAATAAGATCCACAACTTTTGCAAAGATTTCCAGCTTATCTTTTCACTTCTGTCAAATGCACCCTCGTTTTACTTTTACAGTCCCTTTTAAGCGCTTCAGCGCTCTTCTGCGCAATTGCTTTAATCTGGTTAGCAGGATCGGGAGGCGGACTTCCTGTTACTCGCCTCCCGTTTTCAGCCGAATTTCAACCAAATTCCCAAATTTTTCCGATGTTTAACTCCCCTTACTCACGGGTATGTAGCAGCCAATTTTGATGTTTTCAAGAAGAAAGGTCGGCGCTCATCAGCAGCAGCAGCGCGGCTTTGCGTCCACGAAAAGAGCGATGAACTCACAGCGCCGCTCCCCCTTTCGCGTTCCGGAGCCCCTTACGGAGCTCCTTCTTCGTTTCCGGGGGGGCTTTGGGCGCCCGCCGAGTCCCACGGCCACAGGCTCGCTCTGCCTGCGGTTTTTATTGATGGGTCTCCGCTTTGCCGTAGCGGACGACCCTTTTTCGCGGAGCCCCTCTTCACTAAGTAAAGAGGACTGCCATTGCTGTTTTGCGCCGCCTCCGGAAGTCCTTGAATAGGCACAATTTGAATAGGCAAATATTGAACAGCAAATATTGAATAGGCAAATGGCTGGAGCTGGTATTTCTCCTGTCCGTTTCCTTTTATCAGTCATCACTCGCAACAATAAAGTGGGAATCGCTCAGATTACTTACTTAGAAGAAAGCTCACTTGCCCCACAGACGCGGGCTGCTTTTGTTAGTCAGCTAATAAAGTCTGGGCAATGCTTTTAAAGCGATCTCTGGAACCGGGATGCAGACATATACGTGAAATGGTTCTTTGCTAAGAAAAAGTTACTTACGTATGAATGACAGATCAACCGCACCCGGTGCCTTCTTGCACATCTGCAGGTTTGTTAAAGGTTGACTCATGCACCACACATGCTTTTTACCTTTTAGGTGGGGGGATGGAGAAACATCTTTGTGAACTAAATAAAAAAGCCCACTGAATGGTGCCTCTGCTTTAACGCAGTCAGGACTCTCAGCCTGAGTAATCACTTATCCACCACCAGGAATTCTTGCCATAGTCAGACATTCCAGATCCATGAATAAAGAATCCATCATGCCTACATCTGCCGAGTTTCACTGCAGATTAGCCCATAGCAGAGCTCCCATTGCAAACTACCGTATTTTTCACTCTATAAGACGCACCAGACCACAAGACGCACCTAGTTTTTGGAGGACGAAAACAAGAGAAAAAAATTCTGAATCTCAGAAGCCAGAACAGCAAGAGGGATCGCTGCGCAGTGAAAGGGATCTTGCTGTTCTGGCTTCTGGGATAGCTGCACAGCCTGCATTCGCTCCATAAGACGCACACACATTTCGCCTTACTTTTTAGGAGGGAAAAAGTGAGTCTTATAGAGCAAAAAATACGGTATATTATAGTCAATGATCGGAGGTCATTTCCTGGTCCTGGAGAACTGTGCGATGGCAGATCTGTCCATTTCAGGTTCTTTTAGTTTCTCATCTTCCAATCTTCAGTTTCATTCTCCATGTTCCACATCAGTTCAATTTTGTCTTTTTCTCTTTTGAAGTCCTCAAGAACATTTGCAAGCATTTTTGCATGTGGATTTCACAGCTAATATGGCATTTTTCATGAAAATTGCTCAGTGCACACATTTTTACAAGTAAACTTTCTTTATTCATATTTTCTCCAATATAAACAATTCCCCTTAATGTGTGTGTGTGTGTGTGTGTGCACGTGCAGGGGGATTGATATGCATTTTTTGTTTGATAAATGCACCACTGAATTCAGAGAAGGATGGATTTTGAAGGATGACTGGGTTTCAGTTCACATATTGGCTTAGGATTAAAATGTGATCCAAATGAATTTCTCCCCCATCCATAGTCAAGAAAATGTCCAATCTCTTGGGATCACTGAAGAGTGCCTCTCTTGAACCCCATCTGTTAACACTGAGAACCAGCCCACAGAGTCTTAGGATAAACATCTCACCTCTATTTTGTCACCTTTGGGGATGCCTCTATCTACCATGGATTGACTCCCTTGTTTCCTCCCTGTCCCACCTTAACAATGTGCTCATTCACCAAGATCATCAGATGAGGTCCACCTGGTGATGTCATGACCTGCATTAGTCCATCAAGTGACAACCAGGAGGAGGGTCTCCTCTGCAGTGGCACCAGCATTATGGAAGATTCTCTCCTCTGGATTTCAGCAGATATGGCAAAAAACATCTTAAGACTTCAGTAGTGGCAATTTATAGGAAATTGTTTTTGTAATACTTGCCCATGGATATTTCTAAAGTAACGTAGGAAGCACAATGAATGAATGAATAAACAAATGGTACCTTCAAAGTGCATGCTATATGCCAATTTAAATACAAATATTGAATATAAGCACCAAAGATTTCACTGCTGCGAAACAGAGAAAGCTGCATTTTTGCAGCGCTTTTAAAGCTATGATGGATGCTCAGCTGCCCTTGCTTTGTTTTTATTTTTTAATGCCCTTGTTATCTGAATTGATTTCCTGTCTGGTTTGTTTCTCTAGTGAAGTTAGTCTAACTAGGAGCGAGAAGAGAGGAGAGCTGGGAGCTATTAAGCAATTTACTTTTGAATCCGTTTGTTGTTGATTTCCTATCTGTTTCATTCTTGGTCATCGCATGAGGTGCTTGAATGAATTAAGGGGAAGAGGTGGAGGAGGGAATCAGTAGCATTCTGGAAAATACGTTAACAAAACAATTAAAGGTGTAGATCCCATTCTTGGGGTGCTGCTGAAGAGACCATGGATGCTGATTAGCTGCATCCTGATCTACATGATCCTAAGTGTGGAGAACGTCTGGATCATGGGGCAAGCTAGACATTTATGCCTCTGGTGTTATGGACAGATGTGCCCTTGAGCTGTGATAACATCAGTTATTTGCCGGTTGCAGATGGTAAGCTTTGGAGTGATGATAGATACCTCTGGCTTTTACATAGCTTGAATGTAAGTACAAAGGAAAGTTGCCTGCTGTACAAAGGAAAGAGTCATATCAGTTGCTCCACCCATTTTTCCTTCTGGCCCCACCCACTTTTGAATCTGGCTCTGTGCATCATTGACATGCAGATCCCAGAGGGCTGCCTAAGATCAAATGTGACTCTCTGGCAGAAAAAAAGTTTTCCTGCCCCTGTATTCTTAACGATCTACGAAAAGAAGGAAAACCCGTAAGATCACTTAGATTATCTGGGGAAATGTTACTCATGGCGCTGCGCCCCATGGAATATCACAGGGCAGCAACCTGAAAATGGACAGTTTCTGCCGTTATCCCTGCATGGTGGCATGCCTTTCTCTCTGCCACATACAGACGCACTAGCAGTTTAAAACCAAATTCATTGAAACCGAAGTACCAAGTGTCAGGCTTTGGGGAATTGGCTTCCTCCCCTGCGGCAGTAGATAAGATCAAACGAAAGGAACGTCTTTCCAGTTAGATTCTTTAATAATCACAGTGAGAGAAAAAAGAACACATCACCTAGAAATGGTGGTGCTCCTAATTAAGGTTCACCCCCCCAATCCCTATTAATCCACGTCATTCCTACGTCTTGTCATCTGAGCTTGTATCCTCTGTGCTTTCTGTTCCGAGACTTTCTGAGCTCTTCTTGACTTTGGGGAGAGCGGTGGAGGAATGCTGCTCAACGATTGTGAATCTGTTAACCCCCTGTCTCCCAGTCTTCTTCTTCTTCTAGCTGTTCCCCATCCAGTATTTCCCAGCTTCTGCTTTCTGAACTATGCCCCTCTACAAACCACTGTTCCAAATCTATACTTCCTCCTGCTCCTGGGAAGATTCGGGATCAGGATCAGGGGAGGGGGTGGCTCCCACCATTCTTCCTCAGTGCAGCCCTCCTCAGCACAGTCCCTGACACCAAGACTCTTTGATGTCAGAGGCAAAGATGGTGTTCCCTCCCCATGCAGAAGCCAACCAGATTGGCAACTGACTCATGCTTCAAAACACTGGTGAGAGGATAACCTCCCTGTCTTTCAAACTTGAGAGCAGCAAGCTAGTCTAAGGCAGGGGTTGGCAACATGCGGCCCATGGGCAAGATCCGGCCCATGAAGACTGTTTTACCAGCCCATAAGCCACCCTTGAACTGAGCCGCTCGCTCGGTGAGCCCCCATGCAACGCGCACGGCACAGGGACTCACGAACGGCACCGGAAATTGCATATGTGCACACACAGATACCGGAAATCGCTTCTGCACATGCCCAGACGCTGAAAATCGCTTCTGCGCAGGCGCGATTTCTGGCGTTGCACTGTACTGGTCCGGCCCACGGATAATCTCTGTGGGAGTGATCCGGCCCATGGCCGGTAAGCCTTGCCGACCCCTTGTCTAAGGGATGGGTAGAACAGGCTGTACAGCCTTCACAACTCTGTCCTGCGATAGGGTGGAACAGCCAGTGGGGCTTAGAAGGAACAGCCAGGAGGCTGCCACCAACCTCCCTCAGCATTTGCCGCCTGAGGCAACCACTCCACTTTACTTGATAGTAGGGAAGGCATTTTTCTAACAGGCCATCATGATTCCCAAATACGCACCTATGCAATAGATACTACTGAGTTGTTAGTAATCGCAATAAGAAAACACAGGCAGTATTTATTTCTAGCATCATGAGCACTGAGGGTATTGGAAATCCCATTACACCCTGCTGCAATTTATCAGGATCTAGCAAACTCCTCCCCCCTCAATGGTGGTTTTCTCTCCCCCCCCCCCAGCTTTCTAACACAGCTAATTATACCTAATGCCGAAATAGCAGCCTGCCAATGGTGATTGTAATTGGTTGTGTTTTGTTGCACATGATAGGTGGTTTTTAATTGTAGTTTTTGGAGATGGTGTATAAATGAGGTTCTTCAGCAGCTGAACTGACACCTGTAATTAGAGAATGGATTAACTGGAGCGGATTGAGCAATTGAGAGAGAGAAAATCTATTTATAACTGGAACCGGGATGGCAAACACACCCCTCCCTCCCTTTGCAGTTCTCTATTCCAGTGAAGTTCCCTGATCACAGCAACATTCCAGGCAAACCCATCTAGGCTGGTTGCAGAACTGGACTGCTTGGTATTCTGCATTAAGCTCTAGCAAAAGGGCAGGCAATGTGGTGCCCTTCAGATATTGATGGACCCCAGAGGAGCACAGCATACAAATGTATGAAGAGCTGTTGCTGGATCACTCCAAAGCCCATGTAGTGCAGCATCCTGCTCTCACAGTGGCCACAGTGGCCTACAGGAAGCCCGAAAGCAGAACCTGAGTCCAACAGCACTCTCCTCACTTGTGATTCCCAGCAACTGGTATCTGCATTGCAAGGCGGTAATCAGGCATCCGCACAACACGGGCAGTCCAACGAAGTTGATGTTGAAGAATCATAGCTTTGACACTGGTGATCTTTGCATCTTCCAGTACAGTGGCATTAGTCTTCCTAAGTGATGTTCAATGGAAGACAATCTTACTTGGCTACGAGTGATCGCCAAAAAAAGAAGAAAATATAGATGCATACTGCCTACTACACTGGAGAAAGGACACAGTGATTGTGGCTAGTAGACATTCATTTCCTTATCTTCCATGATCATGTGAGGGACTCATCTGGACGATGGGGCATTGCCAGGAATGAGCCAGCTCCAAGTGAAGGTTTGCAGCCAACTGCAGAAAGCAGCCAGGAACAGAGAGCCTTAGATGTTACAGATAGGTAGCCGTGTTGGTCTGCCATAGTCAACAACAACAACAAAAAATCCTTCCAGTAGCACCTTAAAGACCAACTAAGTCAGTTCTTGGTATGAGCTTTCGTGTGCATGCACCCTTCTTCAGATACACTGAAACAGAAGTTTCCAGACCCTTTGTCAGACCTTACGCCAAAGAATAAACGGACATAAATCGGACATCAGGAATCACAAGACAGAGAAACCAGTAGGAGAACACTTCAATCTCCCAGGACATTCTATACAAGATCTCAAAGTAGCTGTTTTACTACAAAGGAATTTCAGAAATAGACTGGAAAGAGAAGCTGCTGAATTACAACTTATCACCAAACTTAAAACCATGGAGAAACCTGGCCTGAACAAAGACCTTGGATTCTTATCTCATTATACATGACAAAGCCATTTTTCACCTTTTCACCCCTTGCTTCTTCCTGTAAGACCTATTGCAGTCGTTAAGAGTCGTCAACAGGCTCATCACAGCTATCTGCCAATCACCCATTCCCACCAGCCTTCTGAGTAATACCCCTCCCCACCTTCTCACTATATAGAAGGGTCTGGAAACTTCTGTTTCAGTGTATCTGAAGAAGGGTGCATGCACACGAAAGCTCATACCAAGAACTGCCTTAGATGTTAGTCAGGCAGGGGAGAGCCGGCAGCTGCAGACTTCGGCTCTTCCTGACCTTGACAGGCAAGCTGATATGGCAGTAGCTGAGAGCAGGCTAGAACACAGCCAAAGCTTGCCGGAAGCACAAATAGGTGTGAATAGATTC
Source organism: Podarcis gaigeae (assembly GCF_964106915.1). NCBI lineage: Eukaryota > Metazoa > Chordata > Lepidosauria > Squamata > Lacertidae > Podarcis > Podarcis gaigeae. The sequence goes on along the minus strand of NC_139686.1, from coordinate 14,315,782 downwards.
AGAGACAGCCTCTCAGAAAAGGAAGAGGTTGGAACTGATCCACTAAGTCTGAAGAGTCAGCGAATGGGAGGGCTGCTAGATAGGAAGCAAAACAAAAGGCGTAAAGGTCATAAGTTAAATATCATCTGTCAACACCGGAAGGAGTCTTCAGAAGGGTCATCTTGAGTAATGATGTTGGAGGCTTTGTCAGAGCCGTCCGGAATGATCTGTTTGTTTTTGCAATAAATTCTCCTTTTTAATTACCTACGCTTACTGTGTTATCAAGCTGGGAACCTGGACTCCTGACAGGAGTGGTGGGAGGGAAATCCTTGAGGAGAAAGGCTCAGAGCCCAGGGACTGGGGGTGGACAAGCCCAGACAGAGGGGGGGGCATATGGGCCACTTGGCGCAGGCCTCCGATTCCAAAGGGCGTCTCGGTCAGCATATTTATCTATATTTTTCATTTTGTCTTTATATGCAGATACAGTTCAAGCCTTGAAATAAAATTATTTGTCAGCATAACTTTTGTGAAAATTATTTATATATTTACTTATTTATAAGACTTCAGTTATCCCCAGCATAAAAAAGGGGGGGCACATTATCTACCTGGCCCGGGCCTCTGCCTGGCTCTGCAAGGCCCTGGGGATGGAACACTGAGGAAAGGTCAAAGGGGGAAGATTAGGAGGAGGTGCTGGATACTAAAGGAACAACAGGTTTTAGTGAGTAGGAGGAATCTGTGACATGGAGCGGTTCAGACTCTGAGACTGAAGCAGAGGAGGGGAGTCAAGAGGTTGCTGAGGATTCCAGGGAGTCTCCCTCTCTGGGCCTGCTTAATGCATCTCACAATGATAGGGTATGTTTTACTGCACATTACAGAAGGGAAATTCGTAACCTGGGGCTGCTGTTATTGGACAACAGGCCCCTCCCTCATTTCTTGTAATGTGCACTTCTGCCCAAAGAAACCAAACTCTCAGAACAATATGATAGCATATAAAAAATGAATTGCTGTAACATCAGATTAATGATCTCAGCTATGAAATTGAATAGGTCTTTGCACCAGAAAGATTGGCCAATAATTTTGACCCAAAATGCTTGCAATTAGTGCTTGTATCAAAACAACAGCCCCCCTACAGATTCATTCTTGGCAGTTTGTTCTCAGAAAATAGTAATTTATTGCTATCGCAAGAGTGTTGAGTTAATCAGCAACAGACAATATAGAGATGGAAAATGATTTCTAATATCATTATGTGTGTGTGGGGGGGGGGTTCCCCTTTCTAAACACCATATTTCAAAATGTGAGGGTAAAAAAAATAAAAAATAAATCACAGTTGCTATAAACCTATCAGGCTCTTGGGAGACACAATGTTCAGATATCCATTTTGTTTAATCATATTTCTTTCTTTGTTTCAATGGAATTGCCTCACAAAATTGTCTGGAGAGTGGATACATAGCCTGTCTTTTTGAAATTCACTCTGTGCAGCCTACACATATACTTGCATAAGCCCACCACAAGTACTTTAAGTCGGCTTTATTCTGTTTTGTAAATATAAGCCTAAAATCCATGCTAGCCATTATATCTAGACAGGGTAATTGATAAGGTTCCAAATATTTGTTGTTTTTAATCCCTCACAAATGGACAAAACGGGTGGATCCAGCATAGACTCTTGCATGCAGGGCAGAGAAGTCTAGGGGAAATCTGGTGGTCCAAGAACAGCCAGGATCATGCAGTTTTAATAATACTGTAATAATAACAACAACAACAACAACAACAACAACAACAACAACAACAACAACAAAATTTATTTATTCCTCAGCCACTCTGGGTGGCTTTCAACAGAGCATTAAAAACAGAATCTGAACGATGGGGGTGGAGACGTTCCTTCAGGTATATTGGGCAGAGGCCGTAAGTTTGTAACTTAAGGGTCAATTCAGTTGTCAGTAAGTAGACTGGCGAAGGGAGGTGGTAGTAGCGGTGTTGCTTAGCAACCAGGGAGGTGGCATGATCCTTAGTGACGTAGCCCCTGTATCTGTGACATAGCTTAAGCCCAAGAGGTGACTGTATGGCATGAGCACAGCTTCTGTGTGGTTGATACCTATACCACTCCAGTCAAATCTGTAAGAAGCAAAGACAAGGGTCTGAATTTATTCCACATGGTTCAGGGATCCCCACACAAAAGTAATAAGAAAGCACTTATGTTGTGTTTCTTCCCCAGAAACACAACAGGCCCATTCAATAGGTTGATACACACACTACTGCAAGTGTTTATGAAGAAGGCATAAATGTGGCGAGCTTCTGTTCCAAAGTTAAGTTACTTATGGTTGTTTCTGCACAATAACAAGTTTATGACCAGCCAGTAGGAAATTGCACTGACTCACAATAGGAACTTGATTCAGCACTTTGTTTGGTAGAATGGTCAATTACTCATTTCAATTAGTTATTTCTGTCTTATTCCCAGTGGCCAGAGTTTGTTTCTTTCTCAACTGGAGAATGATTGAAGATCTGACAGTCTCGGTTAACACGGCACATAAAGCATCCGCCATGCTGGTTGAACTTCTAGGAAACCTTGACAAGTGAGTTGGACGCTGCAGTTGATGGAGCTGATTACGTCCAAAGCACTGGAATTTCTGGTGACAGTTGTCCTCAGGGACCGTCACAAAGAAAAACTTTTCTTTTGGAAAAAGTGGGAGAAATGTCATCGTTAAACCATTTATCAAGCTGTGCTCTCATGACGGAACATTTCTTGGAGGGTACAAGGAAGAACATTCTTGACATTGACAGGAGGCCACTTTGATGATGCAAACTGAGTTGCTCAAGCCAGCATCCCTATTCTGAGAAGTTATCAGACACATGAATTACACAAATCTGCCATTTTTCACGCTGTGTTCAAGGGAAGCCAGAGCCTTCTCATAAGCTGATCATGGATTCTTCAGTGATAACACAGGAACATAGGAAGATGCCACTAGGGTCCATCTAGCTCAGTATTGTCTACACAGACTGGCCGAGACTCTCAGGCAGGGATAGGCAAACTCGGCCCTCCAGATGTTTTGGGACTACAACTCCCATCATCCCAAGCTAACAGGACCAGTGGTCAGGGATGATGGGAATTGTAGTCTCAAAACATCTGGAGGGCCTGCTCTCAGGGGTTTCAGGCAGGGGTCTCCTCCAATTCTATGTAGAGATATTGGGGATTGAGATGGGACCTTCTGCATGAGAAAGAGATGCTCTTCCATTGAGTTGTCTTCTTCTTTGGCGATCACTCATAGCCGAGTAAGATTGTCTTCCATGAACACAGTTTTAACAGTGAGTCCGTAAGTGACTGTGGAGGCCAATTCTGGATCCACACATCCTTCTACAGTGGGGACATTGGTTTCCAGGCGGGAGTTGATCACGGTGTGGATTTGCCAAGCGTGCCTTCCTCTTAGCACGTTTCTCCCTTGCGTCCTGAGTTCGAGTGTCTTTGAAGCCCATGGGAACTTTGGTAAAGGCTGTTCTCCAACTGGAGCACTCGCAAGCCAGTGTTTCCCAGTTGTCAGTGTTTATGCTACATATTTTTTTTTAGATTTGCCTTGAGACAGTCTTTAAACCTCTTTTGTTGTCCCCCAGTATCCCACTTTCCATTCTTAACTTCAGAATAGAGTAGTTGCTTTGGAAGACTGTAAGCAGGCATCCGCACAACATGACCAGTCCAACGAAGTTGATGTTGAAAAAGCATTGCTTTGACACTGGTGATCTTTGCTTCTTCCAGTACACTGGCATTAGTTCGCCTGCCTTCCCAAGTGATGTGTAAGATTTTTCAGAGACACCGTTGATGGAATCTTTTGAGGAGTTGGAGGAGGCATTTATAAGTGGTCCATGTTTCACAGGCATACAGTAAGGTTAGTAGTGCAATAGCTTTGTAAACAAGCTCCTCCATTGAGCTTCCCTAAGACTAGTAATGGCAGACAAGCTTCATTGATAGGTATATTGCTCCTCATTGCTGAGCTTCCCTTGCTACACAAAGCTTCAGAAAGTGTTGAATACATTTCTTGTGCACACAAGAATCCTGACAAGCACTTGGTTTGAATTGGAAGAGCATCCTAGAACGTCCCCCCAAACCCTTTGCAATGTGCAGGGATCTGTAGCAGTGGCAGACTCAGCGATGTGGAAAGTGTTGCATCAGGCAGAGAGTGAAAAACCATTGCTTAAAACTGCCTGATTCATCAGGTTTTTCCGGGTGCAAAGCAGTACACTTATATATTTATTTTTCTAGGTATATTTCTTATGAATAAAAGGTCTACGTAAGCAAATCAAGGAGTTCCGGGCACCAGCACTCTAAAGCAAAACAAAATATAAATACAGATCAGAAAAGCAGATAGAAGGGGGAAAAGCAACCAACGTCTATCCTCCACCAAAGCAAAATAACAATAAAACTTCATTTATATAGTACCCACTACAGATATGACTCTGAAATTGAAGGCAATATACAGTGATTAAAAGCTGTGATAGCAACATTTTAAACACAACAAATTAGTGCTTTGAAAGAGACGAGGGCAGAATGCCTGTCCTCATTCTTCCCCACTCTCTTTGGCACCTGACTGCCCCCCTCTTTCAACAGTTCCAGGTGGACCCAATCCAACCCAGCATAGTCCAGGACTGCCTCAACCTGCATCCTGTGTCAACACAAATGTCAGGCTTCAGGGTATCAGCTTCCTCCCCCATGGCAATAGATAAGCAGAACAAAGGAAAAGGAGTCTTCTTACCAGTTAGAAACTTTAATAATCACAGTGAGAGAACGAAAAACCCATCTCCTAGAAACGGCGATGCTCCCAATTAAGTTCACTCCCCCCTCCGTCCCGATTAATATATGTCACTCCTACTTCTTGTAATCTGAGCTTGGAGCCGCAGTGTTTTTTGTTCTGACACTTTCTGAGCTCTCTGGGACTTTGGGGGAGGGGGTGGATACTATCTAGAGACTGTGACTCTGTTTACTCTCTCTCTCTCTCTCCTAGGGTTTTTTCTCTTAGCTATTCCCCATCCAGTCTTTCCCAGCTTCTGCCTTCTGAACTATGCCCCTCTGCAAACCACTGTTCCAAATCTATACTGTCCTCCTGCTCCTGGAAAGATTCAGGATCAGGATCCAGAGCAGGGGAAGGGGGTGCAGCCCTCCTCAGCACGGTCCCTGACAATGAATCAGCCAGAAAGCACAATTCTCCTCCAAAGGATTCACATTTTAACAAGCTGGAAAGCTGTCCTCTTCTGTGTCGTTCCCGCAAATTAACCAGCCTGACAGAGGCATGCCTTTTGCTCGTGGGATTCACACCCTTCCCTTGTTTGATGCAAGAGCAGCAGAGGACAACTTCGGAGAGGTTGCCCAGAAGCAAAAGCCGCTTGACCTGCCTGCTATTTAAAACAAGATAATATCACAAAGGCAATTATCTGTTAACAAATAATAAACATCCATAAATATGGCAAAAGTAGTTTCTTTCCAAAATGGGTTTTATCTTAAACAATTGCAAACACAGTAGTAAAGAGTCCACTTGTAGTATATCAGTGATTCAGTGCTCATTTCTTCTGTTTCTAAAATAGATTTTATCTTGAACAATTGCACACGCAGTAATAAAGAGTCCACTTGCGATATACCAGTGGTTGAGTCCTTGGATGTCGTTCCAGTAACCAGACGTTTCGTCGCTAAAGAAACATTTCGTCTTTCCAGTAATCAGAAGTTTTGTCGTGCCCCATCTGCATGTTTCCATCAAGGGGAACATAGAAAGAGGACAATGTCAGAGGACACATATACCCCTGCTTTAAGGCATTTACATGCTGTCTTCTCTTGTATATTATTTACTACAAAGCTCGATGACTAAGCTCTTTAGCAACAAAATGTCTGATTACCGGAACGAATTCAACCACTGGTATATCACGAGTGGACTCTTTATTACTGCGTGTGCAATTGTTCAAGATAAAATCTATTTTGGAAAGAGAAGTAATGAGCACTCAACCTCTGATATATTAGAAGTGAGCTCTTTATTTACTGCATTTGCAATTGTTTAAGATAAAACCTAGAATGGAAAGAAACTACTTTTGCCGTTTTTAAGGATGCTTATTGTTTCTTTTACAGATAGTTGCCTTGGTGAAATTATCTTGTGTCGATTGCAGTAGCCATTGTATCACCACCCTGTTCATTGTTTTATTGTTATTTAAAATGGCAATATAGATGCCCCCCCCTCATTCATTATGGCCTAATGTCATTTAGGACAAGTCTGCAGCAAATTTTAAAAGCCAGCAGCGTAACCTCTTTGATGTCATTCCTGAAAGGTCCTGGCTACACAAACCATCTGTGATATACTGTATAAAAATCTGTGTCAATGGTTGGCCTCTCAGAGAGTCCTGGAAGTTATTCAGCTGTTTGGAATGGGCAGATGGCTGCCAGAGTGTGGTTGTTGTTTTTTTAATTGTTGCTATCATTATGACAATGGAGGCTTTGCTGAGACATGTTGAACTCTTCAGAGGGGTGTTTGACTTCAAATGTTAGGGAAAGGTATCCTGAAATCCTTGTCTCATTCTTCTGGCCACCCCCACCCCCAGCTCTTGCAAGCTGGTTCAAAACAAATCACTCTAGACGCTAATAGGACAGATCTTTCAGTTCTACTTCCAAATTCTTTAGAGTAATTATCTACCAAAAAACCCCACATTGTGTTGTGTTGTAAACACTCAACTGTTAACTGTTTTCTAAGAAGATCTGCACCATTTTTTAAAAAAATTGCATGGTACATATGCTTGGAAGTAAGCTCTGCTGGAATTCCATTTATGAAAATGGCTGCAATGAAACACAAAATTAAATACATGTAACCTAGTGAAGGGACGCGAGTGGCGCTGTGGGTTAAACCACAGAACCTAGGACTTGCCGATCAGAAGGTTGGCGGTTCGAATCCCCATGACGGGGTGAGCTCCCGTTGCTTGGTCCCTGCTCCTGCCAACCTAGCAGTTCGAAAGCATGAAGTGCAATTATTTACCTTCCGGCCGGAAGGTAAACGGCGTTTCCATGCACTGCTCTGGTTCGCCAAAAGCAGCTTAGTCATGCTGGCCACATGACCTGGAAGCTGTACGCTGGCTGCCTCGCCAATAAAGTGAGATGAGTGCCGCAACCCCAGAGTTGGCCATGACTGGATCTAATGGTCAGGGGTCCCTTTACCTTTACTTTAAGTAAGTAAAATAAGGAGGAATAAGCAGGAGTGGGGGAATGTCTGCAGAAGTACGAGGGGTGGGGATGATGGGGACTTTGAAGTGGAAGGGAACCCCAGAAAAAGAACTGTGAGCGCTCAGTTGTACGCCGGCTCAGTCGGCCAATAGAGCCAGATGAGCGCCGCAACCCCAGAGTCGGCCACGACTGGAGCTAATGGTTAGGGGTCCTTTTATCTTTACCTTTTAACCTAGTGAAATCAGTGGACCCAAGCAAGCTGCATTCTGAGCTAGGATTCTGTCAATGTCTGTTTAATCGTGTTGCCTAAATGATCTGACTCACTATAAGGCAGGTTTCTATGTTCCTAAGCAGGGATGAGGGAGAAATAGGTGAACCCATCTAATCTGCACTTTCTGAAAGAATTTGCAAACCAGAACCTTTCAAAATTTGCACTTCTCTGAATTTCTCGATCCAGTTTTCCAGCCAAGGAATGTGCACAAAAATACATGTGCTAGAGTGAAGTATACATAAAAATGGATTTATTACTGGAAACAGCATTTATTATTCCATTTATTAGTGGAAACAGAATACAGAAATGCGTTATATTTGGGGAAATTGCTTTGCAAAAATGTGTGTTAGGGAAAACAGCCTATAAGAATGGATATATCAGGAGAAACTTGTACCAAAACACTGATAATTTTTTATAAAGACTTTTTAAAAAATAAATAAATCACAAACTGATGTAGAAATGTGGAGACCTGGAGTTAAGATTTGAAAAATGATAAACCAAAAATGGGAGATTCTCTTATCCTTATTCCTAAGTGAGGCATTTCACAATGAACCATTCCTGGCATTGTATTTATTTTCGGTATTTCTAGACCGCTACCTTTCAGCCACAGAGGTGGCAGAAGTTGTCTCCGTCCTCTTGGCAATTGCTGCAATGTGAGCAAGCTCATCTTGGAGCAAGGGCTGGGTGGGAATTTTTTTCCATTTGGCAGATTGGATGTAGTCACTTGGTTTTCGCCTACCCCCTTAGCAATTGTCACAACTTTGTAAGGTTTGGCGGTTAGGCATTGGCTTATTGAAGTGTGTGGGGTGGGAGGTGCGGCCATCAGGGTCCTGGCTCTTGTCCAAAGTCTGCTTGAGGGGCTAGGGCCATGCCAGGACCACAGGAACCCCGGGGTGAGCTTCGGTTGGTCTCCATCGATGTTGCTCCCTCGTTTGGTGTTTACCCTTTCAGACTTCCAGCCAGAGAGGCAGGAGTCAGTTATACAGTGGTACCTCGGGTTATAGACACTTCAGGTTACAGACTCCGCTAACCCAGAAATAGTAACTCAGGTTAAGAACTTTGCTTCAGGATGAGAACAGAAATTGTGCGGCAGCAGCCGGAGGCCCCATTAGCTAAAGTGGTGTTTCAGGTTAAGAACAGTTTCAGGTTAAAAACAGACCTCCAGAACGAATTAGGTTCTTAACCCGAGGTACCACTGTAGCCTGTTGCCAATGCCTAAGCCAACACCGCTCACTTTGCTGTAATCAATAAAGTTGTGGCCTAAATTTTGCCCAATAACTTAAACTAAAATTACGTGTCAGTGTGAAGTTATTTTCAGGGGAAGGGTTTGGGGGCCTGAAAGCACAACTTACAGATTACAAGTGCAAAAGCACCCACTGATATCCGATTTCTGAGCATGCCTTATCCAATTAATGCACCTCAGAACTGCAAGCACCCCCACATCTGTTCCTTAAGTTGCTCACTTTCCCCAGCACAGCTGAATGTGTAATCTTGCTGACACTGCCCTGAAAGAATTTATTTGATATACTGCTCATCCTACCACGTCAGAGATGGACGTTAGTGTGAGACACAGGAGCTAATTTATGCAGCATTTAGAGCACACCAGGCTGGGAGAGACCATTTTCATCCTGACTAATATTTTATGCTTGCTTGACTCAAACCCTGCCAGCCCAGCTAGTTGTTCGGGTTACGTAAGCCACTGCGGCAGGTTATCAAATATGTATCAAAAGGAAGCTTCATCTGCAAGAGAGAAGGCTTCTCGATGGGAAAAGAAACCGTAACTGACATTGGTAAGAGATGATAGATGGCGTGAGAAAAGAGCAGCTCACGAGAATCACCTAGGATCAGTGCCGGATTTACGTATAAGCTAAACAAGCTATAGCTTAGGGCCCCACTCTCTTGGGGGCCCCAAAAACATTTAAAGGGAAAAAACCTGGATGTACATTTCCAAAATATAAGATAAAAAGCAAATAAAATAAAACCTACATACAGCAACTGCGTTTTGTGTTGTGTAGGCTCCTATGATGTAAGCAATGGGCCCCGCCTGCTAGCCTGCTCCGTAAAATATCACTGGTTTGCTCATTTCTATGTATAGGGTGCCTACATTCGGCATGGACTGGTTGCATGGCAACATGTGCAAATGGCTTGAGATACCTATTAGGTCCATAAATTACCACATAGCATATATTCAACGCAAAAATCAGCGACAATTTGTTGTTGACAAAGGACAGCTGGGCATATAAAGGGCCCCATTATCTTCAGTAGCTGAGGGCCTCATCAGACCTAAATCCGGACCTGCCTAGGATTGAATGGGACTCCGGTTGCTGGGACTCCTACAGTTCAATGGTACCATGTAGTGGTTTCAAACCAAGGCAGTTTTATTGTAATTTAGCAAGCAGACATTGCATGGCAAGGCATCCCCATCCCCTACTCTTCAGTCCAGTGGCGTAGCATGGGTTGTCAGCACCCGGGGCAAGGCAAGTAATTTGCGCCCCCTAACCCGTGGATTTTAGCAGGGGGCAGAGAGCTGCGAGTGCGAGCGCGCGCCCCCCAGATGTTGCGCCCGGTGCGGCCGGCCCCCCCTGCACCCCTGACGCTACACCACTGCTTCAGTCCTTCCCAATACCAAGAATAAGAGACATGACAATACAATGCTACCTCGGGTTACAGACGCTTCAAGTTACAGATGCTTCAGGTTACAGACTCCACTATCCCAGAAATAGTACCTCAGGTTAAGAACATTGCTCCAGGATGAGAACAAAAATTGTTTGCTGGCAGTGCGGCGGCAGTGGGAGGCCCCATTAGCTAAAGTGGTGCCTCAGGTTAAGAACGATTTCAGGTTAAGAATGGACCTCCAGAACAAATTAAGTTCTTAACCTGAGGTACCACTGTATTTGGGTGAAATCAGGCCACGGCTTTATTGATCACAGATGTAAGAGATTTGGCATAGGTCAGGCACCCCAAAACTCAGCCCTCCAGATGTTTTGGGACTACAACTCCCATCATCCCTAGCTAACAGGACCAGTGGTCAGGGGTGATGGGAGTTGTAGTCCCAAAACGTCTGGAGGGCCGAGTTTGGGGATGCCTGGCATAGACATTGGGTAGACCCCACCCCTTCCAGCCCACCTGCCATCTGTCAGGGAGTCTTTCGCCATAGTTCCTGCATTGCAGGGGGTTGAGCCAGATGACCTTTGGGTTTCCTTCCAACTCTCCAAGTCTATGATTCTAATGTTTTCATGAAGGAAACAACAACAACATGGCTGTGTATCTCTCTGCTTGCTCTTGACTCGCTAAATTACAGACTGCTCTGGGGATTTGCAAGCACCTAAGGGGGCTTGAGAAAACGTGGAGTCGAAAGCAAGACAAGGATGAAGATGGCTTGTATGATTTCATTTGAAGGGAAGCGATGAATGGAATGATGGCAGATTGCAACAAGCTGCCCAATCACTGCTGAATAGGCTTTGCTACCTATTTATCAATTGCTAAAGGAGTGTGTGCAGCACATAACTAATGACAAGGCTTCTAACAAGCAATGAGGATTATGAAGGGCCTGGAGCAGAGTTTCCCCAATGTGAATCTCCAGCCATTGTTGGACTACAGCTCCCATCATCCTTTGCTAGCAGAACCAGTGGATGATGGGAATCATAGTCCCGAAACAGCTGGAGGCCCAAGTTTGGGAAACACTGGCCTAGAGCATAATTTGGATTAGGAAATGCAGAGGAAACTGAGAGCTCATCTGGACTTCCTTTGTGCCACGTCCCTAGGCACGGGTTTGTGCTTTAAAGCTCCGTGTCCAACCCCCCCCTCCACGGTGCTTTCCCCAGGAAAATCCACTCTTTACTGCCGAATCAGAGCAAATGGCGATCCATGGAAAACTCAAATGGTCATTTGTTCTGATTTAACAATAAAGGGTAGGTTTTCCTGGGCAAAAAACCCCCCAGGTGCTCAGACACAGAGGTTTAAACCGCAGACCTGTGCCTAGAGAGCAAGGGCCAAAAGGTGAGTGTGGATGAAACCCGAGTCTTCAGTGTGGTAGAATACAGGCTTTCTACCTCCAGGAACAGCTTATGCATTCAGTAGCATCAAGTGGGAAAGCGTGCCTTAGAATCACATGTTGAAATGATCTCCTATGAATAATTAGGTACAAATAGGGAGTAAAGGGACCCCTGACCATTAGGTCCAGTCATGACCGACTGTGGGGTTGCGGCGCTCATCTCGCTTTATTGGCCGAGGGAGCCGGCCTACAGCTTCTGGGTCATGTGGCCAGCATGACTAAGCCGCTTCTGGCGAACCAGAGCAGCACACGGAAATGCCATTTACCTTCCCACCGGAGCAGTGCCTATTTATCTATTTGGACTTGGACGTGATTTCAAACTGTTAGGTTGGCAGGTGCAGGGACCGAGCAACGGGAGCCCCGTCGTGGGGATTCGAACCGCTGACCTTCTGATCATCAAGTCCTAGGCTCCGTGGTTTAACCCACAGCGCCACCCGCATCCCATGAATAATTACCCCCCCCCAAAAGCACAGCATAGAAGGCTTTTGGGTGTGACAATGCTCACTAGTACAGAGTACGGACACCTCTCTCTTTTCCTGCCATTTTGTGCTGGCACCCACAGACAGGCACCTCATTTAGGAAACCCCCCCCCCCCCAAAGCACAGACTGCACTTTTTTCCTCTTCAGAAAATGCATGCCATGAGAAACAATCAGCTGAAGCCTTTTCTCGGACAATGACTTTGTATTGCAGCACCGCCGGCAACATCTGGCAGGTAGGTATCAAGATGGGGTCTGGAACCAGAGTCTCCACCAGACATCACCGTATTTTTTGCACCAGCAACCCTCTGGCTACTCAGAAGGCTGGGGCAGATAAAGCAATATTTATTTAAAATATTTATAGGCCAAGTTGATGCCCATCACTGCATCTGGCGGTAATTCTGCTGAACGTGCAACTCAGTTCCCAGAGAATCCTCCCAGCTTTACCTTCTCATTCTCAAAGCCCTGCTGACTGGATTCATGCCAGTGGAATGAAATTACCTGACAATAAAACTGCAGTCAAGTGACCTAAATAGTATGCAGCACTATCTCAATATATCCATCACTTTCCAAGCCCTTATTCTTGGACTGACAGCTAAGCCACCTATTAAGCTAAATCTCACTGCCAGGGTTGAATATAAGGAGTCTTTGCAGTTCAGAGAAAGCCATCTCAGCAAAAATAGGTCAAGGCGTCCAACTTATTTTTCTGCTGTGAATATTTCATGTCGACAGTGCCCGGAATTAATTATTACAAAGGGTGGACATGATTTCCAAGGAAAAATGACATGCAGAAAAACTCTGAGACAAGGCAAGAGAATTTACTATATTAACTGAGGCACCTAAAAAAGGGAGTGGAGAAAAAATTGTCATGAATATCAATGTGTGTCCACTTAAAACAGTCTTCCCTAACCTGGTACCCTCCTGATGTTTTGCACTATGACACAGCCACTGCTAGCGTGGCCAATTGTCAGGGCTGGAGAGAGTTGTCATTCAGAATAGCTGGAAGATCGAGCTGACATTGAAGGAAGTCCCATTTTGTCCAGTGGAGTTTATTGCCACAGAAGATGGCAACCTTAGATTCTGTATTTCCAACTAAACCTAGATTTTCAATTTCTGGTGGAAAATGCCAAGAGAGATTGGACTATTGCCATCTCCAGCTCATATTGCCTTCTCTGGTTTCTCATAATTCAGTACTGGAGTACAACTATTTACCTGCCTGCACTTGGTTATCTAGGTCTTTTAGCAGTTGCATCTAGTGGTCTATAGAATAGAATATAATTTATTACAGTATTTATACCCCGCCCATCTGGCTGGGTTTCCCCAGCCACTCTGGGCAGCTTCCAACAGAGTATTAAAATACAGTGGTCTGTTAAACATTAAAAGCTTCCCTAAACAGGGCTGCCTTCAGATGTCTTCTAAAAGTCTGGTAGTTGTTCTTCTCTTTGACATCTGGTGGGAGGGTATTACACAGGGTGGGTGCCACTACCGAGAAGGCCCTCTGCCTAGTTCCCTGTAACTTGGCTTCTTGCAGTGAGGGAACCGCCAGAAGGCCCTTGGAGTTAAACCTCAGTGTCCGGGCAGAACGATGGGGTGGAAACACTCCTTCAGGTGTACTGGACCGAGGCCGTTTAGGGCTTTAAAAGTCAGCACCAACACTTTGAATTGTGCTCTATGTTGACCTGGAAAGCTTTTTTTCCCTGTAATGCACTTCATGGTTTTCTAGGGAGGATATTTAGAAGCTTCAGATCACTGGTCTGTCTAACTCCACACTATCCTCACAAACTTTTCCACCTGGTGCCCTCCAGATGTCTGGACTTCAACTCCCATCAGCCCTAGCCAGCATGGCCAATGGGCAGGGATTATGGGAGCTGTATTTCAAAACATCTGGAGGATTCTAGGTTGAGGGAGCTCATCTGGGAGATGCCAGGAACTGAACCAGGGACCTTCCTCCTGCAAAGTTGTATCTGATGGACAGAAGAGTAGGATGTAAAAACAATTAATAATCAATAATATTCATTGAGTTCAAAACCATACAGCAGTAATAATAACAATAACAATAACAACAGCAGCAGCAACAACAATAATTTTATTTATACCCCACCCATCTGGCTGGGTTTTCCCATCCACTCTGGGCAGCTTACAGCATATATAAAACATAGTAAAACATCAAACTAGTTGTTTATTATGCTCAGTGACCAGTATCAAGCTAAATATACCAATTACAAAATTTAAAAGTGCAGAACGAAATAAAGTAGTATAAAATTACATATGTCTAAAAAGCATATGGCAGAAATATCCACATTATGTTCACATTGACTCCTAACCCAAAATCCCCTTTCAAATGAACAGAAGTGATAATCCCCAGAATTACTCTGGATCTTCTCTGAAACAACTTTTCCAGTATCCTGTACTAGTTTCATGGAGTCAGTAGCTATACACTACATAAATAACGTTCCACTGTTCAAATGGCAGGTTGCCACTTTTGGAAGATTGTCTTTTTGAGGTATCCTGAAATGCAGCCAGCGGATAAGGAAACCTTTCCCTCATATGGAAAGCATCAATAAAATGTATCATACTTAATCAATCACTTGCATACATTACGACTTCGCAGGGATAGTCCAAGACATATTGATGATTTTCATTCCATATTCAAAAGCCAGCCAGGCCAGTATTTGAGTTGCTCATCCAGAGGCATAGAAAGGGCGGCGCTGGGGGCGCCAGTCTGCTCCGGGTGTCATCGCTGAGGGGGGTGACATTTGGCGCGCTGCCTGCCCGCAACTCCCAAGCCTACCTCACCAGATACCACCTGATCTTACTATGCCTCTGCACTCATCTACACGGGTGATTAGACTGTATCCTCCACTTAGGGATGAAAGTGGGATTCAATTCAGTTCACTTTAAAATGTGAACCCACCTAATTCACACTTTCCAGAACACTGAGAAAAACAAAGCACAGCCATCCTTTGAAATGTGCACTTCTCCAGAGTTTGCAATGCAATTCTGCTGTGTCCCCAGATATTTTATTGCGACAGGAAGCAAGAGAGCACATAAGCAAGCATCGCTTTTGGCTAAGTACCATCTGACTCTTCTTCAAAAATAAAAGAAACTTCTTACACATTCATCTCAAAAACTCAAATGTAGGAAGATGCCTTATGCTGAGTCAGACCATTGGTCCGTCTAGCTCAGGGTTTCCCAAACTTGCGTCTCCAGCTGTTTTGGGACTACAAGTCCAATCATCCTGGACTGCTGGTCCTGTTAACTAGGGATGAGGGGAATTGTAGTCCAAAAACACCTGGAGGCCCTAAGTTTGGGAAACCCTGATCTAAAGGTAAAGGTACCCCTGACCATTAGGTCCAGTCACGGACAACTCTGGGGTTGTGCGCTCATCTCACTTTAGTGGCCGAGGGAGCCAGCGTTTGTCCACAGATAGTTTTTCCAGGTCATGTGGCCAGCATAACTAAGCCGCTTCTGGCAAACCAGAGCAGCGCACGGAAAAGCTATTTACCTTCCTGCCGGAGCGGTACCTATTTATCTACTTGCACCTGACGGGCTTTCAAACTGCTAGGTGGGCAGGAGCTGGGACCGAACAATGGGAGCTCACCCCATCGCAGGGATTCGAACCGCCGACCTTCTGATCAGCAAGCCCTAGGCTCTGTGGTTTAGACCACAGCGCCACCCATGTCCTATTAACCATATTGACCATACTGAATGCTAGTGGCTCTCCAGAAATTGAGATGGGGGCATTGCTAGCCCTATCTGCAGATGCCTGAGATCAAACCTAGGAGCTTCTACCTGAAAATCAGGTGCTCTTTCACTTAGCTAAGACTCCTTCCCTGTTGTTTTCCTTTCTTGTGCAAATGAAAGCTGAACAAAATGTCCTTTACAGTTTTAGTAAGAAAACTAAGAGGTTTTTTGTTTTGTTTTTTGCCAGTGTGCCATGAATGCACCACGAAGAAAAACGCCAGTGGTTTAAAATTAACCAGTTCTTTTTAAAAAAGTTTTTTCTCCTCGTCTTTCTGACCTGCTCTAAAAGCAAATAATCTATCCCAGCTGCGTGGTTGCGAAGGCATCCTTGGAAATGTGGAAAATATTATTGTACTTTTGTCAGCACTCAGCAGGGTCTAGGAGGAAGCAGAAATAAAACTAATGAAGCTATAGGAAGTTCATTGTCTTAAAATTGCTCTTCCTGTATTGTTGAACATATTGAGGCATATGGCAAGAAGCTGTTCAGCTCATGTCTACCTACAAACACAGAGTTTATTCCAGCTACTCTCGTTCTGGAAATGCAGGACCATCCTGCTGTTTTCGGAGAGGCAATAAAACAAATCGGGCTTCCTGGTCGTAAGCATTTAAGAACACAAGTAGAGTCTTGCTGAATCGGGCCATTGGTCAACCTAGTCCAGCATCTTTTTCTCACAGTAGCCAACCAGCTGCCCATGAGAAACCCACAAGGAGGATTTGAGTGCAGCAGTAATTAGAGGTGGGGAGAAAGTCACTGCAGTTTGCATTCAAAGGCAAACCTATATAATTTGCACTTTCTGGAACAATATGTGAACTGGAGCACAGCTGCCTTCCAAAATTCACACTTCTGCACATTTTTCAGCGCCGTTTTCCAGCCAAGTAATACGTACAAAAATTCATAAACTTGGATAAAGTGTACGTAAAAGAGCATGTATCAGTGAAAACAATATACAAAAATGTGTTTCATTAGGGGAAATTGTTTTGCAAAAATAAATATATTTGGGGAAATTGCATCCAAACATATAAATCATATTAGGATAATTTTTCCAATATAAACGCTGGAAAATTTTGATGAGGACTTTTTTTTAAGGGCGGAAAACCACAAAGCCCTTTCCGTGAGGCCTGCTGAGCTTGCCAGTTCCCCCCTCCCAGAAGGTGCCCTAGTGATTGTCAAAGGGACATGCCATATCAGGCTTCAGGAAATCCGATACCTCCCATGGTGGCAGCCAAGAAACAGATAAAAAAGAAGACCCAGTCTTTTATTCAAGATTCACACAGAAAGAAGTAGCAATGCCGCCTCTCTTAGATAATGGCGTTGCTCTGAGTAAAGTGCCATCTCCTCCGTCTCTCCTGTTATATGTCATCCCTGCGCCAGCTGATCTGTGCTTTCTGCTTCTGAGCTTTTTGTTTTACTACTCTCAATGCCTGCCTGGTCCTGGGAGAGGGGGGTCAGAAATGCTTTCTAAAGACACTGAGTCTGTCAGCTGTCTCTCCCCTGGTGCTTCTTCCAATATCTCCCAGCTTCTCCCCTCTGCAGCCTCTGAACTATGACCTTCCGCAAACCACTGTTGTAAATCCATACTGTCTTCCTCTTCTCAGGAAGGTTCAGGGGGCGGCCCCCACCATTCCTCCTTAGTCCAGTCCCTGATACTCCAGGAAAAAGCACCTTCACCCGAATGCATCCCTGGCTATGTCAAAGTAATCCTGGAAGGGTCTCTGGTGCTCGTCGTTGGACTTGACCCAGCTGACTCATGCCAGGGTGCCAATCTTAAACGGGGCATCCTGGGTGTGCTGGTCCCGGGGGGAGGTTACCGTGAGACGTGGTCAGAGTCCAGGCCTGGGTCGAGGGTCTGGAGACTGTCCACCAAGGGCGGGGTTCAAAGCAAGGAGCCGGGCAAGGTCGGAAACTCTGGAAGAACAGGTCTGGGTGCTGGCAGAAACAGGTTTCCAACGACGTTGCTCCCGCAACCTGGGAACGGGCTGACTGGCCTTTATCTTCTCTGAGGCCAGGGGTGGTCCCGGCCCACAGGTGACCTGCCTCTCCTGGCCTTAAGGCGAGCACTCCTCCTGAGAGCACTTAGTTCCCTCCGCCTCTCTGCCCTGAGCCTCTGCAGCTCAGGAGAGGCTGGAGGGTTACTGGACCCAGGGGGAGACTCACTTTCCCCTGACAGGGCTGGGAGAGGCGCACCTGTAGGCAATGGGTCCTCAATCACCTCCGGAGCCAGAGTGGATTCATCTGGTGTCTGCTCCTGAGGATCCGGCACAGGTGCAGGCGCTTCAAATTCAAGGTCCTGCCCCGGCTCAGCCAGCCCTGGAGGCGGGGACTCCTGTGCAGGCTGGGATTCCTCCGGTTCAGCCTCCCAGGCCATCACACTGGGATCCAAACAGCAGCCAGGTTTGGCTTCTGTGATCCAGGATGTCCCGGTTAAAATGGGACAGTTGGGAGGTACAGACGTCATGGGTACCCAGTGACAGCCTTGTGGGTGCCACTGGGGTCCATTAATGACCCTTGACTTGCGAAAAGCCATGAAAGCAGTTCATAAATTAATTTCTACATTAACTTTTAGAGAGATTCCACGCTGTGGACTGTTGTGAAAACAGTGGTATCAGCCACACAATGGGACATATGATAGATGTGTCAGTTAATGGCTGTGGCGTTTGCCTACTAGGTGAGTCACAAGGAAAGAGTTAAAAATGAGTGTGATGTGATTGGCCAGTGGAAACTGATAGGAGGGGTTAGAGTGAGAGTCTGGTGTTGTGTGAAAGTTAGTTGAGAGTTGGGAGTTGAAGAAGGAAGAGGGAGGTTTAGTCTGTGGGTTGGTCAAGTTGTGAGGTGAGTGAGTGAGTGAGTGAGTGAGAGGAATTGTTAGGTGGAGTCAGTTATTATTATTAGTCAATTAATTATCAGTCAATTATTATTAATAATAATAATAGTTGGAATAATCAGTTTGAAGTTGTTAGGAACGCATAGAACAGTTACGGAACTAGGATTAAGAAACTGCCAAGAAAAATTAACTGAAACCATAAACTTGTTCATGCCTATAAATAAACTTGATTATTTATTAATGTTAACAACCGTCTGGACTCCGTGATTACCCGTGAGAAGAAACAGGTTGGTGGCAGCGAAGAAAGCAATCACAGTGGTGGCACAGGGTCAATAGACCATCAAATGTCTGGGGGCCCTGTGTCATCGCCACAATGGCCATTGCAAAGTTGACTGGCTCTGGGATTCCCAAGGGTGTGATAAGCCCTGTGCATGCTTACTTGGAAGTAAGCCCCGCGGAACCCAGTAAACATTCACAAGATTAGGCCGTAAAAGTATAGCCACGTGGCAAATCAGCAGTGAAGCATTGGTTCTGAAAAGAGCAGAGCTTCAAGCAAGGGACAAACAATACATTTCTAAAAGGGCTTTAGATCACTACTTGTGGTCTAACCGCATGCATAAGGGCTTCCTGTGTTTGAAATAGTCTCCAGATGATCCTTTGTATCACTCCCTAATTAGAAGGAAATGAGTCTTTAGGTATAAGAAAAATGAAACTCTACATTGGGGAATCATTCTGAGGACGTCATTTACCATCAGCTCAGCG
Source organism: Podarcis gaigeae (assembly GCF_964106915.1). NCBI lineage: Eukaryota > Metazoa > Chordata > Lepidosauria > Squamata > Lacertidae > Podarcis > Podarcis gaigeae. The sequence continues at coordinate 14,296,496 of NC_139686.1, read as the reverse complement.
GTAAACAACATCGCCCTGCTGTTAATTTCATTAAGAGTGAAACCGAGGTTCTCCTTATGTCTTCTTTGTGTCTATGAGCTCACAAGGGCTTGCGTCAGTTCTCTGGGAAAATGCTGCACGGACACAGAGAAGAACATAGGAAGAGAGCTCTGAATCTGGCCAATAACCCATCTAGCCCAGCATCCAGCTTTCACAGTGGCCAGCCAGATGTCCCCATGGGAAACCCACAAGTAGAACCTGGGTGCCACAGTGCTCTCCTCTCCTGTGGTTTCCAGGAACTGGTATTCACAAACATACTGCCTCTGCCATTGGAGGTAGAACATAATCATCAGCGTTAGTAGCCATCTCCTCCATATTCTATAATTTCATAATATGCTGGAGTGTTGTCAAGGATGCTGTATGGGCATGGTCCACCTAGCCTTAGGTCACTCCAGATCTCCTACCTGATAGGTAACTCCCTTCCCACTTTCTTAACTGAGCATACTGTTGGTGAGATTCTGGCTACCCACTATCTTTCAAATTAGCACATGCAAATACTATGCAAATTACTGCTATTAGCCTGTGCCCCCCATCATTTTATAAGTACTTAGCATTATCTCTTTGTGCAGGTGCTAATACTCTGCTCCAGGGAAACAAGGCATCTACTGTATTTTTTGCTCTATAAGACGCACCAGACCATAAGATGCACGAAGTTTTTGGAGGAGTAAAACAAGAAAAAAAATATTCTGAATCCCAGAAGCCAGAACAGCCTGAAGTATCGCTGCACAGCGAAAGCAGCAATCCCTCTTGCTGTGCTAGCTTCAGCGATAGCTGCGCAGCCTGTATTCGCTCCATAAGACGCACACACATTTCCCCTTACTTTTTAGGAGGGGAAAAGTGTGTCTTATAGAGCAAAAAAAAAAAAAAACACAGTAATTTTGAATCCCAGTAGAGGACATTCCTTGATTGGTAGCAGCTCCCCAGCATTTCAGAGAGGGGCCTGTCTGGAGATATTGTGGGTAGAACCTTTTACATGTAAAGTAGCTCCTCCATGACCAAGCTACGGCTCTTCCCAAGCAGACTTTCAAAAAAGCTTTTGATAAAGTCCCTTGCCAAAGATCATTGAGTAAGCCAAGTAGTCATGAGATAAGAAAGATGGTCTACTTATGGATCAGTAGATGGTAAAAGAGCAGGAAGCTGAGAGTAGGAATATGATGATAGTTCTCCCAGTGGAGAGATGTAGGAAGTGGAGTTCCCCAAGGATCAATATGGGGACCTGTGCTTTTGCATTTGTTCAGAAATGACTTGGAGCTAGGGACAGAGCAGTGAGGTGCTAATTTCCCAACGTCAATAAATTCTTCAGAAATCTGTTGATCTGGCCTTCTCTTGGTGCAATCTAGAATTACGTCAGCCTTTTTTTTGCCACCACAATTGCACTGCTGACTCTCTCTCTCTCTCTCGCTCTCTTGCTTGGGGCCTACTAAAACCCACAAAAGCTTTTCCCCTGTACTGCTGCCAAGCCAGGTGTTGCCCATTGCATATTTGTACACCTGATATTTCCCTACCTAAATGCAGAACTCTACATTTACCTCTTTTGAAATACATTTTGTTACTTTTCACCCAGTTCTCCATCCTGTCATGATCACCTTGACTCGCTACCAAAAATCATGGCGAATAGGTCTAGGGCAGTTAAACTGAAGGCCTCCTTCAGAGACAGTAGACCTCTGATAGCCGTGTAGTCTGCGGCGAGAGCAGGAGAGGCATTAAGGGGAGAGGCATTAAGGGGGTGGATATATTGATCGCGTCTTGCTTGTGAGCTCCTAAAAGTATCTCAAAGCAGGACACTGAAGTAATTGGTTTGATTCGGCAAGGCAATTGTCATCATGGTCGTACTCTGAAAGGTGTTAGATTGGCCGATCGCCACCTCACTTAATTCCAGCCACTCTGACCTAATTAACTTATGGCTCAAGCTGACATCTTCAGTCGCAGTAAACAACATGGGACCTGGTTTTGGTCTTTGTGTTCAAGTTGTTCCGCTCCTCACACCCTCAGTTCCTTAACGTTCTGTCGCAATCAGCATCCTTTGAGGTTTGAATGATGCCTTTGCCTGACCTTGTCATTGTGTTCTTTGTTCTTTTGTTAGGGTTGAAAACAATCCCTAAAAAAAAAAAAAAGGTGGGTGGACCAAAAAGTGTGCAATTAAGCATTCCTTTCAACAAGAAAAATGTCACTTATTAATCAGTTCCCCCACCCACCCCAGACAAAGATTAATGATTGTAAACCTCACTTAATTCTCCATGCTCCGTTGTGGCACACACAAAAAGGAATGCATTAATGAAGTATTTTTCTGTTTTAGTTTTTACTAGACCCTTCTTAGAAATGCAATAACGTTCTCAGTGTGCATGTTTATAGTTTAAAAATAAAATCCGAGGTGTCTGCCAACCTATTCACAATGAAATACACCCCCCCCTTTAATAATGGGGTGTTAACAGTTGTAGTTTTCTAGAAAAAGAGGGGCCGGAACTCATCATAAACATTTCCCTTGTTCTCTTAGAATAGCAATGGCATTTACCTGAGAGGTGCCAGGATTGAGTTCTGGTGAGCTCCATCTGAAAAAAAAGCCCTGGGTGCTAGTGGGGTGTTTCATATTGTTTTTGAGACAGAAAGAGACTTCGAAACAATGGATTTCCAACCTAAAGCATGGATGGCACAATGTTCAGCAGAATGTTTATGGGATGCTAAGACTGGATAGTTCAGTTGGTAGAGCATGAGACTCGTAATCTCAGGGTTGTAAGTTGGGCAAAAGATTCCTGCATTGCAGGGGTTTGGACAAGATGACTCTCATGGTCCATTCAAGTATAAAATTCTGATTCTAAGTAGCTGGACCCATTTGTCCGGCTAGAGTCTGTCCCGTAGTCATCACCAGTGCCAACATTTCCAGCTTAGGAAAGGGCAACCAAAATGACCAAGGGGCTGGAACAACTGAGGAAAGGCTGCAACATTTTTGGGGGGTGGAGTAATTTTGAGGAGAGGCCACCAGCATGATATACACGGCAGGGAGAAAGTGAAGTTTTTGTCCCTCTCTCACAGTATCAGAACTTGGAGACGGTCAACAAAGCTGAATGTTGGAAGATTCAGGATGAAGAAAAGGAAGTACAGTACATCTCCAGCAGTACATGGTTAAACTTTGAGATTCACTCCCAGAAGATCCTGTGACGGCCACCAACATGGGTGACTTTAAAAGAGGTTAGTCTAATACGTGGAGCATAAAGGTATCAATGGCTATGCTGTACATCTGCTGTTGGAGACAGCATGCATCTGAACTCCAGTTTCTAGGAATTACAAGTAAGGAGAAAGGTGAGGCGCTCATGTTGTGCTTCACATATGAACCTGGGTGGCCACTGTAAGAACATGATGCTGGGCTACATGGGCCTTTTGCCTGATTCAGCAGGGATCTTCTGGAGAGCCATTGCAGGTCTGAGTAGACAACAGAAGACTAAGTGAACAGTCTGACCTGGCAGAAGGCAGTATTCTGTGTTCCTAATATTCTAACTTAATTTGAATGGCACAAGAATACACCCAACTAAATGTTCCACGAAAGAGATTGTAGAAACTCAAACCCATGAATATTCAGAGGTTTTTGTTTTCCTGGAGGTGGGCAGGGGGAGGGGGGATGACTGAGGTTACTGAGGCCATTGCAGATAAAATAGCTGGGTTAGAAATGCAATTCCCTCTGGTCTTATCATTTCCCTGTATTAGGCCATGCACTCCTCCAAAGCCATAAAAATGTCTAAAGCACTATGAAAATGGAGCCTTGGCAGGTAGAAAGTATAACTGCCTGCTGACAGAAACAGAATTATTCTGAATTCACTTTGGAATGATTTTGTAATCTCCAAGAAATGTTTTCTGAATCCTCTGATCTATCTACAAGCCTTGAACTAGGGCTGCGTAAACACCACCTCTCCAAAGAACCCTAAGAACTGTAGTTTATCCCTCACAAAGCTACCATTCCCAGCACCCTTAACAAACTGCAGCTGCCACAATTCATTTGGGGTGTGTGTGCTTTAAGTATATTGTGTGTACACATCCTAGGTCTATTTGGGATGGTTTATTACCTGGGAGGCCAACAAGTGGCAAGGGGATTATAGGTGTCCCTGTATGTGGGGTAGGAGCCAAAAGGACCCATCACCCCTGCCACGGTACCTCCCTGTTGAGCCTCCCTGTTCTCCCTTCAGTGGGGAAGGGCCATAGCTCAGTGACTGAAAATCTGCTTTGCATGCAGAAGGTCTTAGGTTCAACCCCTGACATCTCCGTGTGGTGGTTGCAGAGAACTTTGTCTGAAATCCTAAAGAACCACTGCCAGTCCATGTAGATGGAACTGAGACAGATGGATCACCGGGCAAGCCTTGTGACAGGAAGTTGATAAGGCAGCTTCCTGTATTCTTTGCTTAGTAGAGAAAGGGCAAAGTCATTATAAAGCACAAGGAGCTGCATAGGTACTATTAGTTGTAGTCAACTACTTAGAGTGGATCCATGAGAACAAGTGGTGGCGGCTAACTTAGGTCCACTGATTTCAAGGAGTGTGCTCTGAGCAGGACTTAGTTGAGTGCAACCCTATGCTATACCACAATTTTGTTCCCCTTTTCACTTGCAGGAGACTTACTAAAAAGTGTCAGCCATTAATGGTTTATGATTGTTAGTCATTAATGGCTTGAGCCATTGGGGCTGCTTACCGATACAGTCACACCTGGTTTTATTGCACAGATATTGCTCTTTACGAGGATGTGGGTGCAGCTGCTGGCAGCCTAGTCACTTCCAGAGGAAGGAAGCGCCCTGCTGCTACCACCCCTCTTTTGGCCACAGGAGTGGAATTGGCTAGGGCTGGAGCTGTTTTTCCCCCTCCTGCCCCTGCAGCTGGGGAGGTTGGGTGGTGGTGCCAGCTTAATAGGCTACAGAACAGAGTAAACATAACTTGTTATGCGCTGGGAAACAAAAAACAGCAATGTAAAAATTGTGTGGCTCGATTTATTGTAATATTCCTTTTATTGCAGTGGTCTGGAACCAGACTTGCAATATCTCTGAGAGATGCTAGTACTGGTTATCTTTTCTTTAAAAAGGGGGCACACACTGATTTTCCTTCCATTTCTCCACATGGTTACGTTACCACTGGGCATCCCAGAGAGGAAGGGTAGACTAAATTGCAAACTAATTACAGTAAAGTACTTGAGATGAAACCAATTTAGCTCCAGTGATGTAACCACTTGTAAGCCATATGACCAGAGCCAATAGCCCAACCCAATCCCACTGACAGAAATCTGGCCACAGGCTCCAATAGGAGGTGAACTATGATGCCCATTGTTTTGCTTCTGAAGGCTTTCAACTTAGTAAGCTTATGGTTTGATTAGACTGTAACCCCTAACACTTTATTCTTTCCCCTCAATCCCACTTTCTCAGTCAGTAATTTATATTTTCCAGCACTTTTCCCTTGCAGATAACGCAGGGGAAAATGTAACGACATACTTCAGGCTGTTACTCTAATGCTGTTTTACTTGTCTGGTGAATGACTATTTTGAAGGTCAACTATTTTGGCAAGCGCACCACAACTCCAAAGTCAAAGGAAACCAGGAGCTCGGAGAGCTGGATTTGTGCATGGCCGCCATATGTGGTGAGACTCAGAACTGCAAGCTGGAGCATCAGTCTGCTCTCAGCCCTTACTTGCTTGCCCTCTTACTTGCAGCCAGCCCAGTCTTAGTCTCGGCCTTGCCCTTGTAGAATTAGCAGGGAGGAGGATGGGGACAAAACGATGGCTAGTTGGTTCTACCTGTCATTGTCTCTGGATCTACCCAACTGTTGGTCTCCTGGCCTTCTACCCCCTCCAGTCCTAGGGGGAGGACACTAGCCTCCACAGCATGAAATCAAATCTCCAGTTTAAAGACTGTAGAGGGGTGGGGAATGCTCTCAGTTTCCTTGTAATATGTGTTTGAAGGAGCTGTTAGGATTCACCAAATTCTGGCAAGCTTTCATTAGCTGATGTTTTCACTGACAAAATGAAAGGTATTGATTTGATAGATGTGGGAGGATTGTTGTTGTTTTTATGAGTATTCCACGCCACTTTACACTGGGCTAATCTCAGGGTTAGTCTTTAGGCCTCCACTATAGCGTCAACATGACTGTATCCTTCTCTGACCATGACAGCACATCTTGCAAATATGTGTGACTCAGTGGGATTTATATTCTACTTGTTTTTGACAGTTTCTTTCTGATAGTCCATAGTCAGGGGGTGCATTGTTATTCCCTGGCAGGATTTATGGGCTTGCCTGCATCATTTCTCTAATTCTTTATTGCCACAATGTCCTGGGAAAATTTTTATCTCACTATGGGTAGGTGATAACAAAGATCTTTTGATTCCCCCCCCCCTTTCTTTACATCAACATGACCGATTGTAATGTGAAAGCAAGATTAGTAACAACTGTTGGCTGCACGGTTCCCGGGGATGCAAAAGAAGACATAGACACATTTAATCAGAGTTCAACAGAGCTGGAACATTAATGAATGGGAGCAAATAAGCCAAAGTCATTGGTTCAAGGGCTGGTAGCCAAAATCTTCTTGCAAGCGACTCAACAGAAGTTTGGGGAAACTTCACAATGAGTATTGAGGCTCTCATTGTTTTGCAGGAGGGGTTCAGGCACATACTGGAAATTTAGGTTTGCACAATTACAGTAGATTAAAGTTCTCTGGTGCCCTGGTGCAACAAATCCACTTAAAAATAATAATCAGCAACTGACTTTTTATGGTTAGGAAAGTGAAGGGGAAAGGAACTGAAAAGGGTGGGGTGATTGAATGGTTAACAGGAAGATAAGTTAACACCTTTCAAGCAGGTTGGGATGATTATCTGTCTAGGATGAATGCTTGATGAAGACCGGACATAGTCTAATCGCCATGTAAACATTGTGCAAGCAGACCAGGATAAATGCTGAAAAGACAGAAAATATGGAGGAACCCTTGAGATGTGGGTGGCGCTGTGGGTTAAACCACAGAGCCTAGGACTTGCCGATCAGAAGGTCGGTGGTTCGAATCCCCACAACGGGGTGAGCTCCCGTTGCTCGGTCCCAGCTCCCGCCAACCTAGCAATTTGAAAGCACGTTAAAGTGCAAGTAGATAAATAGGTATCGCTCTGATGGGAAGGTAAATGGCATTTCCGTGTGCTACTCTGGTCATGCTGGCCACATGACCCGGAAGCTGTATGCCGGCTCCCTGGGCCAATAAAGCAAGATGAGCGCCGCAACCCCAGAGTCGGTGACGACAGGCCCTAATGGTCAGGGTCCCTTTACTTTTAACCTTTTATGGAGGAACCCTTAGAATATGGAGGAGTTCTTCGAGTGTCAGCTCCAGGTTTTCAAAGCCCACCCCACACACTTGGGCAAGAGACCTTCCATGGACCCTTCTTCCTCAGTGAGTACACTTTCTCACTTCAACACATCCAAGGGGCTCTTGTCAGCGAGCTCTTTGTTGTGGCCCACATGACAACAATTCATGAACTGCTTGGAACCTTGCTACCACATCCTTTTCCTGGGATGAATCTATCTGAACTAAAGGACTATTATGAGATTTCCAGCATATTTAGCCACAGAGCACCACCAATATGCATGAGTCTTGACACCAGGAGTGGGAAACCAATGGCTTTTGAGATGTTGTTGGACGCTAACTTCTACCAAGTCCAGCCAGCATGACCTTCAATCAGAAACGATGGGAACTCTAGTCCAGGAACATTTGTAGGGCAACAAGTTCATCACCCATGCTCTGTGTACTCCTCCAGCTGATAGATCTGCACCATGGTTGATTGGTAATAGTGATGCAAGATGTTGATAATGCTTCTCATTGCAAGCATTCCCACAAAGCTTTTTTTTTTTGCTGTCCCAGAGTGGGGTAGCCTGCACAACATTGCAGACAGGTACAGTATATGGATTGAACAAGCTTGCAGCTTGTTGGAATGAGGTCATGGCAATGAGGTGATTTCATGCAGCAGGTGTTGGAACTCACATCTTTTGGCAAGGGCAGGCTTTGCTGTAGTCTACTCACAGAAAGGGTGGCTGCCTCTATTAACCCTGTTGCTGTGCCCCCACATTCCCATGTTTTATGTAAATAAGACAGAACTATTTTTGCCCCAAAGAACTTGCAATCCAAATGTCCACAGCAGAGGAGAGGGAGAAAACTAAAGGGTATAAACAGGAAGTTATAGTCTAGATAATAAAGTAGACTGATGTGAGCAAATGCTTAATCTTACTGAATTGGAGCAGAAGTTCATCTAGTCCAGTTATGAAACTGACTAACCAGATGAATATGGGAAGCCTGGAAGCAGGGCATGAAAGCCATGGATGTCTCCTGCTGAGAATTCTTCCTTGAGAATTTCCAAGTATTGCTTTGCTTCGGTTTTGGAAAGAGTGAATGAGATGTATTCGCCTTTACATGTGAACTGAATTGGATTTCTCCCTCAGCCTTAACTGTAATGGGTGGTGAGGACACCAAGGAAGCCTTCTCCAGTGCTTTGGGGTAATGCCATGCATTCAAAGGGACAACATCGTTGTCACATCAGACTAGAGCATGTGTTTCATTCTGCACATTGTTTCTTGTGATGGTAGAGAGGAAGCTTTGGGAACTACAGTAGAGCCCCACCGGGTTCAGAAGAACATAAAAAGCGTCTGCTGGATCAGACCCATCTAGACCAGCATCCTGTAGCCAACCAGATGCCTGTGGGAAATCTGCAAGCATGATTCGAGCACAAAGCATCCTCATTCCATGTTGCTTCTAGTCACTGGCATTCAAAAGTATTGCAGCCTCTAGTGAGCTTCATTGGCTCTAAAGGCAGAACTGCAAAATTCTGCTTTAAGGAAAAGCAGGTCCATTTCACCCATTTGGAAGGTTCAAAAATAATAATAGTATATGGTGATATGTTCTTTGTTCACAACAAACTCTTTTGACCATTTGGATGCCCTTCCTTCATTGTTGGGCACATGATTGGAGTCGCCAACAAGGAAGGTGACGAGGCTGGCAGAAGCGATTAGCAAAATTGCTGGGGTCTCATTGAAATTTCAGAACAGGTTAGCTCCACTCTTTTGGGAACTGCCATTGTCCAGAATTGGTGAGAACTTCCTTCTATTATTTGCAGGCTGCAGGAGGCAAAAACCATCTATCACTGCCTCTAAACAGTACACAAACAAACAGAAGTCACAAAGGAATTTATGTTCAGTCCCTGGGAAAAATGAAGCCCTGGAGATAAATTCCTCTGCACTCTCGCAGGAATGATGTCTCCTTGAGGACATTTGGAAGCACATTTGTTTCAAACTTTATGATCATCTACTGACATTGGGGTTTTGCCCCTCTGTCAGAGCAAAGACACAACACACAAAGAGTAGGGATGAAGGGCCTCTTTGTTAGTTTAACTTGGTGCTTTGCAACATCACAATATTACTTAAGTGTGGACACATTATCAGTAGGATGCCATGAGAAAGCATGCCTGCATCTATTTTGGACAATATCGCCCCCTCAATGCTCAAGGCATCCATTTAGCTACTAGGCTAAGTTCAAGATGCTGTTTCTTGAGACCAGGAGACCAGAAAGATCATCTCACCCCTTATATATTCAATTGATCACTGTGTTCTGTGGGTCAAGGCATCTTATCAGGAGGCCTATTCCATACGACATAGGAATTGGGCTTTTAGTGTGGTGCCACCTATCCCTTGGAATTCCCCCCCCCCGTATATTAGGCACAGTTTCTATTGTCTTTTAGCACCTACTGAAGACCTCCCTCTTCCCAAAAAGCAGAGATTGATCTGAATGTACCTGCACTGGGTTTGTTTAGCAGAAATTTCAATTGTTTTATCACTTCTGTGTTCACTGCCCTGGGATTCTTTGGAAGGAAGTGACGAGTTCTTGCAGACAAACCACCCCTGATGGATTGGGCCCGTACTCAGAAGTATAACTATGGTATGATAAGAGGAGCACTGGCCTGAGTGCACTCTAGATGGGTGCAAAATGGTTATCAAAAGTCATGGAATGTACTGGCAGTTATTAATGTAATGTAATTTATTCATTTATATTCTGCTTTCCCCCCAAGGAGCTCAAGACCGTGAATGCATACCCCTCGACTGTCCTGGTGTCCAGGACACCCCTTTTTTCATGCAAGAGCATGACAACCAATTTGGGTGACGCAATCTTGCCCTGCAATCTTGCCCTGGGGAAAAACCACACATTTTCTGGGGCTGAGATCTTGCCTGGGAGCACAGCCCGGAAGACATAAAGTCCGGTTTTTGGCCTGGACATGTTGGTGGTTATGGTGTGTGTAGTTCTCTCCATCCAAATTCCAGGTTAGCCTCATGACAACTCTATGAGATAGTTACAGATAGGTAGCCGTGTTGGTCTGCCATAGTCAAAACAAAACAAAATTCCTTCCAGTAGCACCTTAAAGACCAACTAAGTCAGTTCTTGGTATGAGCTTTCGTGTGCATGCACACTTCTTCAGATACACAGTGTATCTGAAGAAGTGTGCATGCACACGAAAGCTCATACCAAGAACTGACTTAGTTGGTCTTTAAGGTGCTACTGGAAGGAATTTTTTTTTGTTTTGTCTATGAGATAGGTTAGGCTCAGAGACAGAGACTAGCCCAAGGTCACCCAGTGTCAAGGGCTAAACTGAGGAAGAATGGTAGGAACCCACCCCCTTCTCCTGAACCTTCCCTAGGGCGGGAGGACAGTATTGATTTAGAACAGTGGTTTGCAGAGGGGCATTGTCCAGAGGGGGAAAGCTGGGAAATACTGGGTGAGGAACAGCTAGAAGAGGAAACACCAGGAGAGAGACAATTGGCAGATTCAGTGTCCTTGGACAGCATTTCTGACGCCTTGCCTAAGACGAGATGGGCTTTGAGAGTGATAGAACAGAGAGCTCAGCGGCAACAAGCTCAGATTACTCGACATAGAAGTGACTAATGGGGACGGAGGGGGTGAACCTTAACTGGGAGCAATGCCATTTCTAGAAGAGATATGCATTCCTTTGTCTCTTGCTGTGATTATTAAAGAAACTAACTAGTAAGAAAGCTCCTTTTGTTAGATCTGCTTATTCACTGCCACTGGGGGAGGGATCCGATTCCCCGAAGCCTGACACCCAGTGAGCTTCATGTGACAGTTTTTGCCCACAGTGTGGAGTAAGTCAGGGGTAGTCAATGAGTTGGGGGTATATTGGAGGTATAACTACCAAGAGTTCAGATCACAGAACTGTAGCATTGGGAGGGACCCCAAAGGCCGTTTGGTCCAACCCCCAAGAATACAGGAATCACAGTGAATGGATGGAATTGTTGTCAGATAACACCTGGAGGGCACTCCATTGGCTACTCATGGTATAAAAGGTAAATGAAAGCCAGATGCCAAGATGCTCAGAGGGTTTGTGTGGGGAATTGGCTTGGCAGAGTGGAGCCATCGCATCTTCTCAATGGTTCAGGGCCCACGGCCTTATTCTACAATGAAGTTCACTGAATACTCTTGGAACAGAAGTGAAAAACTTAGGAAGTTCGCAACCTTTCTTATCTTATCACAGACTTTAAGGGCTTAACCCTGGGACAATTCCTGCTGCGAACTTGTTTCACTAACTCAATCCATCACTCATATTACTAATGGCTTTTTAATTGATGGTTTTAATATTCCTTATAAACCATTTAGAGGTTTACCATTTACTGCATATGCAGTACATGCATTTTGTTAAATAAATAAGCAGGATGGCTTTGAATCGGTCTGATGCTAAGTGCCAATTGGATGGAGAAGGGCATAGATTTGGTAAGCTGCTCAGGGCATAGAAAAGGCAACTTGCAGCAACTGCCAACACCGTCCGAGCCCCTTCGTTGAAGTAAACAAGAACATGGAGCGATAGCGATCAGGCGTTTTTCAGCAACCCCTCAGCTGAAACAATTGTTTGTGCCTGATCGCTGTACAAAAGCCCTCACAAAGGCCAAGAGATTTATGAGCTAGGGAGAATTGCTCTATCATGTGCGGCAGCTTGCAAAAGTAAACTTCCTTCACAGCATGTTGCACTCTATCAAGCGGGTGAATTTAAAGTAATATCATTGCCCAGAAAGCAAATCTAGGCAAGTGTTAAACAGTGTTTCCCCCTCATGTGGGTTTCATAAACTGCCGCCTCATACCACCTCAGCTTATTGGTCAATCTAGATCCATTTTGTCAACTCTGACTGACAGCTACTCTCCAAGGTAGTAGGGGAGCTAAGTAATTTGATAGCCTGGAGGCCACGGCCTTACAGAGGCCTTCGTTAGACAGCCATGTGAATTGCTTTAGCTGCAAGGGATCGTTGCCTTAGGAGAGTGAGAAAAAGTCTCAGGGACGACTCACATCCCGGCCATCACCTCTTTAATCCTCTACCCTCTGGCAGGAGATATAGAAGTATAATCAGCTGTACCAACAGGCTAAAAAATAGCTTCTATCCATGGGCTGTTAGGCTGTTGAATGTAAAATAACATAGCAAAATTGACTTACGAGGTGGTGTGTTGTTTGATAAGAGAGTGAGTGTGGGGGGGGGAGGCTTGTTTAATTTCATTGTACACAGGTTGTACAATGACAATAAATGTATTATTATTATTTTATTTTCTGCTATCCGGCCCCATTCCACTATTTACAATTTGCTTCTACATTCCTGATATGTTGGAGCAAAAACAGGTTGCCATCTCTTACAGCAGAGGGGGGCAACCTCAGGCCTGTAGCCAAACATGGTACTCTAAGCTTCTCCCTTTGGCTCTTGGGACTCTGCAAGCCACATCTCTGCTTCACAGTCTCCTTGAGTGTTTTTGCCTTGCTGGAATATGTCTTTGAACTTTGATAATGGCTCTTGCTTGCTTGGGTGGAAAATAGTGAGGGCTGTGTGTGTGTATTTGGAGGCAGTGCCAGATTACCAAATAGGCACCACCCTATGGGTCCCACGACAACGGATCAAAATTGGTTTATTAAAACTGTTGCTTGGTAAAATAAAAAATGTTTTAGGAGATAATTTGCAATCCCTCCCCTCCCCCATGATTTCAACTTCCTAGGTATCTCCACAGGTTTTGATCTGGCATTGTCTGGAGGAACTAGCTTGCTCTATAAAGGTAACATTGGCATTCATTGCTCTGCCCACTTTTGCCCCCACTGATATGTGGCCCCCAGACAGTTCCCCATCAGAGAATTCGGCCCTTTGACTCAAAAAGGTGCCCCACCCCTTGCCTTACAGCACACCCATTTGGCACAGGTGCATACAATGGCTGGCCTTTTTGTGTGTCTCTGGCTCCATCATCTTCTGCTTTCTGGGTGGTTGGCTGAAGGCCTTTGAGCTTTTGCCCTGAGTTCCAGCCTAAGACTAAGGAGGAAGCGGCCGCTGGGCAGTGCCAGCCTTTGGACTGGCAGTGAGAAAGAAGGTAGGCAGGTCAGGGCTGGTTGAGGGTGGATTGAGGCTGTTGGTATGGTACCATATTTACCCTAATGGACCAGGACTGCACCCACTGAGCATGCCCATGTCCATTTTCAAATATCTGAAAGCCATTGTCAAATACCCAAAGGGCTGCCTCATGGAAGATGGTGGAAGCTCGCTTTCTGCTGCTGCAGAGACTAGGATCCAACCAATGGATTCAAATTATAGTGGTACCTTGGGTTAAGAACTTAATTCGTTCTGGAGGTCCATTCTTAACCTGAAACTGTTCTTAACCTGAGGTACCACTTTAGCTAATGGGGCCTCCCACTGCCACCATGCTGCCATGGCGTGATTTCTGTTCTCATCTTGAAGCAAAGTTCTTAACCCGAGGTACTATTTCTGGGTTAGTGGACTCTGTAACCTGAAGCATCTGTAACCCAAGGTACCACTGTACAAGGAAGATGATACTTCCTAAACATTAGAAATAACTTCCTGATGGTAAGAGCTGCTCAGCAGTGGAACGGGCTCTCTGAGAAGGTAGTGGACTCTCTTTTGTTGAAGGTTTTTAAAGCAAAGTTGGAGGGCCATCTGTCAGGGATTCCTCAGCTGTGATTCCTGAGTTGGAGGGGTTGGGTACCCTCCTAACCCAACACTGCTATGAATCTCTGTCCAGAAAAGCCCATCTCCCTATACATGAGAAGGTAACGTGTCTGGGAGAAGCGTGCTGCTTTATTTCTGCTGGGAATCTCACGCTCAGAGAGTTGTTTCGTTGTGCGGTCACTGTCTACTTGCCCTGCAGAGTATTTAAATTTGTGATTCCTCACCCACAAATGTGAAGTGCTATAGCTCTAGGGAGAAAGGATGCAATATGCTTGTGCCCCCCCCCTCCTTTCAGCCGCCGCCAATCCTGGAATGTGTAGATTGGCTCCTAAACAAACATTATTCATAGAAAAAAAAGAGTGGGGGGAGTGTGAGAACCTAAGTGGCTCATCGTTACTTTCATTGCAATGTGCACAGTGCGATAGACATGGGAAGCCCTGGAGATTTCTACAGAGGTCCTCTGAAGAGTGCAATGAGATCATACACTTTCCAGGCTTGCAGACATGCCTAGCTCTTCAGTTCTGGCGTTTGCAATACCAACAAGATAACACTCCCTCGATAAGATGTACCAACAAACCAATCTGGGTCTTGAACAGCGTCCAAGGGAAATCTCTGCGTCACACATGTGAACCCGGCCATTATCAGCAGTTGCTGCTTCTCACCCTTTCGACGCCTACAGAGGGATGCAGTTCTCATTTTCTGAAATCTTCTTTTTTGATTTGCCATTCCCATTCACATACTTTCCAAACACATACCTCCCAACATTCCTTAGATGAAAATTGGGACATTTCTCACTCCCCCCATTGACCTTCCTCAACCCCCCAATTCCCACCCCTCACAGAGCATTTCCTATCAGAAGAAGGAAATGTCACAAACATTACACAAACAGGGAACAGTATGCATGCCCTCCACCGTCCTTAATGCTTATTTCATTTCATTTCATTCTTTTGTAGATTTACAAAAAGAAAAGCACACACCAATAAACAAATTTTAGAAAGGGGAAGATTTGGCGTGGATACACATAGCATTTTATTTTATTTTTAATCAAGACTCCTTGTGCTCCACTCTGTTCCTCCTTAATTCCTGCCCAGGATGGCCCCGTGAGATAATGCAGAATCAATCTGCAATGCGATCCATTTTCAAATTGAAGCGACCTTTGAAGCAGGCCAGCCCAACAAAGCTGGCTTCTCTGGTATTGCTGCTGGTTTTTAAAGCTTTCTGGGGTTTCCAGAGGTTTAGAAGGTGTTTGCAGGCTTTTCCAATGGATGTTCCAATTCTACGCGATTTCATGTACGTGCATGCTGCCTCCGAACCCCCCGCATAAATAGGGCGAGTATATAATGGGCGAGATGATGCCAAGCGGTACAGGGCTTTGTATACCAAAAACAACTTCTTGAACATAGCTGGAAAGCTAATTGCCACTAAATGCCATTCTTTCAGCAGTGGCATAATATGGCGGCATTAGTCTGTGCCAGCCTTTCAGTATTGAGCTGCTCTGCATTTTGCACTAGTTACAGCTTCCAAGCCAGCCTTTTGGACTACAGTTCCCATCAGCACCAGCTAAGACAGGCATGATGACTGGAGTGACTGAGGTAGCCCCAAATCTCTGGAAGCCATCAGCATGGGGAAGGCTATTTCAACATAGGTAAAGGTAAAGGTACCCCTGCCCGTACGGGCCAGTCGTATCCGACTCCAGGGTTGTGCGCTCATCTCACTTAAGAGGCCAGGAGCCAGCGCTGTCTGGAGACACTTCTGGGTCACGTGGCCAGCGTGACAAAGCTGCTCTGGCGAGCCAGCACCAGTGCAACACACGGAAACGCCGTTTACCTTCCCGCTATAAAGTGGTAGCTATTTATCTACTTTTATTCTATTTATTCTAACATAGGCTCTAGTTAAATGTTTCCCAAACTTGGGTCTCCAGCAGTTCTTGGACTACAACTCCCATCATCGCTAGCTAGCAGGACCAGTGGTCAGGGATGATGGGAGTTGTAGTCCCAAAACAGCTGGAGACCCAAGTTTGGGAAACACTGCTATAGATAAATACTTTACAGAGAACCTCGATTTATCTCAGTATTTTGACATTACTGTATTTCTCTTGTGATGGAGTGGGGGGGGGGGACCAGAGAGCTCCTTTAAGTCAGCCTCCCTATCCAGTGTGAACAAATCAAATTCAGTTTGTCCACCAGACACCATCCTAAGAAGAAGAAAAGGCAAACAAATGTGGACGTACAACATCAATCAAATTTGCTGTACCAATTTGATTTGAAGAGGACGGGGGTTTATTTGTTTTGACCTTGCGACAGCATCAGATTGCTTGCCATCCATTTGAAACTGTACAGACTGTGGGTAAATATCAAAAGAAGCAGATTATCCCCTTCCTCTACGAGCAATATAAACAAAAATGATATTATATGTGCAGCAGCAGGCATGCTTCATAGACGATCTGAACTAATCCTCTGCGGATACAAATGACTTGGCCGGCTCTCAATCTAAAACATGACGTATTTCATATGACTTCTTACCAGAATGTCCAAATTGGCACACAGCTGCGCAAGAGATGTGTACAGTGGTACCTCGGGTTACATATGCTTCAGGTTACATACGCTTCAGGTTACAGACTCCACTAACCCAGAAATAGTACCTCAGGTTAAGAACTTTGCTTCAGGATGAGAACAGAAATCGTACTCCAGCGGCGCGACAGCAGCGGGAGGCCCCATTAGCTAAAGTGGTGCTTCAGGTTAAGAACAGTTTCAGGTTAAGAATGGACCTCAGGAACAAATTAAGTACTTAACCCGAGGTACCACTGTACTATAGAAACCAGATTTGCAACATCATGTCTAACGCACGTGTCCATCAAGCATGTTGTTTGAATGTGCATCAAGGTGATAGGACATGTTACCTTGAAGGTACATTCTCCTTTGGGAGGAAGGGTGAGATATGAATGCAACAAAACACAATAAACAAGAGTGTGCCAGGGTGCGTGGAGTGGGAATATGCTTCTTGGACCCCCTCCCACCCTATATCCTAGGACTGAGCACTGACCTCCTGCATACCTTCCCACACTTTGAAGCCAAAATCCGGGACACTATCTTCCCGGGCACCATCTTCCTGCTTTTTATCCTGAGAGCATGGTGGTCTTTTGGGCTCCTTCAGGCTCTGGGGAGGGTCTTCTGGCAAGCCATGAGGACTCTCCCGCCATTTCTGGTTAGAATGATTTATTCTCTTCCCCTTTTTAAAGAAGAAAATTATGCTTGTGTCTTTGTTGCAGCCCACCCTGACTGGCCCAGATTCAGACCAGCTGAATGAAGGCCATTGTTGTTGAGCTGTTAGTAGAGTTCTGCCATGAAAGAGATATTAAAAACATATTAATAGAGCTCATCCAAGTAAACAAGTATAAAAGTGCTGACATGTAGCTTTGTAAAACATCATTTCAGCTATCAAGAACTATGTGTTTCCTTGGGTTGCCGGAGCATTTGGCATATTGTTTCATGAAATGGAATCCTTGGACCAGCCCATTCATGACCTCGTGATGCTGACAAGTTCCCAGTTCACATGGCGAATGCCACCTACGCAACTGGTGGTGTGCTTCATGTTCTATGAATGTTGACAGTTCATCTGCCTTTGAGTCAAAAATGAATCTTTGGTTTGAACGGATCCATCCTAGACCTTCTGCTTCAGTCTTCAATTTGAAGAGGCTGGGTTAGAGCCCATCTTTGTGTCTTGCCTCACTTAATCCCTGTCTTCAGAGGGTTCTGGGAAATGTAAATTTAAATGCAGAAATGCCCAGCTCACAAAGCCACCACCAAGGAACATGCAGAACCCTCACTGGTCAGTTTTGCCAGGCATAGCAAAACTCCTGCTGCTTCCTTTGATTTTCCAATGTTCTCTGAAATGTCCTGTCTAGAGAGCCAGATTCTTACCACCCTCTCAAAGCTAAATAAAGAATAGTTTTGGCAAGCTTATCCAGGAATCTGTGTGGGGGACACTGTCCTATGACAAGTGCTGAAATAGTGAGGAGGCCATAGCTCAGGTATAGGGTATCAGCTCTGCTTGCAGGAAGTCAAGCAGGTTCAATCCCTGGCCTCTCTAGGTAGCACTAGGAGAGACACTCTGTCTGAAATCCTGGAGAGGAACTGCCAGTCAATGTGGATAATACTGAGCTACATGGACTCGATTGGTCTGGAGACAGTATATGCCAGCTTTTGGTGCCATTTTCTGTAAGTGGAATGCTGGGGTGATCAAACTTTTCCAAAGTGTTTTTAACAGTCCCTGTTTCCCAGAAATGTGACCCAACATACTGTTTAAAAAGTTAAGGAAATAATAAAAGAATCCACTGAACAATTATTAAATTATAACAACACAACAAGACATAAGAAGTAAAAAAACCAACTGAGATCACACATGGGTGAAGGGGAGGGAGTATAGGGGGATTTATAATATTATTTATAATATAAATTTTTTAATATAAAATTTCTAATTGTGTTGTATTTATATACAGCAAACAGAAGTCCAGAGCAATTAGGTATATTTTACTTTAGTTAACTATGTAATAGGCTTATGTTAGAAAACGAATATGGATTTTGAATTTGATGTTTGTAATTTTTCTTTTTTCGGTTTTGGAAATAAAACAAACAAACAAACAAACAATAAACTATATTGTTACAAAAGTTGAGTGCTGCCCCCACTCTCTGCTGAGCAATAGCAAGATCCCGGGGTTCCAGGCACTCACCCAGGGTCTGTGTTTCTTTGGAGAACTGAGACTATCGTAGCTTTAAGAAATAGGGTTTGTTCACCTATTTAAATCTTCAGTCTGCATGGAGGGAGTCCATATTTTACAGCATGGTCATTTCAAGAGAGAGGGACGCAGGTGGCGCTGTGGGTTAAAGCCTCAGCACCTAGGACTTGCCGATCGAAAGGTCGGCGGTTCGAATCCCTGTGGCGGGATGCGCTCCCGCTGCTCGGTCCCAGCGCCTGCCAACCTAGCAGTTCGAAAGCACCTCCGGGTGCAAGTAGATAAATAGGGACCGCTTACCAGCGGGAAGGTAAACGGCGTTTCCGTGTGCGGCTCTGGCTCGCCAGAGCAGCGATGTCACGCTGGCCACGTGACCCGGAAGTGTCTCCGGACAGCGCTGGCCCCTGGCCTCTTGAGTGAGATGGGCGCACAACCCCAGAGTCTGTCAAGACTGGCCCGTACGGGCAGGGGTACCTTTACCTTTACCTTTTACATTTCAAGAGGGGCTTGTCCCCCGCAGCAATGCAACCCTGGAGTCCAAGGCATCCCTCCCAGCCAGCCTTCAGCCAGCCTGCCCAAGATGGATCCCACTCTTTTTTCTCCCTTCTTCTTCCCAGAACACCCTGCTAAAAACTCTCTTTTTCTGTCACCGCAATGGCCTTGTATTGTTTCTTAATGGCCCTAGCTTGGCCAGGACGTTTTGCATAGGCTAACCCAGGAATTCCTCTGCAGCTTGTATGTCTCCCTTCACACCCCAAATAATCAAAATCATCCCATTTATTAATTTCTAGGGTATAAAAAATCTATTAACAAGAGATTGAGCTTGGGACCTTCTCCTTTCCAGGCATGTGCTTGACCACTGAGTTACAACCCTTCTCCTCCCAAAAGTACCTGGTGAAGATACCTGGCTTTACGCATAATATCTCTAATTAGAAGTTTGCTGACATGAAAGGAAAGACATTTTTGACAGCGTAGAATGCAACTTTTACAAAAAAAAAAGTGGAGTGGGGAGAGAAACTACTGGAAAAAAACTTGCACATTGGTTTTTGTACAGCCACTGGACAAGGGAGGCTTTGGTTGGCTTCTGCTTGCTTGTGGCTGAATTTTGCCAATAAACAGATCTGTAGTCCAAGCATATGTTTCTCTTTTAGACTAATGGAGCTCTTGCAGGACCTTTTCCTCCCCGAGAGAAAACAGAGAGTGGAGAGTTGGACAGCAAAAGCCACCAGCAGCCGCAGCAGTTCTGTAATACAAATTGCAGAGATGCAACAGCAATTGTAGCTAATTTTCAGCTTGTTGTTGTTTAAAAAAAGATCCCTTTAGTTCCTGACCAACCCATCCACTTTGGGCCAGTTCCGACATAACATTCTGCAGCTCCCAGATGCCTTCTGTTGCTCTTTCCTGGGCTGCATCACTTGTGGAAGGTGGTCTGGACTTGCATCCACAGTGAGGGCACTCTAAGGCAGCCTTTCCCAACATAGGTAAAAGGTAAAAGGTAAAGGACCCCTGACCATTAGGTCCAGTCGTGGCCGACTCTTGGGTTGCGGCGCTCATCTCACTTTATTGGCCGAGGGAGCCGGCGTACAGCTTCCGGGTCATGTGGCCAGCATGACTAAGCCGCTTCTGGCGAACCAGAGCAGCGCACGGAAACGGTGTTTACCTTCCCGCCGGAGCGGTACCTATTTATCTACTTGCACTTTGACGTGCTTTTGAACTGCTAGGTTGGCAGGAGCTGGGACCGAGCAATGGGAGCTCACCCCGTCACGGGGATTTGAACCGCCGACCTTCTGAACAGCATGTCCTAGGCTCTGTGGTTTAACCCACAGTGCCACCCGCATCCCAACACGGTGCCCTACAAATGCTTTGCGCCCAACTCCTATCATAGGCTCACCTAGCAGGGTGCCCTCTGGGGGTGAACCCCCCCCCCCACATTTTCAAGGCAGGGGCTGGATCCCCTCAAAATTCCATGGCGGCCAAGCGTGCACACCTCACTTCCACATGCCAAGCAGTGTGCTTGCGCCACTTACATGCCTGAAGGGCATTATATATATTTTTTAACTGATCAACATAATTTGGTGCTGGAGCACAATTGTGTTTCCACCTGGCTCATAGCAGAGCTCCTTTTCCCCACATAAAAATCCAGCAATGTCTGACCCCCACAGGCAAGTCCAAATCTGTGTTTGAGGAAAACCTCATTCTGTTGAAGGGGTGGAAAGTCGTGGCGAACTCTGGGGTTGCGGCGCTCATCTCGCTTTATTGGCTGAGGGAGCCAGCATACAGCATCCGGGTCATGTGGCCAGCATGACTAAGCCGCTTCTGGTGAACCAGAGCAGCGCACGGAAACGCTGTCTACCTATTTATCTAATTGCACTTTGAGGTGCTTTCGAACTGCTAGGTTGGCAGGAGCAGGAACCATGACTGGACCATTCATGCCAGAAAGTGTGCCTGGGACTGCAACCTTCTGTCACTTCAGTTTCCATCTCAAGCTTCCTATTTCTTTTAAAAAGGCTTCTGCATCACGCTGTATCTAAATGGTACCAGCTTCCTCATCCCTGCATAATAAGATAGAAGTCTCTCCAATACAGTGGCACCTTAGTTTAAGAACAGCCCTGTATAAGAACTACAATGGTACCTCGGGTTAGGTACTTAATTTGTTCCAGAGGTCCGTTCTTAACCTGAAACTGTTCTTAACCTGAAGCACCACTTTAGCTAATGGGGCCTCCTGCTGCCGCCGCACTGCTGGAGCACGATTTCTGTTCTCATCCTGAAGCAAAGTTCTTAACCCGAGGTACTATTTCTGGGTTAGTGGAGTCTGCAACCTGAAGCATATGTAACCTGAAGCATATGTAACCCGAGGTACCACCGTATTTGGTTTAAGAACTCCGCAAAACCGGAAGTAGTGTCCTGGTTTGCGAACTTTACCTCGGTCTAAGAATGCAAGCTGAACGGTGGAAGGGCACTGGTGGTGGGAGACCTCATTAGGGAAAGTGCGCCTCGGTTTAAGAACAGTTTCAGTTTAAGAATGGATTTCCGGGACGGATTAGGTTCATAAACTGAGGTACCACTGCATTTTAAAAATCTATTGCAGGAAAGATGAGCCAGTGTGGGAACTACCATGTTGAAGAACCGCCCTCTGTTTCTGTGATGTTGCGAATGAAATTAAAGAAGAAAAATGCAAAGAATTAAGCAGCAGAGGTCTGTTTCATGTCTGTTTCTGCTACAAAGGCATGAGAGATGTGTATGAGAAGAGGATTTGTCTAGTTCAGAGCTCCAAGGCCAGCCCATCCAATGTTCAGAACCTGACCAGACTGTCAGCTGAATCATATTTCAGCACCGGTGACATAATGGCCTATTTCAGTGCATCTGAGGTTAGCAGCCTTATTTAGGAGACACACAGGGCAGGCAGCATGTGCTCCTGCAGCTCCCTGGGAAGAGGGCTTGATTGTTAAACTACTCTGGAACTGTAGCTCTAGGAACAGAATAGGGGTCTCCCTGTTGTGGTTATTAATATTGCACTTTTGGAAGCGATAGAATAAATAAAAACTTACTCTTATTGAAATAAAAACTGTCTATTCCAAAAATATGGTTCAAAAGCTTTACTTAACAGAACATGTTCCAAAACAGACACTCAAAGCAGTAATGTTACATTACAATAGTTGCAGAGGGCCTTCTCGGTAGTGGCACCTGCCCTGTGGAACGCCCTCCCATCAGATGTCAAAGAAATAAACAACTATCAGACTTTTAGAAGACATCTGAAGGCAGCCCTGTTTAGGGAAGCTTTTAATACTGGATGAATCATAGTATTTTAATATTCTGTTGGAAGCTGCCCAGAGTGGCTGGGGAAATCCAGCCAGATGGGTGGGCTATAAATAATAAATTATTATAATATTATGATTATGATATCATGTTTCTTGATATCACAATATCATGTCCAGGCACAGGTTCAGCATCTTAAAAATATGAAATATGAAATAACTTTATCCAGAACTCGAATCTATCTCTCCAAACAGCCTGCATTCCAGCCTGAGGCTGTTTTCCTGGAGAGAATCGTTAGCAGCATCCTTTCTCTTCAGCAGCTTTCAGAGAGAGAACAAAATGGAGATTTGCAACTGAATACTCCCCATGTGATCTAGAGTTAAACACCTTGCGACAATGGTGATTCCTAGAAACTGGCATTCAGAGGCACGCTGCCTCCAACAGAACATAACCATTGTGGCTCATAGCCCCTGATAGCCCTGTTGTTTAGTTGTTTAGTCTTGTCTGACTCTTTGTGACACCATGGACCAGAGCACGACCAGAGCACTCCTGTCTTCCACTGCCTCCCGCAGCTTGGTCAAACTCATTTTGCCTAATCCTCTTTTCAAATCATCCAAGTTGTTGACTATCACTTCAACAATGCGTGCCATGTGAAGAAGTACATTATTTTGTCTGTCCTGAATTTCCCAACATTCAGCATCATTGGATGTCCACAAGTTCTAGTAGTATGAGAGGAGAAAAAGCTCCCCTCTGTCCACTTTCCCCATGCCACGCACAATTTTACACACCTCTATCATGTCTCCTCTATTGTCTTTAGCTGGGTTTGTGCATTATCAAGAGCCCTTTCTCCCTCCGGGCTATCATTGTTAGGCCAATTGAATTCCACTCACCATATCATACTTCAGAAACTAACCCATTTTCTCTCTCGGCCTGCCCTTCTCCACACACAATGAATGGTGTTTGCATGACATGCATTTCCCAGAGGCTAACCCGACACGACCCTGAGCCAAGCCATATAAATCACAAAGTGACTTCATAAATAGGAATCCATATAATAGTAGCTGCCCTGGCCAGGAATAAGCAAATAAGAAATCCAGAGACTGAACTATGGGAGTCATGGACCATTAGCGTTTCATATTGTTTTCAGACACAATCATTTATATTTTTTTAAAAGGAAGGAACATGGATACATTCCCAACAATCCAGGCACCATTGTTGTGTAGGACAAGAAATGGCATCCAGATTAATCTCAACACTCTACTGAGACTTTTTGAGACAGTCTAGCCTGGTGCTGGCCCAAGCTCTTTGGCATGTGGACATGCCAAGTCCAATGTGGGGGAAATTGCTGTCTGATTGCCAAATGATAGAGAGGGAGAGGGAGCTATAGGTGCCTGAATGCAGTGTTTCCTCTAGTCTTGGATTGGGGAGACCTCTTTCAGCCTGATGGATACATTCCTTTCTGGACAACCTTCTGGGGTCCTTATTCTAGCGGTGGGCAAAAGTGACACAGCAATAGATGTGAATGTTACCTTTATATGGTAGGCACACTCATTCTCAAACACACCCTTTCTATAACCCATCTAGGCAGGCAAGAGGCAAAGTCCATTGATGCATTCCAGGTAGGCAAAAACTCTCAAGGAGGTTGTGAAACAGGGACGGTAAGGCGTAGATAGAGAGATCTTGAGAGCCGCATTGGCCATTGGACCAGAGGTGACCTTGCTTTATTCCAATAATGGGGAACATGGTTGGACTAGATCATCCTTAGGGTCCCTTCCAACTCAACTATTCTGTGATTCTATGCGGCCCTCCAGATGTTATTGAACTACAGCTCCCCTCATCCTTGATCACTGGTCTTGCTGGCCAGGGCTGATGGGAGTTGGAGTTCCCACCGTTGCTGTAGTTTATGAAGCAGGACAAGGCAGGAGAATGCAAGCAGACAAGTCATCAAGGGCACAAACATGACTTGATACTATGAATAGCCACAGTGGTGCTCCTCAGGTGCTGCTTGGCTATGGCTTCCATCTTCCCTGAACATGATCATGTTGACTGCGGCTGATGGGAGTAGGAATCTAACAACATCTAGAAGGCACCACAATTGTTACCCCTATTTTAAACTACTGCTACTACTAATTTGTATATGAGGAACAATATCAGTCTTTCCTGTTCTTGCTAGTAGGTGTGCTCGTCTCTGCCTTCTAATTCTATTATGCTAATTAAGTACAGACAGGGAATATGTGCAGATAGCTATGTGTGCACCTCGCTGTTGTTTTTTGTAATCCTCATTCAAGAAGTGTGCAGAAGCGCACAATTGTGAATTTCCTTGCCCAGTTTTCTGGTTTTGCACAAATCGGAAGGATCAAAAGAGACTCTCTCTCTCTCTCTCTCTCTCTCTCTCTCTCTCTCTCTCTCTCTCTCTCCTCTTTGTGTGTGTGTGTATGTGTGTGTGAGAGGGGGGGAGGAGAAGGAGAGAGGCTAAGCTCCTGTGGCACCCTCACTAGCGTGCTGGAAAAGAAATGAAAGCAATCGTAAATTCTCAGCGCACGATTTTCAGATTGCTATCTGATACATTTGATGTAATTTTTTTTAAGGTGGCTTGCTTGTGCAGTTTTCAGGTTTTGTGCAAACTGGAAAGATCAAAAAGAGACAATAATAATAATTTGTTCAGGTAAAAGGTAAAGGTAAAGGTACCCCTGCCCGTACGGGCCAGTCTTGACAGACTCTGGGGTTGTGCGCCCATCTCACTCAAGAGGCCAGGGGCCAGCGATGTCCGGAGACACTTCCGGGTCACGTGGCCAGCGTGACATCGCTGCTCTGGCGAGCCAGAGCCGCACACGGAAACGCCGTTTACCTTCCCGCTGGTAAGCGGTCCCTATTTATCTACTTGCACCCGGAGGTGCTTTCGAACTGCTAGGTTGGCAGGCGCTGGGACCGAGCAGCGGGAGCGCACCCCGCCGCAGGGATTCGAACCGCCGACCTTTCGATCGGCAAGTCCTAGGCGCTGAGGCTTTAACCCACAGCGCCACCTGCGTCCCAATCTGTTCAGGAGCACACCAGAAATACGTACAGGCACAGCCAGAAAAGAAATAAAAGCACCGAGGAAGGAGCGTGCATGGAAAGGATAATTGCAGAAAATGACCCATCCCAAAACTCCAAAACAGTCTATGACCCAGAGTGCTTTAGAACCCAGTTTCTCCTAATTTATTGGATTACCCCTGCATAGGGTAAACCCAGATTTATAGGGGGGAAGCAGATTGGTGGGTTTTGAGAGTAACATCTTGTGGACTACATAAATTGAATGGGAACAAAACAAACAAATACACACATTAAACTTCAGCATAGACCGGGCTCTCAAAGATCTAAGTGACAGGTCAGGGACAGAAAGAATCAGATGGTCCTTAAGTTATCCAAGCTGTTAAGTTTGTAAATTAATTACGAAACCCTTGAACTTGACCTGGTAGCATAGGAGCAGCCTGGGCTTCTGTTCCTCTGTTCTTACCCCCACCCAAAAAGCTGAAGCACATTGTGAAATATGAGCAGGTTTTAGATCTGGATGGAGGACAGCCATACCAAAGGCTGGGCAAGAAAGAACCAAAAGAAACTGATCCAGATAGAGGAGATCCTCATCAAACAAAAGCCTGCTTGAGAGGATAGTCTGGTCACACGGCTCACAGTAATTGGGTTGCATGGACTAAAGGTTCAGCGTGGAAGAAATACGCAATGAAAGCATCTGCAAAGAAGCAGAATACTGACTGTGCCTGCACAGACTCAGACCAAGGAGCAGGGATTTTTTTCCAGCCAGAACTCAGTTCCGGCACCTCTCAGCTGAGTGTGATTTCCATTCTAAGAGAAGAAGGGAAGCATTCATGGTGAGTTCCGGTACCTCTTTTTCTAGAAAAACAGCACTGCCAAGGAGTGTTTCTTAGCCATAGAAGAACTTTAGAAAGAAGTGAGACTGTTCATAATACAACGGAGCACAGATTTTTATTCTGAAACAGGCAGGTATGAACTTGGTCAACATTTTAAAGTGCCCTTATATAGTACATCCCTGCCAGGATATGAGGAAGTCCTGTGTTACCTGGGTGCACCGACTCATCCACAGAAATAGGCTTTGGGGGCTGAGTGATGGTATAAAAAGGTCCTCAATCCACAGTAGATACCCTACAGCAGTGTTTCCCAAACCTGAGTCTCCAACTGTTTTGAACTACAGTTCCCATCATCCCTGCTAGCTAGGGATGATAGGAGTTGTAGTCTAACAACAGCTGGAGACCCAAGTTTGAGGAACACTGCCCTACGGCATTGGTAGACACCCTGGTACCCTCCAGATGTTGCTGGACTACAGCTCCCATCATCCATGACCATTGACCATGCTGATGGGAGTAGTCATTCTGAACATCTGGAGGACTTCAGGTTGCCTACACCTACACCTTTCACACAACGCAATCAAGAACTGTGTTTTCTGCTCCCACTTAGAGGGGAGGTTTTGTTTGGAAAGTTCTGTAAGTGAATCCACCCCTTTCTTTTAGGCTGAAGCTTTTAAGTGGATGCCTGAAGCTGGCTCTCACCACTGCTGAAGACCTTTGGCCCATCCCTGGCTTGTTTGATCAACAATAAAGCAATGGACGAGGCTGCTCGTTGACCTTGCAGCTGATCATGAAACTGTCACAAGAGATTTATGCACTGAAGTCAGGCACAAATCTAATATTTAATCATCATTAAAGCCACGGAAGTTTGACAGAAATCAGTTAAGCGCAGCATGCCCATCTCAAAGGCGTTCCACGCAGATTCCCTTCATAGAAATCCATCATCTGCAATGAGATAAGCATCCAGCGAAAGCAAAACATGTTTGCTTGAGTAAACATGGCTTACATCAGAGCTGTTACAATACCTGCATTATAGTGAGCCAGTCCACTGCCCTATCTAGCTCAGTGTTGTCTACACTCCTCCCTCCATGATTTACCTCCCAGCCATACCCAAAGATGCTAGAGATTTACTCTGGGAGCTTCTGAATGTAAAGACGATGCTCTACCACTGAGCTATGACCCTTCTGCTCCACAGATCTCTTTTCACCCCCCCCAAAAAAAACTTGAAGTAGGTACAAATTTGGGTACTGTTCAGGTTTCAGTTTGATGGGACTTACAGTTCATAGATAATGCCAAATTGGCCTTGGCCCAGTACAGTGGTACCTCAGGTTACACATGCTTCAGGTTACATATGCTTCAGGTTACAGACTCCACTAACCCAGAAATAGTACCTCGGGTTAATAACTGCTTCAGGATGAGAACAGAAATTGTGCTCCGGTGGTGCAGCGGCAGCAGGAGGCCCCATTAGCTAAAGTGGTGCTTCAGGTTAAGAACAGTTTCAGGTTAAGAACAGACCTCTGGAACGAATTAAGTACTTAACCCAAGGAACCACTTTATACCTGAAGGAGCGTCTCCATCGCCATCATCCAGCCCAGACACTGAGGTCCAGTACCGAGGGCCTTCTGGTGGTTCCCTCACTGCAAGAAGTGAGGTTACAGGGAACCAGGCCTTCTCGATGGTGGCGCCTGCCCTGTGGAACACCCTCCCATCAGTTGTCAATGAAATAAACAACTATCTGACTTTTAGAAGACATCTGAAGGCAGCTGGAAGTTTTTAATGTTTTGATGTTTTTGTTGTTTTTAATATTTTGTTGGAAGCCAGCCCCAGATGGGTGGGGTATAAATAGATGATGATGATTTGGGGGTGGGGGGTATTCTTGGTTCTTTTCTCTGTGCAAGTGGCTTTTACCTCCAACATAGGGCTGGTGTTACTGCAAGGGTTATCTTGTTCCAGGCTGGGGCCTGCAGGTGACACTAATAAAACTTGACAGGGCAACAGGGCCATGGTCAGCTCACTCCAGAGTCACCCCCTTTCTCTCTCTCTCTAGATCCCTTTTTCCCTCCACCAACCCTTACCTTTCTCCCTCTGCCACCCCTTTCCCCAGCCTCTCTCCATCTCTCTTTGTCTCTCTGCCTCTCCTTTCTCCCTCTACAGGATGGAAATGTAGCAGTTCGCCTGGAAACAGAGCTTCCTCTTGCAGTGGCTTGATTGACTCCAGCAGGCAAGGTGAGGTTGGAGCCAAGGGGGAGAGGCTGTGGGGCAGAAAGACATGTGCCACAGGTGGGATCCAGCTCAAGGGGTGGTGGTTCCCAATCCCTTGCTCATGTAGCTCTGTTGTCAGCCTAGATGGAAAGCACTCTGCTTTTGATCGTATTTGACAGTTTGCCTCGCCTTGTTTTCAGTATTTGGCAAGATCCGACAGATGATTGGCAGCAGCAGTCAGTAACGGACAGCAAGCATGCTGTAACAATCAATATTTGACAGGATCTGATAGATGACTTGGCACAGAATGCAGTAAAGTATATGTTCGTTCCATTCATTCATCCACCCATCCAATGAAAAGAGTTGGGTTTCCAACCCAGTCGTCCAGTTTCTGTTCTAAAAACGCAGATGTCAGGTTTCATCATCAGAACCAAGGCTTTGAAATCTATCATATATTGAAATTTCATTTCAGCTCTAGGCATTGCTCCTCTTCATTCAATCATTCTTCTGTCAAACCTCAAAGGAAACCCCCATACCGTACCAGTAACATTAGAAGCTGCTTATGTACTGCATCAAACCACTGGTTTTTCTAGTTCATTATTGTGTATAATGAGAATCCTGGGAGCCAGCTGGGGTGACTGGGGGATGGGCACATTCAGCTTTTGATTCTCCACCCCTGTTGTATATTTGCAGCTCTCCAGAATCTCAGGCAGCCATACCTGGTGCTTTGCATCTTCTGTAGGCAAACCTGAGTCCCACCTGAGTTATAAATCTCTTCCCCATAGAGGTCATGTAGTAAATGCGCTCAACTCCCATGATACTGCCCATTCAAAAGCTATCAGGCAAGAATGGCTTAAAGACCAGGACTTTTCATATTTTATGGACAATCCTTGTGGTGCTGTGAGCCAAACGAGGTGTGAGAGATCCGTGGTTGGGACCTACTCTGGGTTTCCAAAGCACATTAGCAGCCCTATGCAGGACAGATCAGATACGTACATAGTAAGAAATTGCATTTGGGACTGGCCCTAAGTCCCACTAAAACCATATGGGGTGCATTCAGATGTGGGGAATATTGTGAGTTTTCCTGGTTGTAAATGCTAGGGCTTCCGTCCAGGGTTTTTTTTACCTTCCTTCCACCCTGCAGTAGCTGTTGTGTTATGCAACTGTGGCTTGTTGACTGATATACTGCCATATCACACTAAATATCATCCACACCTGTGGGCTTCCTGTGACACAACAAACTTCCTTGGACAACATTGTCATCCCCCCCCACTTTGTTCCCCTGTGAGCCCCCCATGAAAACAGCAGGAAAGAAATGTATGCCAGTATAATGCACCAAATGTTGTCTCTTTGCTCCTGTGATTTCCAAGGCTAAGGGGACTGCAAATGACCCCCCACCCCAAATCAAATGACGAATGCTAAATTCAATTACAGTGGTACCTCGCAAGACGAATGCCTCGTAAGACGAAAAACTCGCAAGACGAAAGAGTTTTTTGTTTTTTGAATTGCTTCGCAAGACGAATTTCCCTATGGGCTTGCTTCGCAAGACGAAAACGTCTTGCAAGTTTGTTTCCTTTTTTGAGCCTTTTTTGAGGTTTTTGAAGACTTTGGTGATTTTTGAAGCTTTTCCAAAACTTCTTTTGCAGCCATTTGGTAAGTTAAACTTTTAAAACTTTTTGGGGGGTTTTTGGATTTTGGGTTGGAATCCGTGCTTCGCAAGACGAAAAATTCGCAAGATGAAAAAACTCGCAGAAGAATTAATTTCGTCTTGCGAGGTACCACTGTACTTTTGTGGGAGAGGCTTTTATGTCGTGTGAAAGTTGAAATATAATGCAGAAATTAGCTGGGGAAATAGGATAAACTGCCCTGTGAAGGCAACCATGGCCTCAAGTTAATTGCAGCTAAGAGCCAAAGTAGAATCGTAGAACTATAGATGAAACAATAGGTAATAAGTGGTATAATTAACCATCCTCTCCCCCCCCCCCCGACTGTATCCCTGATCTGAATTGGCTGCTTTTAGCTAAGAACTACCTCTTGCCCATCGTACATCCTGATGTGGATCTCTGATCCTCAGTTTGACCATGAATCAAATTCCGCTGATCTCAAATGAAATAACTCATTCTTTTAAGGGTTGGAGGCTAGGGATGGGTGAATATGTCAATTATGGTTTCTCCCAGTTTCTCACTCCACCCCCCCCCCAGTCATACGTCCAGCTCTCCACAGTTCCACATCATTTTGTGATTTTTTTAAAGGTCCCCATGAAAACCCACCAGTGCTTTACTGAGAATTTCTCCTAATACACTCCTGTGAGTTGGAGGGGGGTGGGACTCAATTGCTGAAGTAGTCAAGCCAGATTCTTACTCAGTTAATGGGCCTAAGTGTGGGTCGTTAGTACAACAAAGGAAGCTGCTCTGTGCCACAGGGCAAATGGGTGGGCTCCCTTCTCACCTGGCTGGTAGAGAGAAAGACAAAAGCCAGGGCGGGCGTGAGGCAGGCAGAAGCCTGAGAGGTGAGAGCCATACTTGATTTCTGCTAGAATCCAAGGCTATGACTCTGGGAGAAGCCAGACCTAGGTAAAGGTAAAGGGACCCCTGACCATTAGGTCCAGTCATGGACGACTCTGGGGTTGTGGCGCTCATCTCGCTTTACTGGCTGAGGGAGCGGGCGTACAGCTTCCGGGTCATGTGGCCAGCATGACTAAGCCGCTTCTGGCAAACCAGAGCAGCGCACGGAAATGCCGTTTACCTTCCCACCAGAGTGGTACCTATTTATCTACTTGCACTTTGACATGCTTTCGAACTGCTAGGTTGGCAGGAGCAGGGACTGAGCAACGGGAGGTCACCCCGTCGCGGGGATTCGAACCGCTGACCTTCTGATTGGCAAGTCCTAGGCTCTGTGGTTAACCCAAAGCGCCCAACTGGGGTATTAATGCTGTGAGCCCCTCCATCGTAGGCTCAGGTTGCATATATGCATAAATAAACCATTTATCATAAACATACCACAGTTTCCACTGTCCCTTCATGCCAAGGAAACCAAATCCTGGGTAAACCCCTGGAACCCCTGAGCATATGTTTACATGCAATGTCCCCTAGCACACACATTTTTGCAAAGCAATTTGCCCTAGTAGAATGCGTTTTCATGTTTTTTTACACTATGTTGTACTATTTCATGCATCCCACCCCCACCTGCCTGCCCGCAAAGTATCTGTATTTTGCACACATTGCCTGGCTGGAGAACAACATGGCAAAACTTGTAGACGTATATGGTTCAAGTATTGTTTTGCAAAATGCAAATTAAGTAAGTTCACCTTTAAATGTGAACTGCATCAAATTTCTCCACCATCCCAGTTTGAAGCCTCTATGCGTTGTTCATTCTTAATTTGATGAGAAGCGGTTGCCCTGCATGATCTATTGCACAAAGCCGCCCAAAAAGAAGAGGTGGAAAATAAAGCAATCTGTATGCACAGAGTGTTTCATATCCCTTATTCATTTTCAGAGTTCCTGAAGTTACTGAAGCAGAAAGTACAAGATCAGGACAGGGGGAAAGAGTGTCATCAGGATGCCATCCCATATGCTTGGCATGTCTCAGGAAATGAGCCTCGCCATCTGTGAAAAGCAGTTGTGGGACAAAACGTTAAGTTGCACAATTGCTGTTAAGATACTGGGTGATGTAACCATCCCTTCCGTGATTTTAATTCATTTGGAACTGCCGGCGGCTTCCCTTTGGGAATACAACACTCAGTACAAAATATTGCTGAGAGGCCCTCAAAACCATGAACAAAGCAAGCGACAGGTACCAGTTTTTGATGGATTGCGGAGAATTGCACTAAGTAGAAGCCCTGCAATAAGTCAAATCTGTATACAGAAGGTTAGAAGCTAAGAACATAAGAGTAGCCCTGGAGCACATATAAGCTTCTTGGTTTTCAATATGTGGCCTAAAGTTTCAGATTTAACCTCCTGCTCAGAAACTTCAGGAGAAGAACAACCTCAGCACAGGGGGATAGAATAAAAATAAAAGGCCGTTTCTGAGCTTTTACCATTAGCTTCACCCACATGTTCATCATTCCACCCTGATCCACCAGATGCCATCCCACACCTTGGCTTTTCCACCTTGGCCTAAACCACCAAGTCCCACCTTCTCATTGATGACACTCCAAGCTCTGCCAGGTTCTGAGTCTCAGAAGACTAGTCAACCTTAAGTGTTTATGTGTGGGATTCTTCTAAGCAGCTTTATTCTGATCTAGCAAATGCTAGGATCAAGTCAAGGATCTGTCAAATTAAACAGAATATGTAACTACATCAACAGACCTTCCAAATATAATTGGAAGCCAGTCAGTTGACAACCCAGTCAGATGGGCGGAATATAAGTAATAAAATTATTATTATGGAATAGGACATCCCTATTTTCTTTGGAGAAATGTTTTGCATCTGCAAAAAGATATTACAATTTCATTTCTTCATAAGCAAGAGGAAATTGGGATTTCTTTTCTTTTTTTGCCCCCAGTCTGAAACTGGAATGGCAAAATGACTGAGCTGTTTCCTGTCACGTGGTTTCCCCTCTCCTCCCCTTTCAGCAATATTATTTTAAGCAATAAATCTGTTTGTTTTCTCTGTCCACTGAGATAACAGCTGAATGTTTTGTCTGCACAGAGCTAGCTTTCATGAGCTGCTGGAAGATTCAAAACTGATTTCTGATTCTAGGAATGCCAGTCCAATGAAAGGAGTAATTTATCAAGCTGTGAATGGGACGTTCCTGAGAAAAGAACTTCTTGGAATAACAAGGTTCCCAACATTTAGGGAGATGAAGGCAAGTTCTGCTTTCGTGGGGTGTAGGGGTAAGTTTCTCTGTCAAGCAAATGTTCCAGCTAACATAGAAAGATACATACCGAGATACCGTATTAGCCTTTAGCCCCTAGTGGTTGTTGGATTCCAACTCCTGCTGTCCCTGATTGATCATTGTTATTTACTGAGTTGAATAGGATCCAAAATGCAGCAGTCTGATTGGTCCTAGAACAATAGGATTCAGAATGCAGCAGTCTGATTGGTCCTAGAACAGTGCAGCAGTATGATTGGTCCACAGGAGCCACCCAATCCAGCTCCAGGTGGAAGTGAATCCACAACCTGATTGGCCTACAGGAGAATCCCGGAATTAGCCAATCACGTGGGGTCCATTGTGTAAATAATGTATATAAAGCAGATATTGTGGGGGAACTTCCATTCCTCCTCACCACTATGAGCTGAATAAAGAGCATGAAATCCACTCTCGACTCCCGAGTATATTTCAGTCATGCTTGCGGAGGCTGATGGGAGCTGCAATACAGCAACATCTCGAGGTTCACAGGTTCCCCATCCTTGACATAGTTAGTGACAGTAGGCGGCCATGCTAAATTCAGCAGGGTACATTTCTGAGTAAACATGCCTAGGATTGAGTTGTTGTTGGTCTGTCTTGAGAGACAGTGGAGTGACTCTCCAGGGGTGAAGTCAAACCATTGAATTAGCAGCACCAAAGTCACCTCTCAGGGGTGCAAGTCTAGGCAATGTATATGGAGGGGGTCCTGGGCCACCTAGATGACAAGACACTCCCCTCAGCCTCGCTTACACATGGCTCCCAGTGGGGCCACACCAGCCGTGCTGCCCTAAAGCTACCTCTGTAGACATGCCCCAGTCCCCATCCTTCGTCCAGAAAGGCAAGTGGTATGATTATAATTCAAGGATATATTCCAACTAGGTAAAATAACTAGAGGAAAGCTAGGCAGAGTCTCAAGGGTTGGGAGGGCCTGAGGTTACCCACCCCTGGCACAACAAATAAAGAAGACCATGAATGCAATAGCACTTTCTTGCCATGACTGAGATCCATATTTTGTGGCTTAGGGCCCTCGTCTTTACGGGACTGCCTCTCCTGGTATGCCCCACTGAGGACCTTGAGGTCCATGAATAATCATAGTTTAGAGGTCCCAGGCCCTAAGGAAGTCAGATTATCCTCCCCCAGGGCCAGGGCCTTCTCAGTGATGGCTCCGACCTGGTGGAATGCTCTGTCCCGTGAGACCAGGGCCCTGCAGGATTTAACTTCCTTCCATAGGGCCTGGAAGACAGAGCTATTCCGCCTGGCTTTCAATTTGAACTTAGCCTGATCTTTTATTCCCCTTCCTTCCCCCCTCCCCTTTTAATGAAGATTACCCGCTCTGGGATCCCACAAGTAATTTCTCCCCTGGTTTCCTCACTGGCCCAAATAGGACTAATTTAGCCAGCTAGCCCTGGCGATCATCTAATGTTTATTGGATGGCTTTCCACCCTAAATTGATTTTTGAATTTTGAATTTATTGTTATTCACGTTTTATACTGTATTTTATGCTGTTTTTTGTTGCATCAATTAAGTGTTTTAAATTTGTTGTTAGCCACCCTGAGCCCGGTTTTCTGAACCGGGAAGGACGGGGTATAAATAAAAAAAATTTGTTTGTTTGTTTGTTTGTTCATTGCATGAAGAAGTACATTCTTTTGTCTTGTCCCAAACCTACTTCCAGTCAGTTTCGTCCATCACATATTCCTTTAGGTTACATAACTGCAACACATACACGGGACTGTCTCTGATGACGGTTTGGAGACTTCAGCTGGTGCAGAATTGGCTAAAAACCTACTGCCAGTCAGTTTTGTCCATCACAGATTCCTTTAGGTTACATAAGTGCAACACATTCGCGGGACTGTCTCTGATGACGGTTTGGAGATATCAGCTGGTGCAGAATTGGCTAGGTGGCTCACTGACACCAGTACAGTGGTACCTCAGGGTAAGTACTTAATTCATTCCGGAGGTCCGTTCTTAACCTGAAACTGTTCTTAACCTGAAGCACCACTTTAGCTAATGGGGCCTCCTGCTGCTACCGCACTGCCGGAGCCCAATTTCTGTTCTCATCCTGAAGCAAAGTTCTTAACCTGAAGCACTATTTCTGGGTTAGAAGAG
Source organism: Podarcis gaigeae (assembly GCF_964106915.1). NCBI lineage: Eukaryota > Metazoa > Chordata > Lepidosauria > Squamata > Lacertidae > Podarcis > Podarcis gaigeae. The sequence continues at coordinate 14,260,974 of NC_139686.1, read as the reverse complement.
CCTGTAACCTGAAGTGTATGTAACCTGAAGCGTATGTAACCTGAGGTACCACTGTACACAACTTTGGGTGGTAACTATCACTCACAAAGTGACATTGACCTGCCTGAGCTTCAGTGGTTTCTATGGTAGACTGATTTAATATCGTGTTTGCCGCCCCTGCCAATAGCGCTCTAAAAAACGAATTAGACTTCAGAGGTGCTCCGACGAAAGGCTCTGCATGAGCAGGAACTGTAATTATCATTCAGCTTTCAACATGGGTCTGTGCTGGCTATAGCGTCAAAATAAACATAATTTCGTTTTGCAGGCAAAAAGAGGAAGCAGAGAGCCTTGCTTTGCCAGGAAGCTCCTTCACTGTTCCTTCATAGCATCCTGAAACAGAAACAAATAAATAAATAAATAAAACAGGCCTTTTCTGCTCCAGAGAGAGCTCTGGAAAGCTTAAAAGCTTGATTACTCTCCAGCAGAAGTTGGCTACGGAACGTTACATAAGACTCCCCAGACCTGTTGGAAGCGATTGCAATTCCCATGACAGGGAGTTTGTGATCTGGAAGCTGTGTTCGCACTTATTTCTCTCTCTCTCTCTCTCTCTCTCCTCTAACCAGGAGCAGGATTGTGCCTGTTGGCCTGTTCACCCTCCCCCTGAACCTGAGCACATTTAGTAGAACATGTGAACTGGCAGGGTGTCTGTGTGTCTAATTGCACAGTAGGATTGCCATAAGGATCAGAATCCCCAGAGCGAGCTTTCCAGAACCCTCCCATAATGCTTTGCAGCCTGCACTGCTGGGCCATCATGTGCCCAGAGTGTCACTGTCCTGCTTGCAGGCTTTCCAGAGACATCTGGTTGGCCACTATGAAAATATATAATAATAATAATAATAATAATAATAATAATAATAATAATAATAATAATAATTTATTTATACTCCACCCATCTGGCTGAGTTTCCCCAGTCACTCTAGGTGGCTTCCAATCGAGTGTTAAAAACAATACAGCATTAAATGTTAAACACTTCCCTAAACAGGGCTGCCTTCAGATGTCTTTTAAAGATAAGATAGCTGCTTATTTCCTTGACATCTGATGGGAGGGCGTTCCACAGGGTGGGTGCCACTACCGAGAAGGCCCTCTGCCTGGTTCCCTGTAGCTTTGCTTTTCACAATGAGGGAACCTCCAGAAGGCCCTCAGCGCTGGATCTCAGTCTCCGGGCTGAACGATGGGGGTGGAGACGCTCCTTCAGGTATACAGGACCAAGGCTGTTTAGGGAAGATGGGCCTTTAGCCTCATACCTTCTGACATTCTTCAGGTGAAAAGAGGGACATTTCTCTCTTCCCCCACCCTCAACTGACCCTCCTCAACCCACCTGCCTTTTTTTTTGTCTACCCCCTGTTGCAGAGCATTTCCTATCAGAAGACGGGCAAGCACTACCACTGCTGCACCAGGGGGACACAGTACACACGCCTGGGAAAACCCCTCAAACCTAATTTTATTTTATTTTATTCTTTGGCACATTTGCAAAAAGAAAAACACACAACAATAAATGCATTTTAGAAAGGGGCAAGGTTAGACACAGATGCCCAAAACATTTTATTTATTTTTTATATATACATTTTTATTGGTTTTTTTAACATATCATTTCCAACAATCATATAACGTAGCTTCTTGTCTTATACAATATTTTAGACTTCTGTCAACACCTCTGATGACTTTCCATTCTTTATCAATTATTCTGCATTTCTTAATTTCCCTATTACTCTTAATTATCATTAACTAATAATTAACATCATAGTCTTGCTTGTAATATTTCAAATAGTCCTCCTTACAGAACTTCTTGCAGTCCTACTAGCTTAATCTGCACATTGCAATTGCTTTTCAAATAGTTTGTATATTTAATCCAGTCTTCTAAGAATCTCTGGTCCCGCAAGTTTTGAATCCTTCTTGCTCATTTATTCAATTCTGCATAGTCCATCAATTTCATCTGCCATTCTTCTTTCGTCGGTAATTCTTCGTGCTTCCATTTTTGTGCCAATGATATTCTTGCTGATGTCATTGCATATAAAAACAACTTACAACCCTGTCTATTAATATCGTCTCCTACAATGCCAAGTAGTAAAAATGCTTCTGGTTTCTTAATAAATGTATATTTCAACATCTTATTCATCTCATTATATATAATTTTCAATTTTCAGACGCACAAAACATTTTTAAAAAAACAATCAAGGCTCCTTGCGCTCCAGTCTGCTCCTCTTTTCTTCCCGCCCAGGGTGGCCCTGCCATCTGCCTGCCCCTCAGAGCTGGTACATCTTGTGAGGTTGGGCCACAGCAGTGGCAGCCTCTCCTCCTTCTCGTCTGCTCTCCAGCAGCCCTAAAGGTAAAGGGACCCCTGACTATTAGGTCTAGTCGTGGCCAACTTTGGGGTTGCAGTGCTCATCTTGCTTTATTGGCCAAGGGAGCCGGCGTACAGCTTCCAGGTCATGTGGTCAGCATGAGTAAGCCGCTTCTGGCGAACCAGAGCAACGCACAAAAATGCCATTTGCCTTCCCGCCAGAGTGGTACCTATTTATCTACTTGCACTTTGACGTGCTTTCGAACTGCTAGGTTGGCTGGAGCAGGGACCGAGCAACAGGAGCTCACCCCGTCGCAGGGATTCGAACCACTGACCTTCTGATCAGCAAGTCCTAGGCTCTGTGGTTTAACCCACAGCGCCACCCGCGTCCCTCCAGCAGACTGCCTAAGGGAGGAGGCCAGCAGCAGCGGCCATGGAGAACAACCACTGCCACTCATGACAAATGCTGGCTCAACCTCTTCCCTAAGCTCAGTGGCGGCAGCAGAACTGCTGGCGGAAATAGGGACATTCCAGGATCAAATCAGAAGTCAGGGTGCCTTTCTTAATTCTGGGACTGTCCCTGGAAAATAGGGACATTTGGAGAGGATACAGTCTGATCTCGTAGTGTTCTTTGTACTTACAGATGCAGAAATTTAGGGTTGTATCCAATTAAGCTATTCGCAGAGTATACCCACTGAAATGAGTGAGCCTAAGTCAGTCACATTCATTAATTTCAATAGTATGTATTATGGTCATGGTGAGGGCTGCTAAAAGGTGCTGCTGAGCACAGCTGGGTGTAGGTAGTCCAGCTGTTGAAACCATTTAAAGCATGGGAAACTTGGGTCATCCAGATGTTGCTGGACTGCAACTCCCATCATCCTTGATTATGGGCCATGCTGGCTGGGGCTGATAGGAGGTGGAATCCGGCAACATCTTCAGGGACAAAGGGTTCCCACAACTGATTCAAAACAATCCCACACCAAGAAAATCAATCGTTTTGGGTTTGGGGCAACCAAAATAATCAAGGGGATGGAACAGCTCCTCTTTGCAGAAAGGTTGCAGCTTTTGGCCCTTTCTAGTTTAGAGAAAAGGAAAGGAAGAGGTGAACAGAAATTCATGAAATTATGCATGGCATGGAGAAAATGAATAAAGAAATAGTTTTTCTTCCTCTCTCCCTGAAAACCAAGAATCCCCGCTGATAGATCTGATTTCAGAGGATATGGAACTTACCCCAACCCTCAAATAAATAGCTATATCCCTCAGGATCAAACTTTAGAACCTGATTGGCAATCAGCAGCTGCCCCGTCTGGGATTCTTACATAGCTGGATGGGGGCAACAGAGAACCAGTGACCCAGACTTCATAGAATAACTCAAAAGCTTCAATTGTATATTACCTCAAGAAACCTGGTTAATGACTGAGGTAAACATTGCTGGATTCTCTTCATATAATTTACCTGCTCATAGACAATTCTCCAAAGGTCGCCACAAAGCTGGCCTATTGATCTTAAACGGGTCTGGCCTGACATTCGATACAACTCCTTATCCTCCATTAGCCCAAGCTTACCTAATAACTATGAATAACCAACTGGTAATTTTGGTAAATGTCCACCTCACTCCCTCAGAAGATGAGATGATTCTAACTGCTAATTGGGACAAGCTGTCAGATGTTATGCTCTCTCTATCCCAAAAATTCCCATCTGCCCAATTTATTATTATGGGCGATGCAAATGTGCGAATTGGGGCCAACTACCAGTACATTGCATCCCAATTGGGCTTTGAAGGCATAGATATAATACCTACCCCACTGTCTGTTCCCCGCTCCTCTAATGATAAATTAACTAACAGAGTGGGGTTAAAATTCATGGGGTTTTGTATTGCCCATAATGCAGTTATCTCAAACGGACTGAATAACTTTCCTGGTGTCGATGAGTTTACTTTTATCTCATCATCATAGCGTAGTGGACTATTGTATCTGTTCTCTAAACCTATATTCTGATGTTAACTTCTTTTCCACTAGAGTCCGTACAGAAAGTGACCTCTCCACCTTACTTCTGACTATACAATGAGGCCCAGCTAATAAGACCTTGAAGCCTGGTAACTCAGATCAGGACTCTCATAGTATTCTGAAAAGGATTAGATGGTCCCTGCAATTCGAAGGGGTGATCGCCAAATTCCTGGACACGGACAAAATGTCACATTTGAGAGCAACCCTTACTAACTCACTTTCTATTAATGTAGTAATAAAAGCTTACTCCCAAGTAATAGACTACTGCGGTACTGTTACCCTCTTTAATCCCTCTCCTTGGTTTGACCAGGAATGCTATACAGAGGAAACATTGCTCAGAATATCGTTCAGAGACCGTTGCAAAAAGGGTGATAAAAAACCTCCACTATTTTGTGCATAGGAAGCTGTATAATAAACTTATTGCTAAGAAAAAGAAAATATACCATCAGAATAAATGGACATGCTTAACAAATGCAATAAAAATGAAAGGTCATAAAAACATCTGGCAAATAACCTCGGGCTACCTGAATATTAACTCTCTTTTAACTGTACCTACTATTCCCCCCCCAAACTTGGGTGGACTACTATTTTAAAATATTCAATGCTTCACCCTGCTTTCTCCCAAATGCTGATGAGCCTGTGCCCTCTAATAGACCAAACCGACCCCTGGTAAGCTCGGACAAAATTATGGAATTTATTGCAGATTAAAAACCCTGTAAGGCCCCTGCCTCTGATGGGTTTTATGCTGAGATTCTAAAAAAACTATGCTGATTGGTGGGCATCAACACTTGCTAACCTTTTCACTCTCACAGACCAATACGGAATTATAGCAAAATTGTGGTTAATTTCTGTAATAATCCCAATCTATAAAAAGGCAACCCTGAGCAGCCATGTAATTATTGCCCTACAGTGGTACCTCGGGTTAAGAACTCTATTCATTCTGGAGGTCCGTTCTTAGCCTGAAACTGTTCTTAACCTGAGGTACCACTTTAACTAATGGGGCCTCCTGCTGCCGCTGCCGCTGCCACACAATTTCTGTTCTCATCCTGAGGTAAATTTTTTAACCCGAGGTACTACTTCCGGGTTAGCAGAGTCTGTAACCTGAAGCGTTTGTAACCCGAGGTACTACTGTACTAGTCTTCGGTCCGCTATAAGTGAACTCTATTCTAAATATTTAGAGTGCTGTCTATTGAATTGGATTAAAATGAACAGAATTATTGCCCTGAACAGAATTTACAAAACGGAAATCAACTATTGATCACTGTCTCTCACTTGCCTTCCCAGTGCATAAATATATGAAATCCGAAAGGGGAAAGTTACATGTGGCCCTTATTGATCTGAAAAGTACTTTTGGCTCGATACCCAGAGGGCTGTCATGGAGAAACTGAATGCTATTGGGTTAGAACTCTGACTACTTTTCTTGATCAAAAAAAGCTACATATGAACATTATGTGTCAGCTGAAGATTTCCCTGGACAGCCAGATATCACCTAGTTTTACAACTACTAAAGGAGTCAAACAAGGTTGTATTCTTGCCACACATCTAATCTATTTTTTAATTATATTGGGGGGGGGGGACCAACTAGTTGTGAATTGCCACCCTCCTAGGTTAGGACTTAAGGCAGTTATCATATTTTTATATGCAGATGACACTGTCCTCCTCTCCTGGACCCAGTGGCGTAGCATGGGTTGTCAGCACCCGGGGCAAGGCAAGTAATTTGCGCCCCCTAACCCATGGATTTGTGCCCCCTAACCCATGGATTTGCGCCCCCTAACCCTAACCCCCAGATGTTGCACCCGGTGCGGCCGGCCCCCCCTGCACCCCCCACGCTACGCCACTGCCTGGACCACAGTTGGGCTCCTAAGGTATCTAAAAACATCCTTTCATTACCACCAAGGAAATCATCTGGTGATTAATTACTCTAAATCCAAGATCTTGGTATTTTCAAAGAGTTGGCATTCATCCTAAATAGTGTATTGGTGATCCAGAAATCAAACAGGTTAACAGCTTTAAATACTTAGGGATCACCTTTTAATACAATCTAAAATGAGTGACCCATCGTAACAGGATAACCAACTTAACTAATTGCTCTGCAGCACAAATTAAACAATTCTATGTTTCTGATGGTAACCAGAATGTGCCTGCAGCGGTTAGGTCCTATAACGCAAAAACTGTTTCGTGACTCCTTTATGGGATTCCCTTATGGATAACTGACTTTAACAACAAAGTCGAGGCAACCTTCTTCCGACAAATTCTAGGAGTTCCAAAATGTGTCTCCTATCTGGCTATGTGTGCAGAGTTAGGCCAGCATCGCTTAGAAACTAGGAGCTGGATTATGACTTTCAAATTCTGGTTAAAAATTCACTTTAATACAGACCCGGAAAGTTTATTAACTTAATTTTTTAAAAAAAAATAATCCTGAAATTTAAAGACTATCTACAGAAATATTGTAAAATTAATGAATGTTAGAATGATGTTGGATAGAAATTAAGTGGTTTCCAGCTGTAATGCTTTAAGAGAATATGAAAAAAGGGTTATAAACAGGTAAAAATCTAATGGTAAGGATTTGCTGAACCAACAATTTGAAGTGGAATACAAAAAAGGGAGGTATGAGGAGGTCCGGGAAACAAGCTAAAGGAAAACTAGCAATGGAAAATCTGTGTGTTTTTAACTATTTTTATTTTGTATTTTTGTTATTTTTTCATTTTTATTGTTATACTTTAAAAAATCTTAATAAATATCTTATTAAAAATATATATATTTTAAAAAATCCTTTATTTAGCAATCAACAATAACTTACACAACATTCCACCATTCACAACAATCCACTATACCTAACAATACACAACACTACACAACATTACAATACATACATCACCTAACATAAATTTTATCTATATCCATTTTACATAACAAAGAAAGAAAAGAAGAGAAGAGCAGAGCAAAAAGAAGACCTAGAAAAAATAATTTGACTTCTGATTAAACCCATTGTACTGTTACTTATTTTGTTGTTTTACGCACAGCATAAAGTTTACTTACTTCTTTATTGAGAGATACACATTTTAGATGGTTTTTTTGATATTAAACTCAGGCCACTAGGGATTGCAATAGATTCCTTTCTTCTATTGCATGAGTCACAAATCTTCTCTCTCATTAAGCAGAGGCTGCTAGACCATGAAATCCAAAAACTCTTCCCCTCTCAGCCTTTTGTATGTTCATCTGCTTATTTAGGATTGCAGCCCCACCATGGAGTAATGCCTAATTACTTTTATAATTTAGATACTCCATCGCATCACAGAGTTTTTATGCTAGCTTGTCTAAATACATTTCCTTCATCTGTTTTGTTCGGAAGCTTTCAAAAAAATCCCCTTCCAGAACAGATTCTGCTCCTGTAATATGAAAACACCAGATACAATACATCACATAATTTTGCCTTCCCCTCACCTTTCGCAGAGATCTCCTAGTGACTTCCTTACAGCCTTAAACATTGATTTACAAAGTCTGTAATCCAGTATTTGTTGAGGGATGATACTCCCAAAACTATCAAGATTGTTTTGGGGTATTTAGCCAAGATTTTGAAAGCTAAATCTAAAGTGGCCTGATTTACTCAGTGGTAGCTGGGCCAAAGCCGAAAGGACGCTCAGTTGTGGATATGCCTGGAAGCGAAAGGAAAGTCCAATGCTGTAAAGAAAAATATTGCATAGGAACCTGGAATGTAAGAACCATGAACCTGGGTAAGTTGGATGTGGTCAAAAATGAGATGGCAAGAATAAATATTGACATCCTGGGCATCAGTGAACTAAAATGGACGGGAATGGGCGAATTCAGTTCGGATGACTATCATATCTACTACTGTGGGCAAGAAACCCGTAAAAGAAATGGAGTGGCCCTCATAGTCAACAAAAGAGTGGTGAAAGCTGTACTGGGATACAATCTCAAAAATGATAGAATGATCTCGATACAAATCCAAGGCAGACCTTTTAACATCACAGTAATCCAAGTTTATGCACCAACTACTGGTGCTGAAGAAACTGAATTTGACCAATTCTATGAAGACTTACAAGACCTTATAGAAGTGACACCAAAGAAGGATGTTCTTCTCATCATAGGGGATTGGAATGCTAAAGTAGGGAATCAAGAGATAAAAGGAACTACTGGCAAGTTTGGCCTTAGAGATCAAAACGAAGCAGGGCAAAGACTAATAGAGTTCTGTCAAGAGAACAAGCTGGTCATCACAAACACGCTTTTCGAACAACACAAGAGACGACTCTACACATGGACATCACCAGATGGGCAGCATCGAAAGCAGATTGATTATATTCTCTGCAGCCAAAGATGGAGAAGCTCTATACGGTCAGCAAAAACAAGACCTAGAGCTGACTGTGGCTCAGATAATCAGTTTCTTATAGCAAAATTCAAGCTTAAACTGAAAAAAGTAGGAAAAACCACTGGGCCGGCAAGATACAATCTAAACCAAATCCCTTATGAATACACAGTGGAAGTGAGGAACAGGTTTAAGGATTTAGATTTGCTGGACAGAGTGCCTGAAGAACTATGGGTGGAGGCTCGCAACATTATGCAGGAGGCAGCAACGAAAACCATCCCAATGAAAAAGAAATGCAAGAAAGCAAAGTGGCTGTCCAACGAGGCCTTACAAATAGCGGGGGAGAGAAGGCAAGCAAAATGTGAGGAAGATAGTGAAAGATACAGGAAATTGAATGCAGATTTCCAAAAAATAGCAAGGAGAGACAAGAAGGCCTTCTTAAACAAGCAATGCAAAGAAATAGAGGAAAACAACAGAATGGGAAGAACCAGAGATCTGTTCAAGAAAATTAGAGAAAGGAACATTTTGTACAAATATTACCATAATAAAGGACAAAAGTGGTAAGGACCTAACAGAAGCAGAAGACATCAAGAAGAGGTGGAAAGAATACACAGAAGAATTATACCAGAAGGATATGGATGTCTCGTACGCCCCAGGTAGTGTGGTTGCTGACCTTGAGCCAGACATCCTGGAGAGTGAAGTCAAATGGGCCTTAGAAAGCACTGCAAATAACAAGGCCAGTGGAAGTGATGGTATTCCAGCTGAACTATTTAAAATTTTAAAAGATTATGCCGTTAAGGTGCTACACTCAATATGCCAGCAAGTTTGGAAAACTCAGCAGTGGCCAGAGGATTAGAGAAGATCAGTCTACATCCCAATCCCAAAGAAGGGCAGTGCCAAAGAATGCTCCAACTACTGCACAATTGCACTCATTTCACACGCTAGCAAGGTTATGCTTAAAATTCTACAAGGAAGGTTCAAGCAGTATGTGGACTGAGAACTCCCAGAAGTGCAAGCTGGATTTAGAAGAGGCAGAGGAACCAGAGACCAAATTGCAAACATGCACTGGATTATGGAGAAAGCTAGAGAGTTCCAGAAAGACATCTACTTCTGCTTCATTGGCTATGCAAAAGCCTTTGACTGTGTCGACCGCAGCAAACTATGGCAAGTTCTTAAAGAAATGGGAGTGCCTGATCACCTCATCTGTCTCCTGAGAAATCTCTATGTGGGACAAGAAGCTACAGTTAGAACTGAATATGGAACAACTGATTGGTTCAAAATTGGGAAAGGAGTACGGCAAGGCTGTATATTGTCTCCCTGCTTATTTAACTTATATGCAGAATTCATCATGCGAAAGGCTGGGCTGGATGAATCCCTAGCCGGAATTAAGATCCCCGGAAGAAATATCAACAACCTCAGATATGCAGATGACAACCTTGATGGCAGAAAGTGAGGAGGAATTAAAGAACCTTTTAATGAGGGTGAAAGAGGAGAGCGCAAAATATGGTCTGAAGCTCCACATCAAAAAACAAAGATCATGGCTACTGGTCCCATCACCTCCTGGCAAATAGAAGGGGAAGAAATGGAGGCACTGAGAGATTTTACTTTCTTGGGCTCCATGATCACTGCAGATGGTGACAGCAGCCACAAAATTAAAAGACGCCTGCTTCTTGGTAGAAAAGCAATGACAAACTTGGCAGCATCTTAAAAAGTAGAGACATCACCTTGCCAACAAAGGTCCGTATAGTAAAAACTATGGTTTTCCCAGTAGTGATGTATGGAAGTGAAAGCTGGACCATAAAGAAGGCTGATCGCCAAAGAATTGATGCTTTTGAATTATGGTGCTGGAGGAGACTCTTGAGAGTCCCATGGACTGCAAGAAGATCAAACCTCTCTATTCTTAAGGAAATCAGCCCTGAGTGCTCACTGGAAGGACTGATCGTGAAGCTGAGGCTCCAATACTTTGGCCTCCTCATGAGAAGAGAAGACTCCCTGGAAAAGACCCTGATGTTGGGAAAGATGGAGGGCACAAGGAGAAGGGGACGACAGAGGACGAGATGGTTGGATAGTGTTCTCGAAGCTACCAGCATGAGTTTGAGCAGACTGCGGGAGGCAGTGGAAGACAGAAGGGCCTGGCGTGCTTTGGTCCATGGGGTCACGAAGAGTCGGAAATGACTAAACGACTAAACAACAACAAAGCTATCTAGTCTTTTATATATTGAATGTGTTTGGGTTTTTAATGTATTTGGATGACTTGGTATGACTTTGTATGATTTTATTGTTTAAACCTATGCCAATAAAGGCCAATAACAACACTAGAATTCATGGACGTTCAGTGGAGCTAAATGTTGGAAGATTCGGGACAGAGAAAATAAAGTATTTCATCATGCAGCACATAGTTAAACTGTGGAACTCGCTTCCACAGGAGGCACCGATGGCCACAAACTTGGATGGCTTCAAGAGGTTCAGACAAACTCATGAAGGACAAGGCTAGCAATGTCTACTTCGCCACAACGGCTATGTTTTCCTCCACTGTCATAGGCATTATGTCTCTGAACAGCAGACGACTGCAGGGAACTGCAGGTGAGCAGCGCTGTTGTGTTCATGTCCAGTTTGCAAGTTTCCCATAGTCATCTGGTCAGCCACTGTGAGAACAGTATGCTGGACTAGATGTCTTCTGTTCTTTTCTTTTTTTAAAATATTTTTTATTGCTCAATTTCCACATAACAAATTATCAAACCATATAATCACCAACATAATTCCCCCCTTATTTCCCCCCACCGTCTCCCCCATCCAAGACTTCCCTCAGCTCCTCTCCCTGATTTTGCTGCACATATTTTATCTGCATATTATAAAATTGTATATATTCTTACATATCTGTCCATCATGTTATCAACAATAAATTTGAGAATGTTTATTCAAAACCTGCCAAGGAGTCCAGTTCATTACACTGTTTTTTTAAATACTTTGTGAAAAGTTGCCATTCCTCTTTGAAGTCACAATTGTCCTTTTCTCACAATTTGTATGTCAGTTTAGCCAGTTCTGCGTAGTTCATCAATTTCTCTTGCCACTGTTCTTTTGTCGGGGTTTCCTCATTCTTCCATCCTTGTGCTATCAAGACTCTTGCCGCTGTTGTAGCATACATAAATAGATTCCTTATTTTCCTTGGCAGGTCTTGTCCTACAATCCCTAACAAAAATGCTTCTGGTTTTTTTGCAAATGTCATTTTAAACATTTTCTTCAATTCATTATATATCATTTCCCCAAAATTTTTAACTTCTCTACATTCCCACCACATATGATAAAAAGTCCCTTCTTTTTCTTTACATAGATGTCTTCTGTTCTAATCCATTCATCTTGATGGGTCTTCTGCAGGCCTCCTTTTTAAAGGCAGACTATAGACCCTGATTTTGAATTCTGGTGCTGGAGAAGACTCTTGAGAGTCCCATGGACTGCAAGAAGATCAAACCTATCCATTCTGAAGGAAATCAGCCCTGAGTGCTCACTGGAAGGACAGATCCTGAAGCTGAGGATCCAATACTTTGGCCACCACATGAGAAGACAAGACTCCCTGGAAAAGACCCAGATGTGGGAAAGATGGAGGGCACAAGGAGAAGGGGATGACAGAGGACAAGATGGTTGGATAGTGTTCTCAAAGCTACCAGCATGAGTTTGACCAAACTGCGGGAGGCAGTGGAAGACAGGAGTGCCTGGCGTGCTCTGGTCCATGGGGTCACGAAGAGTCGGACACGACTAAATGACAACAACATAGACCCTGAGGCCTTTGGTGCAGGTCATGCTCTCCAATGAACAGCAGCCGTTCAGGCAGATTTGAACAGGAGCCATTCAATCTGGACTGCAGTTGGAATGAGTAGAGGTTCTCAGGAAGTCATGCTGAATCACATCATGGCCAAAGTTCTACTAGCTCCCACTTCTACCTGGCTGTCCAGGTGCGATGCCTCTCTGAACACCATTCCTTCTTCAGAATATGTTGGATATTCCCCATTCAACAGCTGTTGTTTTCATCCTTTCACTTGTTTAACTAAAGCTCTCCAGCACATGGGGAGAGTGGGTTGGAACGAAAGCACACTAAAAAACGACAACAAACTTTCCGAGAGGCATAATTCATTGCGCAAGGAAAGGTTTACTCCTCTGAATGCCGTTGCAAGGAGGCTGAGCAGGACATCGAAATGTTTACCAATTAAGTGCTGCCCACAGCATCTATAAATAGAAGACATTTCCCCATCAGTGCCTAGCTAGACGTTAGATCTGGAATCCGAGCTTTTTAAAACTTGGCTGAGTGCAGGCAGCTATTATGCCAAACAGTAGCAGGAAGGGAAGCTTCTTCAGAACTAACCAGATGGGATGTCAAGGACCAGATGAAGCTGATCTTGTTTCCAGAAGGCAGCCTCTGCAACAAAAGTTGGTAAATTGTCTCCTTTGTAGACACCCTCATCTCGGCTCCTTCCCTACTGATGAAGCAGGCATCTCTAAACCCCTTGCCATATATATCTGGGGTTTGTCTGCTTATTTACTTATTTATTGTTGTGCAGCTGTTGGTCAACGACTCTGCCATGGCTATATTTCAGAGGAAGCCTGACCTCCCGGGTATAATAGTCGGTCGAGTTTATCATACATAGCCAAAGTCCTTTACAACATATAATTCACAAGATTTCCAAAGCAATACCTGAATTAAAGGAGAAATGTGTTGTGGATAAAACAGAATGAAGCGTTACTCTGTGATATACGGTAGCTGTCTATTAATTGATGCCACTTTTTTGCTTAAGCCACCTATACACTTTATATATTAATGTCATTTATTTAACTATTTTTATATACAGTAGCACTTAATCATCTAAATCTCTCAAGTGGCTTGCATAAAATAAATTAAAGCCGTCAATATGATGAGCGGTTAACTTTAAATATATGTGTATATCACCAAAACTTTGACAAAAAGTTTTTTTTTTAGATTTAGAAGGCGGTATTCAATTATTATCCCTTTTAAAAACATATTTATTAGATATATAATCTGCCATTACGTAGGGTTTGTAGTTGTCTCTTGCCCCACCTTTATTAGCAATCCATGTATCATCAGGTTTAAGGACTACTGATTAGGGTTCTGTACACACTAGCCCATTTGTATGATGTCAGTTGTGGCGCAGCAATAAAACTGCTAGCACATTTGTAATGCTAAGCAGGGTCCGACATGGTTTCAAATTGGATGGGGACCACATGTTGAGATTCCTGCATTGCAGGGAGATGGACTAAGATGACCACCAGTGTCCCTTCCAACTCTACAATCCTATGATTCTATGTAGCATTAAAATGTAGCTTTTCCTCAAACTGGAATCCCATACATGCTTGCCCTGAACATGCTGTTTTCAATCTGGATTGATTCTAGGCATTGCCATCCACAAGGATGAGTCTGGTTACTCAATATGCATTTGATAACCCTTCCCTTAGTTAGGTTATCCATCCATCCATCCATCCATCCATCCATCCATCCATCCATCCCTATTTCTCCCTGCAGATGCCCCAAGTGAATGTAGAAGAAAGTGGTGCTTGCAATCCTGGCATATGCCCATATAGGGCATTGCTGGTACTGTACCTGCTACATAGGGTCTGGGATTTCCCAGACATATGTGGAATAAATTAAAAAATTGTCCAGTCACACCTTAGAGACCAACTAAGTTTGTTCTGGGTTTAAGCTTTCGTGTGCATGCACACTTCTTCAGATACACTGAAACAGAAGTCACCAGACCCTTATATATTGTGGGCAGGTGAGGTGGGGTTTTTCTCAGGAGGGTAGTAGGAGATGGGTGATTGACTCAATGGGTATGGTAAACCTGTTGATGACTGTTAATGACTGCAATGTAGTGATGTATGGAAGTGAGAGCTGGACCATCAAGAAGGCTGATCGCCGAAGAATGGATGCTTTTGAATTATGGTGCTGGAGGAGACTCTTGAGAGTCCCATGGACTCCAAGAAGATCAAACCTCTCCATTCTGAAGGAAATCAGCCCTGAGCGCTCACTGGAAGGACAGATCCTGAAGTTGAGGCTCCAATACTTTGGCCACCTCATGAGAAGAGAAGACTCCCTGGAAAAGACCCTGATGTTGGGAAAGATGGAGGGCACAAGGAGAAGGGGATGACAGAGGATGAGATGGTTGGACAGTGTTCTCGAAGCTACAAACATGAGCCTGACCAAACTGCGGGAGGCAGTGGAAGACAGGAGTACCTGGCATGCTCTGGTCCATGGGGTCACGAAGAGTCGGACATGACTAAACGACTAAACAACAACAACAACAAAGACTGCAATTAGTCCTCCAGGAAAAAGCAAGGGATAGTATGCAAATGGACACACCGGTGGGTAATGCAGAATCAATTTGCAATGAGTTTTTATTTTTGGAATGAAAGCAATTTCTCAAGAAGCACTTTTCGGTGGGGGTGGGGAGGAGAAAAAGGAATAGATCTACATTGAGTGTGAACAGCATAGAAAAATCAAGTATTCAGTCTCCACTGAAAGTTTATAGTTTGCAAACAGCGTTCTCTGACACCTTTTATTTGCCCTGACTCTGCAAAAAGCACAACGAATTGAATGATCTGAGAAGGATACAAATCCCCCGAGTGCACAGCTGAGCTGCAAGCCCTGCCTTACAGTTATTCAAAGCCTCATAATACCACCCCAAAGACTGCATGCGTGGAATTGCAAAGTGCATGGAAACTTCTTGCATATTTGCTGGGAACCTGTCTGCTGAGATGTTTCCCCTTCTGCTTTGATCTTCCTGTAGCAGATCTTCCTGCAGAGGAACTAGCTGTAATTGCTCACTTTGTACAATATCAAAGCCTTTCCCCAGCTCAGCTGTTCCCTGCTGAATTTGGATGGAATCAGACAAAGGGCTATATAGCACCAGAATCAGTGTTCCCCTTCACTGCTCAAAATTAATTAAATAAAGCAGGTGGCGCTGTGGGTTAAAGCCTCAGCGCCTAGGACTTGCCGATCGAAAGGTCGGCGGTTCGAATCCCTGCGGCGGGGTGCGCTCCCGCTGCTCGGTCCCAGCGCCTGCCAACCTAGCAGTTCGAAAGCACCTCCGGGTGCAAGTAGATAAATAGGGACCGCTTATCAGCGGGAAGGTAAACGGCGTTTCCGTGTGCGGCTCTGGCTCGCCAGAGCAGCGATGTCACGCTGGCCACGTGACCCGGAAGTGTCTCCGGACAGCGCTGGCCCCTGGCCTCTTGAGTGAGATGGGCGCACAACCCCAGAGTCTGTCAAGACTGGCCCGTACGGGCAGGGGTACCTTTACCTTTACCTTTAAGGCTGCAATCCTATACCAATTTAGGTGGTAATAAGTACCTTTACTTCCAAGGACACTTCATAGAATTGTGCTGTGTTTTATTCATTAACTAACTAATTAACTCGATTAAAGTTTGAAGCGCTAAAATTGAATCAAACATACAAAAAAAAGTGCATGGTGCTCTGGGACTATATCTCATCAGATTGCAGAAAGGAAAATAAATAAATTTGTGCATGCAGTGGCAGAGCTTCATGCTCCAGCACTGGGGGCAGAGAGTAGGCAGGGGCGGGGCTGGCGTGTGTCCTGGGGGCGAGGCGCCCAGCATGGCACCCTGGGCATTGTGTTGCCAGAGGCGGTGCGCTCCTCCTGCACTCCTCTTCCTCTGCCAGTGTGTGCATGAAGAAACAATTCAGCCTGTCAGAGAGAAGGCCTCAGCCTTAGCTTTCTCCCTGGAAAGATTTGTACATTGAAATTTACAAAAAGAAAGATTCCAATTGATTTTAAGATTGTGGTTTAATGTTGCAACCTGCCATGGGACCATACACTGAAGGTCAGGTTAATAATCATAATTGCAATACAGTCATACCTTGGGTTGAAGTAGCTTTGGGATAAGCATTTTCAGGTTGTCCTCCACGGCGACCCAGAAGTAATGGAGCACGTTACTTCTGGGTTTTGCCGCTCGCACATGCGCAGATGCTCAAAATGACGTCACGCGCATGCGCGGAAGCGGCAAATCGCAACCCGCACATGCGCAGACGTGGGTTGCGTTCGCTTCAGGATGTGAACAGGGGTCCAGAATGGATCCCGTTCGCATCCAGAGGTACTACTGTAGTGCACTTGTAATATGAGGTGGTATAGTCTAGATTTTGACACTGGGAGAGACCTATTCCACACCTTGTAAGAAAAGAAAGAATATTCTGCTTTTAAAGGCATCCCATTTACATGACACCTGTCTTAGCGCGAGAGGGAGAGGTGGGCTTCTCTTTGCCTTCCTCTACTCAGAATGCCTCTTTCCTTTCCTGCATAACTTCTCTGCATTTTATCATCTAAGCATGCTCAGAAACACCATACCTTGCCGGGGTACGTGGGAGTTGAAATTTCCTACATCTGGCAACACAAAACTACATTTCCCAAGCACCCTGTGTCCTCCTTGTTAGCGCCACTGGTTCCTCTCTGCGCCCCTCATCGTGTGGTGCTCTTATGCCATGCTTTTAAATTTAAGTTGCTTAGAGACTTCTTAAGTGTCAAGCAATCGATCAATCAAATTATAATGAAATTCAACATTGCAGGGTAAAGCTGATAGATAAATGAAGGAGTATGCCTGAAGGAGCATCTCCACCCCCATCGTTCTGCCCGGACACTAAGATCCAGCGCTGAGGGCCTTCTGGAGGTTCCTCACTGCAAGAAGCCAAGTTGCAGGGAACCAGGCAGAGGGCCTTCTTGGTAGTGGCACCCGCCCTGTGGAATGCCCTCCCACCAGATGTTGAAGAAAGAAACAACTATCTGATTTTTAGAAGACATCTGAAGGCAGCCCTGTTTAGGGAGGCTTTTAATATTTGATGAATTATAGTATTTTAATCTGTTGTTGGAAGCCACCCAGAGTGTCTGGGGGAAACCCAGCCAGATGGGTGGGGTATAAATAATAAATTATTATTATTATTATTATTATTATTATTACAAATGGAGCCTCTATGTTTAGGATACCTCTGATTATCTCGTGCGGGTATTCAATGACATAGCAGAGCCTGCAGGATAGCTCGACTGGTAGAGCATGAGACACTGAATTTCAGGGTCATAGGTTTGAGCCCCAAGTTGGGCAAAAAGGTTCCTGCATTGCATGGGGTTGGAGTAGATTGCATGGGGTTGGACTCTGCTTGATCAGGCTGCAATGCAATGCAGCAAATACAATCTTGAGCCTGTTTGCTTGATTTCATCAAACTTAATTTAAGTCCCTTGCAACGGATTTGTAACTGTGGCACAACGAGTGCCTGATGCACCAGAGCGAATAAAATTAAGGCGAGCAAAGGCTTCAGAAACAAAACAGAGGCTCACAGACTGTGATTGCAAATATTTGTGGAAGATGTCAAATTCTGTTTGCCCGCTGATATGGAAATGCCTTCGCTGATTACAGCTCTAGCATGTCAGGGACTCCTTGTTGCGTTGTCTCCAACAACCACCAGATGGCGCAGCATGTATCTATGACCGCTCAGAAGTACATCCCTAATTCTGGAACAGTTTTTGTGAACTATTGACGTGCATGGAAAAGCCCTAGAGTTACTTGCTAACATGGAAATACCCTGAATAATGTGTTAACACTGTTAATTATTTTATTAGCATGTGTCTGCCGCAGCTCAGAAAAAGTACGCCTGCCTTCTAAACTCTCAGATAGTTTGCGTCAACTATGGAAGTGCATGGAAGTTTTTCCCCAGAATTATTTGTTCTGGGAGTCTGCAAAGGTTGGAAAAAGTTACCTGCTCAATGAATGCAGCACTGGAGCTACAGGTTTAGCCACCACCAATCCTACCTGCCAGTCACACCTGTGGCAGAAAGTAAAGCCCTGTAGCTGAATACAGCCTCAGAATAATAGGATTGGAATTAACTCAGAAGGTCATTTAGGCACTGCAAGGAAGCTGCTACCCCAGCAGCCCTGAAACACAGACCCCCCCCAGCCCGATGCTTTGAATCAGAGGTCACCAGGGCGAAACAGGTGCAAAACGCCAGCACCCTGTCTACAACTTCATTAACATCCACCTACAACTTCACTAGCATCTCTCAGTATTGTGAACAACACCGACCTTACCTTTTGTTGGTATCTTCATGAACTTACCTAAAAAGATAAAGAACACAAAAGACTGAGTTAAGCACTTGAAAAATCCACCAAAATCAGACCATTATAAGTTCATCTTAGGTTGGGTAGTTCGCAAGTCTCTGTGGCTTTGCATAAGGTTTTGTATTTTTTTCAGAAGATTGATAAAGAATGTATAATCATTTTGGTAATTATTGTGTGTATATTAGTCACCAATATGTTGTGTGAGTCGTACAACTTCTCTCAGCAACACAGGTTGCATTTTTCTAGCATTACTTAATCAGAGGTCGGCAACCTAATCCGAGGATGGGCCGATCAACGCTCCATCTGTTGGAAGATGGGCCAGAGTGTGTGTGCATGCGTGCTCTTCCGGATCGGAGGAGCACCCATGCGCATGCGCACATGCTATTTCCGGCGCTCCTCTGAGTCAGAAGTGCACCAGAAATAGCATGTGCGCATGCGCACGGGCACTTCTCCATCCCACACGTGTGCGCACATGCTATATCCAGCACACATCTGGGTTGGAGCAGTGCCTGTGCACATGCGCACAGGTGCCATCAACCCGGAAGTCAGTTCCTGCGCCGTGCTGAACCGCACTGAAGTGCACTGCACTGTACTGCGCCGGTAAGAGCGGGTGGCGGGGGGCAGCAGGGGTCACCATGGGCCTGTTACACAAGCCTTGTGGACCGCTACCGGCCCACGGACCTTAGGTTGCCAACCCCTGCTTTGAATCCTCAAGCAAAGGAGTGTCAGTCACTTTCCACAGGAGCCCAGTTGCTTTGTTAGATAGATAGGTGCTCCGCTTCTGGGCTTCCTAAAAGGATCTGGCCAGACAATGTGGGGGAAAGGATATTGGAGCATTGGTCTGATGATCTAGCAGAGTTCTTAGAATCTTATTGTCAGGGAACTGCCATCGGCTCAGAGGCGAGAAATAGAAGGGCAGTTGTGTTACAGGGAGCCTCTGAAAATCTTGCGAAGCAGCTCCTCTTCCAGGGAGGATGAAAGCCCCACCTCCATTGGAGAAAAGGTGGAAGGACCAGAGGATGCTAGAAAGAGCCTTAACACCGCACCTGAGGAAGCCGGTGAGGAGGAAACATGCCCTTGCCATCGCCCATTCTGCGCAGTAGTTTGGGGCGCAGAGAGGGGAGGAGATGGTTGGGGGTAATGAAACTCTTATGTTGGGGGAGGTCCAAAAGAAGACCAATCCCGGATTCTTTTTTTTTTTTAATAAATTTTTATTAGGGGTTTTTACAAAATAAAGTACAAAAATAAACAACCTTTCTTTTATCTCAACAGAGTTTCATGACTTCTTTGGACTTCCTCACATCTCCCGCTGCCATTTTCATCATCATAAATTTTTCCCAGCAATTTATCATCTAATTTACAAATTTTATAACCACTTATTTAAATATAATCCTCTGTAAATTAATTTCTCTTAATCTCACTTTACATCCCATTTCGATCCGATTTTGTGGTGGCCAATTATTTATGATCAAACATCCTACTTAACTTTCCACCAAATCACAATATTTTTGTAAATAAATCTTAAATTTCCTCCAATCTTCTTCAACCCTCTCTTCTCCCAGGTCTCGAATTCTGCCAGTCATCTCAGCCAGTTGCATATAGTCCATCAGCTGCATCTGCCATTCTTCCAGAGTGGGTAGATCTTGAGTTTTCCACTTCTTGGCGATAAGTATCCTTGCTGCTGCTGTTGCGTACAAAAAGAATGTTCGGTCCTTCTTTGGCACCATCTGGCCGACAATGCCCAGGAGGAAGGCCTCTGGTTTCTTAAGGAAGGTATACTTAAATACCTTTTTCAGCTCATTATATATCATTTCCCAGAAGACCTTCACCCTGGGACAAGTCCACCAGAGGTGAAAGAATGTTCCTTCATTTTCCTTACATTTCCAACATTTGTTGTCTGGCACATGGCATATTTTGGCTAGTTTAACTGGGGTCATGTACCACCTATATATCATTTTCATTACATTTTCCTTCAGAGCATTACATGCCGTGAAGTTCATCCCCGTGGTCCACAACCTTTCCCAATCCTCAAACATAATATTATGCCCAATATCCTGTGCCCACTTTATCATGGCCGACTTAACCATTTCATCTTGTGTATTCCATTTCAACAGCAAGTTATACATTCTTGAAAGTACTTTAGTCTTAGGTTCTAACAATTCTGTTTCCAACTTCGATTTCTCCACCTGGAATCCTAACTTTTTATCCTTTTTAAAAATTTCTTGAATCTGAGCGTAATGTAACCAGTCTCGCACTTTGTCTTTCATTTTTTCCAAACTCTGCAATTTCCAATTGTTGCCCTCTTTCTCTATTATTTCCCAATATTTCGGCCATTTGGCCTCCATATTGGGTCTTTTTCGGGCCTTAGCCTCCAGAGGTGATAGCCATCTTGGAGTTTTATTTTCCAATAGGTCTTTGTATTTTGACCAGACATTAAACACTGCTTTCCTGACAATATGGTTCTTAAAGGCCTTATTGATCTTAACTTTGTCATACCATAAGTATGCATGCCAGCCAAATGCATTGTTAAAACCTTCTAAATCTAACACGTCAGTGTCCTCTAGAAGTAGCCAGTCTTTTAGCCAGCAGAAAGCTGCGGCTTCGTAGTACAGTTTTAAGTCTGGCAGGGCAAAGCCCCCTCTTTCTTTCGCATCAGTTAATATCTTAAACTTAATTCTGGGCTTTTTGCCCTGCCAGACAAATTTAGAAATATCTCTCTGCCACTTCCGGAAACACTCCGTCTTGTCCACAATTTGCAATGTTTGAAACAAAAACAACATCTTTGGCAATACATTCATCTTAATAGCAGCAATTCGGCCTAGCAAAGAAAGCTTCAATTTTGACCAACTGTCCAAGTCTCTCTTAATTTCAGACCAACATTTTTCATAATTATCCTTAAATAGACTCAGATTTTTTGCTGTTATGTTTACCCCTAGGTACTTTACTTTTTTAACCACAGTTAGTTCTGTTTCTCTCTGAAACCGTTCTGACTCTGCTTCTGTCAAGTTTTTTCCCAACACCTTAGTTTTCTGTTTGTTTAGTTTAAAGCCCGCTACCCGACCAAAGTCCTGAATCAATTGTAACACTCTTTTTGTACTAGATTCTGGCTCTTGCAATGTCAAAACAAGGTCATCTGCAAAAGCTTTGAGTTTATATTGTTTCACTCCGATCTGAATCCCTTGCACCAACCGGTCCCCTCTAATCAAGTTCAAGAGCACCTCCAGGACAGAAATAAACAGCAAGGGGGAAATCGGGCAGCCTTGTCGTGTCCCTTTTTCAATCTTAAACTCTTCTGTAACCACATTGTTAACTATCAGTTTTGCCTTTTGTTCTGAATAAATCGCGTCAATCCCATTTTCAAAACCCCGCCCCACTCCCATTTCTTTTAAATTCCCCTTCATAAATTTCCAAGAAATATTATCGAAGGCCTTCTCCGCGTCTATAAAAATTAGAACTGCTTTAGTGTTAATATTTGTTTGCAAAAGTTCCAAAATGTCAATAATGTTCCTTGTATTAGCAAATAAATGTCTTCCTGGGAGAAAGCCTGCCTGGTCTTTATAAATTATCTCATTTAAAACTCTTTTGAGTCTTCCTGCCAAAACGTCAGCAAATATTTTGTAATCCACATTTAAAAGGGAAATGGGGCGGTAGTTCTTAAGTTGTGTCTTTTCAGTTTCTGATTTTGGTATCAATGTGATGAAAGCTTCCTTCCACGATTCAGGCGCCTTCTTTCCCTCCATAATTTCATTGCTGACCTCCATCAGTGGTTGAATCAAATAGTCACTTAATGTCTTATAGTACTTGGAGGTCAAGCCATCTGGCCCTGGAGACTTGCCCAACTTCATGTTCTGAATGGCCTGTTCTATCTCTAGTCGTGTTATTTTACTATTCAGGAGTGATCTATTTTCTTGTGATAGTTTTTTAAGTCCATTTTTCTCCAAAAATTTTGCAATCTCTTCCTCCTTTTGTGGCCCTTGAGTGTATAATTTCTTAAAATATTTCTGGAAACATTTTCTAATTTCCACCGGGTTCTGAATATTCCTTCCTTCTATTTCCAAATTTGTTACTATGTTCAGCTTTTGTCTCTTCTTCAACTGCCAAGCCAGCAGTTTCCCACATTTATTAGCCGATTCAAATGTTTTTTGTTTCATTGATTTAATCTTCCATTCTATTTCCTGATTTATCAGTTTGGAATATTGTGCCTGATGAAGTTTAATTTCTCTCAAAATCGGCTGTGACTTCGGGTTTACTCTTAGTTTCTTCTCTAACTCTTTAATTTTCCCCAGAATCTTGTCCTTTTTCTCATTTTGTAGTCTTTTCTTTATGGCGTTCTGTTGTATCAAGAACCCTCTCATCACAGCTTTGCTTGCGTCCCAGATTGTTCTTTTTTCCACAGCAGTGTTCAAATTTATCTCAAAATAGTCCTTTATTGTTTTTTTGGCCTTCTTGATAATCTCCTGATCTCTAAACAAGTTGTCATTCATCTTCCATCTAAAGGAGCCGGTTGGTAATAATGTCATGTCCATTTTCAACGCGTTATGATCGGAGCAGGTCTTTGGGCAGATCTCCACTTTCTTCACCTTAGGAGCCAGACCTCTAGAAATCCATATTTGGTCAATTCTTGTCCAAGTCAGTTGGGCTTCAGAGAAAAATGTTCCTTCTTTCCCTAAGGGGTTCTTTGTCCTCCATATATCAATCCAGTCCATGTTGTCTGTCATTTCAAAAAAGGTCTTTGGTAGTCTGCCTTCTTTAGTAACCTTTTGGCTTTGTGACCTATCCATGTTTGTAGAAACGATCCCATTCATATCTCCCATCATAATGATGTTATCATAGTCCAGATAATCCAGCATAATCTCATGCAACTTCTTGTAGAATTCTGATTTCCCTTCATTTGGAGCGTAGATTCCTAATATCAAAATTTTCTCTCCTTGGTGCTGTATTTCAATTGCCAAAATTCTTCCATGTTCATCTTTAAATAGAAATTTTGGTGAGAGGCTCTCCTTTGCATATATCACCACTCCTCTCTTCTTAACTAAGTCCGAAGATATAAATTCTTGGCCTAACCTTTTATTTACCAATATTTTTCTGTGGAGCCTAGTCACATGTGTTTCTTGTAAACAAGTAATGTCTAGTTGCTCCTTTTTTAATATGTGAAAGATTTTCTTCCTTTTTTCCGGACTGTTGCAGCCATTTATATTCCAACTTAAAAGTTGCAGAGACATCCTGGATAGATCTGTTTAGTTTCCTTGGGATGGTATTTTGTTCTGTGAGTCTTCAGGGTTCTGAGGTACAGGCACCTGTGGTGGTTCAGGCCCTGAGGGTAGTTCAAGTCCTTTATGAAGGTCCTCTCCGTAGGCAGTCAAAAACTTATCCCTATCTTCCAAAGTTCTAATTTTAATCTTCTTCCCTCTAAAGGTAAAAGATAGTCCTTGGGGAAAGTCCCACCTAAAGATGATTGAGTTGCTTCTCAGCAGTTTTACTAAGTCCAGATATTCAGATCTAAGATCCAACAGCTGTTTAGGAATGTCCTTAAAAATCTCAATTCTTTTGTCCGAAATGTTCAAAGAGCTTCCGTAGTGCAGGCCCAAAATCTTGTCCCTTTCCTCCTTTGATCTCAACGTAATCAAACAGTCTCTGGGCCTTTCTCTCTTTGTGAGTCTTCCAAGTCTGAAGGCTGACACAATTTTAAAATCTTCCTCCTCTAGACCCCAGAACTTGGAGAATTCTTTGGTCAGAAACTCAGCTAGATTACCTTCTTCCACTTCTGGTATCGATCTTATCCTTAAATTAATCTCCCTGTTCCGAAGTTCCAACATAGAGAGATAGGTCTGATGTTCCCCAACCTGCTTACTGAGCGGCCTTACTTCTTTTTCCAACTCTCCCACTCTTTGGCTGGTCTCTTCGGCCAGTTTCTGATTTTCACCTGCAGCCTCCTTCAGTTGTCCGATTGCTTGTGCATTCTGTGCAACTTGCCCAGATAATTTGTTTAAGGTTTCTGTATTAAGGTCAATTTTCGCAGTTTGTTGGTCAACTTTCCTCTCCAAAGACTCCAATTTCTCAAGAATTCTCTCTAATACAGAACCAGATCCTCCTGAGGCCATCTCTTCTAGTTGTAAATCCTCAGTTTCTTCCTCCCCTGCCTGTGACAGGGAGGTAACTTTTTCCTCCGAGGGCAAAGTGGGCACAGATGATCTGCGTGCTTGTGAGGCTGCAGTTACGGTTGTCAGAGTTGTTTGTCTGGTTCTTAATCCCTTTCTTTTTGCGCCACTCATTCCAAAGTTATCTAGCAGTCAAGGTCAAGCTGAGTTATTCCCATGGGAAAGCTACGGCCCAGATGGTAGCAATCAAACAGAGGGCCGGGAAATAGAAAGTAAAACAATGTTTTTGTTGTAAATCCTCAATCCTCTAGGGGGAGCATAAGATGTCCTAGGAAGAAGAGTCCATTCCACATACGAAATCTGAACCAATACTTAGGGATCTTCACAAAAGTAGTTTTAGCAGAGTTGGTTTTAGGTTTGCCACAATATTTCAAGTTGTGCTTACTGGAGTTCCAAAATGCAAGAACGTAACCATTCTGAACTCCCTCAGACTGTCTCAAAGTTTAAATAGAATGTATCCAAATTTGCAGTCTGACAGTTCTACTGTTCAGGCAGTTCTGACACCTGGGCTTCTTAAACAGAATTGTAATCCACAAAGAAAGGAGTATATAAGTCCTAATAAAAGTCCAAAAATCAATTGCTTACAGTCTTTAAAGGGAAAAGTAATTTCTGCGGGTGTTCAATCTGAGCTGTCAAAAGTTCTCTCTATGCCTCCACTCCTCCTGCTCTTTGCTTTAAAAGTCAATGGCTGCGGAGGACGGACTTCCTTTTCCTCGTCTCTCCGCTTTCAACTTATTTTCAATATTTTTAGTCCCGAAATTTAGTAAAGTCCTCAATTACTCACGGGTTGTTACGTTTTAGAATCTTGTGTTGAAGGAAGAAAGGTCGGCGCTCACCGGCAACGGCAACGCGGCTTCGCTCCGCTGAATGCGCATAGACCCACAGCGCCGCTACCCCCTCTGCGATCCGGAGCCCCTTACGGGGTTCCCTCAACGTTTCGGGGGTAGCTCCTGGCGCCCGCCGGGTCCCGAGACCGCAGGCTTCCGCTGCCTGCGGTTTTCCAGAATGGGTCTCCGCTTCGCCGTAGCGGACGACCCTTTTCCAGCGTAGCTTCCCTCTCCCGGTTAGGAAAGGGCAGCCATTACCGTTCGCGCCGCCTCCGGAAGTCGACCAATCCCGGATTCTGCTAGCGATTGAGGCAGACGTGAGCTTTGGGGCTCTTCACTGTAAATAGTTTGCAGCAAAATAAAGCCTGTAAAACACAGGTCCTACCTGGTTACTCTCGAGCAACCACACCAGCACCTGACACTTATGTTCTCCACATCCACGTTGAGCAACAAGCCTTAAGCTCATACCCTCCAATATTTCTCTAATGAAAACAAGGGACGCCCAGTGCTATCTTTCTAGAAAAAGAGGTGCTGGAACTCACTGTGAATACCTCCCTTGTTGTCTTATAATGGCAACGGTGCCCACCTAAGAGGTGCTGGAAGTGAGTTCTGGTGAGTTCCAGCTGAAAAAAAAGCCCTTGGGACGTCCTATTCCATGCCCTTCAACATTTCTCTGATGAAAATAGGGACATATATTTTATTTATTAAGTTTATATACTGCCCTATACCCGGAGCTCTCAAGGCGGTTCACAGAAAAGATCACAATATATAAAATCAAAATCAAAACAATAACCCCTTCCTCCCAAAAAAGAGCCACACTTTAGAAAGCTATAGGATGTCAACAAAATCAACCAAAGGCCTGGTTAAAAAGGAATGTTTTTGTGTGGCACCTAAAGGCACCAGGTGAACTTCCCTGGGGAGGGCATTCAACAGACAGGGAACCACTGCAGAGAAGGCCCCGTTCTCATGTTGCCACCCTCCTGCCACATCCTCCAACATTTCTCTTATGAAAATAGGGATGATCTAAGGAACAGTGGGGCATTCCAGGATCAAATCAGAAACTAGGGCAGCTTCTGGAAAATAGGGGCACTTGGAGGGTCTGTAAGCTGCTTCCAATAGGGTTCATATGACAAGCAATAGGGTTCACTTTACTTGGGGGGGGGGTGTTTAATGTGCTTTACGTAGCTCTATTAAAGGAAATGCGCTCTTGAGCTTGCTTACCCAGTACAATGGCATCGCTGCGCACACCATCATCTCTGGCAGGCAGTAATAAGTACGCAAAAAATAAACAAACTTCAGTGGCAATTTCCTTTCTTGGCTCTTTTTCAGAGTAAAAATTGCGAGAGGCCCGGAGTGAAGCCGTTTGTCAAGAGAGGGGAAGAAAGCGGAAACTCGCCGACTTAAGGATCCCGATTCCAGACTTTGCCATGCAATCTTGGGAGGTTTCATACTGAGAGCAGAGTCCCGGCCTGGCACCAGGAACTCATAGCCAGGAAATGTTTATATTGCAGTCAGAAAGTGACACCTGGTTGCTCTGGAAAGCAGGCAAACACAGTTCTTCACACCATCAAGTAGGCCCTTCCTGCTTTGCATTCCCCAAGAGCAAATGATACAATGAGGTTGTCTCATTGCAAGGGTATTGTCTGGTTGCCAGTAACTCTCCTTTAATTTAGCAATTGGGAGCCTCAGGTCTGGGGGCTAAATGTGCCCCTCCAAGCATATCTCTCTGGCCCCCAGGGCTCTATCTTGCCCTCATTAGGTGTTTGTAGTTTAGTTTATTAGTTAATTTCACCAAATGCTGAGGTATAGTTCCCCTTAAACATCAAAAAAAAAGATCATTGCACAAGGGTACTCCAGATAGCCAATGCAATGCAAGTTGTGTATCTGGAAGTGTATGGATACACATGAGTTCAAACTTAGTATAGTTTGCTACAAACTGTCGACATGCAGAGGGCTGGATCTGTTCGTAAGGCTGAAGCAAGAGGTTCCATTTTAAAGATGAAGAACTATGAGAAGGAGCAACAGAGGCAAAAGGTAGTGAGGTCAGATGCCTTGAAGTTGCCCATCACAAGCACTAGGCAGTAGACCGAGCTGGCAAACAGGTCACGTGGACACAATCTTTCCCACTATGGTGAGCTGTATTGTGTTTCTATATATATATATTTTAAAGTTTATAAATTACTGTATGTGTGTGTGTGAAATATCTTAATAAAACATATGCAAATAAATACATGAATCCTGTTTTCTGATCTATCACCTTTAGTACAGAATGTATTACTTTGTCCACTAAAATGAACGGTATGTTGGCTTTTTTAAACAAAAATCTTTCTAGGAAACTATTTGTAATTTAACAAAACTCCATAAAAGTAATGGATTCTGAAAGCGAAGTCACTCTTTGCAGTACACCGTGACTGGAGTTTCATCTATTCTTGGCTGTTTTCGTTCAAATAGCGTAAATATTTTGAGTGTCTTCGCCGAGCCAATTTTCAGAGAGGCCTTTTCATTAAACACTTCCAGATTCAGGTGCCTCAAAAGCAGCCCCAAATTTCCACATCGGTCTGCTGAATGCCAGGCTCGAGTTACAAAAATGACTGTGCAAGTTGGCTCATGCAAAGGTAGGCTTTCAGAAAGCATCTTGGGCAATTTTCATCAGGGCCACCAGACCTGAACAATGGAAGAAAACGATATTCAAGCCTATGTACTAGGAACAGTTTCCACTGTCAGGAGACAGCAAGCTTCTGTGTACTGGTTATAGTTCTACATGCTTAGCTTCGGAGCATAGAGTGACTTAAAGAAGTCCTCTTTCATGCTGATTGGATGGCTCTTGGATGCTGAAGTCATGAAATTAAAAGATGCCTGCTTCTTGGGAGAAAAGCAATGACAAACCTAGACAGCATCTTAAAAAGCAGAGACATCACCTTGCCAACAAAGGTCCGTATAGTAAAAACTATGATTTTCCCAGTAGTGATGTATGGAAGTGAGAGCTGGACCATAAAGAAGGGTAATCGCCGAAGAATTGATGCTTTTGAATTATGGTGCTGGAGGAGACTCTTGAGAGTCCCATGGACTGCAAGAAGATCAAACCTCTCCATTCTGAAGGAAATCATCCCTGAGTGCTCACTGGATGGACAGATCCTAAAGCTGAGGCTCCAAGACTTTGGCCACCTCATGAGAAGAGAAGACTCCCTGGAAAAGACCCTGATGTTGGGAAAGATGGAGGGCACAAGGAGAAGGGGACAACAGAGGACGAGATGGTTGGACAGTGTTCTCGAAGCTTCCAGCATGAGTTTGAGCAGACTGCGGAAGGCAGTGGAAGACAGGAGTGCCTGGCGTGCTCTGGTCCGTGGGGTCACGAAGAGCCGGACACGACTAAATGACTAAACAACAACAAGGATGCTGAAGATGGAGACCTTGCTGCTGAAAGAGTGATGGGTCATTGACTCCCTACGAACCCAGGCCATTGCAACCCTGCTTGGAATTCTTCCCAGCCAACAGTCCTTCCCAGGTAACCCCCTCCCTGGCCTTGTTTTCTCCCCTCCTCAGATGGTTTTACCTGCCTGGATTTGTCAGGAGTTGGAGTCAGGTGTAGATCAGCAATAAAACAATAAAGCAGTGAAGTTAACTCTTTATTCAAAGAAACAAAACAGCTCATCCCTAGTGGTCACAGCAACCCTTCCTAGTAAGGCAGTTGTGAGGACTGAAGGTTGCCACATTCCCACTGCTCTCTAAGGCTCCTCCCTCAACCGCCTAAGGCTCCTTCGTCTTGCCTCTTATTGATCCACCATCTTCATTTTTCTGTATGTTCTGGGAGACTGGGGGCATGGGAGCTGGTCACAGCAGGAGGGGGAGACTGCCTGGCTTCTTCAGCAGCCTGCCTCACCTCTGTCTCCTGGCCCCTGTCCTCTCCTGTCTCCGAGTCTAGACTGCTCTCTGCCACAGCCTCTTCCTGCTCACTAAACCCTGTTACTATTTCAGCTTCTGACACCTCCCCAGGCTGCTCCCTCTTCTCCGTCTGACCACTCCTGTCACCCCATCACCAGTCCCCTGGCTCTGAGCCTTCTTCCCCTGAGGGTTCCCTTGGGGGTTCCCAAGTTGATACCTACCACCACCACCCCGCATGCAGCCAGACAAGACTATATCCTTAAACCATGACAATGCCTCTCTAACTTGCCTGGAGGAGATGTGTGTGTGTGTGTGTGTGTGTGTGTGTGTGTGTGTATAAACCTCTGGATTTTGCATGGCTTGTGTATAAAGGCGAGAGTCAGATCATTGGCTCTATCTACTTTTTGCCTCTGGCCCCCAGAATAATAATAATAATAATAATAATAATAATAATAATAATAATAATAATAATTTATTATTTATACCCCGCCCATCTGGCTGAGTTTTCCCCAGCCACTCTGGGCGGCTCCCAATCAGTGTTAAAAACCGTACAGCATTACATATTAAAAACTTCCCTGAACAGGGCTGCCTTAAGATGTCTTCTGAACGTCAGGTAATTCTTTATCTCTTTGACATCTGATGGGAGGGCGTTCCACAGGGCGGGCGCCGCTACCGAGAAGGCCCTCTGTCTGGTTCCCTGTAGCCTCACTTCTCGCAATGAGGGAACCGCCAGAAGGCCTTTGGCGCTGGATCTCAGAGTCCGGGCTGAACGATGGGGGTGGAGACGCTCCTTCAGGTATACAGGACCGAGGCCGTTTAGGGCTTTAAAGGTCAGCACCAACACTTTGAATCGTGCTCGGAAACGTACTGGGAGCCAATGCAGATCTCTCAGAACCGGTGTTATGTGGTCCCGGCGGCCACTCCCAGTCACCAGTCTCGCTGCCGCATTCTGGATTAATTGCAGTTTCCGGGTCACCTTCAAAGGTAGCCCCACGTAGAGCGCGTTGCAGTAGTCCAAGCGTGAGATAACTAGAGCATGCACCACTCTGGCGAGACAGTCCGCGGGGAGGTAGGGTCTTAGCCTGCGTACCAGGTGGAGCTGGTAGACAGCTGCCCTGGACACAGAGTTAATCTGCGCCTCCATGGACAGCTGTGAGTCCAAAATGACTCCCAGGCTGCGCACCTGGTCCTTCAGGGGCACAGTTACCCCATTCAGGACCAGGGAATCCTCCACACCTGCCTGCCTCCTGTCCCCCAAAAACAGTACTTCTGTCTTGTCAGGATTCAACCTCAATCTGTTAGCCGCCATCCAACCTCCAACCGCCTCCAGGCACTCACACAGGACCTTCACCGCCTTCACTGGTTCTGATTTAAAGGAGAGGTAGAGCTGGGTGTCATCTGCATACTGATGAACACCCAGTCCAAACCCCCTGATGATCTCTCCCAGCGGCTTCATATAGATATTAAAAAGCATGGGGGAGAGGACAGAACCCTGAGGCACCCCACAAGTGAGAGCCCAGGGGTCTGAACACTCACCCCCCCCCACCACTTTCTGGACACGGCCCAGGAGGAAGGAGCGGAACCACTGTATGACAGTGCCCCTAGCTCCCAGCCCCTCTAGACGGTCCAGAAGGATGTTATGGTCGATGGTGTCAAAGGCCGCTGAGAGATCCAGCAGAACTAGGAAACAGCTCTCACCTTTGTCCCTAGTCCGCCGGAGATCATCAACCAGCGCGACCAAGGCAGTTTCAGTCCCATGGTGAGGCCTGAATCCCGATTGGAAGGGATCCAAATGGTCCGTTTCCTCCAGGCGTGCTTGGAGTTGTTCAGCAACCACCCGCTCAATCACCTTGCCCAAGAATGGCAGATTTGAGACTGGGCGATAGTTGGCCAAATTGGCCGGGTCTAAAGATGTTTTTTTAAGAAGCGGTTTAATGACCGCCTCTTTCAGCGGGTCTGGGAAGGCTCCCTCACAGAGGGAAGCATTCACCACCCCGCAGAGCCCATCGCCCAGCCCTTCCCGGCTCGCTTTTATCAGCCAGGATGGGCAAGGATCAAGGAGACAGGTGGTCGGTTTCACTCGTCCAAGCAGCCTGTCCACATCCTTGGAGGTAACAGATTGGAATTGATCCCATGTAACAGGACCAGACAGAACTCTAGCACTCTCCCGCCCTGGCCCTGCTCCCACAGTGGAGTCTACCTCCTTCTGAATCTGAGCGATTTTATCTGCAAAAAACTTTGCAAAAGCATTGCAGGAGATCTTGGGGTCCCTACCAGGCCCCGGTGGTACAGGTGGTTCTGATAGATTGCGAACCACCTGAAAAAGTCTCCTGCTGCTGTTTTCTGCAGATGCAATGGAGGCGGCGAAGAAGACCCTCTTC
Organism: Podarcis gaigeae; assembly: GCF_964106915.1. Classification (NCBI taxonomy): domain Eukaryota; kingdom Metazoa; phylum Chordata; class Lepidosauria; order Squamata; family Lacertidae; genus Podarcis; species Podarcis gaigeae. The sequence goes on along the minus strand of NC_139686.1, from coordinate 14,228,951 downwards.
GCCGTCTCCATTGCCACTTGGTAGGCTCGACGTTGAGCTCTAACCCGTGTCCGGTCTGATTCAGAATGAGTTTTCCGCCACCGGCGCTCTAGCCGTCTCAACGATTGTTTCATCACCCTCAGCTCCGGGGAAAACCACGGGGCTGTCCGGGCTCCATGCAATCGGAGAGGGCGCTTCGGAGCCAGACAGTCAATAGCCCTGGTTAACTCCGCATTCCAGCGGGCCACCAGGGAATCAGCTGAAAGGCCATCAACTTGGGATAAAGCATCCCCTACCACTCTCTGGAAGCCAATTGGATCCATTAAGTGGCGGGGGCGGACCATCCGAATCGGTCCCGCCTCCCTGCGGAGGGGAAGGGTTGCAGAGAAGTCCAGAAGGCTGTTTATGCGTGAATGTGGCCCCTGGGCTGGATAAATTTTGCCAGCGCCTGCTCTCTGAGCTCAGAAATGCCTTTCCTGAGGGACGTGCCCCGTCAGGCAATAATATGGATTTGCCTGCTACACTCAGAATGGGTGCCTGAGCTCCTTTGTGCACAATAATAGCCTATTGTTTGTCATTTTGTTCTAATTACTCATAAGATATATTGGCTCCATTTATTTTCTATTTGTTTTATGGTCTTGCCCTTATACTGGAAGGAATCAAGCTGTCAAGCAGAGACTCAACATACTCCCTCCCTTGTGGTGGTTTGGGGAGCCGTCTAACCACATCCGGCAGAGGCCAGAGTGCCTAATTTCCTCCGCTGTTCTTGTCCTCCTCGCTGACAGAATTGGGCAAAAGCCACCCGCCTTGATTTAGAAAATGATGGGAGATCTTTCTCAGATTTGTGGGGAGGGGAGAAATTTTGGGGGAAACTTACAGGAACATGTGAAGCTGCCTTTTTGTTTACACTGGCTGGCAGTGGCTCTCCAGGGTGGTTTTTGTTTTGTTTTGTTTTGTTTTTTTGTGGGGAGAATTCCTATTCCTATCTGGAGATGCCGGGAATCAGTGGCGTAGCGTGGGTTGTCAGCACCCGGGGCAAGGCAAGTAATTTGTGCCCCCTAACCCGTGGATTTGCGCCCCCTAACCCTAACCCCCAGATGTTGCACCCGGTGTGGCCGGCCCCCCCCTGCACCCCCCACGCTACACCACTGCCAGGAATTGAACCTGGAAGATCTTCTGCATGCACGGCAGATGCTGAGGTATAGCTGTTCAGACAATTAAGTCTGACCTCTTATTGCTCTGCGTCCAGTAAAAAAAATGGACTGAAGATCATCTCAGGGGAGCAAGCAAAGCTAGAGCTGGCAATGGCATGTTCCTTCTCCAAAGGCAAAGGACAGGGACAAAACGGGAATCACAACTTTTCATGGCATCAATCAATCAATCAATCAATCAATCAATCTTTATTGCGATCAAAAACCAGACAGCAAAGTTAACAGCAACAACATAACTGTTCGGCCTAATCTGCATACCACTCTGCTCTGCTGCATCAATTTTTCACGCACACCCATTTTCCGAAATTTTCTCCATCTCTATTTGCTGGCTGACAGTGCAGTCATAAACTTGCTTGCTAGAGAGCAAGCTGCCATTGAGCTCAGTGCGAATTACTTCTGAGTCAACGTGCTTAGAATTGCGCTGTAATGGAGCTATCTGCCTAACCGTGTCGACTGAAACCAGTTCCTGAGCTGAGGAGTTCTTCCAAAGCTACGGTGTTAGAACATGTTGCACCTAGAGGCCTGCTGGAGACCCATCTAATCCAGTATCCTCTTCCCAGAGTTGCCAAACAGATGCCTATGGAAAGCCCACAATCAGGAAAGAACAACAGGTCAGTTTTGTCCCCGTTTGTGATTCCCAGCAACTGGCAATCAGAAATTGACTGCTTCCGACAGTGGAGGTAGAATGTAGCCATTGTGGCTGGTCACCACTGATACCCTAATCCAGGGGCAGTGGCGTAGCGTGGGGGGTGCAGGGGGGGCCGGCCGCACCGGGTGCAACATCTGGGGGTTAGGGTTAGGGGCGCAAATCCACGGGTTAGGGGGCGCAAATCCATGGGTTAGGGGGCGCAAATCCACGGGTTAGGGGGCACAAATTACTTGCTTTGCCCCGGCTGCTGACAACCCACGCTACGCCACTGTCCAGGGGTCAGCAAACTTTTTCAGTAGGGGGCCAGTCCACTGTCCCTCAGACCTTGTGGGGGGCTGGACTATATTCTGGGCGGGGGGAATGAATTCCTATGCCCCACAAATAACCCAGAGATGCATTTTAAACAAAAGGACACATTCTACTCATGTAAAAACACACTGATTCCCGGACCGTCCGTGGGCCGGATTTAGAAGGCAATTGGGCCAGATCTGGCCCCCGGGCCTTAGTTTGCCTACCCATGCCCTAACCCACCTTGAATTGGTCTAATTCCCTTTTGAAACTATCAAAAGGTGATGACCATCACTACACCTTGTGATTCCCAGCGGCTGATAAGAAAAAGCAAGGGTGGCAATATCAACATTCCAGGGATTTTATTTTCTTTTTTAATGTCCCTAGTTAACATGCAATCGTTTTCATGGCTTCCCCCTTTGTCCCTGTCTTCTGTCTTTGTTCCTGGCACTCTACGCCTGCGGTTCTCAAGGGAACAGAGAGGCAGATGTGCATCAACCAGTGACGACGTTTCAGTGAACTGTACTTCCGTTCCATTTTTCTGACCTCAGGGAACCATATTTCAAGGAATGCGGTGGGAAGGAGAGAGGAACTTGCAGCTCCATCCAGAGTTTTGTGCTCCTCAGATTGCTTCTGCTTCTCTTCATGGCTCCCCCAGCGCTGCTGCCCCTAACTGAAAGGAGTTACAGCACAGTGTCCCACGCTTAGATGCATTTATTGCTTTTGAGCCGGAGGGGTGTAGTGGCAGAGTAGGGTCTGGTCTGGGACACCAGGTGTGATGGCCTGGGATTCAGACTCGGAGGCTGAACCTGAGGAATCCCAGCCTGCACAGGAGTCCCCGCCTCCAGAACCAGCTGAGCCGGGGCTGGGGCCTGAGCCTGAAGGGTCCTCACCTGTGCTGGATCTTCAGGTGCAGGCACCAGCTGAGTCTGCTCTGGCCCCTGAGGTGATGGAGGACCCATGGCCTGCAGGTGCTCCACTCTCAGCCCTGTCAGGGGAAGCTGAGGTTGCCTCTGGATCCGGTAACCCTCCAGCCTCTCCTGAGATACAGAGGCTCAGGGCAGAAAGGTGGAGGGAACTAAGTTCCCGCAGGAGGAGTGCTCGCCTCCAGGCCAGGAGAGGCGAGTCACCTGTGAACCGGGGCTGCCCTATGCCTCGGGGCAGATAAAAGCCAGCCAGCCCCAGTCCCAGGTTGCAGGAGCAACATTGTTGGTAGCCTGTTCCTGCCTGCACCCTGTCCTGCTCTTCTGCCAGAGTTCCTGACCTCACCCGACTCCCTGCCTTCAGCTTTGACAGACAGCCTCCATACCGCACCCTTGACCTCGGAGTGGACTTGCACCTTGCCGCACGGCTAACCCTCGGGACCAGCACACCAGGGTTCAAACCCCACTCTGCCATGAAGCTCGCTGGGTTGACCTTGTACCAGTCACTGTCTCTCAGCTTAACCTTCCTCACCGGGCTGTTGTGAGGACGAAATGGCAAGGGGGAGAAGCTTGCATGCCACATTTTCTCCCTTTGTTCCAGAATTTGTCTGGAATATCCCCTCTTCCCCATCCCAGTTAGGTGAATCCTGAAATGGGGAGATAGCGGAGCACCCCCATCTCACAAGGCAAGATCTGTTTTACAGGAACCCTCAGGAGAAAACTCAACTCAGCACAGGCATACAACCTACAGCTCAGCAACTGCCCACGTTCCATCTTTCTCAAAGGAGCAGTTCTATAGGAACGGTCAAGGACATTCCTGTGCTCTGATGTTCAAATTCCATCTTTGTCAATGGGGCAATGGGGGGAAATAGACTAGGGGAGTGTGTCCTCATTGTCACCTCTAAGCTCTGGCAGAGAATTTTCTCTCAGTGTGCTGCAGGCAGAATCCTGGTCTAATTCATTGACTATCCTGCACGAAGCACGTCGTTACTTGCAGCACATTGGAAGAAATAGCTTTTTGGAGAAATCAAAAATAGAAGAGTTTGCAATGGCAGTGGAGGGGCGAGCCTTAACTTGCACTTCATTCATTCTGCTGTATCACAGACGTATAGATGTCTCATTGTTTCCCTTTCTCCGTGTGTGTCCCATCTCATCACAATGAATGATTGTGACATGTGCTTTTAGTTTTCATGGGTGGGGGATGACAATAGCTGGAGGGACAGAGAAACCAGTTTTTGAGTCAAGACACCTCGTAAACCATGGCAAATCTGAATGAAGCTCCTTTGCGGAATATAAAAATAAAAACTTTTTTTTTAAAAAAAAATGAACCTGCCTAATAGTACAATCCAGTCTCAAGATACGATACGATACAATAATCTTTATTGTCATTGTCCCATACAGAACAACGAAATTGAAAAAATCTACAGCAGACATTCAAAAACCAAAAAGCCTGCTATCCCAGCTATCCCAACCTGGTTAACCCCCTAAAAACTCTGATAGGTAAAGGTAAAGGGACCCCTGACCATTAGGTCCAGTCGCGACCGACTCTGGGGTTGTGGCGCTCATCTCGTTTTATTGGCCGAGGGAGCCGGCGTTTGTCCGCAGACAGCTTCCAGGTCATGTGGCCAGTATGACTAAGCCGCTTCTGGCAAACCAGAGCAGCGCACGGAAACGCCGTTTACCTTCCCATCGGAGCGGTGCCTGTTTATCTACTTGCACTTTGATGTGCTTTCGAACTGCTAGGTTGGCAGAAGCTGGGACCGAGCAACGGGAGCTGACCCCGTATCGGGGATTCGAACCGCCAACCTTCTGATCTGCAAGTCCTAGGCTCTGTGGTTTAACCCACAGCGCCACCTGCGTCCCTAAAAAACTCTGATACCCCATAATTAAATACAATTATAGAGACTACCTTACACTGCGTTTAAAACCAAAATCGCATTTGGATAGAAACTGTTTCTCAAGCAGCTAGTCCTAGTCTTTATAACCCTGTACTTTCTTCCAGAAGGCAAAAGCTGAAAGAGATCTGCTGGGGTGAGAGAGCTTGGATTCAGAAGCTTGGATTCTTCTTCTTATTATTATTACTACTACTACTAATCCTGCCCTTCACCCTAAGGTCCCAGTGCAGCTTAAGCCGGTGTAATTTACACCAACATTAAGTTGCCAAAAGAGGGATTCCCGGGGGGGGGGGGTAGAATGGGGCAGAGAGAGACTTACACCTATTCCAATCCCTGTTCAGCTCAGTCACATGACCCTGGGCCAGATCCTCAGAACTCAGGACCACACCCACCAGTTGGCTCAGCCGGCAGCAGCCCCTCCCAAAAGTTCATGAGCAAAGCTTGTAACAGAAGTAGACTTAGACTGGCATAAGTTACACTGGCCTAAGTTATGTCATCTTTATATAGCTCCCACTTACCTGATGCTCCGGGAAAAGCAGTGTTTGCTGCCTTGGTGCGTCCACAGCCCATTCCCAGGCGCCATTTTTCCTCCCCATGTGGACATTGTGGGACGCTTGGCAACTTCCCTCTGGCCACCCTGGCTTGATGCCCAAATCCTGTTTGAATGGGCCAATTGGTGCAGCTGGGACTGCGGGGCCACCTTGGCAACCGCAGTATAAAAGGAAGACTACACCTGGACATCCTCCTTCGCATCAGAGATCATCGTGGGGTTCACCACCCACCAAGTTTGGTGGTGTTCTGCCTGAAGGGGAGTGGACAGGTCAGTGTGAGGAGATAAGGTATATGTGATTGCAGTGTGGATTTGATTTAAATCAAATTGATTGAAATCACGGTATAAATCACTAGTCAGTAAGATTTGATTTAAATCTTTTTTTACGGAAAGGCTCATTCTTAGTGGTATAATCTTATAATTTATAACCAGATGAAGTTTTCATTTTTGGAATAATAAATTTTCAGAGTAGTTTTTACAGTTATATAAAAAATTACTGATTTGGTTATACTGTTAGAAATGCATAGAGACAGATAATTATGAAATTACTGTGAGGTTTAATAAGTTAACTGTTTATATTTGGACAACCTTTCTGCTGTACTTTATTGGAAGGAGAAAAACAATCATTTCCTAAATAAAAATTTAACTAAAACAATAACATTATAGCATTTGTATCCATGTTTGTTAACTGATGTGGTTAAACGGGATTTTTTAAAAAAGAAAAAAACAGAGACTGAGTTTGAGCACACATGAAGAACTTGAAACAAATCCTTATTTTGACTATAATGTAACTTAAATAGAAAACCATCTTTAGAAAGATTTTTCCTCCAAAAGCATTTTATTTTAAAAATCCGATTTAAATAAAAAAAAATCTGATTTTAAAAAATCATTGATTTTTATCTTCCCTATTCGGTTGCTCATTTTGGGGCTAGGTAGAATTTCCCCTCCTGCAGACTAATTGGACGATTTACAGATTTCCACCTGCCTCGTAGCAAATGGCACAACTTTGGTGGATAAGGCATGGGGTTGCATCCTCTTGCTGATTGGGTGCCCTATTAAAGGGGTCCAGGAGGGGTCCACACAGGGGTTGAAGGGCCATAGCACCTAGTACATCTCAGTGGTGACCTCTCAACTCAGATTTGACCCTACCTAAAAAGCAAAGACATCACCTTGCCAACAAAGATCCGTATAGTTACAGCTATGGTTTTCCCAGTAGTGATGTATGGAAGTGAGAGCGGGACCATAAAGAAGGATGATCGCCGAAGAATTGATGCTTTTGAATTATGGTGCTAGAAGAGACTCAAGAGTCCCATGGACTGCAAGAAGATCAAACCTCTCCAGTCTGAAGGAAATCAGCCCTGAGTGCTCACTGGAAGGACAGATCCTGAAGCTGAGACTCCAATACTTTGGCCACCTCATGAGAAGAGAAGACTCCCTGGAAAAGACCCTGATGTTGGGAAAGATGGAGGGCACAAGGAGAAGGGGACGACAGAGGATGAGATGGTTGGACAGTGTTCTCGAAGCTACCAGCATGAGTTTGACCAAACTGCGGGAGGCAGTGGAAGACAGGAGTGCCTGGTGTGCTCTAGTCCATGGGGTCACGAAGAGTCGGACACGACTAAACGACTAAACGACAACAACAACTTTTCAACCAGCAGTCGGGCGGCTGGGTGCTGGATGCATACTCAGTGCCTTGTCCCAAACCTACTTACATCTGCAATCAATAAAGTTGTGGCTGATTTCAACCAAATACAAATGTCATGTGTCTTATTTCTACAGTTCGCCCCTCACCGTGCTGCAGGCCTGGGCATGCAATGAGGCTTGCTCTGCAAGCCTATTTTATTTCCTCTTGCCAGCAACCTTCTCCTCAAACATTTCCTATAAATTCAGGGCTATTTTATGGGTAATGGCAATTTGTTGCCAAGTCTACTTAACAGGCAAAAGCAATCAGGTGAAACACAGGAGCGAGGCCCTTTCAGATCTTAAATCACATGGAGGTTCATAGTCTGGTGGCACTTCCAAATGTTTTGGGCTACACCAGTCAGCATGGCAGGTCAAAATGTATGGAGGGCACCCAGCTGCGGAAGGCTGCCCTGTTAGGACCAACAAAGAACCAACAAAGGCCACTCTGACTTGCAATAAAGTCGGCGGGGAAAGGAGATCTCTCCTTTGACTGCATTGAATTTATCTCTTTAAAATTGGCTTGATTGAATCAAGAGCCGTTTGTCGCCCTCTGAAGAACTTCCTTTCCCGGATCCAAGGAGAAGAAAATGAGATGTCTTGCATTCCTCAAGCATAATTCACTGCCAATAAAACCCGAGATGTTTCGCGGCCATTCAAATTTCCACCTTGTAAACCTGGAAAACTGGTCCTCGTGCCCTATTAGTATACAATATAGGGCTCCAAGTACGTTTTATAAGGTTAAGAATTTGTGCCATGTGGCAATGGATTAACCATTCTCTGTTCTGCCCATAAATTGGGGAGCAAAGGTGTTACAACACTGCAGAATGAGAGCAAGAGAGGGAGAAAAGAGAGAGTCCTTTGCTAAGAAGGCCTTGGTTGAAGTTGGACCAAACCGATGAGCTCATCCTTTCCTTCGGTTAAAAAAGAAAATGATCTATAAGCCGAAAGAATGGAAGAGAGTATTTGAAAAATGTTATGTACATCTTCTTCTGCACTCTTTGATAATAGTCCAGAAAAAAAAGAGAATTGGGTTTATCATGGTCATACTAGTAGCACATGTGACACTAAATGAGACCAGTGATTCAGCTTGTCCAGTATTGTTTGTTCACACGGACAGCTGACCTCCAAGGATGGGATGGTCAAAGCTGAGGTGGAAACAGCTCTCTATTGTTCTGCCCAGACACTGAGGTCCACAGCTCCGAGGGCCTTCTGGCAGTTCCTTCATTGCGAAAAGCAAAGCTACAGGGAACTAGGCAGAGGGCCTTCTTGGTAGTGGCTCCCGCTCTGTGGAACTCCCTCCCATCAGATGTCAAAGAGATAAACAACTACCTGACATTTAGAAGACATCTGAAGGCAGCCCTCTTCAGGGAAGTTTTTAATGTATCACATTTTAATGTATTTTTAATCTTTGTTGGAAGCAGCCCAGGATGGCTGGGGAAGCCCAGCTAGATGGGCGGGGTACAAATTATTATTATTATTATTATTATTATTATTATTATTATTATTATTTAGGCTGGATGATGAGGGGTGGTGGGAGGCACCAGCCAGGGAACCCCCAATGGATATCCCAGAGGAGGAAGGCTCAGAGCCTGGGAATTGGTGGTGGGACACCGAGGAGAGGTCAGAGGGAGAAATGTGGGAGGAGGTGTTGGAAGCTGACGGGGCAACAGGGTTTAGTGAGCAGGAAGAGCCGTGACAGGAAGCAGTTCAGACTCTACGGCTGAAGCAGAGGAGGGGGATCAAGAGGCTGCTGAAACATCCAGGGAGTCTCCCTCTTTGGGTGCGACACCCCACCCCAGTCTTCAAGAACGTGCAGGATAATGAGTAGAGCTGAACAGAGGTCAGAGGTATGTAAACACAGTTTGAGACAGCTTGGGAAACATCCAGGAGAGGAGGAGCCTTAGAAGAGGTGAAAGGCAGGGACCTTCAACCCTGGCAACTGCTTTATAGGTGCAAAACCTACTGGGAAGGGTTTGCTGAGTTGCATGCTGTTTCCTTGAATAAAAAGTTAACTTCACTGACAGCTGACTCTGTGTCTTTCTTCCTGACCTGCGTCTGACTCCCAGCCCTGACACTCTCTGAGGCGAACCAGGAGCCGCCAACTGGAAGCCAGAGATAGCTAAAGGGATGGACAGAGCAATCCAAACTACAAGAAGCTCGGGTGATTTACACAGGGGTAAATTATGCCGGTGTAACTTAGCCCTATTCTGAACTCAGTTCAGGAGCAGGGCTCAGCCTGGCAGAGGAAAAGTAAGCCTTTGTCAAATTCTGTTTTAAAGAAGAACATTGGGGATAGGGGTAAGTCTTCCCCAGCCCTTCCCCACAACGCCCCTTTACCCTGGCTCAGCTGAGCCAGCTTTGGCTGAGCTGGCCGAGTCCCAACCAAGCTAGGATGGGAGACTTCAGCCAGCTCAGTCTGCGATTGACCTATTCCCAGTGGCGTAGCGTGGGTTGTCAGCACCCGGGGCAAGGCAAGTAATTTGCGCCCCCTATCCCGTGGATTTTAGCAGGGGCAGAGAGCTGCAAGTGTGAGCGCCCCCCCCAGATGTTGCGCCCGGTGCAGCCGGCCCCCCCTGCACCCCCACGCTACGCCACTGCCTATTCCCACACATCTTGGGACTGGCTTGCTTCTTATGTGAGCACCAGGCAAGAGCCTTTTTTGTTTCCACAGACCTTTTGGATACCAGATGTTTTATACTTTTCTAGCTATGTGGTTTTTATTTCCCTGACCTCACTCTAAGGCCCCAGCTGCACTATACCTTTAAAGCAACATCTTGCCACTTTAAACCGTCATGGCTCCCCCCAGAGAATCCTGGGAAATGTAGTGTGTTAAGGGCACTGAGGGTATGAGATCCCTTATTTCTCTCCCAGAGCTAGAATTTGCTGAGTGGTTTAACAATCAATCTTTCTTCCCAGGGGACTCTGCAGATTGTAGCTTAGTGAGGGGAAAAAATTTAAGCCCCTGCAAACTGTCCTAAGAATGTTTGTTAGAGCGAGGCCATGAAATTGTATATGTAAATATTTTTAAAGAAATAAGTGTTGTGGTAATATTGTCAAACAAACAAAGAAGTTCTAAATTAAGTTTATGGAATGAGCCTCATACAGAATGCTGAGATTATCTGCATAGCCGTAGCAAAACCAAAATAGGCCCAGACTTTTGATTGACATTCTCTCCCCATCTTGCCAAGTTTGTTAGCGTTAATAAAAAAAGAAAAACAAAATCTAACGGCTTAGAAAAAAACCATCGCCCCATATCAGAAAGATATAAAGTTTTGATGAGCTGTAATTGAAACCTGTGAGGCAGGTCTAAACCATCTGCCTCACTGCTTTGAAAGTACACCATGAGTTATCACCTCCTACTAATTGAAAAATTAATATTTCAGGCACCTCTTGGAAAGCAGTACCTGTGATTTGGGCTCAAGATCAGAAATTATAAGCCACAACAGCTCCAAAACATCCATACCAACATTCATCAGGGGTTTAATTCAGGGTTCAAAATCACAGGGGAGGCCACTTCAGTTTCCACACACACACACACACACACACACACACACACAAAATTTGGAAGGGGGCTTGCCTCCAGTCTCCCTGCTCACATGTAGGTTTTGCAGAATGCTCAAATACAGCTAGAACAGGAGTGAGGAACCCTTTTTTCACATTCTCTTCAGGGTTCAATACTACAGAGTTTTCAGGTAGGGTAAGGAAACCCATCAGAAATCCTGGCAAGACAACATTGACTGAGATGCACTAATGATCTGACCCATATCTCCTTCCCTAGAAATGTGAATTCCCCCCCCCCTCTCTTTTAAGCTTCAGGCCAATACCGTCTGCTTTTGCAGAGGTTTTAGTGGGAGTTAAAGTTTTGTTCCACCCCAGTTTTTATGCTGCATTCATGTGACCCCACACTTGGCTTTATTAGTGTATGAAATTGATTTTAGGACTTTTTACTGTTTTCGTTGTGTTCTATTTGGTTGACTTGTGTGTTCTTGGAAGGCACTTTGCGTTCATTTCGTAAAGAAAAGCAAGAGTGCAAATTTCTGAATGAATAAATGCCCTAGGTTGAGCTGGGAGAGTGTGATTGGCCCAAGGTCACCCAGGGAATGGAGAAATAGGGAGCTGAACCATGGTCTCTCAGGTCCGACTCTAACTAGTGGGCAGTACATTAATTCTCAATACTGAGCAGGGACTGGGAACGTGTGACCCTCCAGATGTTGTTGGACTATGATTCTTGGCATCCCTGACCATTGGCAATGTTGACTGGGGCTGATGGGAGTTGTAGTCCAATGCCATTGGAAGAGTTGCAGTTTCTCTATCTCGGACACAGAGAGTATGTGAGCATTCTTTCAGTCCTGCTGACATCAAAAACGCATTTCTGTTGGCTGATATCCAGCAGTGGACTTTCCTACTAGATAGATTCAGTATTACTGCAATATTAATTCTGTGCATCCTCATGCTAAGTTCATTTAAACCTTCTCCTTGAGCAAACGGTCTTGTTTTAAACTCTTCTAATTCCATTTGCTTATCTTGCAGTATCACTTTAAGCCCCAACCCATGCTTAACCACCTCCTCTAATTTTGTTTTAATCCTGCACTTATACAAAAGTTCAGTATTATTATTCCATCTTATTCTTTTATCCTTTCTTCGTAAACTGTTTTGGGGGAGATTTTCTGGATAGACAGAGGCAGTACATGTAAATAAGAATGTGTTATGCAGTGGTCTGTCTCCACCAGGAGCCATAAGTTTAGTATTGTGGGTCCAATTTTATGCAGCTCCCTCCCTGTTGAATGTCCAGCACCTTCTGAAGACTTAAAAATAAATAAATCAAGCAGGCATTTTATAGTTTTAACTGAGGTTTAAAAAATTATTTTTGTACACCACTTAGACACACATGTGGCACGTTGATTGCCAAAATAAAAAAGAGGTATATGGACTGGGAGGAACCTCGGCCTAAAACTGCTGCTGGTTAACGCAGGTTAGATACAGTGGCGTGGCGTGGGGGGTGCCAGGGGTGCCGGCCGCACCGGGCGCAACATCTGGGGGGCGCAAGTCCAGAGGGAAGGGACAAGTTCCTTCCTCCGCCGGGCTCCCCACCGCCACCGCCAGCCTTGCGCCCTAGCGCGCGCGCCCGCCGCCGCTGCGGCTGCGCTCCACTCACTGCTCGCAGGAGGAGCAGCCGCTGCAGCAGCGCCGACGCCGCCACCAACGCCTGGCCGGGCACAGGCAGCCTCCACACCCCCCGCCGCCGCCATCCCCTCGGCCCAGCCACAGGCGGCGGCTGCTTCTGCCGACTGGGAGGGAGGAGCCAAACCCTCCGAGAGGAAGCCGGCGGGCGGGCGGAAGGGGGCGCCGCTGGCTCCGGCTCTCAGTGCAAGCCTCAGCCGCGGGGGGCGGGGGCGGCGGGCGAGGACGGAGCGCGGCTGGAAGCCCCCGGACCAGGGCGGGGGGAGGAGAGGCGCTCGCCAAGCCCGGATCTGGAGCGCCTCGGAGCGCCCAAGGAGAGGAGAGGGCGGGGAGGCACCCGAGGGGAGGGGGCTTCAGCTGCCTCGGCCCGCGGGGGCTCCGCAAATAATAAATTTAATAAATTCCTGCTGAGCCTTAAGGGGGGGTCCTTGGTTCCTTCACTCGCCCCCAGCCCCAATGGCGTAGCGTGGGGGGGTGCAGGGGGGCCGGCCGCAACATCTGGGGGCGCGCGCTCACATTCGAGTGCTAAAATCCAGGGGTTAGGGGGCGCAAATTACTTGCCTTGCCCCGGGTGCTGACAACCCACGCTACGCCACTGGTTAGATAGACCAATGGTTTGACTTGGTATAACAATTTCTTATACTTTGAAGACGTTTTGTGGACAGGGGCTTAGGTAGATGGGCCAGGAAGCCTATGGATCATTGCCAGGCTGCTGACATTTCACAAATAATTTGCTGGTGGGAGCCTAGATCTTAAGTAATCAAAAAAGGGCCACTCTGGCCAGATCGTGAACTTTTGTTGCAGGGACAGAAAGAGGATGGAACCAGCTGGCTCCGCTAGTAAAGGCAGAAACGGTGCCAAGACTCTGTTGCCCAGAGATCTAGAAAGACAAGTTGTTCTCCAAAAATGCCTTCATCAATTTATCGCTTCTTGTAAGTACTAAGTAAATCTGATGAAATGTAGAATATTGCCCAACAAAAAGAATGATTTTTTTAAAACAGCATTTCCCCTGCAACTCTGGCTTCATCCTCAGATTGAAGCAGATGTGATGATGTTAGAGAATTCATAATCATCAGAATTTTGCTTTGTTGTTTTTTTTAAATTAAAAACAGGCACTGGGTGCTTTGATCTTTATTTGGAGCAGAGGTGCTGGGAGAGGTTTAACCCATGCCCCCTGTATGTCATTTTCCTAATCTAAACAAGGGACAGGATTGTGAACACCATTCTGGTGTCTGTGTTCCACCCACTGCCTCCAGTGGGGCAGTCTTACAAGGGAGCCAATCAAATCAGGGAAATGGCGCCTTCAAAGAGTTTTGGACTACAGATCCCAGCAGCCTCACAATTAACCAAAAGGTCCTTCATATGAACAGGTTTCTGATCAGCCCTCCTGCCTCAGCGCCAGTTTTATCACACGACCATTCAGAACTGGCATCTTAGATTCCATCTGTTTAGGAGGATCTTTAGCCTCTCTTTGTATCATTTCACTCTTCCTTATACTGAGCATCATCTGACGTTTCGTTGCCCATTCAGGAATTTTGTCTGCCTCTTTGGGATGGCCCTCTCCTGAATAATTTGTACCATCTGAAAACTTGGCTACCTCATTATTCATCCATGACTCTGGCTCATCTTATATGTATGAACTGGCCTGGCGTTTGATGAATGTATTATATAAATAGCTTGTTAGAGTTACATTTTGAGCAAATTTGGAATTTGGCTGCCTGTAGGTTTTATTCCTTTAAATGTTTTTTTCCCAAATGCCATCCAAAATGCAACAATGAGTACTGTGTGAATCCACAGAATCAGCAGGGCCACAGGGATTGGGAGCTTAGGTCTTGCTTCAGCTACCATCTCCTGTACAAATTAAAACTGATTGTCCCTGTGATGATGCACACCTAAATATTTAAACATCCGACATGGGAATTGGAAACGGATGAAGCAGAATTCACTCAAGTCACACACAGCAACTTTCTGTCTTAGGAGTATTTGGGCCTAATTAAGTGAATTATCATTAATGAGTATACAAATGTTATTCTCTATACGCTCCACATTCGGTTATAGAATGCACAGGCAAACAAAATGGCTAAGGATAAATAACTTAAAAACCTAGAACCCTATATAAAAGAAGGGGTTAATTTGTGACTACTTAGGCCTAGTCCACACTCCTGCTTGTCCAACCACTTCCCCCCAGGGAAAACCTGCACTTTACAGCTGAATTTGGGAAAAGTCAATCAGGTTTTCTGTGGACTGATGTTTGCTCCAATTCAGCAGGAAAGAGCGGGTTTCACCAAGCAAGGGACTAGTGGAAGTGGGGATGAGCCCTTAAACAGCCCCATTCTCCTATTATCATGGATGGGCAACCATATGTTGTTGAACTACAGCTCCAATCATCCCTGGCCATTGACCATGCTGGCTGGGGCTGATAGGAGTTGAACTCTGTGATGGAAAAGTTTGTTTGTGCTGGGGCAGGTTGGGTCCCTAAGTATTTTTCTTTTTCTTTTCCCCATGCCAGAAAAGGGTGAATATACGGCAGCCTCTGATTGGCGGAGGTTCCAGGAGGGGGAGTTGAAAAGGAGAGGATTGGAGAGTCAGGGAGTGAGTTTTGGAGGGAATAGGTAGGAAGACAGGGAGTGAGAGTTGGTTCTGGTAGAAACATCCACTCTGAGGAAAATATCACAAGCTAGAGAGTCTCTGAGCTTGGTGTGAAGGACAGTGTGTGGTGTCTTGTAAGAGTAATTAGGCCAGGAATTAACTGGGAAGCTGAGGCTGAGACAGGAGACGTAGAGCTGTAAAGAGACAGTCTACTTAGGTCTCATTCCAGTCAGGAGGGGAGAGATTCTTCTAGTAAGAGAAAACTCACCAAACCAGTGAGACCTTGGGTCTATTACTTGGAGTACTACAGGAGTAGGGTTGTCTAAGGGGTGTGTAACTGACAGAAAGTAGCACCTTGTTAAGAACCAAAGTATTAAGTGAACCAAAGTATTAAGTATTAAGTAACAACTGAGACAACCTTAAAGTGAAATAACATTATAAACTGAAGTATCCTAAGATTTATCTGCTCGTGTCATAGACTTCCTTGTTAAATAAAATTGTTATTGTTTAGGAGTCTCAGGCTGGATTTGTTCAAATAATTATTAAGTTTTACCTCACACAAGTCCCTCACAACATAATCTGAGGTAGTCTGCAGGAATCCATGGGACTGGTATTCTGTGAATTGGGTGCACACTCTATTTTTAGGTGAGAGGACGGGCCCAACAGTGCTAGGGGGAAAAGTGCCATTGCAAGTCCAACAACATCTGGAGGGCCACTGGTGTAGCATGTTTTGACATATTTTCCATAAATACTTTGAAATAAACTTGTGAATGAACAGGGGTGGAAAAACCTGTTTCTGAATGGTAAGGAGTCATAATGGCTACAAAATATTGATGATTTTAAATTAGGAGGCAAACCCAGCTTTGCCTCTGTATAATTAATGTACGAAATGGCCCCTTAACTCTCATTTATTCTTACCGAACAACACATGGCAATGTGGGTGCCTCTCTAGATGTTGTGACACAACTGAGCACAAAGGTTCATGAGGTGGAGGTGCTGGTCTTCATCTATGTTTGGATGCTGGGTGCCATTTTGAATCAAGATGGCAGACCAAAACATGACTTCAGCATGACTTTGCCCAGTTTGATGTGATGGTTACAAACAAGGTTTCCTGGGGTGGAGGAGTTGCTTTTCAACTATGAATGTGTTGGAGGCAGCCAGCCATGCATCAGTATATGTTTGTACAGCCCCCAAACTCACAAATTACACTATTCATTTAGAAATCTCTTTTGTTGTTTTTGTTTCTTAGCATTCACAGGCAGCTCTGGGTAATTTCTACTAGTCTTATATAATAATGCCTTCTATTCTAGTTGCAATCCTTACAAATGTGGGTTCCCAGTGGCATACCTGGATTCCAAATTATCAAAGACCCTCAGAAGTTTGTATATATTTAGTCTGAACACCTAAAGCAGCTCTGATGGCTTATATCATGTTTAAATACTGTTTAGAAAGGTGGGGCAGGGAGAGAGAGAGACTTAAAAACAACCCCGAGCGTTCTTTGCTTATAAGCAAATGATTGGGTCTTTCAATGAGGAGATTAGTGCACTGAACCATCCATAATATAGGCTTCATTTGCCACTCTTACATGAGAGGGAACTGGAGTATGAAGTTATAGCAAGGACTTAAACAACCTTTAAAACTTAATGAGGGGTGCCCAGATTTGCCTGTGAAAGGAAGATTATCGGACAAAACTGGACACCTTCTTTCTTCATTCATGTTCCATTTCCATTACTCATTGTCCTCATTCTTGAAGTCAATGGTTTGTTAAGCCACATTGCCTAATGTCAGGGAAGGGTGGGGATGTGTATGGTGGGGTTACCTAGTAAAAAAACCAACCCATATTCTGACTGACAGGGAACACGCCAGACCAATACTTGGCAGTCAAGACACCTTTCCACACTTAAAATGGCCTTGACAAAATGGCCCCCTTGGTGCCTTCTATGTGGTATCGGATCTACATACTTTCCATAATTTCAGAAGTTAAAAGAGGGACACTTTTCTAACACAGAGGGAGACACAAGAAACTAGCTTAATTTGCAGTGTATCGTTTGTAGAAGCCAATCTTGGGTCTTTAGTCACCTGTGAGAAATGCTCTGCCCATGTTAATAACATACCATGAGAAGCCAGTGGGCTGGTCCAGATGTAATGTCTAACCTTGGCTGGGCACTTTCTGCTCAACCATTATGCCCATGCCCTCCCTCCCTCCCTCTTAATTGCTCAGATTCCCTCCTTTAATTCCAGTTTCGTGGCAAACCATAGTTTACCATTTTGTCCGGCTGGTATCCATCGGAACAGGTATGGCAAAAGGCAGTGAAGGCAACAGGAGGTGGAGTCAGTGCCATAGGCACCAACTCCATAGGGCTGAGATGTCTTCACCTCCCCCAACCCCAGCAAAGTCTTACACCTTTTGAGACACCTTCTTATTCTAGCTGCACACCTTACGTCAAACAGATTTCACAAGGATTTCCGTCACTAGATCTCCCCAAACCTACTGGACTCTGCTCCCACAATGAGCCATGGGGCAGGGGGACATGACCCACAACAAACCAAAGAACAATATCCCTCCTTAGCCAGAAGTCTCTGCACCGTTTCTCTCAAGAACTAGAATTTTTGTTCTCAAGCGTTAGCAAACTAACCACATATTCACTCTTCCTTGAAAACACACAATTCGCAGGGTTCCAATGTTTTGTTTGATTCTGAGATTCTATGCAGCCATTTCAGGTCATCCTTTAACATGGAGCAGTGATCATTTAACATTACACTTTGGGCTGAATTAAGCTATGCCTGGTATAATTCTAAACCCTGAAGGAATCCTTAGGTGAAGTGCAGTCTATTCAGGCCACGAGCTTGCCGGGTTCAGTTAGATTGCTTCATGCCTTCAATGCCGAGCCTGACTTCCTAGTTCCTCGCAGCTACATCTAAAATTTAAGATTGCCTTGGGATTGCAATCATTTCAGCACCCCCCCCCCCCATTCTTGCAATCTTGTGTTGGGCTATTAGAAGCTCACAGTACAGTGCTTATATAATGCTAAAAATAAATTAGTATCAAGATCCAAGTGCTCAGTGTCGCCACTTCCACTGTGTATTATTATTAATCAAGCCTGGAGGATGCAGACCATTTGGATCCCTTCCAATTGGGATTCAGGCCTCACCATGGGACTGAAACTGCCTTGGTCGAGCTGGTTGATGATCTCCGGCGGGCTAGGGACAAAGGTGAGAGCTGTTTCCTAGTTCTGCTGGATCTCTCAGCAGCTTTTGACACCATCGACCATAACATCCTTCTGGACCGTCTTGAGGGGCTGGGAGCTGGGGGCACTGTTATACAGTGGTTCTGCTCCTTCCTCCTGGGCCATGTCCAGAAAGTGGTGGTGGGGGATTAGTGTTCAGACCCCTGGGCTCTCACTTGTGGGGTGCCTCAGGGTTCCGTCCTCTCCCCCATGCTTTTTAATATCTATATGAAGCCGCTGGGAGAGATCATCAGGGGGTTTGGGCTGGGTGTTCATCAGTTTGCAGATGACACCCAGCTCTACCTCTCCTTTAAATCAGAACCAGTGAAGGTGAAGGTCCTGTGTGAGTGCCTGGAGGCGGTTGGAGGATGGATGGCGGCTAACAGATTGAGGTTGAATCCTGACAAGACAGAAGTACTGTTTTGGGGGGACAGGAGGCGGGCAGGTGTGGGGGATTCCCTGGTCCTGAATGGGGTAACTGTGTCCCTGAAGGACCAGGTGCGCAGCCTGGGAGTCATTTTGGACTCACAGCTGTCCATGGAGGCACAGGTTAAGTCTGTGTCCAGGGCAGCTGTCTACCAGCTCCACCTGTTATGCAGGCTAAGACCCTACCTGCCCGCAGACTGTCTTGCCAGAGTGGTGCATGCTCTAGTTATCTCCCGCTTGGACTACTGCAACACGCTCTACATGGGGCTACCTTTGAAGGTGACCCGGAAACTGCAATTAATCCAGAATGCGGCCGCTAGACTGGTGACTGGGAGTGGCCGCCGGGACCACATAACACCAGTTCTGAGAGATCTGCATTGGCTCCCAGTACGTTTCCGAGCACAATTCTTTTTTTTTTTTTTGAATTAATTTTTATTCAAATTTCCAATAACCATTCCATTTATAATTAAACATCCAATTTAACTTATACATTCTTTTAGACTTCCATCAGCCTATCTGACAATTTTCATATTTATCACAACTTCTCACATTTCCTAAATTTATGTTGCACTTTAACAATCCTTATTTTATATTCTCTTTTAAGCGACATTCCAATCTATTTTTTCACAGAGCTTCTTGAAATCCAACAAGCGTTATTTCCTGATCACACACAATTTTCATATACTCTGTAAATTTATTCCAGTACTCGGTGAATCTCTGATCGCGTTGGTTTCGAATTTTTCCTGTTTCCGAGCACAATTCAAAGTGTTGGTGCTGAACTTTAAAGCCCTAAACGGCCTCGGTCCTGTATACTTGAAGGAGCGTCTCCACCCCCATCATTCTGCCCGGACACTGAGATCCAGCGCCGAGGGCCTTCTGGCGGTTCCCTCATTGCGAGAAGTAAGGTTACAGGGAACCAGACAGAGGGCCTTCTCTGTGAAACACCCTCCCAGCAGATGTCAAGGCAATAAACAACTATTTTACTTTTAAAAGACAACTGAAGGCAGCCGTCTTTAGGGATGTTTTTAATGTCTGATGCTGTACTGTTTTTAATATTCAGTTGGAAGCCGCCCAGAGTGGCTGGGGAAACCCAGCCAGATGGGCGGGGTATAAATAATAAATTATTATTATTATTATTATTATTATTGAATCAGATATTTCTACATATTGAGGGCCCAACTAGAATTGATATTGCAAATGATATTTGCATTTAATTTATTAGAAAAACAAAAACAAAAAAGCATCATGTGTGGTGGTGGTGGTGGGAATTAATTGGGATTATAGTAGATGAGGGATTCATCTAGCAATGCACAAATCTTTTGCCCAGTGTGAGGTTCAAACTCATGGCCTAGAGATTAGCAGCCTCATGATGTACTGACTGAAGAAAGGGCTTCGCTTCGCTTCCATGACCGCTGCAATTCTGATCATTATCAGCCTCCTCAAATTGCACATGCTATTTGAATTTTTTTAAGCCTTGCACATTATGGGCAAATATTCATTTAATGCCATGTTGAGTTTGCTCTTTAAGGGGAAGGTGTGGGAGGGGGATCATTATAACACAAAGTTATTGATTTTTACCTCAGCATGGGGACTGAGGTGCTGTTTGAAGTGAGGAAGGGCTTCACCTTAGGGGTGAAGAAACTTTATTTCAACCTAAGGGTCACATCTGCATCCTGGGCTCCATGATCACTGCAGATGGTGACAGCAGTCAGAAAATTTAAAGATGCCTGCTTCTTGGGAGAAAAGCAATGGCAAACCAAGACAGCATCCTAAAAAGCAGAGACATCTTGCCAACAAATGCCCATATAGTTAAAGCTATGGTTTTCCCAGTAGTGATGTATGGTAGTGAGAGCTGGACCATAAAGAAGGCTGATCACCGAAGAATTGATGCTTTTGAATTATGGTGCTGGAGGAGACTCTTGAGAGTCCCACGGACTGCAAGAAGATCAAACCTATCCATTCTGAAAGAAATCAGCCCTGAGTGCTCACTGGAAGGACAGATCCTGAAGCTGAGGCTTCAGTACTTTGGCCACCTCATGAGAAGAGAAGACTCCCTGGAAAAGACCCTGATGTTGGGAAAGATGGAGGGCACAAGGAGAAGGGGACGACAGAGGATGAGATGTTTGGACAGTGTTCTCGAAGCTACTAACATGAGTTTGACCAAACTGCGGGAGGCAGTGGAAAACAGGAGTGTCTGGCGTGCTCTGGTCTATGGGGTCACGAAGAGTTGGACATGACTAAATGACTAAACAACAACAACAACAAAGGGTCACATTCCCTACTGAGCAACCTTCGAAGGGCCATATGCCAGTGGTGGGAGGAGCCAGAGGCAAAAATGGGTGGAGCAAGAAATGCAAATGTTACCTTTGAACAGTAGGCTAGTTTCCACATACGCTCTTCATGCTTCTTTCTCTCCTCCATCCAGGCAAGTAAAAGGCATTTTCAGAGTTGGAGGACACATTCCAGCCATGCTGAAGCAACTCAGTGTCATATGGGACCTGTGAAGGGAGTGGCCTGAGGAGAGAGGAGTGGCCTGAGGAGAGTTCTGAGGGCCAGGTAGAGAGGCCTTGGGGGCCACATTTGGGCCCCTGACCCAAGGTTCCCCAGACCTGCTCTGCCTGCTGTTGCTGCATTCATTTACTCTGCAATAGCTTGTCCACCAATTCAGAAGCCCCAACTGTGTTTATTTTTAAAGGTCTAAGGAAAAGCGTATACCTCTGCAGCCGCAACAGGTAAAAGGCAGAGTAGGGATTCATGAAACCATGCATTTCTGTGGTCTCTGGCAATTTCACATGTTGCCATTTCTAATTCCACTCTGTCCTGTATTTAAATTCATATTTTAATGAATTTTACCCCAAATGCTGCATGCATGCGACACACATGCTCTGCATTTGGGTGTGATTTGAGCCAGGATCTGTAGCACAAAATGGAATAATGGAAAAATCCCAAGCATAATTGTGCCGAAATCTATGGTCTGGAGGTGCAAATTAGGATAGATTGCCTAAAAAATGTGGATCAAATGAAATCCCCCTCCATCCTGACTGCAGGATCATAGAGTTAGCTGCTAGAGACCCTGGAGTAGTGCTGGGAAGAAGAAGAAGAAGAGTTTGGATTTGATATCCCACTTTATCACTACCCGAAGGAGTTTCAAAGTGGCTAACATTCTCCTTTCCCTTCCTCCCCCACAACAAACATTCTGTGAGGTGAGTGAGGCTGAGAGACTTCAGAGAAGTGTGAGTAGCCCAAGGTCACCCAGCAGCTGCGTGTGGAGGAGCGGAGACGCGAACCCGGTTCACCAGATTACGAGACTACCGCTCTTACCCACTACACCACACTGGCAACTCCTCATAACAAAATTTTTTAACAAGCCACAACTCTAAAGCTGGGGCAAGGAAGTTTGGGTCCTCTAATGGTCACCCTCCACAATGACAGTGTTCAATCTCTACAGTAGACGCATTGCGCCTCTGAATCCCAGTTGCTTTGAACTGCAGGTAGGAGGAGCACTCTTGCTCTCAGCTTGCGGGTTTCCCACAGGCATCTGGTCAGCTCCTGTGAGAACAGGACGCTGGACAAGATGGGTCGTTGACCTCCCATCAGCCCCAGCCAGCATGGCCAATGGCAAGGGATGGTGAGAGTTGTAGTCCAGCAACATCTGGAGCACACAACTTTCCCCGTCCCTTCTCCAAAGGCAAAGGACACGGACAAAATGGGAATCACAACTTTCCATGGCATGCACTTGCCATTGTTAGCTCTAGCTTTGCTTCTTCCCCTGAGATGATCTTCAGTCCATTGTTTACTGGATGCAGAGCAATAAGAGATTAGAAAACAGTGGTGACTTGAAGCGGTTCCTTTGCCTTGCTTTGGGATCAAGCTCATTCCTCACTATAGAGATTTTTGTGTGTGAAAAACACACCACTTTATTATCTGCAGCTCTTCTGCTGTTCTGTGGATGAGCTTGGCTCATAGTTGGTTCTGTTTAGGAGCACAGCATCTTTTGGAGTTAACTGTGGAGGAAAGGCTATTGTGCCTAAGCAACATGTGAGCTGTATCTGTCCAAATCTAAACCCACAGTGCTTTTTTCATTGACATATAAGGCAAGGCCCGGCCACCTCAAAACTAAACAAACCTTTTTCCAAGGAACTTACATTTAAGGCCTGCTCCAGCAAAGTGCAGGGAATAAGAACGTAAATAGTTTTATATTTCCCTTGTACTTATCTCTCCAAATAGCACGCTCTGCCTTGCACCCTGGATACGAACAGCGGCACAGCATTACAAGGAAACAGCAGATAATTACATAAGATGACTTCAGGTTGGTGGGGTATTTTTTGTCAGTTTGCTGAAGATACACGGAGGAGGGCAAGATATGTGAAGATGCGCTATATGAATTTGAGGAGGAAAGAGAAGAGAAGAGGCATTATGTCTGTTTATCCAAAAATGTTTTGTTGCTGTTGTCACTTTGTTTTTGATTTACCATTGAAACTTCCCCTCGGGCAAAATCTTGAGGTGAGTTTGGAGGTTCCTGCTTGGAGCAATCTGAAAGAACTCTGACAAGACTAGCCATATTTCTCGAGGGAAGTTTCTTGTAAAACCAGAGGGGGCAAAAAAACCAAAGAGCCCTGAAGATGCGCAAATGGAACACAGCTTCTTACGATAATCCCCGCCAACCAGGAGATTATGTGGAACATCTGGCAAAGAAAGTGCAACTGGAATTTTAGGATGCTAAACACAAGAAACTGTCTTTTACTGAGTCTGCCAACAGGTCCTTCTAGCACAGAATGTCTTCAACAGTTGGATCGGGACCCATAAGTGATCCAACAGCAGCACTACCACCATGCAGATGTATGATGAAAAATTAAGAAATGGGCCCCTAGATGCACGGGTTAAAAGTGGGTTTGGGGTTTGGAAAGGCTGAGATAGCTGCAGTGGCGTAGCGTGGGTTGTCTGCACCCGGTGCAAGGCAAGTAATTTGTGCCCCCTAACCCATGGATTTGTGCCCCCTAACCGTGGATTTGTGCCCCCTAACCCTAACCCCCAGATGTTGCGCCCAGTGTGGCCGCCCCCCCTGCACCCCCACGTTACGCCACTGGATACCTGGATAGTCAACTCTGACTGGCAATGGTTCTCCAGGGTTTGGGGCAAGGGTCAAACACAAGGGTAAAGAGCTGAGTCTTGAGCTATATAACGAAGATATCTGATGCCCCTCTGTGGGAAGGAAGTTCCACAACTTAGGGCTGCCACAGAGAAAAACACATGGTCCCGTTAAAACAGGAATCAATATCTCTTTACTCTTAAGGAAGCCATCACTACACAGCACCACCATCTTACTTTCAGACAGAAGAAGCCAAACTCTTGTTATCTTCCTTGCAAATGGAAGGCCAAAAGCAATGGGTTGAAATGGAAAATTCAGGCCACAACTTACCAGAAATCAAATCCCATCGAACCAAATGGGACTTACTTCTGAGTAAGCATGCTAGAGCTGCGTTTTAAATATCAACTTAGCACAATGTGGATATTGTCACCTAAAGATAGACTATTGGATTCTCATATCATAAATGTGTATAGCCTGGTTGGTTGCCTTCCAGCATTTGGAAAAGAAACCAAATGGTGTATCACCATTAACTTTGTATGCAATCCATACTGAGAAATTAACACTGAAGCACGAATACTTTTGATTGTTATTATTATTGTTAAATATGACTTGAGTTGGATCAGGCAATAAATGTTTCCTCCCTTGTAATCAATAGTGTTCTAATTTCGTGCTTGTTTTCCATGAATTTCTGCCAATTTTCAATGCTTTTCAAGCTCATTGTACATAGCCTGGAGGGACTTTGCCACGCCCCATGTAAAACCAAAGGCAGCAGTAAATACGATGAATATACAGTAGATGACTCAGTCTAATTTGGATACATGCCGCTTGAATCTACGCTTCTTTTTTCCGTATTCAAAGCTCTCATCCCCTATTTTTCTGCTCCAAGGAGAAAGAACAGTAATGCGCTACAAGACAGAAGCACATGCGCAGCAAGCAATAGCTTGTAACGCAAAATAAAAGACATCTGAATTCTTTTTCTAACCCTGAAACCAAATTCTGCTGCTGTGGAAGTGGGGGACTGTTCTGCAGCCTGGTGAGCTCATCGACACCATCAGAGGGTTCACAATATTTCACATTATTTGTGTGGCTGGTGCAAGCCCATTGTCTCTGCTCTGACACCTGACCACTGGCTCTTTTTAGAGCCAGACAACAGAATGTGTAGGATTCCTCTACGTCTCTTGTTTTTCTTTAATTAATTACAAGCAAGCATGTGGAGGGTGATTGTTTTTGGGATTGCTGTGTGCAAGAAGGGGAGGTTTATCTCTCTTGACCCCATTGGAAAACACTCCGAAGTTTAGTCAAAGAAAGAGCTTCCCTCAACACGAATTGAAACTGCTTTCCATATATATATATATGGGGGGATTCCACATCACAGCTGGAGTGGGATGTGATGAACCTCCTCTCCCCTTGCCCTGCTATCCCAACAACAATCCCACCCCTGAAATTAATTAAAGAAAAACAAGGGATGCGACTGCATTGCTATGCAGTAGGTGCAATGTGTCGTTTGGCTGTCAGACCCCGTCTTTAACTCCGACCTCACTTGGCCCTGACAGCTGATGCAAAAGCAGGCGTGAAAATGGTTTATTAAACACTTGCTCTGAAATGGTCCTCCAGTGCGAAGTCTCTTCCAATCCTTATCACGTTTGAGAAGTCCATTGCACAGAAGAAGGCAGCTCTTTTGCCGGCTGATGTATCGGTATTATTCCTCGTTACAAATTAACTCAAGAAGTCAAGCGTAAGACAACCAGGAAAAAAAAGAAGAGGGTCATTCAGAGGTTCTCCTCATCATCCAGGGCTTCAGAAATAGAACAATATGCAAATGTTTGCTGGGTTTATTCTCCAGTGTTTCTTGATGTTGATTTATTGCCTACCACCCAGTGGCCTCTGGTGAAGTTTAGCATGCCAGAGTCTGTTTTAAGTTTTATGTTTTATGTTCCACCTTTTACTTTAAGATGTTAATCAGTTACCAGTTTCCCTTTCATCTCCACTTCCTTTCTTCTCAGTCATCACGTGTTCTCCACAACCGGCCGGTTTGCATGAGTGGCCTGTTTCACTAAACATGTTATCATCTTCCTTGCAACCTCTGCCTCCATCCTATTTATGTATCCCTAGGACTCTCAGATTTTTGTTTTAATTTAGTTAAGTTGCAGTAGCATTGGATCACATATGGTTATGTATTTAAACACATTTCTTTACTGCTTTTTTTTTTTTAAAAAATCATTAATTGGTATACAAAAATACAGCAATAAAACAGTATCACAAAAAGAGAGATAATATAAAAACAGGATCCAGTTTTATGGATCATGGAAAGGTTAGGAGGGAATGATATGTCTTTACAAGACAACTGGTGATGCTTTATATATGGCAGGGGCAATGGTAGAAAGTGCCTGTTGGTGGGGCCATTGCCCTGTGATATTCTGTAGGCTATAGTGTCATGAGTAAACTTTCCCTAGTCGATATACAGTGATATACTCTTGAAAGACCTACAATGGCTCCCAGTATGTTTCTGAGCACAAATCAAAGTGTTGGTGCTGACTTTAAAGCCCTAAATGGCCTCGGCCCAGTATACCTTAAGGAGCATCTCCACCCCCGTTGTTCAGACCGGACACTGAGATCCAGCTCCGAAGGCCTTCTGGTGGCTCCCTCAATGCAAGAAGTGAAGTTAAAGGGAACCAGGCAGATGGCCTTCTTGGTAGTGGTGCCCACCCTGTGGAATGCCCTCCTGTCAGATGTCAAGGAAATAAACAACTATCTGACTTTTAGAAGACATCTGAAGGCAGCCCTGTTCAGGGAAGTTTTTAATGTTTGATGTTTTATTCTGTTTTTAATGTTCTGTTGAAAGCCACCCAGAGTAGCCAGATGGGCAAGGTAGTATTATATATATATTATTATTATTATTATTATTATTATTATTATTATTATTATTATTATTATTATCTGATTTTATTGATCTTCACTTTTTAGGAACTGTATTTGGAATGAACCTAACCTTCCCCCTAGTTTTGCACACTTCTTCCACTTATCTTCCAGCATGGTCATTAGAAGGTGCTAAGAAACTTTTGTTTCTAGGTGTTGTTATGATTTTAAGTTAACTAATAATAATAATAATAATAATAATAAATTTTATTTATATCCCGCCCTCCCCAGCCGAAGCCGGGCTCAGGGCGGCTAACAACACTAAAACAGTACAACATTATAAAACATTATAAAAATGATTTAAAATCAAAATTGATGGCAACCATAAACTAAAGTTTTGTAAAGATTGCCAAAGGAGGGAGTCAGGCTGCGCCCTGACCAAAGGCCAGGTGGAACAGCTCTGTCTTGCAGGCCCTGCGGAAAGATGGCAAATCCTGCAGCGCCCTTGTCTCTTGTGACAGAGCGTTCCACCAGGTTGGAGCCGCAGCCGAAAAAGCCCTGGCTCTAGTTGAGGCCAGCCTAACCTCTCTGTGGCTTGGGACCTTCAAGGTGTTTTTATTTGAAGATCGTAAGTTCCTCTGTGGGGCATACCAGGAGAGGCGGTCCCATAGGTACGAGGGCCCTAGGCCGTATAGGGCTTTGAAGGTTAAAACCAGCACCTTAAACCTGATCCTGTACTCCACCAGGAGCCAGTGCAGCTGGTATAGCACCGGATGAATGTGATCTCTAAGCGAAGACCCCGTAAGGAGTCTCGCTGCGGCATTTTGCACCCGCTGGAGTTTCTGGGTCAGTCTCAAGGGCAGCCCCACGTAGAGCGAGTTACAATAATCCAGTCTGGAGGTGACCGTCGCATGGATCACAGTGGCTAGGTCAGGGCGAGAGAGGTAAGGAGCCAACTGCTTAGCTTGGCGGAGATGAAAAAATGCCACCTTTGTTATAGCTGCAATCTGCGCCTCCAACTAAAGCTTTTTGTTTCATTCAAACCTGTTAAACTGTGGTTAACTTTAATTATGGCTTGTTAGAACGAAAGGTTAACTAGAGTTCAGTCATAATGGTGAACTGTTGTGAACTGAAACAGGAAGTGACAGCTTTCAATCTCATTCTCAGAGCCACACGGGAGGTAGGAAGACTCATCTCCTTTCCCTCATGATAAACCGTAGTTTGCATGATGTCCCAACACAGCCACCATCTTACACCAAAATTTGAGAAAGTATTAAGAAGAGGATGTGCATATTTATGTACTTATGTACATATAATCAATGACTTCCCTTTTCATGATCCCTGACAGATGGCCATCCAACTTCTGTTTAAAAATGAAGGAGAGTCCATCACCTTCTGAAGGAGTCCATTCCACTGTTGAACAGTTCTTACACCAGAAGGTTTTTTCTGGAATCTCCTTCCTGGTAACTTGAATCCATTGGTTCGAGTCCTACCCTCTGGGGCAGCAGAAGAGAAGCTTGCTCCATCTTCCATGTGACAGCCCTTCAAGATATTTGAAGATGGCTGTCTTCTCTTCTCCAGGCTAAAGATGCCCAGCTCCCCCAACCATTCCTCATCAGGCAGGTTTTGAGGATCCTTTACCATCTTGTTCTCCCTCTTTTGATGATGTTCAGTGAACCCAAGTTTTATTTATTCCACTCTACTGAGAACAGAAATGAAAGGGTCACCACGTTGCATTTCAGGAAAGCATAAGCACTGATTATGCAAGCCCTCACGTATGTGTTGCCCTTTACATGTGCACCGATCACCCAATTATGTCCACTAAAACAAAATAAACGTCTCAAGCTTGAAAACCCATGTGCAACCCAAACAACATCAGAGTCCATCAAGAAGGTAGCGCTAGAATGGCATGATCCAAATACATTAGGAAGATGATTGTTTACAGTCATAGAGTTTCATCTTTCCTAGCTTCCTCCCCCCAAAACAAATTAAAATCCTCCTATTGTGCCATTTGCTAATTTGACAGCACTGTTGTTTGGCAGACGGAGACTTCTCTACAGTCTCGGAACAATGCGCAAGGGCGCATTTGTTGAACAGCATATGGTACATTTTCTGCACCACTGGGTGTGAAGAATTTGGGAGCGATGCAGACAGTTTTAACTTTCTGCCGATTTTCTTCAGATTCGACTAAACAAATACAGATACATGGCACATGCTTTCCCTCTTCATGCGTTGCTGATGCATAGAGCTAAGCCAGACATTTGCAACCGCCAAGATCCTCCTGAGCTGGCCATCTATCTCAAGTGTAGAGCCATGGCCACAGTTTTGAATCGGTCTGTTCATTTTATTTAAATATTTCTGGCCCATCTTACGGCCCAAAAGATCCTCAAGGGAGCTGATCCATAAATTATTGTGTAATAAAACCGGATTAAGCACACACAAAACCATCCCAGTGAACACAGAATCACCAAAAACAAATCATCATAGCTCATCTTAAGGAGGTTCACCTTTAAATGTAAACCGAATTGAATCCCTACCCATCACCACACCCCTTTATTCAGCCCCTCCCCTTTATCGGTGTGGGGAGGGATCTTATCATGTGAATTAGAGTTTATGCGCATCAATGCCTATGCAATTCAGCCCCATTCAAGTAATCCCTAGACCCCCTTTCTGTTAAAACAGCAAATGGATGAATGAGGTCTACTTGCTTGGCCATTTGCATACAAAAATTGTTGTTCACATTAACACCTGTGGCGGTTGCAGCTTTATTCTTTAAATGAAGCTATGATCATGTAGGCCTGACAGGGGCATGACAGTGCCTAGCTAGAATTAAAAGTGAAAAAAGGAGACATGGGTGTGTGTTACTGAGGCTGAATTTATCCTAAGTTGCTCTTTCTCATCTATACATCTCATTGGCCTAGACTCCAGAGTATTGATCTTTCGATGAAGGGGGAAAGTCTTTTCTTCAGATGATGCTCCTATAACTTTCCCCTGATTTCCTGCACTTTCTGCCTTGTATAGTTCATTGGAGAAGCATGTGGGTTTGGGGGTCCTTTTCCTTTCGTTTCTGAAACTGCTCTCTCGCCACTTTTGCATAGAAGCCCAGGAGAGACTGGAGATCCTCAGCTTATGAACTCTGGAAATTATGCAAGACTCCTCTCAAAAAGAGGACACAAGCAGATAACAGATCTGCATCATTTTTGCATATGCTGACTTACATGTAGAGATGCAAATATTTGCTGTGATTTAAATAGAAGTGCAATATGCCTCATTGTTGTGGGGGACATTGTGACCAGATATACTATGTGCCTGCTTACTCTGCTACCCAGTTACTCTTGATGGGCAACGTCAAGGACCCTGAACATAAGAACATAAGATGATCCTGCTGGATCAGGCCAAAGGCCCATCTAGTTCTGTATCCTGTTCTCACAGAGGCCAACCAGATGCCTTTGAGAAGCACACATGCAGGATAGGAGTGCAACAGTGCTCTGATCACCTGTGATTGCCAGCAATAGAGGAATCCTTCTTCTTCTTCTTCTTCTTCTTCTTCTTCTTCTTCTTCTTCTTCTTCTTCTTTGGCGATCACTCCTAGCTGAGTAAGATTGTCTTCCATAAACACATAAACACGGTTTTAATAGTGAGTCCGTAAGTGACTGTGGAGGCCAATTCTGGATCCACACATCCTTCCACAGTGGGGACATTGGTTTCCGGGCAGGAGTTGATCATGGTGTGGATTTGCCAAGCATGCCTTCCTCTTAGCACGTTTCTCCCTTGCGTCCTGAGTTTGAGTATCTTCAAAGCCCATGATGCCTTTGGTAAAGGCTGTTCTCCAATTGGAGCAATTGTTAGTGTTTATACTACATTTTTTAAGATTTGCCTTGAGACAGCCTTTGTTGACCACCAGCATTACGCTTTCCATTCTTAAGTTCAGAATAGAGTAGTTGCTTTGGAAGACGATCATCAGGCATCCGCACAACATGCCCAGTCCAATGAAGTTGATGCTGAAGAATCATTGCTTCAACACTGGTGATCGTTGCTCTTCCAGTACACTGATATTAGTTTGCCTGTCTTCCCAAGTGATGTGTAGAATTAATCATGCCTCTGACAGCAGAGGTAGAACACAATCATTGTGGTTAATAGCTGTTGATAGCCTCACTCACACTTCCCATGGTTTTTCATCTTTACATTGGAGTTGCACCAGACAGCTCTTCAAACAGAGAACATCCTCTTACAAAAGACGGTCCTCTGTCAAGTGGGACACAATGATCTCCATATGCAGCAGCCACCATCTTTATTCTGCCATAGTGATGCTAGGCACAACATTGTCTCTCTGCAACCTTATGCCAGGTAAGCTGGTAAGCTCGTTGGGGAGGTGATGTCTGAAGGCACCTTGGCCAAAGCTTCCTTAGACCTGGTGGCAGCCCTGGATTGACACATACTTTTCTCCTGGCAGAGGGTATGTAACAAGAATAATTTCCCTCTGAAATGTAGATTGCCCAAGATGACAAGGCACCCGGTAGGTTGCAAACTCTTTCCTCACATGGCAGGAAAGCTGTTCATGAGTTTGGCTCAACGGCCCTCCTTCCCTACTGTTGGAACGATAATATTCTGAAAGTAAGAAGCATAACCATTTTTGCTCGTTTATTTGTTTTGCATCTAATATGTACCAGCAGAATAGGCACGGAGTACATCGTGTGCACACTTTGAGAGATGTAATTTTAAAAACCCAAGTATGTGGAGGTAGGCGTGCAGAAATAAGTGTGTCTTCGGTTGAAACGGTTCAGTGAAATGGAACTGCTGTTGTTATTATTGTTTCTGTTTCTGACTTAAGTGCTGAAATACTCAGACAACACCCAGGAAAGCAATTGTAGGAAACAGTTCGAATTGTAGTAAATGCATTCAGCATGACCCAGCCAAACCCACAGTTTATCCAGTTTATTTGGACCACAGACTCCTTGGAGGATGCAGAAAGTCCTGAGAAACTTCCACCAAAGATGCTCAAAGCCCTGCTGCATCGAAGAAGCCAACAGCTGCCGCGAAAGACACCTGGCCTTTAACCGACCAGATGCAGCACCGAAAAGGCAGAGATGTAATCCTTATGGCCAGTGGTCAAGGTTGACGAAGGTGTGATCCAATAGCCTTTGAGGGCCTGCAAGATGTTCTGCCCACTCTGCACCCACTTCCTAGTTGTTCCAAGAAAGACAACTTGCTCTGTCTGCTTCAGACTGCTAACCATGGTCCTGAATGTAATAAGGACCTTAATCCTTGTCCAGGGTCCTGACCCTGCCTTAGTTTCCACTCTATTCCAGAGCCATGGCCCTACCAGTCTCAATCTTTACTTGGATGGTCACTTCCTCTCAGTGATGGAAATTGAAATGGATTGAGACAAGGTTGTGGAGGGTCTGTGTTGAAGGACCATAACTTAAAGTCCCAGGTTCTATCCCTGGCATCTCCTGGTGGGTCTGGGAATGTTCCCTGCCTTAAACGGATTGAGATATAGGAAATGGATCAGAACCGAGGAAGAAAGATCTCTGATGTAGAGTGATCTCATAAACACCTGGGACTTAAGAGATATCACTGTCATCATCATCATCATCATCATCATCTTGAAGTGGTCTAATAAGGAGCTGGCAACAGGGAGATGAAGGATCAAGGGTACCAAATGAATGTGGACATGAAGAGAATAGGCCAGTTTCATGGCTACTAGCCATGATGGTTGTGTTGCCTTCCTGGAGGCAGTATGCTTCTGCATACTAGCTGCTGGGGATCACAAGCAGGAAGAGACTGCTGCTGAACTCAGGTTCTGCTTGCAGGCCTCTCATAAGCATTTGGTTAACCAGAGCAAGATGCTGGACTAAAGGGTTATTTGATGCAGCAGTTCTTAACCATTCTTAACCATTCTTAACCATGTCAGCCATGGCCTCAACCTGGTTTATTACCCTGGCTTATAAACAGATGAAATCACAGTTTCCCTGTTCAGATGTAACAGTTAAACTGTGATTTAATAAAGCACAGAATTGTCGAATTGAGACTCACAAGAGAAAGGAGGAGGCAAAGGGAGAAAGCTGGGTGGTTTATTAGACCAAGCATAGTTTATTACACTAAGATGTTTACGTCCGAATCTGTACTGGGACTGGTAGGCAGATAAAGAAGAGAGGAAGAATTCTGGCATGAGGTTGTATCTTAGAGCACTCTGCAAGCATTTATGAAAGACGTGTCTTAAAACCACTGTGTTTACAGAAAATAATGGAAAATATGACTCACAAGGTGTTTGTTGAGAGATTTTCCTTTGTAGCTTTAGTAAGCCACAAGCAAATGTAGGCAATTTAAAGTTGGCTAGATAACACAATACCTTTTATTGTACCCAGAATAATTCATATAATCTTTTACATGATAGAGTAACAAGGAGAAAATAACAAGTGGGACCTGAATGATTTGTGGATTCAACATTATTCTTCCAATAAAAAGTATCCCATTATCCGCTTTGGCTAATTACACACATGTTATTAGAAATGATATGTTAATAGATATTTTAAAGATTTGTTTTTATTATACTGTTAACACATCTCATCCTGTATAACCATCACAACTGTTTTTCCCCAGTTGCAAACATGCACAATTTCATGTAGCGAACTGCTTAAAAAAACCAAAATCTTATCCACCATTTCTAGCTATGTTAGAAGAGGAAGAAATGTTACTGTTCTGTGCAATGAATGGAAAGAGTAGCTGAACTTTTAAAGATCATATTTAAGTAAGAATGCAGCTTGTTATTGATAGACACAATATCTGAGAAGTGTGAACTGCTTATTAAGCAATTATTAAAGTTGCAAGAACTCCCCCAAGAAGCCAAGGGGCAATCCTGGGATGTCAACAAGCCTCTGAATTGCTTGTAACACCATTTTGCCTTTAGTGACTTCAATTCAGATATTAGATGATCTGCCCATTTAGTACTAACTTCACCACCAAGCAACCTGCTTCTGGTTCCTCTTTCTGTGTTCTCCTCCTCTCATCTCTGTTTGACCCTTTCTTTTGCAGATTTGCCTTGGAAATAAATATTCCAGTGCTCATAACCAAGGATGCAAGTAAATATGCAAAAGAGGGGAGGGGGGCTTTTTGACAAAGCAAGCAAACAAATACCCTTACTTAAAATTCTGTGGTTAGATGATGAATGGATAAGCAACAGCCCTGATGAATAAACAGCGGCTGAGACCCAACACTAGGAGCGGTAAACAAAGCAGTCCTGAAAACACATGGATCCACTTAAAATCTTAGCCTGCTTCATTCAAGACATGCTAATGAGGTAAATTCACTCGTGTGTGTGTGTGTGTGTGCGTGCGTGCGTGTGCGTGCAAGCATGCTAACATTGCCAGGGACTGCAACTGAGAGGCCTGGGCTCCCTATCCTCGCTCACACAGGAGCCAGTGACTATTGTAAATAGCCTGAAATTTCACGGCTGACCTTTGAGCAACGGCCTACAAGACCCCGTTTCAGCTCCAATTCTATGAAACCGAGGCTCTCAAACTGCCCAAAACTGTTCCTGAAACAGAGCCTCCCTTTAAATGATATTTTTCTCACAGCCCTCTGAGAATATGGGCACTTCATTTGCCATATTCGCTTTAAGAATGGCAAACCTTTTTTCAGTGCCAGTGGTACGTGGGGCCAGAGGAAAAGGGGGCAAGCCATGAGTGCAAATTTTACCTTTGTACAGTAGGCTGATTTTTAGACCCACTCACAAACGCATCTCTATCTTTCATTAGGACAGGCAAAAGGCATCACCAGAGAGTTGAAGGACACGTTCCAGCCAGGTGAAAACATTCAAAGTACACAGTAGAGCCCCTGAGAGACAGGTGTGTGGCTTGAGAGAGAGTGCTGAGGGCCAGATATACAGGCCTATAAGTCTAGGTCTGAGGCTTCACATCCATAATTTACCTCAATGGAGATTATGCTCTCCATTGCTGATGGGAGAAGGTTTGTCATCGCTCCAATGTGACTTCCGACATCATCACATAGCCAAAGCTCACTGGCTACATTCCACTCTCAAGAGTGCAAAACAGAGTGAGAACAGCACTTTCTGCCTTCGCTCTGGCTGAAATCTATTACATAAGCTCAGGGGTTGTTAAAGCTTCACAAAGCTACTATGTGTAATGGTGACCAAGCTTCTTCAGGCTCAGTTTGGAATAGGCTCTCCGAAAAGGAAATCTTTTCGGATCAATTTGGATTGGGCATTAACATGGCTCACTTTGAGTACAGGCTCGCTCTAAGCCCTAGGGCCCATCCTTTGCCCAATGATGTCATTAAGAGAATGACCTCCTGACCCCTCACAATTCCCCTCTGCCCCCTTCCCTTTCCCCAAACACATATGGGGGGGGGGGCTGGCAGTGACCAAAGAAGATCCCCTGTTGTTGTGGCAGCCTAAATTAGCTCTAGAGCAGTTTTAACCCTCCATCCCTGACCACTTGAAAACTGCTGAGAGTTTGGTTGGACCACTTAATGGTCTTTCCCCCCTGCTCACTGCAGCAATTGAAATACACTCTGCAGCAACTGAAATACACTCCAGTAGAAGCCATAGCAGTAAAATGGAAAAATACTCAGGAAAGCTGGCCAACATATAAAATACTTCTAAAAAATGAAGATAACCAAAAAAATTTTTTAAAAAATTGAGGAAATAAGAGAACACATTTCAGACTGGTTCCAATACCATCAGTTATTTGAAAAATTTAAATCTGACAAACAAAAGGGGTTCTCAGTAGATATTTCCCGATTCGAATCTGATCTTGTAAATTCTAAAAGAAAAACTCTTTCCAAAACTTACCGACTCCTCTTTGACTGGACAGTCAAGGAGGAGGAGGTAACAGTGGCAATGGTGAGGTGGTCCCAGCATTTTGGCCATTCAATAACCATGGCCCAATGGGAAAATTTATGGAAGATCAATTGGAAATTCACAAACTGTTACACGATTAGAGAGAACTTTCAAAAAATGCAACATCGATGGTATCTAACACCATGGAAACTTTCAAAAATGTATAAAAATGTGTCAAGTAATTGTTGGAGATGCGGAGACTCAGGAACATTCTACCATATGTGGTGGACATGTAGGAAAATACAGGTATTCTGGGAGAGTATACATGCAGAACTGCAAAAAATGCTAAAGATCTCTTTCAATAAAAAACCAGAGGCCTACCTCCTGGGAATAACAGATTTGGATATTCCACAAAAGAGGAAGGGTATCTTTTTATATGCGACGGCAGCAGCAAGAGTTTTGATCGCAGCAAAATGGAAGAGTAATGAAACCCCCTCTATACAAGATTGGATCCAAAAGCTAACAGAATATGCCGAATTAGATGGTTTATCAGAAAAAATAAAGAATAAATCAAAACAGGAATTTGTTTCTAAATGGGAGGTTTTCAAAGAATATCTGAAAAATAAATATAGTAGTTTAAATTCTGTTGCAGCATTTGAGGAACTTCAGTAATAGTTGCTAGGAGGTTGAAGAAATTAGATTTATTGAGAATAAGTTTAATTATGAAAAAAAATGTGTATTGGCAATAAGTAATATGAATTTGAAATATGGAATAAACGGAACTTGGGTCTTTAGTGTTAAGACCAATAGATGTTTTATTGTTTGCCAAGAAAATTATGTCTCTATGGTTATTTTTGTAATTTGTGTGTAATTTGGTATTTGTGTTTTTGTGTGTGTGTTTTTTTCTTGTTGTATAAATAAATATTTTTTAAAAAATATACACTCTGCTGCATACTGTATGATTTTTAATTGCATTTTTTATCAGTCCTTTTATTTCCTACATATTGATTTTTATTCCATGGAATTCAGATTGCAAAATAATGCAATACAAGAAATAAAAGGAGCAATAAAAACAGAATTAAAAAAATCAACATGGCTGCTTAAAGCGATAGAGGTACCACCTCCCGTCTTTGACCTCAAATCCACAAGCATGCTGCAGACCACTTGAATGGCAGTCCGTGGACCACAGTTTGGGAACTCATGCTCTAGAGATCTCTGGAGGAACACCATCCTGTACATATTTCTGAGAACTGAAGGGGAAACATACCTCCTGGGGTCTTGCTACTTGCAATGCTGCTAGCAATGGCCACCAATTTGCAGTGGTGTAGCATGGGTTGCCAGCACCCAGGGCTGCACCCAGGGGAGGGTGGTGGTAGAAAGGGAAACAGATGGAGTATGCATGTGCATTCAACTGCCTAATGGCGTCCACGTCACCCAGGAGATTGCAGCTGCAGAGATAAGAAACAAAGAGTCATTCCGTTGTCTGGAGAGGTCACTTCCTGGTTTGCATGGAGAAACCATTTTCAACAGAGCCCAGCAACAGAAGTGCGCAGCTGTATTGAGGCAGCACCGGGTGTTGAAATTTTGTGCCCCTAACAATTTTGCGGGCAACTGTCCCTGTGGTCCCCATGCTATGTCACTGCCAACTTGGAAGGCTTCAAAAGAGGAGTAGCCAAATTCATGGAGGATAAGGCTATCCGTGGTTACTAGCCATGATGACTATGCTCTATCTCCCACTTGCTGAGAATCACAAATGGGGAGAGCAGGTCCTGCAAAAGCACATCCCTGATTTTGAGTGTGTGATGACTCTCACACAAATATAGTTGCAGGTTCATTTTTCAGTCAAGCTGCTTCTTGGTTTTTGCTACATCCATTTCTGAGTTCTAGGTTAGCATGGCTTGAAACTCTACTGTCATCACATGGTTGCAATTGTAGTAGGGGTGCGGGTGTTGGATATGATAATGCACTTTCGATTCTCACCCACTCTGCAGTGCTGGCTGATCCTGATTATAATTTAGTATTCAGGTGATATAAAGATTACAGTTATTCAGGATTTAGATACAGTGTTTGCACAAGAACCACAGGGAATGGAATACATATTTGCATTATTTAGTCAAGGTTTGGAAAGGTTAGGCACATTGATGGAAATTACTTGTTTACCAAAGTGGGAAGCCCAAATCCCCCTGTGATCTACAAACCCTCCAAGTGTCCCTATTTTCCAGGGATGCCCCTGATTTAGAGAAGCCATCCTGGTTTATGATTTGATCCCAGAATGTCCCACTTTTCCTTAGGATGTCCGTATTTTCATTGGAGAGAAGCTGGAGGGTATGGAGTTATCCAATCCCCAAGCCGTCTGAAGGCAATCCTGTATAGGGAAGTTTTTTTAACAAATGTTAAGTTTTATTATGTCTTTATATATGTTGCAAGCTGCCCAGAGTGGCTGGGGCAACTAAGTAAAAAGTGTGGGGTATAAATAGTAAAATTATCATTATGGAATGGGATTTCCCTATTTTCATTGAAGAAAAGTTGGAAGGTATGGATCTAGTCGGGTGGGAATCTCAAAAACTCCCCCTTCCCCCCTGTGTTCATAAAACCCTTGGCTAGGATGTAACACCACAACAAAAGTATTTATTCAAACCGAAAAAGGAGCAATGGATCCCAGTCTTTAACTTGGTCACAACCTGTGTGTCTTTGAGCATACAGGAGCATTTGGTAGAGCTGACATTTGTTTTATTGGGTGCAGGATTTGCTCCCACTTATCTGGAATGCTGATCATAAAAAGTTAAACATTTCTTTAACTAAATGTCAGGCCAAAGCCATAGTTAAACAAACACCAGGTACTTCCCAATTGACTCCACCAAAAGGCTGCAGCCACAAATGGAGTCTAACTTTCTGTTCCCATATACTATACTCTAGCTGTGGTTTATATACCTCCTGTTTGCATGTGTGGGGTGATTGTTTGTTCAGGACCTGTCAAAAGAAGGGATTACTTGGGTTAGCAAATATTGATCAACTTCACTCTGAAGTGAAACTGCCCCATTATTTATACTAGAGTTTTTAACAGGAAAAATTTTCCAGTTTGGCAACGGCTCTGGAAGTTTGATCTGAGGCTGGTACCTACCCTAGGGAATGACTTGGGACTGTATGTCATTAGGCCTTAAATCCAGGACTGTACTGGTCACCAATTTATTTATGGGCTGAATTCAGGGATTTGTCAATGACATATTAAATCCTGGGTGACTTGGGACCTAGGGGATCTGCACTGGTCCCAGCATTTGCCTTGGATCTGCATTGGGGCATTAAAAAATGCAACCCCCTAATCTGTTTGTGATCAATGATTTTAGTTACTGTCTTATTCCAAGTGTGTTGTGGCTATTGCATCTTCTGGTTCTCGCTAAAATAACATTGCAAAAGAGCGTTTAGAGCTTATACTGACAACAGAATGTGTAATGCAAAACTGGACTCAGGTCCAAGTGCACAGCTATAGCATCTCTAAACCCAACCAAAACATCTGTTGTGATGTTTAATCTTGATCAAACACACTTAAGGCTTGATCTTATGGGCCACTGCATGGGCAAATAAAAGATCTGAAGTTAGCAAGTGTTTTTTTGGCACACTAACACTTGCTCTTATGCAGTGTCATGACTTATGGTGTGACAGCCCACATCAAAACAGCAATACTAGCAGCAGACATCATTGCCAGAGAAGGGATACACCAAGCTATTGAGCAGATGATGAACAACAGCTCACCTGTGGCATTTTGACCACTTCAGAGCAACAAAGAATGTCTCACCTCTTACATAACCAAATGATCACTGTTCTAGGCAGGAGGGGTCTCCACAGATACCATTTCAGCATGGAATCTGTTCCACACAATGTAGAAATTAGGCCTTTAATATGGTGGCAGCTACCCTTTAGATGTAAGGGGTGCAGGTGGTGCTGTGAGTTAAACCACAGAGCCTAGGACTAGCCAATCAGGTGGTCGGCGGTTCGAATCCCTGTGACGGGGTGAGCTCCTGTTGCTCGGTCCCTGCTCCTGCCAACCTAGCAGTTCAAAATCATGTCAAAGTGCATGTAGATAAATAGGTACCACTCCGGCGGGAAGGTAAACAGCATTTCTGTGTGCTGCTCTGGTTCGTCAGAAGCAGCTTAGTCATGCTGGCCACATGACCTGGAAGCTGTCTGTGGACAAACGCTGGCTCCCTCGGCCTATAGAGTGAGATGAGCGTGCAATCCCAGAGTCGCTCATGACTGGATCTAATGGTCAGGGGTCCCTTTACCTTTACCCTTTAGACATACAAGCCAATTCCTAGGGGCCTAAGTTCCTTTGCTGACCCCAATAAAATATTTGGAAGGGTTGCACGCCCCCCTTAGTGGAGCTGCTATTCAAATGTGGCTTGTGATAGATTATGCAGGGTGAGGCTTATCTGTCCCACCCCCATATTTTATTCAAGATGGCACCCCTGCCTTTAGAACTGCCTCTCATTTTATATATCAGACAGGCAGTGTCTATTGTATTTCAGACTTTTCTTTTTCAACTATTAAGTGAAGATTATATCGCTGGCTGTATCCGCGTTGGATTTGAAATTGCTCCATGAAATCCTCTTGTTTGTGTTGCTACTATTAATCACTTTGAGATGATTCATGAATGGAATTGAGTATGAACAAATACACAAACCAACCACATCTGCACAATGAGTCTATTTGTTATAACTTCTTATAACAGGATTGCAATGGAGAGCTGCTCGTTTGACCATCCTTGGGCAAGATCTCCGAGTTCATTGTGTACATGCATTCCAGGAGTCCAAGATGCCCAAATCTTCTTTGAGAAAATTCTTCCCATCAGCCAACATGGTCGGCAACACCTGGTTCCAGAGGCTACACTCAACATCTACATCTCAAAGTGACTTCTGCTGGACTGTATCAGCAGGAAACCAATTCTTTCAGTTTATTAAGGTGGCAGATCAACCTTTCATATGAGCAGAAGAGAGATGCTGGATCAGGCCAGTGGCCCACCTAGTCCAGCACTCTTGTTCTCACAGTAGCCAATCAAATGCATATGTGAAGTACAACATGAGTGCATCACCTCGCCCCTTACTTTGATTCCTAGAAACTGACCATCAGATGCAAGCAGAACCTGAGTGTGGTGTAGTGGTTAAGAGCGGTGGACTCGTAATCTGGTCTCCACTCCTCCACATGCAGCTGCTGGGTGACCTTGGGCCAGTCACACTTCTCTGAAGTCTCTCAGCCCCACTCACCCCACAGAGTGTTTGTTGCGGGGGAGGAAGGGAAAGGAGAATGTTAGCCACTTTGAGACTCCTTCGGGTAGTGATAAAGCAGGGTATCAAATCCAAACTCTTCTTCTTCTCCTCCTCCTAGGGTTGCCATATTTGAAAAATTCAGAGACCCCCAAAATTGTTGAGCAACCGTGATTTTTCGATTGACATGCCTAAGATCCAAGACAAAGTGCTGCCTTTCAGAAATTCCCCCAGTATGTCAATTCCACCTTTGAAATACCAGTAATGTCCAGGAAAATCTCAATGTATGGCAGCGCCAGTTCTCCCTATCTGTGATTCCCAACGACAGTGGACATAGAACATAGCCATTGTGGCTAGCAGCCATTGAAAATGAATCAGAATACGTAGTTCTAGAGGGCTAAAATATTCTTTTATTAATTTCATATCTCTGGATACTTGTAACAGACAGTTTCAGTACCATTTATTGCTAACGTTGTTGGGAGGGAATTGCAACTCCTTTTCAATGACTAGATGGCTACTGGCAGCTGACTGCCCTTTCTTTCTGTAGCATCATCAGTGAGCTTGGTGCACTGCAAAGTAGCGCAAAGGAAAGGTCCCTGCCCCAAAGAGCTTGCTGTCATAAATCTTGACATGGTGGAAGGCAACAATGAAGGGAACGGAAGAAATAAATTATAATAATTTGGCTTTGTGTTGACTGGGGAAGAGGTTATAAATAAACAGCAAGTCTGTTAATCTGTGCCAAACTGGCAGTGATATCAGAAAAAAAATTAATAATTCTTCCTGTGGTCAGAAATGGAAAAACTGGGGCTCCTGCTAGAATGAAAGGTTCTGTGGCAATGTATCATTAATAAATCAATGCTTTCTCGATCCCTCTCCCCACAAATCACAATGCAAGCTTCACATTTGCATTCAGGACGGTTTTGACTCCGTGTTCGCAACACACAACTGGATTCTAGTTGATTCCCAAGAAATATGTACAAAAGAACATGTTGGTCATTTTACGTGTGCTTCAAATTTTGGTACCAACTTTATTTACTCAGGCACTGGGAAGGTCTGTGAATTTGATCTTGGC
Source organism: Podarcis gaigeae (assembly GCF_964106915.1). Lineage (NCBI taxonomy): Eukaryota > Metazoa > Chordata > Lepidosauria > Squamata > Lacertidae > Podarcis > Podarcis gaigeae. The sequence continues at coordinate 14,187,275 of NC_139686.1, read as the reverse complement.
ATATATTTTGAGCCAGGGAAGAAAGATGAACGGGAGATGGGCAAAGGCAAGAACTGGCATGTGTTCATCTTGTTTTATCCCAAAATACATTCTTGAGCATTTGTGGGGACCTTTTGAAATCCTCTCTCCCAGCTCAGCTGGCAACACTTCTTTGCAAGACTGTTTGCATTTCTAATGAAAAAGCGAAAGGTCAAATTTCAGCTGGCTGAAGATCTTCTGCTAAAGCGCGATGTGGCTTACAAGTTAAACCTGCGCACTGGTTACGCCTGAGTTCAGTGGTACTTAACTTCCAAGACACAATGCACAGGATGGAACTCAAGCTGATCCTCACAAATTGGGTATGATGCTAATTACTGCTGCTCCCTGGTATGTGTGCATACTGTATGTTTACTAATAGACCAACCCAACTGCCTGCATTTTGGACTTTCCTAGTGAGCCTGGAAATGGGAGTTGCCATAGGAACATAGGAAGCTGTGCTGTACAAAGTCAGACTGACAGTTTTCCAGGATTTCCATCGAGATTTTCTCCCCGCCCTACCTGCAGATGCAGCAGGACTACCTTCTGAGTAAAAATGCATTGGACTGATCTGAAACTAATTAACCAACCATGCATCCAAATTAATAAGGGACTATTCTCTCTCTCCCCCATTTACCCCATTCCTTAGAAATTGAAAGAAGCCACATAGGACTCCTGTTTCTACCATTTCTTGCACAATCCTGATGGCAAGTGGTGTGCAAGAACTCCCGTCTATTTAATTTGGATTTAAGAAAGGGTGCACAGAGCTAAGAAGGGCTGAATTTCACGTATAAGATTCATATACCCGGTTCTGTTCTCTGTGTATATTCTAAACAAAACACAATGTAGACTGGAGCACAAAGCAAGCGGCTCTTCACCCACATTTCGTTTTAATTTATTCAAAGAAATAGGGCATGAATAACACTGCATGGCACTCTCCCACTGATGTCATCTGTGTACACCACTCCAAAGAAGGTCATTTTCACATCAGAGAAACATAAAATTGCAAGCACAATGCACAACCCATTTCCTCTCCAAAATGCCCTGCATTGACGCTTGTAGGAAGAAGCAAACCTCCTCCTCCTTCTTCTTTTTATTCCTCTACTTATAAATATTTTGAAGACAAAGGGGAAATGAGAGACTTGAGGGGAAAAACAAACAAACAAGGGAGAGTAAGATGCAGATGGGCAGATGGGCACATTAAAAATAATGAGGATTTTAAAAACCAATGCATAGAGGTCAAATCACTGGAGAGATTACTGCCAAACTGGTATCCTGCAGGCTAGATTTTAACTTCTTTTTAACAGAACTCCATTATACTACCATGGTTATATCTATCCTTCTAACACAGGTGTCTTCAGCCTTTTCTGACCCAGGATACACTGTTAACCCAAACACACATTTAATATTTCACCATATATTTGCATGGTAGCAGTGCTCCTGTTGTGACTCACCTTTGAAGACCAGTGTTCTAAGAGGAATATTAGGCCTTGTTTGCATGTCATGTTATTCTAAATCATGGTTTAATGTGTGGGCTTCTGGAAAGGAGCTTGCGGCTACTTCACTTGTTTTGCTGCAATGCTTGGTGTATCATCTGAACCCAGGCCTGAGCTCTGATGGGTGAGCCAGGGTTAAGAACTTAGTTCGTTCTGGAGGTCTGTTCTTAACCTGAAACTGTTCTTAACCTTAGGTACCTGAGGGGCCTCCTGCTGCCACTATGTTGCCGCTGCACGATTTCTGTTCTAATCCTGAAGCAAAGTTCTTAACTGAGGTACTATTTCTGGGTTAATGAACTCTGTAACCTAAAGCGTCTTTAACCTAAAGTGTCTGTAACCTGAAGTACCACTGTATTGTAGATGATAAAAATTAAAAAAAATGTTTTACCTTACCTGCACTGAAGATAGTTATTGTTTGGATGGGGGGCTTTTATCCATTTCCGCAGTCACGCAATCAATCAATCAATCAATCAATCAGTCAGTAGCTCAACTGGGTTTCACACAGTCACAAAAGCAAATTAAGCAAAAAAGCCTCAAAAACAAAAACACAAAATAAATAGCAAAAACAAAAGTGCCAAACTTAATCAATTCTGGAAGTTCATTTGACTTCCGAAATGTTCAAAAACCAAGGCACAGTTTCTGATTGGTGCAGGTGCCCCGGAAACAATAGGCGACAGCCGCATCGGATGTTCGGCTTCTGAAAAACATTTGAAAACCAGAACATTTACTTTCGGGTTTTTGGAGTTTGAGAACCAAGGTACCAGTGTACAACTCAAACTGATTAGGACTTGGCTGTAGTTGGCTGTGGGACTAAAGGCAGTGCCAGTCTACAAGGAGACTGGATGGGGCTGAAGGAAATCTATACATTCTGCTAAGCAAGTTAGCAATGGGAGTCTTACAGTTCAGTTCCCATTTAAAGGCAACATTTGCACTTTGCAAAAAAGAAAGAAAAAGCAAGCTGAAATAGAGACACTCTTCAAGATGGGCACTTTTCCGAATTCTGCAATGCAGGTCTCCAGTCATGTGACAAGACACAAAATGCAAAGAGTGGGGCAACCAAAATTTGCAGATTTCCTCCATCCCTATTCCGAAGTTAGTCCTGCTCAAGCTCAGTGAGACTTACTCCTGGGCTGTCGCCTTTAAATCCCATGAATTTTGCTTAAGGAGTTGCCTTGTGTGACTTCATCTGTAAGACAGAAATTAAAAGTGATGCTATTGATACTTTAACAAAAAAGCAAAAACAAAGAAACCAAAGCTAAATTAGTAAATGTTATGTTTCCTTAAAGACAAAAAGAACTAGTTACTCTTTTTTCTTTCTTTTTTATAAAGTGGATATTAATATAACATTCTTTTTATAAAGTGGGTATTAATATACAGTAACATGTAAATATAGAAGTAACCAAAAATGAATTGCCCTTCCTCTTCTCCCCATATTTTGTCAGTGACTTATAAAAGGTTTAACTTTCCCCTCAGAAAAATAACAACAGAACCTTCCCTATATCGCTTCTGCTACCTCTGACGCTATTCTCCACAGTGGTTGTATGAAAACCCATCTTGTTAGCAAGTGATGGACTGGATGACTAAAGGCCTAGATATTCTTTTAATCTGTTCCCCCAGAGTGGAATTGTGGAACCGAGACATGAAGTCAGTCGATACGTTTCATAAAAGCCTCTCTTCATTTATTTATGCAGATTCTTTTTGGGCGTCCTTTCCCTAAATGCATTAGGCCTCCCTTGCACATTCCATATTTGTCCATGTGTCTGAGTTAGCCTGTGGTAATAACAACCACACAGACAAGCCTCACAGCGCCATAGGGTTCCAGGAACAGGGACCCAGCTCACCCTCCGTCCTCCCTCCTCCGCACTGAAGTCTAGTCAATCCAAGGTGAAATGTCATCCTTCTTGAAACATTTTCCATAAAAACATGGCAAAGGGGTGTAGAACATAGAAACCCAATGATTACAATAACATCAGCAAAACCATCGATAACATATCCAAAATAAATGGTTAAAAAAGAAAAGAAAATCAAGTTCCAAAACAGGCCCACCTGAACAATGCAGTTTTTGAAGGAGATTTAAAATAAAGCAGGGATGACTCGCGCTGAACTTCTGTTGGCAAGGAGTTTCACAGGGCAGGACATGCCACACCAAAGAGGGGCCCTTGTCTCCATGAACGCAGCAGGCTCTGAGGCAGAGGGAGCAGTAGAGGGGTGCTCCAGGATGCTGAGGCACACAAGGGCCCACAGCTGGCTATGTGGGGCTCACTAGCTCTGGGAGGAGGGGTGTGATTCCTCAGCTGGAGTAGACTTGGAGCAGGTGAGGGTCACCTGCCTTGCCAAGCCCAGATGCTGCAATCAGCATGCAAAGTTCAACAGGGGCGCAGAGCTGAGGTGCTGGGTCTTCTCAACTGCCCATGTTGATGGACCTTGGCTTAGATCAGGCACCCCCAACCTGCAGCCCTCCAGATGTTTTGGCCTACAACTCCCATGATCCTTAGCTAACAGGACCAGTGGTCAGGGATGATGGGAACTGTAGTTCAAAACATCTGGAGGGCCAAAGATTGGGGATGCCTGGCTTAGATGCTCCTGGACCTCTACGGGACTGTGTTTTGGGTTTGACTCTGGACTGTATCCTGTCGGCTGGGCTCCAGACTTGGCTGACCTTGGACTGCGTTTCTTGACCTTTGGACTCTGCTTGCATGGATTGACCCCCCAGACTTTGAACGCCAGGCTTGGCATCATGACTTGCAGCCTGGTAGGCCATGGGTTCAGGACATCATCATCATCAATTGTTTATATGTCATCCATTTGACTGGGTTGCCCCTCTGGGTGACTCCCAACAAAAAACAGTAAAAACACAATACAACATCACACAATACAACTTCCCTTTACAGGGCTGTCTTCAGATGACAGTGGGGGATGTGGCCGGGGAGAGTCCAGAGGCCTGGAAGACCACATTCAGCCCTCAGGTCTGAGGTATCCTTTAACAGAAGCCCGACACATTGAAATAGCACAGGTGAATCTTCTCCCTACCACATGAAGAAAAATGTTCCTTGCTAAATTTCTGTGTATCAAGCAGAAGAGCAGGAGTAGTATAGAAAGTTGGCAACCCTATGGTTTGCCCCTAGAATTTGTAAACAAGAGCCAAAGGGTTGCCACCTTATTTCGCTCAGGATGTGTGATACAGGCCCTAAGCCTGTCCAAAATGAGGGGAATTGTGGAGAGCAGGAGATCTCCTATCTTTGAGCTTTCCAGCTCTTACACTCGCTCTCATTGTTAGCTAGTCAGGCAGGATTTAGTAACCTTTTCCAGATGCTCCAGCAGCATTTTAGAGAGTTCTGCATTTTTCATCGAAGGTCAAACGACCAGCAATTTTATTACAGGTTTCACTGGCAGAGAAGTCTGGTCCAATCGCCACTGAAGTCGGCGACAAAAAAACCTCCCATGGATCTTATTGGCGCTGGATGGAACCCGCACGGCCGTTCGATCTGATAAGCGCTATAAATACCATGCACAGATATTGGTTGAAGGCTGCTGTGGGAAAAGTACAACGGCTGAATCCCCAGCAACAATCCAGATGCCTGTAATCCAAAGGGCTTAGGGAACAGTAAAATAAGCAGAACAGAATATTTCACTGAGATCAAACTGTCTGCACTATCTCAGTAAAGATTTCTGCTAAACCGCGGCTCGTAAACGGAGTCATTGCTTAGCAAGCTGGTTTTCAAAAGTTACACAGTAACTCGGGGAACCCAGCAGAGCTGGAATAGCATAGGAGCTAAGAGTTTAAGGCTGCAACCCAAACTGTGCTTCCCTGGGAGTAAGGCCCACTCAATTCAGTAGAACAGGGTTTCCTAAACTTGGATCTCCAGATGTTTTGGACCTGACCAACCACTGGCCATGCTGGCTAGGGATGACAGGAGTTGTAGTCCAAAAACAGCTGGAGACCCAAGTATGGGAAACCCTGTAGCAGAACTTATTACTGCATCTATATGGTCGGGATTGTTTCTAACTGACTGGCCGTGTCTTTGGCTGCAGGTCTGTACTGTCAGCAGTGGACACCCTGCGTCAAGTGATACCTGTGCGATAACTTAACCCTGCGTCAAGTAATACCTGTGGGATAACTTCTCTCTCTCTTTTTTTAAAAGATTTTTATTAAGGTTTCAAAAGTTATATAAAAACAAAACAAAACAATAATAAAAACAGACAAAAATAAAAGACAAGTATAGTTTCAATCCCTTTTTTTCTTATAACTTACTTCCCCGACTTCCTCATACCTCCCCTCTCTGTATTCCAATTTCTAATTTATTAATTCAGCAAATCCTTTCCCTTGTTTTTCATTTAGTTTTTAGCCTTTCTTTTCATTTTACTTATCCATTACCGCTGGAAACCACGTAATTTCTAAACCAACGTCATTCTAACATTCATTAATTTTACAATGTTTCTTAAGATAGTCCTTAAATTTCTTCCAATCTTCTTCCGCTGTCTCTCTCCCCTGGTCTCGGATTCTGCCAGTCATTTCTGCCAGTCCCATATAATCTATCACCTTCACCTGCCATTCTTCCAAGGTGGGTAGATCTTGTGTCTTCCAATACTTTGCGATGAGTATTCTTGCTGCTGTTGTAGCAGCAGGGATAAAACTTCTCCAGGGACGTTAGGTCATTTGCCATTGCCTTCCACAGGTCAGGACAACGCTGCCTCAGGCAGCGACTATCAGCCTATAATCGTATTCCTGTAATAATCGCACATATACAAAATAGGCGTCGCTTTCCGAGGTGCCCTAGCAAGAGGCTGATAGTGCTTATAAATAGCCACGCACAGCAAACAAGTGATAAAAACCTAATGCACATACGCAAATATTTAAAAAACAATCGTGGTTTGTCTGATAGCATTTCTTTCAAGTGTGATCGTCATAACATGCGATAAGGAGTAACTGGCAATGAGTTCCGCGCTACACATTGGTAAACAATCACGTGGCGTTATCACAGTCAATTCCCAGCACGGAGGCACAACAAACTGTAAGAGAAGCCGTTTCAGACTCGGCTCCGAAAGGTCCATTGAAGGGCTGAGGCCAATCCTGTGTCTAGTTGTAGCAATATAAAAGATAGGTTACATACAGTGGAACCTTGTGTTACAGACGGGATCCATTCCAGAGGCCCGTCCCTAACACGGAACTGATGCAAGCTGAAGTGCCGCAACTGCGCATGGTGCAATTTAGTGCTTCTGCGCATGCGTGAGCAGCGAAACCCAGAAGTAACCCATTCTGGTACTTCCAGGTTGCTGCGGGACGCAACATGAAAACACGTAACCTGAAGCGGACGCAGCATGAGGTATGACTGTATAGTGCTTGCTGCCAGTGTGGGCTTAGTTCATTGTCATCGTCATCATCATCATCATCATCATCATCATCATCAAATTCAATACCACCCTTCACCTGGACATCACAGGGTGGTTCACAAGAAACATGAACAGAGGAGAGTATCTTCAAGCCAACTGACAAAAGGAATTGGATTAGAGTCTTGGAATGTAAAACATAAAAGCTAGGCATTTGAGCCGGCGGGGGCGGGAATTATTTCTCATCCCTGACGTTGTGATGTGAATTTCAGGGCAATATTCACATGCTGAATAGGCAGCTCTTTGTTTTATTTCTTACATTTACATACAGTGGTACCTCAGGTTACATACGTTTCAGGTTACAGACTCCACTAACCCGGAAGTAGTGCCTCAAGGTTAAGAACTTTGCTTCAGGATGGGAACAGAAATTGTGCTCCGGCAGCGCGGCAGCAGCAGGAGGCCCTATTAGCTCAAGTGGTGCTTCAGGTTAAGAACAGTTTCAGGTTAAGAACGGACCTCTGGAATGAATTAAGTACTTAACCCGAGGTACCACTGTACTGCCTTTTTCTCCGAGGAGCTCAAGGCAGTGCACGTGGTTTTCCCCACAACCACCCTGTGAGGCTGTGGCATAGCATGGATTGCCGGAGCCCAGGGCAAGGAAAGTATTCTGCTTCCCAACTGGCACCTCCATGCAGCGCTGTTGCTGCTGAATGGAGCTATGGAGCAGCATAGTGATGTGGTCTGAGGGAAAGAGTGGGAAGAGTCCCAGGGCCCAACAGCCGCCATCAGGCCATTGTAGCAAGCATTAAAGTTGCAGCCCTATGCCTACATACCTGGTAGCAGGATTCACTGAACTCGCTGCAGTAGATGTGCACAGGACTGTGTTGTAAACACCACTGCTTACTCCCATGCCATTGGAAACTAGTCAAAGTGTCCCTTGCACTTTGAGCACTTGTCAGAACTTCGATGTATTCAGAGGTTTGTGGGAGTTTTTTTTTTTTGTAGCAGCGGCAGCTGCCGTGAATGCCTTTATTTGTACCCGGGGAATTGATTTGGTACACCAATTGTATGGTCACAAGCTGGCCTGCACAACTGTGCAAATTTAATAAATGAATGAAATACGATTAACATTCTATACTCTTCTAAATGTGTTTGTGGGAGCGGAGGGCGGTTATTGGTTTGCGGTTTTTCGTTCTTGTTTTTATTATGTGTTTTCATCTTGTATTTTTATGTCGTGAGCCACCGTGAGATCCACAAATTTGAATAAATAAAAATAAACTTGGAACCCAGGCAAAAAACACTTAGGGTGTTGTGCAGTGCCACAAAGAGTGTGCCCTGGGGAGAGTTTGGGGGCAGAGAGAGAGAGGCCTAGAGATGAATGTTTGGCCCCTGGGACTGAGGTACCGCCCCTTGATGGGCTGGACCTGGCTAGATGGATTGCAAATTTCTGTATGTCTTGGCGAGGGATTGCTTTTGACTTATCTTAAAAGACAGCGGTGAAACGCACAGCAAACTGTATTGAGGAGTAGAAGCTCCTTGCATTTGATAAGGCAGAATTCCGTAACCTCAATAGTGCCAAACTTAAATTCTTTGAATAGTGTGTTTCTTTCCTTCCTGGGTCTGGCATTATTCTCCACATAAAATATTCACACTTGCCGGCTTTACGTTAGTTCACAGCAATTTCTGGGACAACGTTATTGTATTTGCAATGGCAAGTAAAAACAGATGATCCTCTGTGATCAGCGACTATACTCATCATCACACCCATCTCATGCTGTTGCTTGCTTGGAAGAAAAGAATAGGATATTGATCAAAGTGTTAATGAAAAATAGCAGACTTTTTCAAAGAAATTAATATGTATCTGAAGTCGAGTTGCCCAGAGTTAGCACCTTGTCCCCAAATTACTATACTGGTGCAACAGTGGTAGCTGGTGCCCAGTAGGGAAGGAGGGAGGTACAGTCAGAGCCAACAATAGGTGAGGCTAATTTATTGTCGCTTTGTCTCCACCCTCCTCCCTGCACTGATACTGAGGAGGAAGGTGACAGCCAGGGCTGACAGCCAGTGCAGAATGAGCTTGGTGAAGCAGTGTCCTCTTCACCCAATTGATCAGTCTCCACTGCAGTACAAATGTCAGTAGCTGGCAGCTTTTTTATCGAGATGCAGAGCAGGAGGAGAAGCAGACCTGTGGGAGATCACTGTCTTTCGTTGTTCCTGAACTGTCAGCTAGTCGCAGCCGTTCCATCAGCCTCCCTAACTGGTTTCTATCCCAGTTACTTTTTTTAAAAAAGAACAAGGTCTGAGTTTTCTTTTTTCCTCTTCCTTCCACACCACCTTTCCTTGTGTGCTATGTTTTAAGATTGTAAGCTGAGAGCAGGGACTGTTTCACAACTGCAAGCCTCTCCGGGGGCCTCTTTGGCTTTAAAAACCCCCGAAACCCTGCTATGACTAAATCTGAATGAATGACATCCATACTTGGCAAAATGGCTAAAGACAAACCCTGAGTCACTTCGGCTGTATTGGTTCTCACAAACACAGAGTAGTAACTTTTTAAAGTTTTGCCTCTGGGTATAGAACAACAGTAAGACTTTTCATGTGTACTTCCCCCTTTCCTTTTTCAGGTGGGACACATTTCTTATGGATTCCTGAGAGTCACCCAGACTCAAACCAGGAACCTTCTGTTTTGCCTGCTAAGGTCTTAAATGCAATGTGTGGCTGTGACAATCCTCTTTCTGCACGGCCAGGAGATGTGATCAGGCAGCGATTTTAAACCAGGTGGCAAACCCAGCTTCACCTCTGTATAACATGTGAAATGGCCTCTTAATTCTGATTTATCCTTACTGAACAATCCGTGTGGAACCATTGCAAAGATCTAGGCTCTTTGGTACAGGCAAATAGCTTAAGAGGAGCTCTGCTGGGTCAGGCCAAAGGCCCACCAAATCTAGCATCCTGCTCTCACAGTGGCACACAAGCAGGGCTTGAGAACAATACTACTCTTCCCACCTGTGATTCCCAACAGCTGCATTAAGAGGCATACTGCCCTCCAATACCCAGAGGGAGCACACAGCCATAGCAGCTAGCAGACATGAACAGCCTTATCCTCGCGAATTTTAAAACCACCCATTGGTGGCCACCACTCCATCAAGAAGCAGCCACTTCCATAGTTCACCAGCCGTGTGAAAAAGTGTCTGTGTCTGCCCTTAATCTCCAAACATTCAGTGTCACTGGATGGTGCTAGGGTCTAGTATTAGGAAGGAGAAAAACATCTCTACCCACTTTCTTCACACATAATTAGATTCACAGGGTTTTGCTCCCCATTGATCGCCTCCCACCTAAACTAAAAAGCCCCTAATACAGGGAAATCTCCACTTGTGCAGGAGGAGGACTACCTGAAGGAGCATCTCCACAGTGAGGTCCAGCGCCAAGGGCCTTCTGGCGTTCCCTCGCTGTGAGAAGCCAAGTTACAGGGAACCAGGCAAAGGGCCTTCTCGGTAGTGGCACCCGCCCTGTGGAAACCCTCCCATCACATGTCAAAGAGAACAACAACTACAGTGGTACCTCGGGTTACATATGCTTCAGGTTACATACACTTCAGGTTACAGACTCCGCTAACCCAGAAATAGTACCTCGGGTTAAGAACTTTGCTTCAGGATGAGAACAGAAATTGCACAGCGGCAGCGCGGCAGCAGCAGGAGGCCCCATTAGCTAAAGTGGTGCTTCAGGTTAGGAACAGTTTCAGGTTAAGAACGGACCTCCAGAACAAATTAAGTACTTAACCCGAGGTACCACTGTACCAGACTTTTAGAAGACATCTGAAGGCAGCCCTGTTTAGGGAAGATTTTAATGTTTAATAGGCTGGCCTCAACTAGAGCCAGGGCTTTTTCGGCTGCGGCTCCAACCTGGTGGAACACTCTGTCACAAGAGACAAGGGCCCTGCAGGACTTGACATCTTTCCGCAGGGCCTGCAAGACAGAGCTGTTCCACCTGGCCTTTGGTCAGGGCGCAGCCTGACTCCCTCCTTTGGCAATCTTTACAAGACTTTAGTTTATGGTTGCCATTAATTTTGATTTTAATTCATTTTTATAATGTTTTATAATGTTGTACTGTTTTAGTGTTGTTAGCCGCCCTGAGCCCGGCTTCGGTTGGGGAGGGCGGGATATAAATAAAATTTATTATTATTATTATTATTATTATTATTATTATTATTATTATTATTAGGTTATCGTATTTTAGTGTTCTGTTGGAAGCCACTCAGAGTGGCTGGGGAAACCCAGCCAGATGGGCGGGGTACAATAATAATAATAATAATAATAATAATAATAATAATAATGATGTTCCTAGCTGCCACATGCATCATCAGGACACATGAGCGGGGGTTCCTGCATTCTGCTACCACCCTGCCCCATTGGGCCCCCGTTTCTGCTCCCTTTCGGCGGTGAAAATGTTGCATGCATCTGCAGGAGTGCATTTTGCTGATTGTGCGCACCTGGGGAGCTGCTGGTATTTTAACCTTTCCTCAAGGGGAGTTGATTCTGCTCCTCCAAGAGACTTTGGGATGCCCTTTTCAGAATCCCGGTTTTCTGAAAAACCGGATCTAGCTAGTGCTCAGTTCCACAGCGCCATCCCAAGGTGTTCTGAAAGCTGCTAGTGACAAACATGTGTTGGCTGCAAGTGTGCTGGGAATTATTTTACACCTCCACTTTCTGTTCCATTGCCGCTGTCTCTTGTGGTTTTGGAAAGTCACGATTTAAGACGATCCCCTCTGACAGCAGCTAGCAGAACAGATGCATATTCCCCTCTTGTCCTTTTAACCCAACAGGGTCAGACAGTGAACAAGGCATAAAACCTCAGACAGACACAAATAAATATTAAGACGCTGAAACTACCTTGAAATCTTAAAACCAGAGATTTATTTTGCGGGGTGGAAAGGCCAGAGAATTTCCCTTCTCCAATCGGCCAATTCCTTAGCTTTCAGTGTTCCCAAGCTGGCAAATAGGTCCCCCCCCCCCCCCCGTGGTTTCGTGTTAAATATATTGCTACTCTCTGTTGACCTAGACTGTGGCTGTGAGAATGAAGGTCTTTAGGCCTGCAAACAACAAACGCCTGTGTGTTTCGGGACTTGCAGGAAAGGTTCTATTACGCATGCATGTGCCCCAAACCTTTAAGGGATGGAAGGCTGTGGTTCTCCAGTTTAGTTAAAATGGTACCACTGAAAAAGGAACAGAGCCTTTATAAAGTTCATTTAACTAGTTCAAGTTCATCCTGTCCAAAAAAAGAATCCAGTTCGTCCCTTTGTAAAACTAAGCAGTTCAATTCACGTTCTGCTCACTGTTCATACAAATGATGCTCTGCGAAAAATGTTTGGCATTCAGAATGTTTCAAGCTTCTGTGCTGAAGTATAAAATATGCTTAGCCCCCTTCTACTCTGTACATATAAAGCAGTATCATCATCACTTGAAATAGACTAGATTGGCCTTTGGCCTGTTGCAGCAGAGCTCTTCTTGTGGGCTTACTTCCTGCAGATGAAGCTATATCCCTTTCAGGAAAGGTTATGACATTTAGGGCTTCTTAGGTTAGACACAGCGGTTCTCAACCTGTGGGTCTTTCCACAAGGGTCAAAATTGATGCTGAAATCCACCATCGCCTGAGTTCTGCGAGTGTGGCTTTCTCCAGATTGAAGTGCAGAGTGTTTGAGGACCGGGACATTTGCAGGGAAACGAAAATGCTTGTTTACAAAGCTATTGTACTACTAACCTTGCTGAATGCTTGTGAAACGCTATCTCTAACTCCTTGAAAGATTCCATCAATGGTGTCTCTGAAAATTTTTACACATCACTTGGGAAGACAGGTGAACTATTGTCAGTGTACTGGAAAAGGCAAATATCACCAGTGTCAAAGCAATGATTCTTCAACATCAACTTCATTGGACTGGTCATGTTGTATGTTTGCCTGATTATCGTCTTAAAAATGGAAAGCGTAATGCTGGTGGTCAACAAAAAAGGATTTAAGATTGTCTCAAGGCAAATCTTAAAAAATGTAGTATAAACACCAACAATTGGGAAACACTTGCCTGCGAGCGCTCCAATTGGAGAACAGCCCTTACCAAAGGTGTCATGGGCTTTGAAGACATTTGAGCTCAGGACGCAAGGGAGAAATGTGCTAAGAGGAAGGCACGCTTGGCAAATCCACACCATGATCAACTCCCACCCGGAAACCAATGTCCCCACTGTGGAAGGATGTGTGGATCCAGCATTGGCCACCACAGTCACTTATGGACTCACTGTTAGAACTGGGTTTATGGAAGACAATCTTATTCGGCTACGAGTGATCGCCATAGAAGAACAACTTGGGGATATCTAATGCAGCTGAATGTTGGAAGATTCAGGACAGACCAAAGAAAAGACTCTTCATCTCAGGCTTGTTGGCTCAAGCCCCACATTGGGCAAAAGACTCCTGCATTGCAGGGGGTTGGACAAGATGACCCTTGTGATCCCTTCCAACTCAACGATTCTGATTCACGCAGTGCATTGCTAAACTATGGGATCTGCTCCTTGAAAAGGCAGTGATGGCCACCAACTTGGATGGCTTTAAAAGAGGATTTTAAATCCTGGAAGACAAGGCTATCTGATTTTTAGAAGACATCTGAAGTTTATAGGGAAGTTTTTAATGTTTGATGTTTTACCGTGGTTTTATATTTTGCTGGAAGCTGCACAGAGTGGCTAGGGCAACCCAGTCAGAGGGGCAGCATATAAATAAAGCATCATCATCATCAATTGCTACTGGACATGATGCCTATGTTCTGCCTCTACTGCCAGGAGGGGGGAAGGGGTATGAATTGCTGGCAACTGCAGGTGGGGAGAGGCCTGTTGCACTCAGATGCTGTTTGCACTCCCCATAAGCACCTAGACTGGCCACTGCAAGAACAGGTTGCTGGACTAGGCGGGCCACTGGCCTGATTACGGGCTTAATTCTTCGGAAGAAGGCAGGCAAATGCCCTGCTGTGGCTGCAACCCTGTGCCAAGTGAGCCCTGTGGAACTTACTAAGCAAACATCGCACGCAGTTATTTGCACCACTTTTCCTCGCAGGCCTGTCTTGTGCAGAGTGTGGAGGTGCAGACGCCCGTCAAAATAAATGTGCACCCTTTGCAGAAAGCTCTGCCAGTTGGCACCGAAAGCAATGCCCAAGCACAATTGCACAGAAACACCCCCCTCAAAAAAGGGGTGTTCATTTACTCTCCAGGTTACTATCCAGGTGTGTGGATCTGTGACGCAAAGCCACACATGGCTAGTATAACTTGAACATGCCAGGCCTTCCTTCCCAAGAGTAGGAGTGCTTAGGACGGCAAGGTAATTTGACTGTGACCTGTAGCAGCAGCACCACGAGGTGCTTGCTGCCTGGAGGCTGTGGTGGAGGTGCCAACCAACGGGAAAACCATGTGCTATCTGAGTCTCTCTCTCTCTCTCTCTCCTTTAGTTCCTCACTCACCCAGAGCAGTGCAAGGACTAGCGGCAAACACTGCCCGATCCTCTCGCTCCCTCCCCTCTCGAACAGGAGCTGGTGCACGCTTGCACGAAAAGGAGAGAGGGGAAAAAGAGGGGCGGGGGCTAACGCCTTTCCTCTCCGAGCCCCCTTCCTCCCACCTACCCTCTCTTTGGAGGAAGGGTGGGGGAGGAAGAAAGAGGCTAGAAAATCCTCGCCAGGTCTGCTCGCTCGAGCTTTCTTCTTCGCGGCTCGCCGATCTCACCGGGACCTTTTCGTTTTGCAAAGGCACCGCGCGAAGCGAAGGAGGAAGAGGTTTCTCCACCCCCACCCCCCGTCTGGGGCTTGCTCTCCTGCGCAGCCCTCCAAAACTTTCCCGCTTTGCATCGGCTGCCGTTCCCCCACCTTCGGCTCCTGCGATGATCGGCAGCCGCCTCCTCGTCCCCAGCCATGGGGGGCGGCGGCGATCGGCGGCTTCTGCTCGGGACCCCGCCGGCAAGGATCGCCCCAGCAGGAAGGCGGAGTGAGAAAGGCGCGCGGAGCGGCAGCACCAAGAAAGCGGCGGCGGAGGCGCGGGGAAGAAAGGCGGCGGGAGAGGGAAGGAATTCCCAGCAGCAGCAGCCTCCGGCCCGCCCGCCCTGCGCGCCTCCTCCCCGGGCCGAGCGGCGAGGGCGCCCCGCAGCACCCATGGCCTAAGAGGAGCACCAGCCTGCAGCCCTCCCGGATATAGAAAGCCCCATGCCTGGCCAGCCTTCTGCAATACTTAGGGTCTTGGGTTGCTTTCTTTCAAAAAACAGAACAAAACCTGGGCTGGAGGAGACTGGATTTTCCAAAGCCTTTGAAACGCATTACAACCTTTTTGAGCCCAACTCCTCCTGAATTACCATTGTTTCCACTTTTACAGCAACAACATTCGCTTCTTTTGCACGTAGTCCCTCAAACCTACTTCAGCTTGGCTTTTGTTTTTTAGGGAAGGGGGGAAAATATATATTTCGGGACACTTTTTTGGTAATTCCCTCCCCTTGCACGGGCGCTGTTTGGGGGCATCGCTATACTTGCGCGCGCGTGGAAAACTAGCAAATAAAAGTATTTGGTGGGGTGGCGGGAGAAGGGGTTGGGAGTTGCATTTCCTCCCCCACCTGGAGAGAAAGTGGGAAGGGAGAGAAGGAAAAAACCTCTCGCTATGGCTGGGAGCAGCGACTGTGCGAGCAGGGTCCGAAGCCAAGGCAGCTGGAGCTCGGGCGAGGAGAAAAACTCTCCGTCTGCAGCGGCGGCAGAGGGAGCCTTAGGCGCCGGTTGCAACGGCTGCTGTTCCTCTGCTGGGCCGGAGGAAGTGGAGAGCAGCAGCAAGGAGAAGAATGACCATCATCCCCATCGGGTAGGGGGCTGGAGGAGTGGCGAAGAAGAGGCTCTTCCCAAGGTCTGGACGTGCTGCAAACTTTCCTGCGCTCTGGGCGCAGGCTCGCTGGCTTTGCTCTTGGCGCTCGGGACCCGCTTGGTGCGCAGCGCCGGCGAGGAAGAGGCGGAAGAAGGAGGAGGAGGAGAGGCCGCTGAGGGCGACGGGGCGCCCGGCCCAGGTGCGAGCTGGCCCCCGATCCCGGGCTCGGCGCTGTGCTGCCTCCTCCTGGCCGCCTATTTCTGGCTGGGCTGGGCCTTGCTGCGCGCCGGGGTCCGCTTGCGCACGGCGGCGCTGCTCGTGGCCGCCTGCTGCGTTGGGGAAGCGCTCGCGCAGCTGGCCTTGGCCCCCGGGGAGGAGCGCCTGCTCTCGCTGGCCGCCACTGGGGTGGTGCTGGGCTGCTTGGCCGGCGGGACATGGCTGGCGCTGCGGCTCCGCCACGGCGTGCTGATGATCGCCTTGACTAGCGCCCTGCGGATCGCCTCGCTCGCCTCCCTGGAGAGCATCCGCGCGCCTTGGAGACCTTACCTGGCTTATCTGCTCGCCTTGCTGGGCATCCTTGGCGCAGGCTACGCGCGCCACGCCTTGCGCCGCCGCCGCGCCGCCGGGAAACAGGAGGAGGCGGAGGAGGAGGAGGAAGGCACCGAAGGGGCGGAAGGAGCGGGCTGTGGCGTTGCTGCTGCTGCTGTCCGGCCGGCCAAGGAAGAGGTGCCGGTTTTTAAGCGCAGGAGGAGATCCAGTTCGATGATCTCCGCCGAGATGGCTGGCTGCGGCAATAAGTCTCATCGCAGGACCTCCTTGCCTTGCATCCCCCGAGAGCAGGTAAGGGGAGATGGACGAGGGGCTCTTGAATGGAGATGGGTGTGTGCGGGCGGGATGGGGAGCAGGAGTGAGAGAGAAAAGAGACTTTTGCAAAAGCCCACTGCTGCTTTTTATTCTTGGCAAGGGGCGCGCGCAACTTTGGGAAGGAAACTTCTACGCGTTCAAACTTTTTTTTGCACTCGCCATCCCAGTTCTCCCTTGAAAGCAGAAACCACGGTTCTCGGCATCCCAGAATAGTAATTTAAAAAGGCACTGACGCAGAAGGGACCAGACATTTCGACAACCGTTTGGCCCTTCGCGTTCCTCCTCTAGCATTTTTTTGGCTTTTGTTTTGGACAGGACCATATTCTGTTGTGTGGGTGACCATGTGCATTGCATAATTTAAAATCTCTCTCCGAAGATGATGCGGAAAATAATTGCTCAGCTGGGAACTGGGAAAACAGATGTTCGTATGATTTTTCTTTCTAAAGAAAAGTGTAGTTGCTGTTCTTCATCTGTACAGTTCTGTGCACATTGGAGTCCTAGAGATGTTGCTGTGTTTAATGTCCAGTGTTCCTTTAAGGCACGTCTTCACTACAGAAAGAACAGATGTTCAGTGCTGTTATGTTTGGGCCATGTTTCGTGCCGAATAGTTTGAATGCATCCTTTTAACTTTGAGGCCCATAATGGCGCAGCTGCCACTTTTGCACACCTAGCTTTTAATCTTGCATTTTGGATTCTGCAAATGAGACAGCTTACATTCTGTCCAGTATCGCCTCATATTATTTTTTTTTACAGTGGATGCGCAGTTTCTATTTATTTGAGCTTGGCTGCAGAAAAAGAAAACACTGTGGGAATCGGAAGGTTAAGATGTTTTGGAAACTTTTCCGTAACTTGTGGAAATCTGTGTAGAAACTGAGTTTCTTTGTGAAACAAGGGGAAATGTTGAAAATAAACACCCTGGAAACATAACATTGCATTTGAGTTAGCCTGAATTCCTTTTTAAAAAAGACCTGCAGTGTGATACACAACTCGGTGGAGCTGAGGTATTCACATTTAACTCTGTTTTCGAGCATTTAAAGTTCTTGCCCATGGATGTTGAAGACACCAAGGTCCGGATCCTAAGTGAACTTGTAGCTTGAGCCTCAACATGTTTTCTTGGAAGTAAGCCGCACTGAACTTCAAGTAAATGTGTATAGGATCACAGCTGTACTTGCAGGCAAGCCTTTCACTTAGCATGCTAAGAATCAGTCTTGGTAGTCCTCTTTAATCCAAGTATAAGCGGTTTGTTGTTTAGTTCACCCGGATGGCAAGATGGAATAATATTTTTCAGTAGATTCTGCAGGGGTGATGTCTTCTTTTGTCGTGGCACGAACTCTTTCAGTATTGCACTCAAATCTTAATAATGTAGTGTGGAAGCAATTCTCAGTTATTTTTAATGAGACTTACATCCTAGGAATTGTTTTTGAATCAAGGGGGGAGGTTTTAGGTAGCCTGAGATCCAAAACACACTTACTTGGAAGTAGGATCAGTTAAACCCATGGGATTTTTTTTTCTCATTGAAATGTACTTGGTGTCAGGTGCTAGTTAACTCTGTGCGAATAAAGTTTAGTATTGTCAACCAAAGGGATATTTTTGTGTCCTTGGAAGCAAAAGTGGTTATTCTCCAGGCACCATTTGGTGTGGATCGCAGGGTTCCCCCCCCCACTCCTCTTGGATTGGGTAGATTTACATGGTTTTGTGGTTGCTCGGGACATTTTCTCAGCTATACATCTTTGAGGTTTAATTTGCCACAAGTGCAATTTGTTTAAAAAAATTCTGGAATAAAATTTATATTCAGCACACTTTCAAAGTGAAAACAACATGAAGAGAAACTTGGGAAAGCGACCTGGATTCCTGTGTTCTGCTGTGTTATGTGAAGCATGTTAAAGCGTGAAACCCCACATTATTTTTTTTTAAATAAATTATGTCAAAAGAGACTATTATTGAATGGCAGGTGATTCGAGCTTTATTTTGTTTTGAAATTTTAATGTGCTACTACCAGGACCTTCCCACTACTTTCTGTAGCACTTTAGATAACGGTGACTTTCGAGAAAACATGTTTGTATTTAATCACTTCAATGTGGTCTGTAAAACTCTATTCCGGCTGCTGTCATTTGCTTACAACAGCTTCTGAGATCGCCTTATGTCATAATGTATGGAGTTAAGGATACAAGAGGCATGAAATGAGAGGTGTCAAACATCAGTGCTGTTGAGTGGCTTATAGTTTATGAGTTTACAGGACATTTTGAGGGTCCCTGATCGATACAGAGAACTCGAATCGCCGCCGCTTACATCTTCAGGAATTCTAGGGCGACTTGTTCCTTTCGGCTTGTTGACCGCAAAACAGACTTGTCATTTGCAAATGGAAGAAATGGATAATTGTGGGTTATGAACAGACCTCTGCTAAATGCTGCATTCATAGTGTAGTACAGTATTTAAATTATACTTTAAACTCATTGATTTAGACTTTTAAATTGTACCTCCCTCCCCCCCCCGCCCCGGCACCACACACACAAGGTTTTGTAAATGTTGGTTTTAAAATATGAAACTATTGCATTGAGAATCAGCACCGTCGGTGTTAGCCCTGATATAGAGGATGAGGGTACAATGGCAGAATGTGTGCCTTGGTGTATTTTTGTAAAAGAACATTTATTATTTGAAAGTGAATGTTTGTAGGAGGTAGAGAAAGATGCAGTCTTAAAGATGACACCCCCACAAAAACAAACAAACAAAAAACCCCACCTTGTGATATGGTAACTCTATCAGGCCTGTTAAACAACTGGATTTTACTGCATAGTACATACAAAAAGTTCAGGGTCTGAATCTGAATAGCCAGAAAAACAATATGCACAAGTGATTGAAATAACAGTGTTACTGCAGGATGGCAACATTTTCTCCTAATTTGAATTTCACTGCCCTCTTGAATTGAGGACTACATTCCTTAAAAAGAAAACCTACATTGTCACGCTAATTAAGTATAGATTATAATGTTATTTTGATAAATGATTGTTTTTGAATAGGCCGAAAAGTTGACTTTTAAGTGTACTTTTCTAACTTGAGGAGGGTTGGGAGATCTGAAATCTGAAAAGATTGTGACTCCTTCCTTACGATGAACAGTGATGCTAGAATTATTTTCTGTATGCCACGGTACATGCATTTTGAGGAGCAGAGGCCGTAGTCGCAAAACGAGGCACGAGGGATGGTTGTATTGTTCAGCATCTAATTTTGTTCATCTGCAGCAAGTTTTTGCGAAAGGTTTCAACCAAAAAGTAGGAAGAGCAAAGATGTAATGAATTATTGCCATTAACCACTCATGGGCTTTGGATTTGCCTTCCACACAAGTAGATTCGGCAGAGGTAATTCTGCTTTTGATATTTCACAGCTGGAGGTGGAAGTGTTTTTGTCTCCCCGCCTCTCCGATATATTTACTCTTAGCATCAAGGTTCGTGGTGCATTACAGGAAGAAACAAGGAAGGGTCCCTGTCTGAAGGAAACTGCAATTGAAACTAAGCCTATAGTAGTTGTGACTCCTCAAGTTGCATGCAGCCCCCTTTTGTGAGTTTGCTGAGGTTCCTGGTTGTGCTACCTGCCTGGGATCACCAGAGAAGGACATTGCCGGACATTTGGCAGATCACAGTACCTGGCTGGTGGGCTGCTGTCCCCGTGGCTTGTCACAAATTGTCTAGGTCTCATCTGAAGCATGACAACAGGGGAAAAGAAGAGAGCGAGGATTGGAATGGTAGAACCAAAACTAACAAGGAGGGATGCAAGCAAATGCAGTGTTTGGGCTTAGTTGTGGAGGGGGATGTGATATGCGGAAGGATCATAATAGACTCATAGAATTGCAGAGTTTGAAGGGGTCTTGAGAGTTCACCCCCCTGCAATGCAGGAATCTCAAAGCCTTCATGACAGATGGCCACCCAACCTCTGCTTAAAAACCTCCATGGAACGAGAGTCCACCACCTTCCGAGGGAGACCGTTCCACTGTTGAGCAGCTCTTAATGTCAGAAAGTTATCCCTGATGTTTAGTCAGAATCTCCTTTCTTGTAACTTGAAGCCGTTGGTTCAAGCTGTTGCCTCCGGGGCAGGAGAAAACAAGTTTGCTCCATCCTTCCCTGTACATATTTGACGATGGCTATACAGGGACGCGGGTGGCGCTGTGGGTTAAACCAAAGAGCCTAGGGCTTGCCGATCAGAAGGTCGGCAGTTCAAATCCCCACAACAGGGTGAGTTACCGTTGCTTGGTCTCTGCTCCTGCCAACCTAGCAGTTTGAAAGCACGTCAAAAAGTAGATAAATAGGTACCGCTCTGGGGGGAAGGTAAATGGCGTTTCCGTGTGCTGCTCTGGTTCGCCAGAAGCGGCTTAGTCATGCTGGCCACATGACCCGGAAGCTGTACGCCAGCTCCCTTGGCCAGTAAAGCGAGCGCCGCAACCCCAGAGTCGTCCGCGACTTGACCCAACGGTCAGGGGTCTCTTTACCTTTACCTTTATCCTATCTTTTCTCATTCGCCTCTTTTCCAGGCTAAACATTCCCAACTTTCTCAACCGTTTCTCATAAGGCTTGGTCTCCAGACCGCTGATCATCTTAGTTTCCCTCCTCTGCAAATGTTCCAGTTGTCAATATCCTTCTTAAATTGTGGTGCCCAGAACTGGCTGCAGTACTACAGGTGTGGTCTGACCAAGGCATGATAGAGCGGTACTATTACCTCCATTAACCTGGACACTGCAGTTCTGTTGATGCAGCCTAGAACAGCATTATCTTCTTTTTGTTCAGTGGTGGAACAACTGCTTTGCACACAGGTGATTTCAGTCTCCTGCATCTCCAGTTAGAGAGCTACTGGCAGTCAGTGTAGACAATATTGAGTGGTCTGACTCGGTATAACCCAGCTTCCTGCATTCCTAGCATTTGATTTTAGGTTTGACTTCCCATGGCTGGGCTTGAAAGCTGCATTGTGCAAATGATTATTATTGGTACTATGCCACCCATACATGATATCTTAACAGAAGTACCATGACAGGCTGTTGCTCCCAAGGATCTGGCAATTTCAAATAGGTGGCAGGGAAACATGAAGATAGGCTTAGTGATGGAAAAATGTGGGCAGATATCGTTGCATGTATTGTTTGGTTTCCATATTATGAGATCACCACAAGTTGCTTTCTGGCAGGTCAGCCTTGTTGTGTCCGTCAAGCCCAGTATTGTTGTACTCTGACTCTCAGCTCTCTAGGGCAAATTTGTGGGTTGGACTCCATCAACCTCTGTAGCCGGATATAATGGGAGTTGTAGTTCAACACCTGAACTATAAATGGCACTTCAACTCTAGGGTCTCCAGCAAGGGGATTTCCCATTGCCAGTTAAAAGGATCAGGTCGAAAGCAATGCCAGGAATTGAGCCTGAGACATTATGAACACAAAACATGAAATCTATCACTGAGCTTTTGCCATCTGTTAATGTGAATGGCTTCCTTTTATGCCCGCTACCACACACCAAGGAAAGCTGAAATTTAGGCCCCAGGCTTCCAGGCAAACACCTGATCAGAGATTTGAAAGGGATTTTCTGGCAGTACAGTGTGCAAACTAACAACCTTCATTTCTTTTTGCGTTTATGCTCTCAGTGTACACAGCGCTTTGCAAAAGTACGCGATGAGAGGTCCCTGTCCCGAAGTGTCTCGCAGTCTTAAAAATTTGACACAGGCGAAGGAGAGGGAAATGGGAGACTGGGTAAACAGGGCGAATTACGCTTGGGGAGCAATCCTATGCACAGCACCCGATCCAAAGCCCATTCAGTAGCAGGACTGCTGCTGCTGCTTTGCCTAAGCCTGGCAGAGGGAAAACAAGCCTTTAAAATATTGTTGCCAGCGGAGAATCCAGCTTACGTCCTGCCCCTGGGATGCCAGCCTCGGCTCAGCCATCTCCAATGGGCCGGGCCCCTGCTGAGCTGGGATGAGCAAGTTTTGCAGGTGTATCTTCAGCTGAGCTGGGGTTGAGGACTTCATGCCAGCTGAACGAGAGATCTGCTTCATCCTAGGCTGCTCATCTTGGCAGATCTTTGCATCTGATTGTCCCCCTAGCAGTGGGATTTCGGGAGCTTAAGGGGTCATAAAAAAGGATTCTCTGAGGAGTGTCTATTTTATACCTCCTTATCTGTTTCTTCCTTTGTCCCTCTCATCTGCCTTCTTCATTCTCATTGTTTGTTGTACTAAGGGGTGTGTGTGTCTATAGTACATAGGGTTGCAGTGATACAGTAGCTTATACAGTATTATGGACATTTGGTGTATCCCAGGACAAATACTTCATGCTGTAGCAGTGTATGGATTAGATCAAAATTGTAACCTTCATTGCAGTTTTTAACATCTTGGATTGATGGGGTCTTGTTTTGTTTTTGTGTGTGTGTATTTTGGCAATATTTGCCACTGTTTTTATTTAGTATGCTTATATACTGCTTTCCCCCACACAAGTGACCTCAAAACAATTTACCTTAAGGTAACAATTGTTGAACATTGCATGTGTGTGTTTTATGTGTGTATAACATAACAAATATAATTTTAAATAAATATAATTTTATATAATTTAGTAAAAGCTTAATTATAACTTTTATTTCTTAAGGCTCTTTTTTCATCTTTTTTTATTTAAAAAAATACCGATTTACCCTATTTTGGAAAAGGCATACATGGATTCCAAAGGCATTTTTCTGATTTTGCTCACTTTATTGATTAAAATGTAATAATTTTTTTTAAAGCCCTTACAATTTGAGAGGTGTTGGTGGGGGTGGGGGAATTTGGCAATTAATAAAACTGTTTGTTAAAAGTGTGACATGAAGTCTTTTTTCTTTTTTTTAAAGGAGAGCCTTACTGGAGGTAAAGAAGTCAAAATACAGTAGAGGCTTTCAGCTCTTTTTAAATGGTGTTTAAATACACACACGCGTACATAAAGATGCTGTGCTGAAAGAAACGCAGTGTGTGCTGGGGGTTGCCGTGTCAATTGGATAAACATCTGGAACAGTTACCCACTGATGAAGTCTGTGTTTTGATTTTGTTTGTGAGTGTGTGGTAGGCGTGAGCGACCCACAATGTTTAGGGTGTTAATTGTGCCACTTACATGAATTTGTCTGCTGTACAAATTTTTCCTTTCTGGGAAGTTCTCCCTTAAATTTCGGGTGCTGCTGAAATCAGCCGTTCTCCATACCTACCGGTAATCAAAATTAAAAGTTTGGAAGCCAACATTAATTGTCTCTTGAAAAAAAAAATAATTATTTTTAAAATCCCCACATAAAATATATGGCTTGTTTCTGAAAAATTTGGTTGCATCCTTTCAGTCTTTCAATCTGATGTTAACCAGTTTGACATGCTGGCCAATTAGGGATGGGGAGATCTGTCAGTTTGGGTTTCTCTCTGTTTCTCAATTTCCCAATTTCAGGTCCACTTTACCTTTCCACGCCGGTTTGCGATTTTTTAAAGAACGGGTCAGCATAAAAATTCACCAGCGTTATAGTACCAATTTATCTTACCATTTCAACTAATATACAGATATTTACATCTTCACATATATAAAGTCATTTTTTTATATGCCATTTTCACAAATATGTGTCTATATTAGGTGGCCTTTCTCTCTGTGTGTGCACATATATACCGTATTTTTCGCTCTATAACACGCACCAGACCATAACACACACGTAGTTTTTAGAGGAGGAAAACAAGAACAAAAATATTCTAAACGAAATAGTGGATATATGATTTTTGTGGTTCATGCTGTGGCCACAGACATGTGATCTGACAGTGAGTTTGGAGTAGCCCAATGCAAAAATCCTGAGGATCCATGTGGATCCATGCTTTGTAACCACGGAGGAGGGAAGGAAGGGGAACCATGGATCCTCTGCTCACGACTGCAGCAGATCCCCCCCCACCACCCGCAGGCATTCGCTCCATAACACGCACAGACATTTCCCCTTACTTTCTAGGAGGAAAAAAGTGAGTGTTATGGTGCAAAAAATACGGTATATATATATGGTTTTGGAACAGTAAGGACGAGGCCTTAGCCCTTTAACCGGAAGTACCGTAAGTGTGTTAGGATTGCAGAGCAAAGAGGTAAAGATTGTTTGCAACCTCACGTGCTGGACCCTAATATTTTACCTTTCATGGCGAAATTGCTATAGAGTTCCTTTGATGAATAAGAACGAGAAAGCAAGCAACATTAGCTGTGGTTGCTTTAGATCAGTGTAGATAAGTTTCTGGGAATTTGCATAATGCAGATGGGCCCTTCATTTGCTTGCTTGTGTTTTGAAGCTGTTTTTGTAGTGGGGGCTGGTCCTCTGATCCTGACTTTGACAAGAGAGGCATTTTTCTTCTAGTCGACGATATTCTAATGAAGGGGAGAACTTCCATTTGTTAAGTTTGCAACACTCTTCTCACACATAGAAACCCACTTCTTTGGCATTCTAAAGCAACAACAACAACAACACACCACCCTGTTTTGAGGTTTTATGGTATGTAAATATATATGTTTAGTAGACTAATGAATTGGCTGGAAGCCTGAATAGTTGGCTGACTGCCCTTTTGTAGTTTAAGATGTGTCCCCCCCCCCCCCCGGTGAAATAACTGGTATTATTCTCTTGCAGGGCTTCTTTTACGCAATCAGTTACTCTGAGCTGATAACCCTTTAAAGCTGTTTTTAGTCTTAGCTGAACTGAGTTTGAAAGCAAGGAAGAGAATATCCAGGGAAAACTAGATAAGTGATCGGGTAAACCGTAGCGGTACACTATCGCTGCACTTAAGTTGGTTTTCCAAATACGGGTTGAATCCAGAAGATGTGGCTTGAGAGCGATTTCAGTGAGAACACATGGTGATATGGGAGCGAATTCAGAGGCTGAAACAATATGCATTCCTGTGATAGCAGGATCCCTCCCATCCTCATTTAATGTCAAGCCGATAGCTCTGAATAAATTTCTTTCTGTGTTGATACATAAAAGCTCAGCTACATCAGGGATAACCAAAGCTTAGTGGCATCTAGATGCCGTTGGACTACAGTTCCCATCATCCTTTACACAATTGGCCTTGTTGGTGGGGGCTGATGGGAGTTGGAGTCCAACAACATCTAGAGAGAACGATGTTGGCTATCTCTGCTCTACACAGTACGGAAATTGAAACTGGGGATGAGGACCCTGTGGCCTCCAGCCCCCATAAGCCCCAGTGGTCAGGGATGATGTAAGTTGTATTGCAACACCATTTGCAAAGCCTCGGGTTTTCCCATTCTCTGGTCTTCATATTACTGCTCACCATTATTCTCCCCTGCCTGTTTCCCACATTAATAAGGTAAAGGTAAAGGGACCCCTGACCATTAGGTCCAGACGTGGCTGACTCTGGGGTTGCAGCGCTCATCTCGCTTTATTGGCTGAGGGAGCCGGCGTACAGCTTCTGGGTCATGTGACGAAGCAGAGCAGTGCACGGAAACGCCGTTTACCTTCCCGCCGGAGCTGTACCTCTTTATCTACTTGCACTTTGACGTGCTTTCGAACTGCTAGGTTGGCAGGAGCAGGGACCGAGCAACGGGAGCTCACCCCGTCGCAGTGATTTGAACCGCCAACTTTCTGATTGGCAAGTCCTAAGCTCTGTGGTTTAACCCACAGTGCTACCCACGTCCCTTCCCACATTAATATTTGGTTGTAAAGTGTCAACACAAGGGCTGGTAGGCATATGTGGCAAACCATAGTCTTTCTTAGTGCGCAGCTGCTTTCATTGCTACAGTATGGTGCCTTGCTAAGGTACTATTTGCCAACTTGCCCCCAGTATTTTGGACTCCAACTCCCATCAGCCTCAGCCATCATGGGCAGTGCCC
Organism: Podarcis gaigeae; assembly: GCF_964106915.1. Classification (NCBI taxonomy): domain Eukaryota; kingdom Metazoa; phylum Chordata; class Lepidosauria; order Squamata; family Lacertidae; genus Podarcis; species Podarcis gaigeae. Next base: position 14,160,891 of record NC_139686.1, on the reverse strand, counting down.
GGGGGTTGATGGGAGTTGTGGTCCAGCAACATCTGGAGGGTCCTGGGTTCGCGTGTTCAGAGGGAAAGGCCAGCCAGAATTTTTGCAGGAGCAAAATTTCACACGCCACGTGGTTCCCTTTGCATCTTTCAACCAGCATAATTCTTTTTTTTTCCAGGTCGAATGCAAAGCCTGTGAAAACGTAAACCTTTTGACTGAGTCGGAAATAGTTTTGAGATGGGTCCTCTTCAAGCCCCCCTGCCATTTCTGTGACAAAATGTTCCAAACTAAAATACCTTGTTTACATAAAGCCCCGTTCTGTTCATGACCATGTTTGGGATGTCTCTCTCTCTCTTTCTCTGTGGTGCGCGTGTATGAAAACAAGTAACAAAATTATTTTTCAGATTATTCTCCAAAGGTATTTTTTCCTCTGCCACTGGCAGTAAGTTGATGAGTATTCCTACCCCCCTGCCGGTGAACTGTTTTAATTTCCGAGGGAAAGCTTCAGTCACAGCTAACAAAGGAGAGCCAGTAGGGTTTGCACCCGCCCTGCCGCTTTCCGAAAGGCGTTCGAAATAAATTTCTTGAAAAGGTTTTTGCAGAGATCTGCTGGGGCCGTATTGATTTTTTTTCACTCAAAACTGCAGTGGAAAAGGTCAAACTTCCCCCATGCATGTCTGAACATTACCTTCTCTCTCCCCTGCTGCCTCAACGAGGAAGAACTAATTAAATATAAACTGATTAGAATATAATTGTCCTTTAGAACCCGGTTGATTGTGGTGCTTCTTCATTAGTATATTTAGGACTTTTGTACACTCATACCTCGGGTTACAGACGCTTCAGGTTGTGTTTTTTTGGGTTGCGGGCCGCCGAAAACCCGAAGTACCAGAACGGGTTACTTCCGGGTTTTGGCGGTTGCACATGTGCAGAATCACACTTTGCACATGCGCAGGAGCACCGAATCGCAACCTGTGTGTGCGCAGACGCACCGCTGCGAGTTGTGGATGCTGCAGGTAGCAAACGTGCATCCCGCACAGATCACGTTCGCAACCCGAGCGTCCACTGTATGTGGTTAGGGTGACCAAATGCAAAAGGAGAAGGGCAAGTGAGACCTGCAACAAAATTTTGCGGCGTGGAGTGAGTGTCCCTGTTCCCCATTTCTTTTTATGGAAAAGGAAATACGTTATGGAAAACTTAACATGTTATTTTATGGAATATGTTATTTTATGGAAAAGGAGAGCTTGTTGATACTGCCCTGAGGAACCACACTTTGAGAAAGGGTTTGCAACTAGTATTAGCAAAGATAGAGAATCCTTTAGTGTCTTTGTATGTGAGAGAGATCGCTTTCTCTTAAGGTGACCTACCACAGACTGCAAGCTGGCAGTGGGCAGAGTCAGAGACAAACCATGGGTAGAGTCAGTCCTCCAAACCATGGGTAGGCAAACTAAGGCCCGGGGGCTGGATCCAGCCCAGTCACCTTCTAAATCCAGCCTGCGAACGGTCTGGGAATCAGCCTGTTTTTACATGAGTAGAATGTGTTCTTTTATTTAAAATGCATCTCTTGGTTATTTGTGGGGCATAGGAATTCGTTCATTATTATTTTTTCAAAATATAGTCCGCCCCCCCCCCCCAAGGTCTGAGGGACAGTGGACCGGCCCCCTGCTGAAAAAGTTTGCTGACTCCTACTCCAGACCCCATGAAATCAGGATGAAGGCAGTATGCCCTTGGGATGTAGGTTCTCTGCCTCTGGCACATAGGATCCTGTACCTAAAATTTTGCACAAGAGAAGGATTTTTTAGCCAGGAAAAGGTGTCCTTGATTTAAATAATAATAATTTTAGGGTGTATTTATTTTAACATTTGGTAGGCTGCAAAATCAGTATTCCCATATACAGTAAGAGTACCGTCCATTCTACCCCTTCAGGACCTAAACAACTGCATTCTGCTTTGTGTGTGCTACGAATGGGCAAATCTCTCCATTTTTGTTCCCTTCCTTCCTTCCTTCCTTCCTTCCTTCCTTCCTTCCTCTCAGTTTCTCATTTTCCCAGTCCTGAGTTCAGTTCTCCACATTTCCACATCAGTGTTCATTTTTGAAAAACTTATTCATGAAAATTCACCAGCATTGTAGTGCGAATTTCTTTTACTATATGTGTGCAGTTCTGCCCAATGTCCACAATTTTCTGCAAAGCAGTTTCCCATAATAGAATGCCTTTTTGCACGTTATTTTCTTCTAATATATACATTTGGGTTCACCCTTTATCGTACGTGTTGCTTGGTTGGAGAATTCCATCACAAAATTCGGAGAAGTACAAATTTTGAAGGTTGACCGTTTCATTGTTTTCGAAAGTTCAAATAAGATAGTTTTGCCTTTACACGTGAACTGAACCAAATTTCTCTTGCATCCCTATGTATGTTTGTGCTTTCCAAAGAGTCAGTTTACATCACTTGTAAGTGGGATGCGGGAAAGTTGTGGATGCTATCGAGACACAGACAGGACTGGTGGTCCCCGAAGGCAGTTCTGTGATGCAATTGGAGCCCTGGATGCCTCCCTTATTTTCCTCTACAGATGTCAACTTCCCCTTGCAAAACGGTATTATTTGAGGGTTGCTGAAAATTACAGTATCGAGAGCAAGGATTGCACGACAGACTTTTAAATTACAGATTTGTGGTGTCTTTATGTTGAAGAATGTGTGTTTAGGGGAATGGGAAACATGCTTCAAGATGTTAAGTTTGCCAGACTTCTGTAGCGTGCTGTGATGGTTGCCCTTGGGATCTGCTTGTGTATGATTTAGGCTTACTACCCGTTTGCATATGGAGAGAGACTCAAGGCAAGAGTTGCTTTCTCTGGAAGATTTTGAAGGATCCAGTCACTGACCAGACCCAGACCTGCTTAGCGTTACTGACATCGTAGCGGATGAGTGCCTTCCGTCGATGCCCTGGGACATAAAGAATGCCCCATCTGGATATCATCTTCTTTGGAGAGCTTTGGATTGCAAATACCCACTTGGCTGGTCTTCTATGATGAGTAAGAACCTTGGGTTCTCAGCAAATAATCAGGTTAATTAAGATTATTTTCTTTACGCCCCCCCCATCTCTTGGGCCAAGGATGTACATTTAATCACATTACATAAGTATGTGTGGAACAGTAAAAATTCATGGGCTTGTTTTCAGGGTCATTGCTGCATATTATGAATGTAAAGCTATACAATGTTCAGGATCACCCTAGCCGCAATCCAGTCCTGAGCTGATCTTAAGGGCAGGCTTTATATTTTGTTAGATTTAAGCCCTGGTGAGTTCAATAGGATGCACTCTCCAGCAACCGCACCTAGGATTGCAGCCTTAGAAAAACGAGCATATTGCCATCAAAGCATTGCAAATGTAGTTATTTCAGTTTTATTCCAAATTAATGATGTCATTTAGTTGTAATGGTGAAGCTCTGGTGTGCGCTGTTTGTATTCGGCATCTGATTTTCAGTGCATTTTGGGGACCGACTTAAAACACAGGTAATTAAACCTCTTAAATACAGCCCTTATTTCTGGTTTGCCAAGAGCTTCGGGTGAATAAACCATTTCTTTTATTAATGAGCTCGCGTGCCACATTCCCCACATTTCCTCCTGTCTTCCAAGGGGGCGTTTAGTTACTGAAATGAATGGGATTTATTTTTCCTAAATGAAATTCTCAAATTGCTGCTGCTGTGTAAATTTCCAGATGTGCGACACAGCCTCATGCACACCAGTGGAAAATGAGCAGCTCACAGGTCTAGCCCCACAATGAGTAATGTTTATTTGGTGTGAACGTTTTTAACTGTAATATGCTGCTTCCCTGAACCTACTGGTTGAATTAAGAGTAGTTGTGCTGCAGTTCATGCGTTTGTTTAGATGCTTAGGCCATCCTATTCTGACTCTGTAGAATAAGCAGAAACACAATAAAAATCAAGTCTATTGCCAGATTTAATGGCATCACAGTTGAGTAAGTCTGTTTTAAACCTGCATGAATTTGCATATGAATCAAATCGGATCAGGCTGTGACACACTAGTCAGAACCCACCAGTTGAAGACCAGTTTAGATTGGTTTAGTTGGCGCAGTGGTGCCATCTTAGGCCAGGGTGCCCTCCTGTGTGAGAATCAAAGGAATTCTAAGATGGCATTGCCAGCTGCGGGGCCTGGCATTACTTTTGTTAAAATAATAATTAATAGCTTCAAAAACAACACCACTGCTGTCTGATTACTCAGGGGACCTATTTTAATCAGTAAAAAAACAACAAAAATACCTGAATGTATAAACATGGCAGCCTAATAAAAAACCTATTAAAATTAAAATATGCTACCTTCCGTTGCCAGACATTTTCCTCAGAGAGGCTCATTTATTTTATTTTATTTTTGCCTTTTATATTCCACAAAGTGGGGAGAAACTAAAAGGGAATGACATTCCCTTACGACGCTGTGTTTATTCATTTACTTTCTTTCTTCATTTATATCCCAGCATTCCTCCAAGGAGTTCAAGATGGCGCCTGTGGTTCCCCCTCGCCTCATTTGTCCTCGCAGAAACCCTGTGAGGTAGTTTTAGGTTGACAGGTAATGACTTACTCGAGGTCGCCCAGTAAGCTGTGTGGAGATTTGAACTGGGGGATATCCCCCAATTGTAGTCCCAACTCTCAAACCCAGGGTTGGTGAATTAGATCTGGACAGTGGACCAGATCTTGATGGGCCTCTTTGACTGGTGGAATGGGCATGGAATCAGGTGAAGAGTTTCCTTCTACAGACTGGCTCGAATTCAAGCTGATCTGTAAAGGATGGGGGGGAAGATTCTGTGCTTGCATAGGCCACATTGGGGAGTTGATCTCTGTGGGCTTGGGTTTGACACTGAATCTAACTGCCGAATGCAAATTCTGCAGGGATGGGCTCTGTTTGGGAGTCATTTCTCCCCTGTGAAGAGAGATGGGTTGTTGTTGTTTTTCCAATCATATTTTATTGAATTTTAATTTTTTTATCATATATAATCAATACACAATTGCATTTTTTCTCTTATTTAAAGAAAAACAAATGGTTTTAAAAATTCCGTTGGTGTCACCTATAACCTAAACACACACTCTGCATCATGAACAATGCACTTGTGTTTGACTGACTGCTATTCTCTTTAAAATTCATCTGAATGGAAGCCACAGGAGGGTTAATTCCCTCACTGTTTGTTTTCAAAGGGGAAAGTGGCAGTTTATTGGTGTGAATGACATTTGTAAGTGAGGAATTAATTTTTAGGGTGCACTTGGGTCCCATTTACTTAACAACTGTAAGTCTCTGAATCCGATTTCCCCCGTTAGACAAAATCCAACTGTGTATTAGGTGGCGAGGGAGATGGAAGAGAAATGAAGCCAAATTCTAGATGTGTTTGAAATGATGAAAATTGGCATTGTTTTGTTGGAACCTTGTTTACTTAGGCGGTCGCCGAGTGTTTGTGGTGCTGTTGGCAGGATTGGGCCCACCTATAGGGCTGTGCTTTTGGGAGGCAGCTGTAACCTGTCCGCCATTTTAAATTCCCCACAATGCCCCAGGGCAATGCAGCACTGTGGGGAAATAAAAATAATGTGGGGTTCTCAGTTGCCCACCCACGCTACTAAGCATACTGGGAATGGTGGACGACAGCAGATCCTCCCACCCCCAAACCTGTTTGTTTCATTATTGCATTTCTATCCCACCTCTTGAGTTTTGGTATGACATACAAGGTGACATACATGCTTTGTGTCTTCCCCATTGTTATGATCACAACAACCCTGTGAGGTAGGCTTGGCTTAGAGACTGTGATTGGCCCCAGGTCTCCCAGTGAACTTCATGGCTCCATGTGGTTTTAAACCCTCATTCTTCCAGGTCCTAGTCCAGCACTCCAACAAATACACTGACTCTCTTGCCTGTTTCCAGCCTTGTCTGGTACCCAAAGCTATCCTAATAGGATAACAGTGATGTGTTGAGTAGAGTCGTATTCTGGACCTGATGTCACACACCTTTGTTTTTTAATGAACCATTTGGATCAAGGACTGGCGGATATTATTTGCCAGATTTGCAGATGACACAAAATAGGGAAGAGGGTGCAAGCACTTTGGAAGATAGGACGGAAAGTTAAAATGGGCTAGCTAGAATGAGCTTGTCTTTTTGATAAAGCTTCTCAGGGCAGATTGGAGCTGTTCCTCTGTATGACCAGTTTGTTAAGAAACAATATTCCCAGACTCCCCTTCTCTCTCCCCCTAAATATTTGTCATACCAACCTTGATTAATGGATCGTGTTTAGGTGGTGGCTAAGAAGCTGTCGGGTATGTGTTCAGCTATCAATAAATCAACTCTGGGAGATAATCTGAGCCCCAGGGGCATTTTGTGGCTTTGATTCTGCCCAGGAGTGGGTTGAGCCCTCCTGATATCTTGCAATTGGATGAGTTTTTGCTGCTCTTTGGAAAACACTACAGCGCTGTTGCTGCTGCCAGAATTAAGAACAAAAAGCAAATTCCACCAAGTGTTGGCTGCCACTTCTGTATTTGCGTGTACTTGTCTTTCCAAAGTTTGAAGAGAATATAGATGCAATGTCCCCCTGTTTTCTTTCTTTCTCTAGCAGATTTTATAAGCAAATTCAAGTAGATTTACCATTAAGGCACAGCATTCCTGAAGGGAAGCTTAAGAGAGCTCAAAAACCTGAAATTTCTTTTCTTTCCTTCATTGCCTCTTGCAGTGGCTTTGAAACTGTGCTGTGGACAACCCTGAGGTTTCTTCTCCACCATGGTGTCCTCTGGATTTCATGGACTACAACTCCCATAATTCCTGATCTTTGCCCAGACTGGCTAGAGCTAAAGTCCACAATATCTGGAAGACACCACGTTGACTTATCAGATGGGGAACCTGCTGCCCTCCAGGGGCTGCTGAGCTCCTGCTTCCATCACCCTTGACTGTTGGCCATGTCAGCTGGATCTGATGGGAGCTGGAGTCTTAACAGCATCTGGAGGGCTATAGGTTCCCCATCTCCACACTACAGTGTGCCAGGGTCTTGTGATAGATGTTGGGCCTCTGTGTAAAGTAGTGGTACCCAACTTTGTGCTCCTCCAGATGTTGGACTTCGATCAGCCCCAGCTAGCATGAGCAGTGATCAAGGATGATGGTAGGTAGTCCATAGACAACTAGCAGATAGGATTTCTAAATGGCTTGGGCATAAGTAATCTGTGATTCATGATCCTAGTAAGCTGCCTTTGTAATGAGTAACAGCATTTCTCCAACTCAGTATTGTCTGCATTGCTGGGAAACAGCTCTTGAAGGTCTCCCAGGATCCAGTCCTACCTGGAAACATCAGGGGTTAAAACACCCAACTTTGGTATGCAAGACATGTAAGACTTAGCCTATCCTATGTATGTTTCTTTGGTGAAAGACATAAGCACTGTCCTGCTGGATCAGACCAGCTACAGCTAGTCTAGGTTTCTTTTGCCAGAATCCCACAGTCCATCAGAAAGTGGTTGTCCACAGCTGGACCACAAGTGGGGAACCTGTGGACCTCCAAATGTTGTTGGATGCAGGCTCCCATCAGCCCAGGCCATCACGGCCAGTGATCTGAGTTGTAGTCCAGTGACATCTAAAGAGCACCAGATTTCCAGGCCTGGCCCACCCATGAGGCAGAGTGAAGCCACACCTCAGGCGATGGAAGCCCAAAAGCAATGCCCCATCTTCCCTTCTGTCTCCACAACTGGCCTCAGTGCCAGTTTCCGCCATGATCTCACAAGATTTGATCTCTCCGGGAATCATCAAGATCTTGCCGGAAGCACTTCTCTGACAGCAACGTAGGCGGCGTGATTGGCAGCGGCACAGCAACAGGGTGGGGCGGCACTTCCTGTTTTGCCTCAGGCAGCAAAATGGGATGTGCTGCCCCTGTAGATTCTTCATCCCTGATCTACCTTCTGATTTATTGGGTATTTGGTGGCATGGGGATAAGGTTTTCCTGTGTGCTCAAGCAAGAGGTTTGTTCCAGGCAGACGGCCTCAATAAAACTAATTAAAACTGCTTGTTTGTGCAGTGAAAACTGCAAGATTTCAAGTTTGTTAAGGGGTGATTAAACTGTTTGTGTGGGTATGGTCACATGGTGGTGTGTATCTGAGGTATGAATCTCTGTACAAACGGGGACATTGCTAGGGCAGGTAACAAGCTGGCGAAAGACCCCAGTGTAACAGCTTTGTACAGCCACGTTTGCAATCTTAATATGAAGCTAATGAATAAACAAATACAGGTATAAACATTGTGTAAACATGCACATAAAATCGGCAATAAAACAGCCATAAATATCAGTTTTATGTGTCCTTGGAGGCATTGCATGTCTGTTTATGGTCAGAGATACAGAAGGCAATACCAGCGTACCAGCTTTGGGGCTGTGAAACACCAAGATTGACACGAAAACAAATATTATTTTAGTAAGTAGAGGAAATTCTTTGTAAGGCATGTACAAGAAAGGTATTTAACCCACCTCAGCCATTTCCTGCTCAACTACATCCAAACAAAATCATTTTTTTTCTTTTCTTTTACCTTTTAAACTTCTTTTAAACCCATGGTGAATGGACTCATTGGGGGGGAAAAGAGGTTTTAGATAACTGAAATATCAACCGTATTCATTTTTCACTATGCCCGCCCCACCGTTCCTTCTTGTAACCAAACTTCTCATTCTTTGTCTTTTAGAAAAGTCGTGGCATGGAAAATAATTTCTCTAGCCATTTAGCTGTAAAATCTAATGTGTTGATTAAAAAGAAACGACACTGCTGCTTAGATGGTTGGGTTTGTGTAATTGCTTTTTACAGAACAAATTGCCAGTTCTTTGCTGCAATAACTTGCATTTTGTCCCAGAAAACTGAGAGGCTTGTTTAATGGGCAATTCATTTCAGGGTTTGAAGACGCATGCATCTGGTGTCTTGCAGTTCACTGCTAAGCAAGTTTTACTCCAAAGTACGATTTATAAGGAGCTAGCTTTTGGATAAATATGTCTAGGGTTTCAACACGAAAGGGAAAAACAGGCAACTGTTGTCTGTTTGCAGACCTCTCACTTTAACCATGACTGCTGTTGTTTTTGATGTTGTCTGAATCCCCAAACTATTATTATTATTACATCATCATCATCAGTAGTAGTAGTAGTAGTATTGGTATCGTGGTCCTGAGTTGTTGAAGGCTTTAATGGTCAAAATCCTGAGATCCTGTGCCCACCTACTTGCAAGCACACCCTACTGAACTTACTTTTGAGTAGACAGCTGTAGGATTGCACTATGCACATTAAATTTAAATGGAGCAAACCGCAGTGAAGGGACTGGCCTTACCTATCCAAACTCTCTGCTGGTAAGGTAAGAACCCAGTCTTGCTGGTGCCGCCCTGTACACACCTGTACGGACAGCCCTTTGCTCAGAAAGCTAAGCCATGGTTTGAATGCACGTTTATAGTCTTAGCTAGGGGTCTGTTGAACCCTGCAACAGACCCCTAGCTAAAACAAGTGTTTCTCCTGCAAACACTTGTTTTATAGAAAAGGGGCCTTCTTAGGGCTTGAATATTTTTCCCCCTGAAAGACCTCCAAAAGTGTACTTTTTCACACCTGCCAGCATCCACGTACTGCTTAGGTGTCTTATTTATTCATTCATTTTATTTTTGAATTGCTTCCCACGAAACATTATGAAGTGATTATTAATATAAAACATCAACAAAAAAGAAAAAAAGCATCTCCAGCTCCAGACAATTCAGTTAAAAGCAATGACAACAACAACCCTAGTAATGGTTAGGTGTCTGCATGCAAAAATCACCTTTTTAGGGTTGTGTAAAAGAGAGAATTGCATGAGAAACTACGCAATGCAAAGTCTGAATTCAGAGTGAGAGCAATGCTTATGCAGGAAGCGTTCCCCTCTCTTGGCAATAGCAGCGCCTCTGTATCTGCCTAATAAGACTTTTTATGTTGCCTCCACAGTTTGTTTTCTAACTTTTTTTTAAAAAAAATATATGTCTGAATGACTTCCTTTAAAAAAGAAAGGCAAGCGTCTGGGCCTCCTGCTATTGGTGGGGAGAGAATGAAGACGAACTAGAAATCATTCAAAAGCTGCACTCCCAAATGAACTTAATACATCTTTAGTTCACCCGGGTATTATGGGAACTACTTTCAATCAAGTAATTCATCTGAGCGAATCCATTGCAAACACTGATTTAGTGTCATTTTAGGTAACCTCTTAAGGGGCACCACACACACACACACACACACACACACACACAGTCTGTTGGCACCAACAAAATGTGCTTTGCCCAAGCTCTAAACAGGAGAGAGTCAGAAGGAGGGGATCCTGCAAGCACCAGGGAAGGCCTCATGTGGGCACCACTTTGGCAACCCCCATTATCTTAAATTGGTTCTAGTAGGGTTTAGACAGATATGGTGGTTTTGGGGTTGTCAGCACGGTACTGTAACAGCCTGATAGGGCAAGCAAGCCACTGGGGCTGCTTGCATTGTTCAGTATGAGGGAAGAAGTGAAGATATGGATCTTTTGAATGGTTTAACGGTGGAAGTGTTTGTTTCTTTTAATGGGGATTGGTCTGGAACAACCTATCCAGCCCTCCCTCCCTCCCTCCCACCCACCCCATATCCTGTGTGTGCGTACGTAGGGAGGTTCGAATTAGAATTTTTAACATTGTTTGATTGTAATGTTTTGGCTTGGCTTTTCTTTTTTGCTATGGTAACTATATGTATTCTGCTCTCCACCCCCTTTTCTGAATTGTGCAATTTAGTTGAGATAATAGCTCGACTAGCTGGATCATTTGGGAGCCATTATGGCCTTTCTCAGATAAATAGAACCTCAGACTTGACAGCTTTAAAACCGGGATGTTTCCGTTCCTCTCCCTACCCAAGCAGAAACCAAAAAAGGGGAGGGAGAGGGGGAAAAGTAAAAAATAAAAATCACTGCCAACAAGAAGAGAGACAATTCCATCGGAGATCCGAGCCATGCAAAATGAATGGTTTGCTCTGCCTCTCCCCCCCTGACCCTGCTATTATTGTTTACAGTTCCAGTGCTCCTCTTTCCCAGTGGTTATGTTTTGTGGCTGAGATAATAGTTTGTAAATTATCCTTAGCTATGGTTCTCTAAGAGTGTGTGTGTGCATCTTCCCTCGGGATATGTGGATGGTTGGCACTGGAAGCTGCCTTAGGCAGACCTGCTGGTCTGTCTAGGTCAGTATTGTCTACACAGACTGGCAGGAGCTCTTGAGGGTTTTCCGACTGGGGTCTCCCCCAACGCTACCTGGAGAGGCTGGGGATCAAACCTGGGTCCTTTTACCTGCAAAGGAAATGCTCTACCACTGAGCTACAGCCCCTCTCCAAAGCAGGGTTGAAGAAAAGAGGCAGAAAGGAGAAGCCCAGATCTGCAATGAGGGAGACAGCACATGAGGAAGTTTGCTTGTATGCCCCCAGAATGTGACAGGGCACTTAATTTGCTGAGGGCAGGGAGATAGTAGAAGCTGTTTTGAAGGCACATGACACTACCAAGCTCGGCCACCTTACTCTGGAAGACTACCAAATCTGGAGTGTGAAGAGTGCTCTTGCCAACGAATTTCTGAATCTCCTTTTCCAGGTGTGCCATATAGTCTTAGGTCTAAGGCCTGTCATTCCAGAAGAGGAAGGACAAACCAGGGGCTGGTTAGAACGAGAAAGTAGATATGGCCTTCAGCAAGGACACAACTGGTTTCTTATTGCGGTGCCTTGCAAAACATTTGTTTCAGCATTTGGGGTCTTGAGCTGCTGGGGACCCTGTCTTAATTTGTTGAGGGTAGGGAGATCCGCTAGTCTGTCCCTATTGCACTGGCTAACACCCTTCTGTGCCAGATAAGGACCTTTCTGTTTGCCCACGCCTTTAAAATATATTGCGCATCCTGAGCCTCTTTGTATTCAAAGCTGTGTTTTAACTTTGGCGGGGTGCGAGGTGAATTTTCGTCCTTCGTTGTATTAAGGCAGCTGTTTATTTTTACAATTGTTGTTGTTATATTTCTATACTGCCCTATACCCAAAGGTCTCAGGGTGGTTCATGCAAAGGATGCCTCGTTTTGTTACTGTAATTGCTTTTCACTTTTCGCTTAGGAATCGTAAGTCACCGAGAGAATTTTGTGAGGGGGGCTTGAAAAGGTTATAAGTAAATAATACCACTTCAAATGGCAGGAATTTAGGTTATCAGCTCAGCATGGTCCAGGTAATTCAAGGGTCCCGTAAGATTCCACATTGTTCTCTAAAGCTTCAGAATCTGACCCGGCTCCATCATCTGAGCCACTCGCAGACCAAACCGCTTCCAGGCTCATTCGATTAGCACACTCCTGATTTCCATTGTGCTTCTTTGCTTAGCCAATCTGCATACCTTCCATTTTTGCCCTTTATTTTCAGGGTGGATGGTCTTAAGGCTCATGGTATCTACTTTGCGTTTACTAAAATCCCAAGATCCACCAACCAATGCCCAAGCTGCGAAGGACGTAATTCTTACTCGAGGACTTTGTTTTGCATATCAGAATTGAACTGAGCTGGTGGCCCTTGCATTGAAAACAAACAAACAAACCCTGATTACCACCACACCAAGTTTTCTTCATTTCTTATGGTTTGGTGTGAGTATTGTATCATTTTGCTGCTGCTGCTGTTATAAGTGGTTGAAGGTTAGGAATCCTCAAAGTTCTACTACTTCAAATCACACAGAGATATACCAGGAGATATCACAATCTACTTTCTGCCCATCGGTGCTGTAGCCTATAATTTATTGTTCAATTAGCTTTTCTGCTTCCGTGTGTGTGTGTGTGTGTGAGAGAGAGAGAGAGAGAGAGAGAGAGAGTGTACACAAGAGAGCGTCCAAATAGTCCATTTGCTGGGTCTCGATGAGTGGAAAAGGTAGCTGGCAAATATGGCTGCTGCCAGCCAGATCCGGATGCCTTGGTGCTTAATCAAAATCACCGGACCTCAGCTGGCAGCTCAGCTCGGCAGTGATGTTGAGGAAAGGGAGCAAAGTATTTCCTAGGCTTTGATGGAGAGGAATTGGAGAAGCTTAAAAAAGAAGAAAAGTGCCTTTCCTGGCTTGAGAGCTTAAAGCATTTGACTTGTTTGGAGAGTGCTAGTGTTGAGATTCATATACAGGTTTTCCACACAATTCTGTTCCTAGATAATTGAATTCTGAACATTTATATGAAAATGGAGTGTTAACCTTTCTTCTCGGCTTCTGCATTACAGGGTGTTTATCTCTCTTTCTCTGCAAACTATTAAGTTACTATCTAATACAGAACTATCGCTTTGATTTTGCAACCTGTCCAGCTTGTGTACCTGCCATCCTAAGTGTCAGCTGAGGCATAGCAGAAATGTTTGAATTCAGTTTCCTATGGGGGGGGGAATAAGATTTTCAGGAGTTTTACAAAAAGTTCACTCCTTTTTGTGTGTTTCTTTTGGGTTGTCGGTGAATAGCCAGCTCACACATGATGCAAAGCCATGGTTTGTTTTACAAACCACAAGTTAACCACAAGTTGTCCCACAATGCGTTTCTCCAAATTTGTGTTTGTTTTCCAGGTGTTCTTGCCTCATGCCCTTGTAATTTAGCGAATGACTGGAGTTTCCAAACAAGCCGTGGTTAAGGAAGGTCACTGGGTTCAGTTTAATAAACCATGGCCAGGTTTTATGTGTAAAGCAGTGTATTGCTTAATTTGACCATCTCTGAAAATGTTGGACTGAATAACAAACTGTGAGCATATTTACATCACAGGTAAACATTGAAAATGGAAGGGAGATAGTAATTTGTATGATGAGGGAGGATGAGAGTGCTAATGGAGCACTCCCTATCTCATGGCCAGGTTTACACATACCACTACACCATGGTTTATGAAACAATGGTTTATTAAATCAAGGTTTTGTGTTATGTACAAACCCTGCCAAAAAACTTAACTATGGTTTGCTTTTTGCCTGAAAATTATGAACTGAAGCCATGGTTTCTTGTTAGTTTATGAACCTTAGTTTAACCATGGCTTGGCATTGTGTGTGAACCCAGTAGCCTTCCTCAACCATGGTTTGTTTGGTGCCAGACACTCGCTAAATTACAAAGACACGTGGCAGGAGCTGCTAGGAAACAAATGTGATGTTAGAAAACTTTGTTTGATTGTTTGTGGGAAACTTGTGGTTAGTTAAGCAAATAATGGCTTGTGTTATATGCAAACCAGTCATAGATGAAAGATCAGGAAATGTTATAATTACACTGGGCCGGTAAGTTGGGGTCCTCCATTGTCAGTTGTTGATTGAAGAAAGCGCCAAACACACAACTTCAGTTCCTACTTGTGACACTCTAGAGAATTCTTCTATTTCCTTTGTGCCGAAAACAGATACCTGAAAGCGACTTTGTCCTTCTCAAGACAATTAATTGAACTGACAGCCTTGTCCTAGCAACCCAAGATTTGTCAACAATGTTGGAAAACCAGTTTTTGTAAAAGACACCTTTGTCGTTTCAAATGTCGTTGGCTACTTTTTAAAGTGTAATTGTGTCAGGATTGAATATTGTGACATTGTGTTCCCTTTCTAAAAAATTTTTTTGGAAGCGCAGATGGTGGTAATTTTTCAGCCCAGCAGAAAAACAGTCCAGAAAGAAAAGGGCATTGCTGCAGTTACAATTGTGGTAGACTCCTCATCCTGTAAGCAGCTGGAATACTGTAGATGTTGTGGAAGCACATTAGACTCTCTTAAATTTCTGTTTTTTGATTCCCTTGTGGCATATCCAGACTTTCTCATTTGAGGGCTGAGAAGCTGAGCATGTTGAGTTTGGATAAGTCCCTCTGCCCTCCAGTTCAGCTGCCGCTGCCCATTTGGTGTTTATCATGCCCTGAAGGGTTAACAGACATAATTTTCAGAACAGAACTGAGTGCCTCTTATAAATGCATAAATTCTGGAGACTAGCAGGAAAAAGCTTTTGGTATATTCCTCCACAATAACGTTGTTGTTGTTGTTGTTGTTGTTGAAGCTTTTGGTGTATTCCTCCACAGTAAAGTTGTTGTTGCTGTTGTTGTTGTTGTTGTTGTTGTAGCTTTTGGTGTATTCCTCCACAGTAACGTTGTTGTGTTTAGCTTATGACAGCATAGAAAAGGCCAGGGGTGTCTGTTCCCAGATAATGCCAGTTTTGCGCTGGGACACAGTGTTAGTGTCATTGTTTGGGGGGTGGGCAGGTTGTGAGAAGCCCATCGCCCCCAGTAGGCTTATGCCTGGCTGAAATGTGTCCTTGACCTGCGATAATACCTCTTCCTACATTTATGGAGGAGCGGAGAGATGTGCATGAAAAACCTTCCGTTCTCTGCATGGCTGGAATGGAGGCAATTGTCCAAAGGTAAGAGTCACCTCCATTGTCCTGCCCACAGTGGCTGCTGGCTGTGTACTCCGCTGCCATATGGACTTTGGAAGGTTTCCGCCAAGGGAATGCGGGCCTTGGCTGAAAACAGCTTTGAAACTCTGGTTCAGATGGCCACAAGCAAATCGGCACTGATCCTTTGCTCACACACTGCTTGCCCTCTCCTTTGCTTTGCGGGCAAGGGAAGGATAAGGCCCCATCTGCCCTACGCATTTAAAGCAGTGTCCTAGTGCTTTAAAAGGGACGCAGGTGGCGCTGTGGGTTAAAGCCTCAGTGCCTAGGACTTGCCGATCGAAAGGTCGGCGGTTCGAATCCCTGCGGCGGGGTGCGCTCCTGCTGCTCGGTCCCAGCGCCTGCCAACCTAGCAGTTCGAAAGCACCTCCGGGTGCAAGTAGATAAATAGGGACCGCTTACCAGCGGGAAGGTAAACGGCGTTTCCGTGTGCGGCTCTGGCTCGCCAGAGCAGCGATGTCACGCTGGCCACGTGACCCGGAAGTGTCTCCGGACAGCGCTGGCCCCTGGCCTCTTAAGTGAGATGGGCGCACAACCCCAGAGTCTGTCAAGACTGGCCCGTACGGGCAGGGGTACCTTTACCTTTACCTTTTAGTGCTTTAAATAATCATGGCTTCCTGCAAAGAACCCTGGGAAATGTGGTTTGTTAAGGATGTTGAGAGGTTTTAGGAGACCCCTGTTCCTCTCAGAGAGCTACAATTCCCAGAGTTCCTTGGGAGGAGGGATTGATTGTGAAACCGCTCTGGAAACTGTATCTCTGTGAGGGTCTCCTAGCTACTCTCAGCCAACAATAGCAAACCATAGTTCCCAGGATAGTTTGACAGTAAATGTGCTATAATAGTAGTTTAAATGCATATGGCAAATGTGGCCCAATCAGTGTGTCCCATTACGCACAAATCAGGGAAACGATGCTTTATTCTAACTCATGTTTGCTAAAACAAACCGGAATCCAGCAGTGGCTTGGCATAATTCTTTTGCTAAATTAGTATGAACTGCAGTTTCCCACAGTTCAGTAGTGAAGGAGGCAGAGATTCTCTACTGGAGATCTTTGGACACCGTCTTCCACATTGCCATTTTGGAGAATCAAGGAAAGGTATACCTGTTTCAGCTTGGCTTTCCTTTCTGATTCTGGAGTGCTGCATTTCATTTCTCTTTCTCCCCTCACCCCTTGTCCTTGCAAAAAAGAAAAAAAGGAAAGAATGAAAAAGAAAAGGTAGTTCGACCGAGTTATGTTCTAAAGCAAACAATAACAAAGACCTCACAGTTAGTCCACTGAGATGGGGCAGGGAAATTCTCTGTGTGTATTTGTGTGAGAGAGAGGCCCAAATCTGTACTGGCTACAGAGTCCTGGGAGGCAAATATGCACTTGAGTGAAAGTTAATTCAACATCCCCCAGGCTTTGCTTTTTTATTTCCCCTTTTTGCACATAAGGGTCTGTGTGTCCAGCTCTTTCCTCTGACATTCTGAATTCCTTGGGGCAGACGATGGGTTCATTTTGGGTCCTTGCAGTATAGTTCCAATGAAATTAAATTTGCTTCCCTCTCTCTCCCTCTCTCCCTCTCCCTCTCTCTCTCTCTCTGACACCAGTCTAAACTTTATTGAACTTTGAGAGGAAAATCTAGTTCAGATTATAGCTCGGATTATAGCCAGGATCCAAAGGGCAACACACAGAACACTTTGCATTCACAGTGGTCCTTTAGGAAGTTTTCTTGTACTGAGTCACATCATTGGCTTAGCCAGCTCAGTATGTTTTGGACTACAGTTTCCATTATCCCCAGTCAAGATCACCACTGTTCAGGGAAGGTGTGAGTTGCAGTCCAAAATCCAGAAGGCCTCAGATTCAATAATTACAATAATAAATTATAGTAATACTAATAAATCATATGTCACCCATCTGACTGAGTTGCCCCAGCCACTCTGGGGAGCTTCCAACAAATTATCGAGTCATAGTAAAACACCACACGTTAAAAGGCTTCCCAATACAAGGCTGCCTTCTGAAGTTTATATAGTTACTCATTTCCTTTACATCTGATGGGAGGGTGTTCCACAGGGTGGGCGCCACTACCAAGAAGGCCCTCTGCCTGGTTCCCTGTAGCTTCGCTTCTCACAGTGAGGGAACTGCCAGAAGGCCCTTGGAGCTGGACCTCAGTGTCTGGGCTGAACGATGGGGGTGGAGACACTCCTGCAGATATGCAGGCCTTGCCAGGTAGGAGTGGACAGCCACTGCAAGTCAGTGTGGACAATGCATCATGCAAAAGGAACTCTGGATGAATTCTCTGTGCAAAGTAGTTGCTCTATAAGGCAAATATAGAAGGAGAGGAAAAAGTATGGGGTGGGGAATGATGTGAGGCCC
This sequence comes from Podarcis gaigeae, assembly GCF_964106915.1. Taxonomy (NCBI): domain Eukaryota; kingdom Metazoa; phylum Chordata; class Lepidosauria; order Squamata; family Lacertidae; genus Podarcis; species Podarcis gaigeae. The sequence continues at coordinate 14,143,175 of NC_139686.1, read as the reverse complement.
TTGCTCCTTCATAACATCTCCTCTTGGCCCTGATACCTCACAGGTTGTTTTGCTTGTAGTAAATAATATCCTCCACCCACCCACCCCGCAGCTTCATCTCCCTTCAGAAACTTGATATAGCTCCTCCAGCAAGACTGCGAGTGAGCAAGGCTGTGATGATGTCTCGTGCGATTGCTCAGTTTGTGTCTCTTGCGTCAGAGAGAAATTCTTCTTTGTTGGCCTGTGTACACATTGTCCTCTCTTGGTCTGCAGTTTCCTGCATGAGTTGCAGGAGCGGCTATGCGTAGGTATGGGGATTCATGTTCTCTCACTGGTAGTTTTCCACATGAAGATATTTGGCAAAGAAAGCTTAAGAATGTAACCACGGAGAGAGGAGGGGTGTGTGTGTGTGTATCGAAAGCCGATAAAACTGAGATGAAAAAGTGATGACTTTCAACTTTTAAAGAATTGCATGTAAGCAATGTCTTTCTTTCTTTCTTTCTTTCTTTCTTTCTTTCTTTCTTTCTTTCTTTCTTTCACAAAGGCTGAACTTTTACAGAATGAGAGTTATGGGGTCCAGAAAGGTGTCTAAAATATGGATCGAGGCTGAGTTTCTGGGACAGGAAGTGGAAATCCTTTGACCCTGTCCCTATGGGTGCTTAGAGCATAGCTGTCAACGTTTCCCTTTTTTAAAAGGGAAATTCCCTTATTCTGAATAGGATTCCTCGCAAGAAAAGGGAAAAGTTGACAACTATGGCTGAGAGTTGTTGGAAGACCCCTATTCCCCTCAGAGCTACAGCGCTCAGAGTTACCTAGGATTGTTTGTTAAACCACTCTGGGAATTGTGGCTCTCTGAGGGAAATAGGAGTCTCCTGACAACTCTGAGCACCTGTAACAAACTACAGCTCCCATGATTCTTTGGGTGGCGCCATGACTGTTAAAGTGGTATCGTAGAGTGAGTGGAACAGGAGAAGTTATGAATAAATCCTTCTGTAGGAGGGAAAGTGTGTGTGTGTGTGTGTGTGTGTGTGTGTGTGTTTCAAGGCTGTGAGTTTGATTGGCGCTTATCAACTCAAGCCTAAATTGCATAATTGTGTTAGGTTTGTAAGCCAATTGAAACAAATCATTTAGCCTCCCCCCATTTTTAGGTTGCGGGGGTAGCACCTAAAAACATTCATATACAAAGCACTGTCCCAGTCACCCATCATTCCAATGACCTGGCCAGGTAGGCCAATATTATTCTTCCCAGATTGCATCTGAGGGGGGAAGGGAGAGGAGGTCAGGCAATCTAGTGTCTTGTGTGAGACCGCCTAGTGAGTTGAGGTGAGGGTTGCCCTTGGGGGGGTGAAGAGTTTCTGATTGCCAGTGTTCATTCATGCATGTCATTATTCACTAAATTTGGAAATTCATCAAAATATGGTATTGATATGCTTCTGTCTCATTCCCTGCATACAGAGCTGAGTTCTTCAAGTACAGTCATACCTCGGGATACAGCCACTTCAGGTTGTCTTTTTGGGTTGCAGACTGCCGAAACCTGGAAGTTCCAGAACAGGTTACTTCCAGGTTTCGGCAGTCGCGCATGCGCAGAAGTGCTAAATCATTCTTTGTGCATGCGCAGAAGCACTGAATCGCAACCCGCTCATGCACAGATGCGGGTTGTGAACGCTGCGGGTTGCAAACGTGTATCCTGCACGGATCACGTTCACAACCCGAGCGTCCACTGTATGTTGCAAAAATGGAACCATCCTCACAGTAAATATCGGTGGGCTCAAGGTTTGCAGGAGTGCAAAAAATCCATGTAGAATTATAGAATCATATAATTGTTGAGTGGGAAGAGTCTCCAAGACCAATGCAAGAATCTCAGCTAAAGCATGCATGACAGATGGCCACCCAACCAACCTCTGCTTAGAAACCTCCAAGGACGGAGAGTCCACAACCTCTTGAGGGATACTGTCCCACTGTCAAACAGCTCTCACTGTCAGAAAGTTATTCCTGATGTTTGGCCAGAGTCTCATTTCTTGTAACTTGAAGCCATTGGTTCGAGTCCTGCCTTCCAGAGCGTGCAATATAATGCTCTCCAGCTCTGTTTATGTGAACCATTGGGTGGGCTGAATGGAAGGCGGCATCCAGGAAAAGCACATGGCTGGCTGGGACGCTGAAGAGGAGTTGCACTCCAGTGCTGCAACACTTTGTTGCAGTTCCCGCTTGTGCCGCCTCTCGATGGGCAGCCATGCTTCTGTTAATGACCTCAGCTGGCAGCCTCTCAGCAGGGCAGCCTGTCGCTGTGGCTGCTGTCATTCAAAAACAAAAGCTCTCCCGGCTTCCCTTGTCTCCAGTCTCCGCCCCTCCCGCCTCCCTGATGCGAAGAGCAGACGAGGTCTCCATTCAAAAGTAACTGTAGGCAGTCACTCCTATGGCGTGGTTAATTGCCCTGCGTCAATTGTGAAACTGATTCAGCCTTGAATTGATGTGCCATGCTTCATTTCCTCCTAATCTGGAGAGCACAAGTCCCTTTTATCACTTGCGATTACCTGCCTGCCTGTTCTCTTTCTGTGTGGCTGTGATGCGGCAAAGGACACCCTCCCCACCCCCACCTGCCCCCCACCTTCTCCTGGATAGAACACGAGCCCATTTAAAGCGGGCTTTTGGTGCTCATTACTGAACAAAGTCCTCAGCTGGTGTGAATTGAAATAGCTGCATCCAACCTGTGACAATTTTCGCTGGAGTCAGATGGGCTATAGCCTGTTGATCTGTGGTGGGGAAGAGATGAATTGGTACAGGAGTTAACTGTTTCCCCATTTTCTAAGTCAGTTTCGGTTGGTCCAGTGCAGAGTTGAGATACCTTTTCTCCTTTTTTATATATATATAAATTTTTATTAGTTTTTTAACATACCATTTTCAACAGTACTTAAACATACTTTTACATCTTATACAATTTTTTTTTACTTCCATAAGTCCTGTCTGAAAATTTTCCCATCTAATCTCTTAGTATGCATTTCTTATTTTCCCTATTACATTTCAAACTCATAACCAATATCTCTATCTTTTTCTACTTTCAAAACAAAAAAAAAATCCTTCCAGTAGCACCTTAAAGACCAACTGAGTTAGTTCTTGGTATGAGCTTTCGTGTGCATGCACATGCTACTGGAAGGAATTTTGTTTTGTTTTGACTATGGCAGACCAACACGGCTACCTATCTGTAACTTTTTCTACTTTGTAATACTTCGTATATTTCTCCTTACAAAACTTCTTGTAGTCCTACTAGCATAATTTGTTGATTATAGTTGCTCTTCAGATAGTTCCTATGCTTCTTCCAATCTTCTGTAAATCTCTGGTCTCGCAGGTGTCGAATCCTTCCTGTCATTTTGTCCAATTCTTCATAGTCCATTAATTTCGCCTGCTATTCTTCTTTTGTCGGAATTTCTTCTTGCTTCCATTTCTGGGCTAACAGTACTCTTGCCACTGTTGTTGCATATAAGAACAATTTAACATCTTGCCTATTAATGTCTTGGCCTATAATACCAAGTAAAAATGCTTCTGTGTTTTTTTTAAAGAATGTATATTTCAACATCTTTTTCATCTCATTATATATCATTTCCCAGAAGTTATTTACTTTCTTACATTCCCACCACATATGATAAAATGTTCCTTCTTTTTCTTTACATTACCTTTTCTCCTTCTTGACCTACTTGGGCTCCCAGTTCCCAATCACCTCCAGCCAGCGTGACCAATGGCCAAGTATGATGGGAATTGTAGTCCAGCAATGACTTGAAGGCACCACAAGGGCTCCTTTGGCTACATCTGGATCAGGAATTTCTATTGAAGTAGCACCTGGTGCCATGCAGGGACAAACAGAAAGTTGGGCTGGAGTGTACGGAGTTATGAGAGCCAAGACTGATGATGGCGGACTCCATTTATCTAGCTGCTCAGTCAAGGAATCCTATTAAATACTTGTCATGCTTTCAGACTCTGAAGTCCTGACATCTCCACTGTTTGCAATGTGGCTTCGTTCTGGCTGTTCCTCCCTGAAACAATAGCTTAAATAATGCACAAGAGTGAGGCCGTTGATGGTCTTGATGAGTACGTCCTTGTTTCCTTTTTTAAATCCTAGAACCATAGAGTTGGAAGTGACCATGAGGGCCAACTAGTCCAGGCATGTCCAACTCCCAAGAGAGTGCAATCTACTCCCAGTATAAAAAAACTGGCTGTGATCTACCCATTGTCATTTCTGCCAGGGGTTGTTGAGTTTTGACCAATGTTGTTGAGCTTTTTTTAGGGGAGCGCAGTTGTTTATTATAATAATAATTTGTTATTTGTACCCCGCTCATCTAGCTGGGTTTCCCCAGCCACTCTGGGCGGCTTCCACAAAGACCAAAAATACACTAAGATGTCACACATTAAAAACTTGCCTGAAGATGTCTTCTGAATGTCAGGTAGTTTTTTATCTCTTTGACATCTGATGGGAGGGTGTTCCACAGGGCAGGCGCCACTACCGAGAAGGCCCTCTGCCTGGTTCCCTGTAGCTTCGCTTCTCGCAATGAGGGAACCGGCAGAAGGCCCTCGGCGCTGGACCTCAGTGTCTGGGCAGAATGATGGGGGTGGAGACGCTCCTTCAGGTATACTGGGCCAAGGCCGTTTAGGGCTTTAAAGGTCAACACCAACACTTTGAATTGTGCTTGGAAATGTACTGGGAGCCAGTGTACGTCTTTTAAGACCAGTGTTATGTGGTTTCGGCGGCCGCCCCTAGTCACCAGTCTAGCTTCTGCATTTTGGATTAATTGTAGTTTCTGGGTCACCTTCAAAGGTAGCCCCACGTAGAGCGCATTGCAGTAGTCCAAGCGGGATATAGCTAGAGCATGCACCACTCTAGCGAGACAGTCCGTGGGCAGGGAGGGTCTCAGCCTGCGTACCAGGTGGAGCTGTTTGAGCTTTTTTGGGGGAACGGTGCCCCAGAGTTGCTGCTGAAATTTTTTTGGGGATCATTTCACTTAGTAACGCAATCAACCAGGGACACCCCCACGAACAACCAGTAGATCATGATTGACCTGCTGGACATGCCTGACCTAGTTCAACCCCCAGCAATGCAGGAATCTTTTGCCCAATGTGGGGCTCGAACCCACAGCCTTGAGATGAAGAGGCTCATGCTAAGTCTAAGACTATTGAACTTTGCCCATGGAGGACTGCCTAGTCTCTTGAAGGCCTCTGGATGCAGGTATGAGTGTATCTAATGAGTCACAAATGCTTCCTCAATGTAGGGGATCCTTGGTAGCTGCCCTTCCCTTATCCATGGGTTCTGAATAGATGACTCCTTCCACGCAGGAAAAGAGTATTCTTGGTGTTCAGCCCCCACCTCCTTTGATGTATTTTTGTACTGTTTCCCCCAAGTAGTGTTTTACACTTCTAATTTACAGTGGTACCTTGGTTCTCAAACGCCTTGGTTCTCAAACAACTTGGAACCCAAACACTGCAAACCCAGAAGTAAGTGCTGCGGTTTGCAAACATTTTTCGGAAGCCAAACGTTCTCCGTTTTGAGTGTTATGCTTCCGATTTGAGTGCCACACTTCCATTTTGAGTGTTATGCTGATATCTGTCTATTTTTGCTATTTATTTTGCGTTTTTGTTCTTGCGGCTCTTTTGTTATTGTGACTGTGTGGAACTCAGTTCAGCTTCTGATTGATTGATTGATTGATTGATTGTGTGACTGCAGTACATTGTTTATTGCTTTCATTTTATGGATCAATGGTCTCGTTAGATAGTAAAATTCATGTTAACTTGCTGTTTTAGGGGTTGTTTTTAAAAGTTTGGAACGGATTAATCCATTTTGCATTACTTTCTATGGGAAACTGTGCCTTGCTTTTGGAACACTTTGGTTTTGGAACAGACTTCCGGAACAGATTATGTTTGAGAACCAAGGTACCACTGTACAACTAAACCACAGAATCGGGGTCATAGGAAGCTCCCCTCTGGATGTGCCTTTTGTTCCGCCAATTTTGTCTTCTTCTTTCTCACATCTATGTCTCTTGCTTGATCTTTTCAGTTGGCACCATTAAACGCAAACAAACCACAAAACCTTCTGCAGTCCTGCTTTGTGTTCTGTTTTATCCATGCCAGTCTTTGCGGGATGGGCTGCTTTTGAGAAACCAGCTCTTCTAATGGGTGTTCCAATAGCTTCATGAAACCAGCTTGGATTCAAGTGGATTCCTTTGTCCTTTGAAAATAAATAAACGAGAGGTGTTACTTTAGTCTTGTTGAGCTCCTTCAGATGCATCCACTAGGCTGCTGATACATTGATTTGGTCTCCTGAACTCCCTCCCACAAGCAAATGGAGTTGCTGTTATTTGCATTTTGCAGCTAACTTTAGGTGTTTGGTTTTGCTGACTGATTTTAAAATCAATTTTGCATGTGCTCTCAGGGAAGAAGGGAATTCTTAGAAAGGGATCAGGAGAGCACTGTGACTTAGGGGCAGAGGGAGAAATTTGATTCTGTTCACATTTGAAGGCAAACATACCCGATTCACATTTCCCCAAGCAATATGTCAACTGGGGTATAGCAGATTTTTGCAGTGCATTTCTCGAGACAAGTAATATGTACAAAAAAAAAAAAAGCATTATCCTGATGATAAAGTGTATATAAAAATACCTATGTCAGTGTTATGTTAGTAAAAATTTGTTTGCAGACATTCGTATGTTAAATGAAAGTGCATTGAAGTTTGTATGGGAAAATTCACACAAAATATGCTGATGAATTTTGTGAGTAAGATGTCCTTTTGACGGTGCATTTGTTATTTATTTCTTTTAAACTATAATCCACTTGCAATGTAAAACATATCTAGGCAGTGTACAAACAACAACAACAACATTACAAAAGTTTATATGTATAATAGTTCAGGGCAGGGGCAATTTACAGATTCAGCTGCTCATCATAAAAGTGCAAGGAAACCAAGGCTGTAGTTTTTTGTGTACTTGGAAGTCAGTTGCAGGGACGCAGGTGGCGCTGTGGGTTAAAGCCTCAGCGCCTAGGACTTACCGATCGAAAGGTCGGCGGTTCGAATCCCTGCGGCGGGGTGCGCTCCCGCTGCTCGGTCCCAGCGCCTGCCAACCTAGCAGTTCGAAAGCACCTCCGGGTGCAAGTAGATAAATAGGGACCGCTTACCAGCGGGAAGGTAAACGGCGTTTCCGTGTGCGGCTCTGGCTCGCCAGATACAGCTTTGTCACGCTGGCCACGTGACCCGGAAGTGTCTCCGGACAGCGCTGGCCCCTGGCCTCTTGAGTGAGATGGGCGCACAACCCCAGAGTCTGTCAAGACTGGCCCGTACGGGCAGGGGTATCTTTACCTTTACCTTTTAAGTCAGTTGCACTGAACTTTTTCGGCGTTACTTCTGAGCAAAGATGCATAAAATTAGGTTGAATCTGGTACACGTTTGTTTGTGAACCAGTCGTAAGAGTCCATTCATAACTTGCCTCTCCCGTGGTTTTGGAGAAAAGGCCGGTGAGGGTTTATTTGGTGGTAGCAGAACTGATTGCCTAACAATGAGCATATTGGAACACTGTAACACTCTCTCTCTCTCTCTCTCTCTCTCTCTCTCTCTCTCTCTCTGTAAAATGCAACTGCTCCCTGTCTCAGTGGCGTTTTTTTTAAAAAAGATATCATGGTTGACATATCAGGATCTTATTTCTGCTCCTTGCTTTTCTGAATTAAAGGAACAAGGATTCAAATGGCAGGAAGCATGACTTTTAGCTAGACAGTAAGATGAGGTTTTTGTGTGTAGTGGGGGGACTGCTATTTGTGTTTTTATATGCAATAGGTATCTTTCCAGTTTTGAAAGAGTCCGTCCCTGAGAGCTTACAATCAAGCAAAAATAAATGAATAAATAAAATGAACTGATTTTACCAGTGGGCAGCAAAGATGCAAATCTTTGGGAAACTAAATAACAGTTGTTGGACAAGTAGACATCTGTGCAGACTTTTTAGTTAAAGTAGTGAGTTAGCTATTCTTCCCTCCCCATTCGCCCAAACCCTGCACTTCCAAGTGAATATCTCTGTCTTCTCCTTACTTGATTTAATAACTCAAGGTATTAAGGAAAAGTCTCTATCCTTTCTTATCTTGTTCGCCTTTCTTAGCAACGAGCCTCACTGCTTGCGTGAGACTTCAATATTACGACGCCCAGTCCTGCAGACTTGTGCCAGCATTGGATTCGTTCCCGTTCATTCAAGGAAGTATTATTCTTTTATCCCTTCCCCGGGGGCAAAAGTCGTTCCCGGTCCACTTAATTACTTCAGGTTATTGTAATTGAAATTTCCACTAGATCAGTCTAGCAAAAAGCTGTAAGTGAAGTTACTTCCAATGGACACCCCGTGCTTCTGTTTTCACTAGGTGCATAATCTTCAAATCTCTCAAGGTCTGAGCCGAAACTCTGCTTGACTCTTGGATTCTACTACAACAAAGTTTTGGTTTCTTAAGAAATCAAATCCACTGTGTGAGTGTGTGCTGCTAAATGAGTCATGCAGAAATCTTCTTCAGTTCGGTGAGGAAACATACTGGATTCTGGAGCAGGGACTCTGATGTGGAAACCCACAGTTTATGCAGGGGATTCTGGGCATCACACCTAAAGCCAAAACTGTGTACAGTCAAACTTCGGTTGTCGAATGTAATCTGTTCCGGAAGCCCGTTCGGCTTCTAAAACGTTAGACAACTGAGGCACAGCTTCCGATTGGTTGCAAGAGCTTCCTGCACTCAAGCGGAAGCTGCGTTGGACATTCAGCTTCTGAAAAAGGTTTGAAAACCAGAACATTTACTTCTGGGTTTTTGGCATTCGGGAGCCGAAATGTTCAAAAATGGAGCTGTTCAAGAACCACTGAAATTGGGTTCAGTGGCAGGTGGGATTGCAGATGTCTTTTTTCCTGGAAGTTCACCCCCTTTTAAAAAAGGTTTTTTGCCTAACACATGAAGCTGAATTTGCAGAAGTAAAGTGTGCATAATTTGTGGACTTGCTGTAGTTGTTTTGGTTCATGCATTAAAACTACACACATACACAATCTTTAGTGTCAATGATCTAAGCTAAGGAAAAACTTGCTGCTTGATTCAACCAACCCTCAGCTGAGTCTAGTGAAGAATTCTGGTCCTTTTTGCTCTAACTGGGGCACCCTTCCATTTTCCAAAACCCCACCCCTGTAGAGCTGTCAAGGTGACTTTTATCGGTTATGGGGAAGTAAAGTTAAGGATGGAGATGGACATCGAATTTCAAGAGAAGTTGCAACAGCTTCATCTAAATTGAGAGTTGCCTGGCTTTGCAAGTGGGACTGCAAACTTAGATACCCTAAATTTGAATGCTGGATGAGTTCTCGTCTCTCTCCATGTAGTGGCTCATAAATTTTCTCTCTGTGTACAGCATCCTTCATGTTATCTTTTGATTCTTTTTTTCAATTTAACAAAAATGGGAGGAGTTTTGTTCATGATGTTATGGGCGCAGGCCAATTGGTGCCTTCCTCTGCATCTCCACGGAGAGGCCACGCAGAAGGCAACAGGTTTGATCCCTAGCATGCCTAGGTACCACTGGGAAAGTCCTCCTAGTCTGCCAATCAGTGTGGACGAAGCTGCACCAGAACAACCTTCTCCTACCCAATTTCCTACAGATATTGTTGGATGCCCATGTCCAACAACATCTGGAAGGCACTGGGTTGGGGAACGTTGAACGGGGTGGGCCAAGGGTTTGACTCTAAATATCGCACATTTCTGTGTTCCTCCATTCAAGCGGAAACACTCTGGAAACTTTCAGGGACAATCTCCCTACCTTGCCCTCCGATAATTTACACCTAGAAGAGAAAAATGTACATTTGTATAAAGTGAGGCAGAAACATTATCACGACTTTGCTGGAGAGAGTGCCTTAGGGTTTCCAGCTTCTGCAAAAGCACTTGTCCAATGATAACCAAATTTAGAGTGTGAGTCTGCAGGCGTGGAATTATCTGTTTAAACCTTGCTGTACAGCACACAAATAATTCCAAGCGCTTGTTGTAAATAAAGTAACTAAGGCAGTGGTGCAACTCTGCCATCCTTATCTGCTTGTTTGACAGGCAGACTTAACTGTATTTCCAATCCTTCCTCTTCTCATGTGACTTTCTTCTCCCCTGACCCCTCCCCGCAAAAGTACAATTTTTAATACCCTCCCCAATCCCCTTTTGTGCCAAATGTACCTTGGCAGCATCTAGAAAAACCCGATAAAGTGGTGCAACACTCTCACTGCTGTGTGATGGTTAAATTTAAACCATCTGACTTTGAATGTCTGTTTCATGGTCTGGGTCATAACAATCTGATTCTCGGCCCTCTATTGACGTCAGCTTAATGGGAAATTTCAAATAGAACCTGTATTAGATTTTCACTATTAAGTTAACAATACAAAGTTTTTGCAGATGCCTTACATAGAGGAGGCTGTTAGCAGAAATATTGCATTAATAAAAGTCAGGCCTGCAGACACACACATGAACTGGCTCTCTTTGGCTTTCGAGCCCTCACCCCCCACCTTGCCACATTTGAATAAACAGGCTACTCCTGTTTTTTTGAGACTAGGATCTGTTCTCTGCCGTATTTTGATGTCTAGCAAAACAAAGGTCTTAGCTACTTACGGACGAAGTCAGCTGACTTTTAAAAAGAACAGTGCGGTTTCTTCCTGTTTCTTGCTCACATGCATACATTCCCATTGCACATTGTTTTCCCTTTCTTTCCTTTCAGTGCAAAGGCTTCATGGACTATGTTTCCACAGTAAAAATAACAAAAGCTTGCTAGATTTGGGCCATCTTTTGTGTGGCTGTCTGTGACTGTGTACACACCATACATTTAAAGCACTCTTGCGAAATCCTGGGAACTATAATATACTCCCCCAGAACTACAATTCCCAGAACCCTTAACGAACTATAGTATCATGTATGATGTATGCACAGCCTTCGTGATTGACTGAGGACCAGTGTTAGAAACTCCGGTATGTAAGTTAATCGCTAAATGGCACCCTAAACCTAGGTTATGGCTGCCACAAGAGAATATAGGCACCGTTTCTCCCCAATGAAATTATAATAATAATAATAATTTCATTTCTATACCACTAGATATTTTTAAAGAAAAAATATCAAAGTCGTTTACAACACATTAAAACATCAACTAAAACAATCCAGAATAAAACAAATTCAAGCTTCAAGGAAAAGGAAAACATTTCAGATCTCTAAATGACTTTGCTTTCCCCATATTTATTTACCTACTTAATTTATATTGCTGTCCATAGCAGAAGTTCTCTTGCAAGCCATTGTGGTGTCGTGGTTAGAGCAGAGCTTTCCAAACTTTTCATGTTGGTGACACACTTTTTAGTCACGCATCATTTTGTGACACAGTATAGTGGTACCTCAGGTTACAGACGCTTCAGGTTACAGAACTTCAGGTTACAGACTCCACTAACCCAGAAATAGTACCTCGGGTTAAGAACTTTGCTTCAGGTTGAGAACAGAAATTGAGCGGTGGTGGCACGATGGCAGTGGGAGGCCCCATTAGCTAAAGTGGTACCCCAGGTTAAGAATAGTTTCAGGTTAAGAACGGACCTCCAGAACGAATTAAGTACTTTACCTGAGGTACCAGTGTAATTCAGTTTTATTAGCAAGCTAGAGGTTAAACTAACCCCTTTCCAGCCCTGGGAGGAGCACAGGGAGCATTTGCATGACACACCTACACCCTGCAACCGACATACTAATGGGTGGCGACACACAGTTTGAAAAGCTGTGGGTTAGAGTGTCAGGCTAGGACCTGGAAGATCTGGGTTCAGATTCCCACTCAGTCATGGGTGACCTTGGAGTCAGCCATAGTCTCTTAACCTAACTCACAGGGTCATTGTAGTGGTTAACTGAGGAGGGGGCTGAACCATGTGGTCCTGGAGAAGAAGGTGGGATATTAATGCAGTAAATATGCTCTTCTGCTTAAGGAAGCTGAAGGGGCCTGTCAGGTAGAGATGTCAGTCGTCAACCTGGCACCCAGAGATCCCAATGTGGTTGCGATTGAACCTTCACCAGTTGCAAAATGCGCCTGGTGCCTGGGAGATTTCAAACACTGCTAGGACCACGCTCCCCTGTGGGGTTTTGAACCTCTAGGACCATCAGAACTCAGTTAAAATGCCTACTGGAAAAGAAAAGAAGAAGGGTTCAGTAGGGATGGGGCATGCTTGACCTTAATTGCAAGCTAGTTCCATAAAATTGGGTCCACAATATTGAAGGCATGGCTGCTGGTGGGTCTAAGCTGTTCATCAGGGCCATGGGGGGCCGCTAACCCTGTTATTGGGCATGGATGTAAGCCAAGTTGTTAAGGGCCTTGAAGATTAATTCCAGAACCTTGAACCTGGTCTGGTTCAAAAGCCGGGCTCAGGGCAGCTAACAACAAATTTAAAACACTTAATTATAAAAGCAGCACAAAACACAGTACAAAAACATGAATAACAATAAAATTCAAAAATCAATTAGATAATCCCCAGGGCTAGCTGGCTGAATTGGTCCTACTTGGGCCAGTGAGGAGGCCAGGGGAGAATTAGCTGTGGGGTCTCAGGGCGGGTGATCTTCATAAAAGGGGAGAGGGAAGGAAGAGAAGGAAAATAAAAGATCAGGCTGAATTCAAATCAAAGGCCAGGCAGAATAGCTCTGTCTTACAGGCCCGGCGGAAGGAGGTTAAATCCTGAAGGGCCCTAGTCTCATAGTAGCATACGAGCAGCCGCTTCAAGCTTCTGATCACTGGAATTCTGTGCTGGCGGTCGTTGGCCCCCAACAACAGTCTTGCTGCAAAGTTTTGCACCAACTGGAGCTTTTGGATGAGACTGAAGTAGAACCCTGAAGCCCAGTAATCAAATCTTGAGGTTACCAATGCACGAACCACCATGGCCAGACTATCCCTGCCCTTATTTTTGAGAGATTGGGGTGAAAGGAGACCAATGGATTAATAATCCCAACCCCCCTACTCTGCTCTTTTCAAAAGTGTTGGCTTCATATACTCCCTATTATTGGATGAGTGCAGACTTGGATAAACACTGCCGTTTTGCCTGTTTGCAAGATGACAATATTCTGGCGAAATGTTTGACAGTTTCAAGTACCTGACAACTCCTCAAGAAGTTTGACATTTATCTCAGCAGTGTGCTATGTGGAATCTGAGAAGTGACACTACACTTCAGCAGGAGTCTGTCTGTTCTGCTGGTAGCCTGAAAGCATAAAAAAAATGCCATTACATTCTAGAATCCTAGCAGACTCTAGGATTCTAGGAAACAAGACCTTCCTTTTTTCTCCGCCTCTAGAAGCCGGTTACATGCACGACATCACCCTCTTCTTACCTAGAAGTAAAGTATATGCAAAAATATGCTCATAACCCTAGCTTAAGAAGGTTACACATATTATTAAGGATGGATGCAGTTTCTATTGGTTTTCAGCTTGGACTGCTGTAGTATCTGCTGTGTTTATTCTGCATGGGGATTGCTAGCGGATTATTGTCTAGTGTCTACAAATTCCAGGGTCTTGCTAAACCTAATGGGTGGTTAGTGGCCATGTGCAGCTGACCTTAGAAAAAGAAGAAATGTTTTTGATGCTTTAACTCAGCACGTTAAGACAAGGATGGGGAATCTCCAGCTCCCATCCAGCTTTGACCATTGATCATGCTGTTGAGGCTGATTGGAGTCCAACCTTGTTTGAAGCTGCCAGCATTCTCCATTCCTGTTTTGGGGGAGATCTGCGTGCAATACAGACTGAAGTATATTCACAGATGCTATGTCAAGCTAAAATCTGTTGCTTTTAAGTGGTGTTAAGCAAAGGCAGCAGAGGAGCATGTTCCTGTAGCCAGGAAGAGCAGGGAAGTATTGGTCTGGAAGGCTGTCTAAGAGTCAGGAAGCACTTGGATAGCTTTGTCTTGTTGGTGTAAAGAAGTTCTTCTTGGCTTCTGCAGCTCCTCCTTTGGATAGGGCTAGCAGCATTCAAAATTTGCCAGGCACAAGGCACATTTTGCTCCTGGCTATTGGCCACTCTCGACCAAGTGAGGATGCCTGGGCGCTAGGATGGCACCTGATGCCTGGGGATCTTGCCTGTTTCCACACACTTAACAAAACATCCTGTAGAATTCTGTCGGTGCACAATCAGAATGAATTTCAGAAACCAAAAAGTCATACAGTGGTGCCCCGCAAGACGAACGCCTCGCAAGACGGAAAACCCGCTAGACGAAAGGGTTTTCCGTTTTGGAGGCGCTTCGCAAAACGAATTTCCCTATGGGCTTGCTTCGCAAGACGAAAATGTCTTGCGACTTCCTGCGGGTTTTTCCCCCTCCCCCCTTTTTCTAAGCAGCTAAGCCGCTTATCAGCTGATCCGCTAAGCTGATAAGCCGCTAAAAGCCGCTAAACCGCTAATAGCACTAATCCGCTAAGCTGTCAATGGGCTTGCTTCGCAAGACGAAAAAACCGCTATACGAAGAGCCTCACGGAACGGATTAATTTCGTCTTGCGAGGCACCACTGTATTGAAAAATACGACTTTTGAACTATCTCTGCTCCCAAGTGGCAACAAAGCATTCCATTTCGGCGACTGTAACCCTGGTTTAAGGGGTTTATTTGGTGCCTAGCTTACATATCTGAGGATTTTTTTTTTAAAAAAAATATTTTTATTAAACAATTTCAACAAAGGAAATTGTCAGTCCAAATAATCAATTACATTATTTTCCCCCTCCCCCCACCATCCCTCCCTCTCCCCTCCACCAAGGACTTCCCTCAGCTCCCCTCTCTGATTTCTTTACACATTTTGTTCTCTGCATGTTATAAAATTGTACCTTATCAAATGTTCCTTATCTATCAAATGTTCCTTATCTATCAAATGTTCAACTAATAAATTTGTGGATGCTTATTCAAAACTTGCCAAGGAGTACAGATCATTTTGTTGTCTTTTTAGGTAATTTGTAAAAAGTTCCCATTCTTCCTTGAAGTCACGATTGTCCGTATCACACAGTTTGTATGTCAATTTGGCCAATTCCACATAGCTCATCAATTTTTCTTGCCGCTGTTCTTTCATTGGGATTTCCCCATTCTTCCACATATCTGAGTTTCTAACACTGACTTGGTGATGGTCTGTAGCAGGCGTGAGGAAACTTCAGTCCCATAGGCTTAATTTGGCCAGGCATGGGTACCAATATGGGCCACCAAGGCCTTGTCCCTCAAACCATGCGCTACATACATGGTGTCAGGTTTTGGGCAAGTTGAGATGTGGCTGTCAGTGAACCATCTGGAGCCTTGATGTGTGCTCCTGATTATTCCTTGGCAAGGGAGGCTTGCTGTTGCTGCTGAAAGTGACAGTAAGTCCGCTGGGCTCGGCTGTGTTGTGGACATCCCTGTGGGGAACTCTGTGGCACCGCCAGCCCTTGCTGAAATTATCAGTTGAAGTCAGAACTAGTCAGCTGATCAGCAGCCCTGCTTGGCTCTTTCCTTTACAGCATGGCTGGGGAGGGCGGGGTATAAATAAAACTTATTATTATTATTATTATGGCTTGAACTCAAGCCATGCCACAATGAAAATGGGTCAGCTGATATATGCTTCAACCTACCACTGCTGAAAGCCAGAGGGTCTAAGCTATAGGTTTGCTTAGCACTGTGGAGAAATTGGCTTGTGGTTTTCTCTTCACCAAACAAGAACAAGCTTTGGTTACTTGGAAGTGAGATAAAGCAACAGCCTGGGTAGTGCTAAGCCAAACCTTTGTTTTGTTCTGGGTAGCACAGCAAGGCCAGGGAATGAGAGAAGTGTCTGAATGTTCCTCTCTAGATGAATGTTTCATCACGCTTGCTCATTCGTGGTAAGCAATTGTTTGGTTTGCCGTTATGTGCGAACTGGTTCAATTGGTTAGTATAAGCAGTGGTTTGGGAACTTAGGAAGTTTCCTTATACTGTGGTACCTTGGGTTACATACTCTTCAGGTTACAGACGCTTCAGGTTACAGACTCTGCTAACCCAGAAATAGTACCTCAGGTTAAGAACTTTGCTTCAGGATGAGAACAGAAATTGTGCTCTGGCGGCGCAACGGCAGCAGGAGGCCCCATTAGCTAAAGTGGTGGTTCAGGTTAAGAACAGTTTCAGGTTAAGAACGGAGCTCCGGAACGAATTAAGTACTTAACCCGAGGTACCACTGTACTGAGTCACATCTTTTGTCCATCTACTTCAGTACTGTCTGCTCTGACTGGCAGCAGCTCTCCACAATTTCAGACAGGGAGTCTCTCAGAGTCCTCCTTGCTGGAGCTGCCAGCAATTACACATGAGACCTTTTGCTTGCAAATCACATCCTCTACCACTGAGCAACAGCCCTTCCTTTAAAAAGGCCTTAAATTCCACGTGTGCTAGGAAGCAGAAAACCTTTTCTTCCTTTTTTGTATTAAATATGGGAATCAAAGTACCATGAATTCACCCTCGTTTTAACATTTCCAGGACATTTCCTCCAGTAACAGAATAATTTGTAATACTGATTTCAATATAAGCATGCAAATCATTTTTAAACAAAGTTGTGTTGTGCTGAAACAGTTTCATACGATTTTCTCCCCTGCCCACTGCTATTGATTTTTTTTCCAAACTCCACACTCTTCTTCTGTCCAGCACACTCTTTGCTGTTTCAACCTTATGTAAAAGTTCCTCTGTTTTTTTGTGTCCCCCACTCCAAAGCCACCTATACAGCCTAGGAAGACTTCATTAATGAGGATCAGTGTTTAAAAGTTTGGTAGCTGGACTGGAAAAAAAATAATATATATCTCATTTTCCCAGGCAAGTAGGCATCAAATTCCTGGGCCTGGCTAGAGCTCAGAAAATATTCCTAGGCCCCAGCATGAAATTACTAGGTACCCGTGCAAAAAGGCCCCTGGGATTTTCCCGTCATGTTTGGCAGCGAGAGCCGTGTAATGCTCAGCCCAGTTCAAAGATGTGTGGTGTTCCGTCGCTGCTTGATTTGCTGGTATAGCAGCTCAGAGGAACGGGTCGTTGGAAGATCATTTGCATACCCTCTCTCTTTATCTTCCTGGGTTTCTCTTACAGCAAGTAAATACAGGAGGCATCCCAAGCAGAGGGAAATAACTGTTGCTTTCTTAGGGTTTCTTGTGGGTTTGATTGTTGAATAGGGCTGGACAGATCTGTCAAATTCGGTTTCTTATTTTTCCTTCCCCCCTCCCTTAATTTATTTATTATTAATGTTGCAATACATATATGAAATCTTTACAGATTGATACATTATATTCGTAAATTCACATTTTCACATTTCATCCTGTAACAACATTTATCCATTTCTTATTTCTTGCCCTGTGTCTTTCCTCCACCCGTGCGTGACTTCCTTGTTATTATTTTGTAACTTTATTATTGAGATTGTAACTTTGTATCTTAATAATTAAACATTCAGTCTTATATATCTGCTTAGCTTAACTTAGCTTTGTGAAATCAGTCCATACATATCAATAAATTCTTGTTGGAGCATCTTTTGGTCATGTATTCTTCTACACATTTCCATTCCTGTTTGAGATTCTGATTAGATTGTTGCAGTCATTTTTGCTAATTCAGTCATTTCAAAGAATTTACATTGCCAATTGGTTTCTTATTTTTCCAACCTCGGATTTGCTCCCTTGTATTTCCACATCGGCTTCTGGATTTTTATTCTTAAAAAGCTCATGAAATTTTACTTATATTTTAGCACAATTTCTCCCCCCCATTTGCATATTTTTGCAGTTTCCCTGCAATATAATACATTCTTGTATCTTGTTGTCACCAATGTAGTATGCATTTATATGCAAACTCTGCCCTAGTATACATGACATTATTTGGCTGGAGAGCAGTATGGAGAAGTGCGGGTTTTGAAGGACGCCTGCGTTTCGGTTTTCAAATTGTTTTGGAAAATGCACATTACATCCGAGTGCCTTTAAATGAGAACTGAGACAAATTTCTCCCCATCCCAAATTGGGACGCAGGTTAGCAACAGATAACGTATTGTGCTCAAGGCCTGTTCTTCTGCTATTGCCTGGTCAACAAAATACAGTGGTACCTCGAGTTAAGTACTTAATTCGTTCCGGAGGTCCATTCTTAACCTGAAACTGTTCTTAACCTGAAGCACCACTTTAGCTAATGGGGCCTCCTGCTGCTGCTGCTGCGCCGCCAGAGCCCGATTTCTGTTCTCATCCTGAAGCAAAGTTCTTAACCCGAGGTGCTATTTCTGGGTTAGCAGAGTCTGTAACCTGAAGTGTATGTAACCCGAGGTACCACTATAAACAACTATCTGACTTTCAGAAGACATCTGAAGGCAGCCCTGTTTAGGGAAGTTTTTAATGACTGATGTTTAAAAATACATTAAAACATCTTTTGTTGGAAGCTGCCCAGAGTGGTGGGGGAAACCCAGCCTGATTGGCAGGGTATAAATAATTTATTATTATTATTATTATTATTATTATTATTATTATTATTATTATTATTATTTTGAGGCACTAAAGTAGTCATGAGCACCCACTTTTTCAGTGTGGTCTGATCACTTTGGCCCTATGAGGTGAAGCCATGCACTAAACTGTAGACCTTTCCATTGGACCCTTGTGGGGTCTCCTTCTCCTCCAGATGCCTTCTTGCACAGGGCAGAACGCTTGGCAGGAAGACATCTGGAGGAGAAGGAGACCCCACATGGAACTGTGACTGCAGAAGGGGGGAAGCCTCTGAAATAAGACTCCGCAAATCACCAAGGATCAGGCCAGAAAATGTGTAATGGTGAACAGCAGCTGATCTGAGTCTTCCATTTGATAGCCATAAACATGCCTCAAATGGTTATTAGGGAAGACTTGGCAGAAAAGAAACCAAAACTCTAGAAAATAAATGTCTGTTATACAAAGAGCTCCATTCTGCATGATTTGCATGGCCAGCTCTGTGGGGATGAAGCTACCACTGCTGTTCTCTGCTTTGTCCCTGGGCCAGGGGGAAAAAGTAATGTCTATCCATTGAGTAAGGAGAGACAGAGCACACTGCCTTTGAAAATGACACTCTTATCCAGCTGTTTATGGCCACGAGGAGAGAAATAGCTACACAGTGTGCAAAAAATCCTTTCCTGTAACGTCCTGGATGAAACAGCAGCTGAGTCTTCAGCCAGTGGTGTAACACAGGGGTCAGCAACCCTTTGGGGGGCCTCTGGGCACATTTGCAAAATGAGAGAAGCTGTTGCGGGTGCCACATCTACACCTGTAGCCAGGCATACACTGTGCAACTTGGGCTTTGCTGCTTTTAGTGGTATAGATTTTTAGATTGAATTTGTAGCTGTATGTCTGCACCTTTGGCCACACGTCACTGTCGCAGACCCTCCAAGTGTCCCTGTTTTTTTTCCAGGGACAGTCCTGGATTTACAGAAGCCATCCTGGTTTCTGATTTGATAGGACGCCCCTGTTTTCATCGGAGAAATGCTGGAGGATATGGAGTTACACGACCCCTGAGCCAAGGAGATAAGTAACTATACAACCTTTAGAAGACACCTGAAGGCAGCCCTGCATAGGGAAGTTTTTAAAGATTTATTGTTTTATTATGCTTTCACATATGTTGGAAGTCGCCCATAGTGGGGCAACCTTGTCAGATGGATGGAGTGTTGTTGTTGTTATGGAATAGGATGTCCCTGTTTTCATTGGAGAAATGTTGGAGGATATGCGAGTGCTTTCATAGCTGGAGAACAGAAAGGGGTGTATTTAGAAACTAGTTGACTGTACAAAGGTGTGCTCAGTGCTTCAGCTTCTTTTGCCTTTGTCTCCGCCCTCTACTTGAATGTGGCCCTTGGAAGGTTACTCAGAAGAGAATGCGGCCCTCGGGATGAAAAAGTTTCCCTGCTCTAAAACCATTCCACATACTGAATACTTCATTTCCTGTACTACCGAGTGTGATCAGAGAGCAGTCCTCTTTGGGAAAAAGCTCTCAAGGGGAACTGAATGAAATGGCTCATATTCCATTGATATTCCTGGATATTCAGATGGTCCAGCGAAGAAGGCAGAGCAGGTAAAGCGTCTCCACCCCCATCATTCTGCCTGGACACTGAGGTCCAGCGCTGAGGGCCTTCTGGCGGTTCCCTTGCTGCGAGAAGCCAAATTACAGGGAACCGGGCAGAGGGCCTTCTCGGTAGTGGCACCCGCCCTGCGGAACGCACTCCCACCAGATGTCAAAGAGAAGAACAACTACCAGACTTTTAGAAGACATCTGAAGGCAGCCCTGTTTAGGGAAGCTTTTAACGTTTAATAGACTATTGTATTTTAATATTTTGTTGGAAGCCGGCCAGAGTGGCTGGAGAAATCCAGCCAGATGGGTGGGGTATAAATAAATTATTATTATTATTATTATTATTATTATTATTAAAGTATTGGAAGGCCTTTCTCCCAATACCTTTGGAGCAGCTCCGTACCTTCTGGGCCAGGCTGAGCTGCTACACTCTTTTCTGCCAGACCACCCTGAAATTCTATGACTACGTCATGAGAACATCCAACAACAACTTGCTTTAAGGAGAAAATGGGGTGAGAAATCACCACACATTACCCTTGAGAATATGGGCACACTCTGGATTTCTATTCAGTGCTGTTATTACTACAAACAATGGATCTAATTAGCATGTGCAAATTTTATGCACATCTCTGTTCCCCTCTGTTCTCTGTTTTCTTGTTTCGTTTTGGAGACATATGTCACCTTCCTTTTTGGTGACCCAAAAGCGGCCGTGAGCTTTAGGAATCTTTGACTTAAAAAGTTGTCCAGCTTTTTCTGCGTTACTAAACACAGCTTGGGAAAGAAGATGGAGGATGCTCCCATTTGTTTGTTTGCTTATTTTTAGTATCCAGGGTTTTTTTTAAGATATATTTTTGTGGATGAAATAATTGGTGTCCCAGGGAGAAAACTCCTGAGTGATGAGGCCTTCATTCTGCTTGTTTCTCGAATTTATTTTTTAATGGGAAGGCCACGTAGTAATGCACCGTATGCATGCAACCAGAAACCCATGTGACGAGTTTGCTTAACTTCACAGAAGTGGTAGCTTAGGGGGGAAAAGGAAGAAGGAAGAAAAAGTTGAGAGTGGGAGGAAATAACTTACAGCATCCCACTGGCAAACGCGCAGGTACAGTTTGGCAGGAAAGTGAAACTGATTTAATTAAATCCTCTTCACAGGCTTATAATAGCTCTATTCAAAAGGAGGAGGATTGCAGCTTCATTAGTTGATGCAAAGCTTTCTGGAGGCAGGTGAGGAATGACCACGTTTGTGGTCTGATCACAGGGATTCCAAGTAAGAACAGATCTTTCCACAACAGGTAGTTGATGGTCTGATTTTTAATTTTGTGTGTGGCTTTCTTATATATAGATATAATTGTTGTAAACTGCTTTGATTTTTAAAAATAATACAGTGGTATCTCGGGTTACATATGCTTCAGGTTACAGACTCCACTAACCCAGAAATAGTGCTTCAGGTTAAGAACTTTGCTTCAGGATGAGAACAGAAATCGTGCTCCAGCGGCACAGTGGTGCTTCAGGTTAAGAACAGTTCCAGGTTAAATACAGACCTTCGGAATGAATTAAGTACTTAACCCGAGGTACCACTGTATAGAGGTATCATTTCTTCCCCCCCCCCGCAATAAAATATTTGAGGGGACCCTCCCCCAAGTTGATGGACATTGCCATTCAAATGTTGTTCATGTGCCACATCTTGTGATCAGTTATGTGCAGTGATGCTTACCTGCCCCCCCCCCAATATTTTATTCAAGCTGGCACCTCTGATGCTCATAACTCTTCCCTCCAAATTGTCAAAATTACCTAGCTCACCAATAAAAACAGTAAAAAGGAGAGTAGGAAATGCTACCCAGCAAACAATCCCCTCCCAAGCAACACTCGGGTACAACTCTTCTCATGTCTTGTTTTTAAAATGCTACTACTACTACTAGTAGTAGTAATAATAATAATAATAATAATAATAATAATGGGGCAGGGGTCTAGCAAAAGCACCATGAGATGTCAAAAGGAAGTTGTGGTGCCCATGGGGTCTGCCTTGGGGACTCCAGTCTTGTCAAGTAGACATCTAGTGTCTTGATTTAGGGTTTGAAGCCATCATGTCAGGGAACTGCCATCGCAGCTAGCAGAGGAGGCGAGACTCAGCAGTGATGCTGGAGAGGGGCCAAGCAGGGAGAGAGGGAGGTCCCCGGCTGGGGAAGATAATCAGCGCTACACCAGGGATAGAGGGGGGCTGATCGGGGAAGCGGAGATGAGGCTCCAGGACTCTTCGCAGGAGACCGGCGAGGAGAGCACAAGTCCTCCGCTGCCTACACCCACCCTGCGCAGAAGACTTTCATGCAGGGAAAGTAGGCGGCGACTTGGCGTCAAAGAACCTCTTTGCTGGAAGAGGTTCAAGAAACGCCCACTGACGGATTCTGCCAGCGACTGAACAGCCACGGAGTAGAGGGCTGTCCAGAGGAAAACGGCTTAACCAGGCAAACTAGCCCGCAGAGGCGGTAACTTATGCACAAGCAACCCTTAAAGCCATTACACATCATCTACTCCTTTTTCTAGGCGGGGGTCAGGCTGCTTGATGCCAAAGAGATCCTTGCCTCTGTGTATGTGATCAATACTGCCTTCAGCAGTGCTCAGCATTTTTTATTTCTTAAAAAACAAACAAACCACCAACCCGCTGGTGCGTTATGACGGGTGTGAACAGAACCTATACGTCTCTGCACTTAACAGTTGCCAGCTGGGACGGAATGTGCGTGCTGATAAGTGTCCCATCTGCTTCTTTCTGAGGGACTTCTCGTTTACCTTCCATCTAATTAAGATAAATGACAACTGTATGTTCTAGCCGGCACTCGTCAAGGACAAGCGTGCCCCTTTCGTGTTCTTTCCCTGTTCCAAATGGGGCAAGGTGGGAAGAGGAAGTGGTGCATGATCAGGGAGAGAACTTGCGTGTTCATAAACATGACGGGAACAACTGATTGGTTCCAAATTTAGAAAGGAGTACGACAAGGGTGTATATTGCCTCCCTGCTTATTTAACTTATATGCAGAATTCATCATGTGAAAGCCTGGACTGGATGAATCCCAAGCCGGAATTAAGATTGCTGGAAGAAATATCAACAACCTCAGACAGGCAGATGACACAACTTTGATGGCAGAAAGTGAGGAGGAATTACAGAACCTCTTAATGAGGGTGAAAGAGGAGAGCACAAAATATGGTCTGAAGCTCAACATCAAAAAAACGAAGATCATGGCAACTGGTCCTATCACCTCCTGGTAAATAGAAGGGGAAGAAATGGAGGCAGTGAGAGATTTTCCTTTCTTGGGCCCCATGATCACTGCAGATGGTGACAGCAGTCACAAAATTAAAAGACTCCTGCTTCTTGGGAGAAAAGCAATGACAAACCTAGACAGCATCTTAAAAAGCAGAGACATCACCTTGCCAACAAAGGTCCATATAGTTAAAGCTATGGTTTTCCCAGTAGTGATGTGTGGAAGTGAGAGCTGGACCATAAAGAAGGCTGATCGTCGACGCTTTTGAATAATGGTGCTGAAGGAGACACTTGAGCATCCCATGGACTGCAAGAAGATCAAACCTCTCCATTCTGAATGAAATCAGCACTGAGTGCCCACTGGGAGGACAGATCCTGAAGCTGAGGCTCCAATACTTTGGCCACCTCATGGGAAGAGAAGACTTCCTGGAAAAGACCCTGATGTTGGGAAAGATTGAGGGCACAAGGAGAAGGGGACGACAGAGGACGAGATGGTTAGACAGTGTTCTCGCAGCTACCAGCATGAGTTTGACCAAACTGTGGGAGGCAGTGGAAGACAGGAGTGCCTGGCGTACTCTGGTCCATGGGGTCATGAAGAGTCAGGCACAACTAAACGACTAAACAACAACAAAGCATCATTGGGGTTGAAGGCAGCCCATCCAACCCAGGAAGATGCTTTTATGCGTGTGTGTGTGTGTGTGTGTGTGTGTGTATGTGTGTGTGTGTGTGTGTGTGTGAGAGAGAGAGAGAGAGAGAGAGAGATCCTATTGTTAATAAAATTTGGGATCCTCTCCCTCTCTGTGCTGAGCTGTGGCAAAATCCCATGGGGTTCCATGCACTTACCCCCCAGGGTCTGTGGTCCTTTGGAGAACTGAGCCAATGTAGAGCCTTTCGTAGCTTTAAGAAATAGGGTTTATTCACCTGTTTACACTTTCAGTCTGCATGGAGGGAGACCAGATCTTACAGCATGGTCATTTCAAAAGGGACTTGTCCTGCACAGCAGTGTAGTCCTTCTTCCCAGCAACCCTTGCTCAGGACTCTCTTCCTCTCATCTTACTCCCAGTTACCCTGGCAACCTCCCAAATCTCGTCTCTATTCACACCTCAGGGCAAGGGGGGCAGTTCTCTTTCATTGCCAATGTCTCTCAATGGCCCTGTATAGCCCTAGCTTGGCCAAGCTGTTTTGCATAGGCTAGCTCAGAAATTCCTCTGCAGCTGGTATTTCTTCATTCACATCCCAAATAATAAAAATCCAACCATTTATTAATTTCTAGAGTTGAGGGGGAGGGAGATCCCCTCCCAAATCCTTAACACCATTTTAAGGCAATAATTCCAAGCATAACTTACTTGAGTTTGTAGGAACATGCTGTTAGTGGTTCCTGCTGGTGTGTGTGTATGTCTGCATCTGTAATAGTATTTATTTATGTGATGTTTCTATAAACAATGAGCTGGTAGGATTTCTTGGAGGAAGGGCCTGGAAAATTCGTCAAGGGACTGCCTTGAAAGCAGATGCAGTTCATACAGTGGTAATAAGGAGCTAATTCCTGGAGCTGAATAGAAAGAACATCTATGCAATGCATGATGCTTATTTGGATAAATATTATTTTCAATATTCTACACATAGCATGAATGAAGGCATGTAGCTCACTGACAGTTATCTCTCCAGACTTTGGTGAGTCTACCCCTTTCTTTACATTCAGATTCCAAGGATCTGACCTGGGGCTGTCTTCACAGAAAGTGTGTTCTTTCCCTGCCTCGCCCCCCCCTCCAAAAGCTCTGTGTGGCCTTTCAGTTTCCAAAACTGAGGGGAAATGTGTGAGGAAAGGGCCTACTGCTACTTCGGTGGGTGGTTGTTAAGGTGGCGGGCGAATTAGTCAATTTCAGTCCCTCTCACTTTGTCTTTTTCCCAGCCTTGCGTTCAGTTCTCCACGATTTCACATCGGTTTGCGAATGTGTGAGAACAAATCCCTCCTGAAAATTCACCAGTACTTTAGTAGTGCTAATTTCGCCTAATCTTTGTGTGCCGTTGTGCCCAATATTCACATTTTTGCGAAGGAATTTTCCCTAATGCAATGCAGTTTTGTATGCCGCTTTCACAAATATATGCATTTTCATGCAGATTTTACCCCAGTATGCACATTTTTTGAACGCACATTACTTCACTTGAGAACTGCACTGCAAAATTTGAAGAAGTGCAAATTTCCAAAGATGACTATGTCTCTGTTCTCTTATTGTTCCAGAAAGTGTGAATTAGGTAGTTTCGCCTTTAAACAAGAACTGAGTTAAATTCCCCCCTCATCCTTATGCTCCTTTTACTTCCTTCTCAGGCTTCCAGAAAAAGCTGTTGCTGACCAGGGGCCTGGGAGCTCCCAAAACCCTTCCACTCTTTCCTGTAGGATGTGTGGTGCAGAGAAAAATGCCATTGCTTTAAGTGTGTTTCATGCTGCCAGCTGGCGCTGTGCAATGGAGCTGGATCACACGATGCCATCAGGTCTTCCTCATTCGATGTGTTGCTGGAGGCCACAATGAGAAAAGCCTTGTCCATTTAACAGTTTGCCCAAAGGCTAACTTGCCACTCTGTGTGTTGTCGTGGCCTTGATTGCCGCCTATTGCACTGTGTGTGTGTGTGTGTGTCGAATTGCAGGGCTTAGTGGAAAGAAAATTGGGCTACGTGACTTAGCTGGAGCAGCCCTGTGACCGCGTTATGGCAAGCACTCCACTCTGCAGCAGCATGTTCTGCCCTGTCCGTTTTCCTTAGCTTCGCTTGACTAAACATGGATTTTTCTTTTCCCCATCCCCACAACGGTTGCTGCTTTAAGTTGCTGCATTTCTCCCTTTGCTTTTGGCAGGACCTTATCTGTTAAGGCGCCTGTTTTGCAACGCCGTCTCTCTGCTGATACTCGTCCACCATCACCTCTATGGACTTCCCACCGGCTAATAAAAAAGCCTTTTCTTCTTCTCTCCTTGCCCCCAGCATTTTCAATGACTCTTCACTGCACTCACAAGATTACACGTAAACTCTGAACTTTTAATTTTTTTTTTAAAATAAGTTTCATCAACTTAATCTGATGGCCTTGTTCAAAAGTTGAATTGCCGGTCATTTGCAGCCTTGTGCACCATCACGGCAAATGTTGAAATTAACAAACCCCATCCAGTAAATCACTTGCAAATAAATAAATATATTTTAATCAGAAATGGATAGAGAGTTGGACATGCAAATGTGTGTCACTGCATGTGGCAGAGGGTTGGAACAATTATACCAGTTAAAGCAAGAAGAACAATGGCTATATTTTAAGGAGTGTCTAAAATAGTATGTGCTATAAAAAGGGGAAAGGATGAAGAGGGCTTCTGGGATTCGGGAGGTAAGACAAGTTCTGGGGTTTACGTTAGTCCTAGCCATCGTAAGGTGGTTGAGGTTCATGGACTCTTCAGTATGATTAGGTCTGCACCCAACCCTATATACAGTATACGCACCTGCATGTATGCAACTTATTTTAATCCCCTACCTGTTTAAAAAGACGATGGAGTGACTTGCAAAATAATAATGTAATTAAAATTGTCTAAGAATGACTTAGCAGCATAATTTGTAGTTTGGAAAAACGGTTGTAAATAAAATTGTCGTCACCTATCAGTCAAGGACAGGCCAGGAAGTGGCTCAGTGTTAATATGCATGTCGGTATGGCTCGTGATGGGAAATGCGACAAATTTAGGTTTTTGTTTCTTAAGCGGGGTGAGTGGGAGTGTGATCTATTTCTGCATAACTTTGTAAGGCATTCTTGTCCTTCCAGGGCAAAGGGGAATCGTGAGTTTTCGGTTTCGGCTTCTACAGATTTGTTGATTTCTCATCCAGCTTTTCTGCTGGAAGGTTTGGGGGCTATCCTGGGAATGGGGAGCAGTGGTGCAAAGGGTTTTGTTTGGAGCCAGAGATGCCAAGGATATCAAGTGACTTGGGTAAGAGCATCATAGACTGAGGAGACTTGGATTCGGAACAGATGATGGGAGGCCGAATTGGCACCTGGTGGCGCGAAGGCATAAAAAGAAGCCCATCTCTTGTTTGTGTGTGTTCTGTCTGTCTTACAACACCGCTAGCGTTTCATTCGTTGTGAGCTGCGCAACCTCCATGATCATCAGTGTTGATGTTGCCCTTTTTGCATGTCCAAAGCATTTTGCATTAATTATCTGAGTCACCTGTATGGCGACATACAGAGGTGTTCATTTCCACCCTCGTATTACAGGTGTGTGTATGTATGTATGGGGTGGGATGTGTGGAAATGGCAGCCTGGCAAGTTCATAGGTGAGATCTGAGCCATGGCTTCCCCATATCACATTAGCTCATGCCCAGAGCCACCTGCTGTCCAAACTGGGACAAACATGTCCCAAGGGCGAAGGGCTATAATTTGATGCGTCTGCTTTGCATTCCAAAGATCCCAGGTTCAATCCCCCAGCTGGGAGAGACCTGCCTCTCGAACCCTTAAAAACCGCTGCCAGTCAGTGTTGACGATACTTAGTTAGATGGACCAATGGGCTGGCTCTGAATAAGGCAGCTTCCTGTGTCCCTACCGGCCAGTTATCTTCTCCCACCCACGCGTTAAATGCAAAGTATCGCGTAAGGGCTGGCGCATGCATCCTTGCGTCCTGCTCAATCCGCCGACTTCTCGACACCCGGCACGGCGACGTCTGCATTCCATTTCATGCGGCAATTGTCGTGATGCCCTTTTCCATTTCCCCCCATTTTAATTAACGGATCAGTCTCCGTTTCTCTAATTGGATTTTAAGTGAAAAATTAATTTTCCCTACAAACCGCGTGTTTGTGCATGGCTTTGGACAATAATCAGAGGCGTGCATGCTCCTGCCACTGGCTGCACGCTGCTGCTTAATAGTCATAGCTTGGAATGCTGTGCTGGTAAAACTGGAGCCTGCTTTAAAAATCACCCCCCCCCCAAAAAAAAACCCCACACACGCACATCATTACATTGCACTCCTACCTCTTCTACCTTAATGAAAGCATAAACAGTTTCCAGCTGAACAAAGTAAATGCCAACTCCTTTTGTTACAGCCCGGAAGAATGTACCATTTAATGTTTGGCTCGGCCACACCACTAGAGGAAAATAGGAATATGCTTGTGTGTGTGTGCTTCAGTGCCCTGTGGTGCTGTTGCAGGGTTTATTTTCTAATTCGGTCCTGAGGCCCGTTGATGTACTGCATCATTGAATCAGTGCTGTGCTCCAAAGGAGGCTCTTAAAGCCAGATAAAACCTTGCCCTGTATTTCACGTTGAGCTGAGCATTCTTTTTTAAACAATCACCTTTGAAAGGCTTTAATGGAATTAGCTTCTTTTTTTAAAAAAAGCAAAGGTTGTGCGTATGTGTGAGAGAGAATTAGTGGAGTGTTTTGCTACTACATTATTAATGCTGAAATTTAGCAGCGTTCAAAGCACTGCACAAGTTCAACCTCAACAATCCTGGCGACGCACCTGCTACGTAGGCCTTTGCGGTTTTCCTTCCTACATGCAACTCCTCTTAATTGCACACACACATGCGGTGCTAGGATCCTGGAAGTTTTGACCAGAAATATTAATACTGCCCTCCTACCCCAGCTGCACTCTCACCCAAACACTTTGTTCTCTGCAACAGTGAATATTTGGGCTTCCTTGCATCCCAGGTGGCAATGGGGCGAATATTTCAGCTGCCCAAGATCTGCTTCGTATCTGTCTTCCTGTCTGCATTTAACTCCGGTGAAGGGAGGGGAACGGGGAGGGGGAAGCGGCTACATGTTTGTAGGCAGGAAACATTAAATGATTACGGTTGATGTCAATTTCCTCCGAATAGCGAGGTGCCTTGGGATTGCAGGTTAATCAGAGGGCACGCTGATTAGCAAACCTTGTTAAACCTCATTGCCATTTTCTGCATTGGAGGAATTAAAAACGATAATAATAATAGTAACAACAAGGCACCACTTTATGCCAATAAGTGGCACTTAGCCATGCGCCCAAAGACTCTGGCCATCAATCTCGTTTGCTTGGCAACAGATGGCCGGGATCGGAGGGTTGCAGCCAGAGACAGAGCAGAGGGCAGTATGCCTCGGCGGTTTTAACACCCATGCGTTTGCAGACGGTGACAGGCATAGGATGTGTTAAACGGAGGGAGAGGACAGTAATGAGAGAAGCCTCTGGCCTACTCATCCAAGGAGCAGGGATGGGAGCAGTAGGAGGCCTAGAATTTTAAGAACAGGATAATGCACTGAAGCGTAATACCTCTTTGGCTTGGCACCCCTTGCAGAAGGCAGCAGCAGAGCACTGACTAATGATGTCTGGCGTGGCGGACGCCTGGCCCTCGTCCCTGCCCGCCTGCAGGGCAGGCCTTGCTGCTGTGAGCTCTCCTCCCCAGCTTTCCCGATGTCAAACTGTTGCAAGAGAAACGCAGGCTCATGCATCGCCCCAGCGACAAATCTCTCCTCCCTCTTGACCCCGGGGAAGGGTGCTTCTGCAAGGTTCTGCTCTGGCACGGGCCTCACCCTGTACATTAAAAGTACTGTGACGCCCCTTTCATAATCATGGCTTTCCCCAAAGTGCTGTTTGCAAAGGGCTCTGAAAGTTGTTAAGAAACCCTGTTCCCTTCATAGAGCTACAGTGCTCAGAGTTTCTCGAAAAGAGGAATTGATTGTCAAAGCACTCTTGCCCTCAGATGCCCAGGCATAATGCTCTGCAAGGCCTTTGTCTTTCAGTAGGGCTCTAGGGCAATGATGGAAGGCTCCTTTATCCTAGGTAGGGATGGATAAACTTGCCAGTTTTGGTTTGGGTCAGTTCCCCCCCCCCCCTTAAGTTCACTCCTTCACATTTCCATGTCAGTTTTTAATTTTTTTAAAAAAGAAAAATCCTAATCAAAATTCATACCATTTTAGTATAAATTTCTACCTGTGCATACAGTATTTGTATGCTGTTTCCCCCTAATATACACATTTTTGCAAGGATATATTTTTCTGCAATATAATGCACATCCTGGTACATGCTTTTTTGTGCATATTCCTTGGCTGGTGAACTGCACTGCAAAATTCAGAGGAGTGTGGATTTCAACAGACTGGTGTGTTTCTGTTTGCGAATTCTTTCCGAAAGTGTCACTTAAATAAGTTTGCGCTTGTATGTGTGAATTGACCTAAATTTCTCCCCCGTCCCTAGATCCAGTTTGCCACTAGCTTGGACTTGCCAGAGGCCTCATTGCCTATTGGGCAGCTTTCTATGGTCCTAATAACATTTGCTTTTTTAATTCATCTCTCTCTGTTCAGATGGATCAAGTGGTGATTTCAAAACAACTTACTATGCAGATTTCCTCAGAAGTAAATTTCACCAGGCTATGGCTCTTTCTCCCAGACGAAGTGTGCATTAGCTTGGCAGCCTTAGTCTTTTCTCCCCCCCTTTTTTTTCTTTTAAAAAAACCCCTCTTTCATTCATATTTAAGTATACTTCTTGCAGCTCTTTGCTGCCCTCAGAAGCCCATGTTTCACAAACGCAAACGTTGGAATCAAAAGGCAGCCCTTGAATGCCGCTGCTTGTGACGCACACGTCTGCTTTCACAGTCAGTTATGAACAACCTTTGCCCTTCATAAGTTGCCTACTGATTATCTTTTGAGCTCCCTAAATGGGAATGGGCTGTGAATAGCTGGCAATTTTAGGTACCTGTCAGGGGGGAAAACAACGGAATACCAGAAAGTGGGGACATTCTTTTTTTTTAAAAAATCAAAATCATCATCAGCAGCCAACCTCCTTCCTTTAAACTCTTCCATAAAACACATTTTTATTTGAGCATATTCACCATTGCAGATGTCCAAAGTGCATCCCATTGCAGGGATGATGTAGGAGGATTTTTTTTTATGTTGGTGATGATGAAGATGATGAAGATGATGAAGATGCATTTTGTTTGGGACTTTCAAGTGCATAATGGAAAGAGCCAGAAAACAACGGCATCTAAAATAAGTGAATTGGGGATTGTCGGGTTTCTGAGTCTTAGTTTCTATAAACAGTAGAAGTGGTACAATTGTTCTTGGACTGTACCACCTGACTGTGGGTGAAGGGGGAGGCGTCGCTGTGACTGAATGGTCCCCTGTGTAAATCATTTCACCACTCCTGCAGAACTGGCGCATGAAGAAGGCTAGGCAAGAATTCTTGCAGCTTGTATGTGTGTATGTGTGTTTATGTGAGTGTATTCAGTCACGTGGCACCCCCCCCCCAAAAAAAAGGAATATGAAGTGGTATTGTCTAGCACAGTGGCTGGCAATGATGCAGTTGTAATGCAGTAACATTACAACTTCTTGAAAAGGAGAAAAGAAGCTGTTTCTTTACCTCTCCAAGCGCTGAAGTTATGTCTCTCTGGCCGTATCCACACCAGACATATAAAGCAGCATCGTAGCACTTTAAATAATCATGGCTTCCTGCAAAGAATCCTGGGAAATGTAGTTTGTTAAGGATGCTGAGAGGTGTTAGGAGACCCCTGTTCCTCGCCGAGAGCTACAGTTCCCAGAGTGGTTTAGCAACCAACCCCCGTTCCCAAGGAACTCTGGGAGCTGTAGTTCTGTGAAGGGAACAGGGATCTCTTAACTACTCTTCTGCATCTCTAACAAACTACAGTTCCCAGGATTCCTAGGCTGTTAAAGTGGCCTCAGACTGCTTTAAATGTGTAGCATGGATGTGGCTTCTGTCTCTCTTCCTCCCTCAAGCACAGAGTCCTGCTTTTGAAAGCTGTGTCCACATTGATGAAAAAGAAAAGGTGAGGTTAAAAACACATCCTATAGCAGGGAGGGTGGGTTTTGCTGCGTCACGAGCACTCGCATCTTCGTCATTGTAATCTTTTGGTTGTGCATCAGGAGCATCTTCTTGTCGCAGATAGGCAACCACATCCTCTCTTGGGTTTCTTTCTGTAGGGTTTCCTGTGTCATTGGCTCTTGACAAGCAGATGGTGTTCTTGTAGGGAGGGAAGGAGGATGTGGGGGAGCTTAATTTTGCTTCGAGACCGGTGCTGGCTTCAGGTTTTGGAAGGCTCTTCTGGACGACTCTCTACATGCTACCCACCCTCATAAGAATATAGAAAGTGTGTTTCTGGATTATGCCAGCAGCCCATCCAGTCCAGTATTCTGTTTACACAGTAGCCAAGCACATTTCTCTGGGAAGCATTCTCCTCACTTACAACTGCCAACAAGAAGCCAAGTTACAGGGAATCAGGCAGAGGGCCTTCTCGGTAGTGGCGCCCTCCCTGTGGAACACCCTCCCACCAGATGTCAAAGAGAACAACTACCAGACTTTTAGAAGACATCTGAAGGCAGCCCTGTTTTGGGAAGCTTTTAATTCTTCATGTATTATAGTATTTTAATATTTTTTGGGAAGCCGCCCAGAGTGGCTGGGAAAGCCCAGCCAGATGGGCGGGCTATAAATAATAAAATTATTATTATTATTACAATTATAACCAGCATTCAGGTGCCTTTTGCTTCAGACAATTGTGGCAGTGAATTCCGTAGTTGCATAAAGAAATACTTGCTTTTGTCTGCCTGAATCTCATTGGAAGCCCTCAAATTCCAGTGTTGTAAGAGATGGAGAAAACCTTATATCCACCTGGTCCGCCGCATGCATAAGGCTTTCATGCCTTCCCTTGCCTTCCTCCCCACCCAGCTAAAAAGCCCAAAATAATACCTTTCCAGCTCTATTTCAGGCCTAAGATTCAACCATTCTTCTCTCAGGGCTTTTAAATAACTGCTTGCTTCTTGTCACATGTGGCAAGCGAGGCTCTTTCCTTAGATGTCCAGTCAGCATATTTTTGTCCAAGTCAGTGCTTCTTGGATGTTGGCATCTGCAATGGATACACAACCTGATTGTCTTTCTCCAGGCACTGGGGTCATCTGTGAAGGATTCCCACATGCCAGAGTTGATGTTGCCAGCCACTTTCATGCCATGCTTGCAGACATCTTTTTTAATGCCTCTTGGATACGCCAGGCTATTTGGGCAAACTCACTTTCCCCCTTGGGCTTTTTCATCTGAAGCACATTTTCTCTCTCTGGGGACTCTGTAGTTGACCCCTCACAGAATTACAACCTTTGACAAACTACAGAGCCCAGAATTCTTTGAGGGAAAGAATTCCTTTGCCTGAAACCCTGTGCTGAGTTTTGATCCTGTTGTGAAATCCATGAGGGTACAGCAGCCTTGATTTGGGCGTCTATGCACCCTTCTGCCCTCCTTTTGGACAAGGGAATGTGATCTCCAAGAAGGAATAGAGGATGCTTGTCTGATTTATAATCTCTTTGATGTCAGCCTTGCTCCGATCAAGCCAGGAACAAGGTAATAAGTGTTAGGACTCTTCGTTCGATAATCGCCTTTCTTGTTGTTGAGCGCTAGCCATCTGCTGCGGCAGACAATATGCAGAATTTTTTTATTTTTATTTTATTTTGGGTGAATGTTTAACTTTTGATGAATGCCCTATTGTTCTGGGGGGCAGGCAGGAGGGCGATGACCTACCACTTGGAAGCTGTGCGATCAGGGCACCTTTTTCTAAGTACCATGCTGGGTTTATACAAAAGCAGAAGTACAGTGAGTACCCTCTTTTTTGTGGGGTGGGTGGGAGGAAGGGAGGGACGGTATGACCTTCCTGTAAGACCTCTGAAAGATTTAACCCATGTGTTTGGAAAACCCTTCTCTGATGAAAGAAGGCCCTTTATGTTTGACTGCCAATATTCTAATACTAAAGTATCCTGATAATCTGGGACGTTGGAAGAGAATGAAGTATCTCCTACAGTGGGGCTGGAAGGGCAGAGGGGATGCTCAGCTAAGGGGAGAGATGGGTAGAATACAGTGGTGTGGGTTCGCTGGATTCCCCCCGCTCATTTTCATTGGAAATTTCCAGTTTGCATTGGGAAGCTTTCTCATATAGTATTTATCATTTTTTTAATTATTATTATTCGTGTCCGACTCTTCGTGACCCCATGGACCAGAGCATGCCATGCACTCCTATCTTCCACTGCCTCCTGCAGTTTGGTCAAACTCATACTGGTAGCTTTGAGAACACTGTCCAACAATATCGTCCTCTGTTGTCCCCTTCTCCTTGTGCCCTCAATCTTTCCCAACATCAGGGTCTTCTCTTCTCTTCTCATGAGGTGGCCAAAGTATTGGAGCCTCAGCTTCAAGATCTATCCTTCCAATGAGCACTCAGGGCTGATTTCCTTCAGAATGGAGAGGTTTGATCTTCTTGCAGTACATGGGACTCTCCAGAGTCTCCTCCAGCACCATAATTCAAAAGCATCAATTCTTCAGCGATTAGCCTTCTTTATGGTCCAGCTCTCACTTCCATACATCACTACTGGAAAAACCATAGCTTTAACTATACGGACCTTTGTCGGCAAGATGATGTCTCTGCTTTTTAAGATGCTGTCTAGGTTTGTCATTGCTTTTCTCCCAGGTAGCAGGCATCTTTTAATTTCGTGAAAAAATGGGTTCTGCACATAGAAGATTATTCTCTGTGTTTCCAAGACCAATACGCTTTGCAGATGAGTGGATAACCAACCCAGTCTTAGCCTTAAGGTGCAAGTGAGAGGCTGGGATGAAATCTAGGCTCAAGACAGTCTATGTCCAGATCCATGAAGGAAACCCCAGAACAACATGGTCCATGCATGTGAGGTGGCTGTTTACCAGACATAGAGTTTGGTTTTCTCTTTGTGAAGTCAGGAAACTTGGGTTCTCCTGTTGTGTTCTGATAACGTTGTATTTTCCTCCTCTTAGGCACAGCCTGCATTAAATCATAAAGGAAAAGTATAATTAGGCGCCCTTAACAATCAGCTCACACGTTGGCAATAATAATCAAGAGTTCTTGAACTTTTGTCCTTGGGTTTATTATTTTTTGTGAAAAGTGCAAATAATGGTCAATGGAAACGATTCCCTAAAAATGATGTTTGTTTGTTTTTAATTTAAAAAATGCAGTCTCAGTCCATGTTGGGAAAAAGAAAGCGCTTCAGGTTTACAAGTGGAATAAAAATAACACAGTATGGATAATACTAATCTTCTTTGGTTGTAAAAGCTAATTGGCTCCCTCCCACCTCTACCTCGGATCTGTTTATGCTTGCATCTCAATAGTTAAAAGGGGTGGTTTATATTTCAAAAGAGATCAAAGTTTTTGACTTGCCAACTTGCATCCCTTTACATGAGGACCTTTGGACTTCCAGATGTTGTGGCCCTCCAGATGTTGTCAGACTCCAGAGAACTGCTCAAGTCAGAGTCATCCGCTGGAGTGCCCTCCATAGACTACAACTCCCATCACCCTTAACCATTGAACAGGTTGCCTGAGGCTTATGGGCCCCTCACAGCATCAGGATGATCATAGGGTCCCTGTCCTTGTTTCAGATAACCTTCCAAAGGAAGTGATGAGACCCCTTTGGTTTCTTCCACCCAAACCATAGCGTTGTCTTGTTGTGGGACCGGGTGAAGGAGGGCTGACAGGGACTGCTGGGCAAGCAAGCAAGCAAGCAAGCAAGCAAGCAAGCAAGCAAGCAGTGCCCCATCTGCTTTGTTTCTCTTGCCTAAGAGCAGGGCCGGGCACCTTTTTCTGCCCAAGGGCCACATTCTCTTATGGACAATCTTCTGAGGACCACAGGCTGGGGGTGGACAGGATCAGAGGCAAAAAGGAGCAGAGCAAGCAATGTCAGTTTCCCCTTTCTACAACAGACTACGTTCTAGGCACTCTGGCAATTTCTGCACACATTCACAAGAACCTCTTCCCACCTGGCATTGCAGAGTTCAAGGACACATGGTTGAGCTTCATTTAAAAACAAAAGACAGGCATCCACCTCACCTTGCGTTTTTATCCTCTTTTTTTGCTTTACCAGTTCTCTAAAGAGCTCAGGATGGAGAAAATGGTTTTATTTTTGCAGCATCCCTGTGAGATGTGATGGTGGCTGGCTGGGAATTTGAACCTTAGTCCCACTATTGCACAGTGGCTGATGGTATTCTTACTGTAATATGTTTTACTGCGTATTGCTGCACCCTGAATGATCATATTTTACTGCAGGTTTCTGTATTTTGCATTACTCTGGTCTGCTGACTGTATTTTGCTGAAGGATGGAGGAGGCTTTAGTTTGGTCTGCATATTTAAACAAGCTGACCTAATTTGTGCCTCCTAAATTAGAATGCGACTCGAAACATAATTATCCTACGGATTTTTCTAAAATCGTTATACGGTAGTACCAAAATGCTTAAATTTGCGTATGCATACCTTAGGATCAAATGAATTGGCTGAGATGAAACATGCATTTTAAATTGCTGCTTTGGGATAAAATGCATTTTAAGTATGCATTTATGATTTTTTAAATAAATTGCAGATTAATGTGTAAATGCAACTAAATGGGCTTTGAAAAATATGGAGTAGCATAATCGGTGATATTCAGTGAAGTTTTACTTAGAGTATACCCATTGATATTATTCATTAATTTCAGTGGGTCTGTTCTGCATAAAACTTTATTGCATAGCACTTAATATAATAAACCTGTTCACAGTTCTGTATTCTACAGTCTTAATTTACAATATTAATAATAATGAAAACTAATAAAAATAGTAAAGAAAAATAACAAAAGATCACTATGTTGCGAGATAATATTATACAGAATACAATATGAATTTAAATTAGAACTTGATAAATAAAAAGTAACAAATCCAGTAAAATATCACTACAATTTGCATACAGTCCCCAAATACTAACATCCGTGGTTATATAATTCCCAATATGGACTGGGGTTCAACTGCATCATTAAGCATATCATTCCAATATTGTATTTAAAAATCTCATTTTTTCCTATGAAAAATACCATTTCTGCCTCTCTGGTACAAAATAATAATAATAATATTTTTAAAATTAATAATATGTATTTTTTTTAAATTTCCCCAGCCACTCTCGGCAGTTTACAACATACATAAAACCACAATAAAGCACCAAACATTAAAAAATTAAATATCCTAAATGAGCAACAAACCAACCAATTCATCAATAGAAACCAATAATAGCAACTATAAAAATAACAATAACAACAATAATAAACATTTACAGTTAAATTAAAATTAAAATAGACGACTTATGAATTAAAATACAGACATTTAAATAAACATATGCAAACTTGTCACAGACTTGAAATAGACTGATGTCTCCTTTCCTAATTTTGCATGACTTGTCTTGATTACAGGATAAAAAAAAGACTATAAAATGAGACTTTCAAAACCAGTCGGGTCATTTGAATTGGAAAGTTGTCTGCAAATATTTTTTTATGTGTTGTACATGAGTATATTGTGCTTCTGTAACCTCTTGCAGGGCTTAGGTTTAATAAAGCTTGAAACGGCTTAATTATCTCCAGTAGGTATCATAGAATCATAGAGTTGGAAGAGACCACAAGGGCCATCGAGTCCAACCCCCTGCCAAGCAGGAAACACCATCAGAGCACTCCTGACATATGGTTGTCAAGCCTCTGCTTAAAGACCTCCAAGGAAGGAGACTCTACCACACTCCTTGGCAGCAAATTCCACTGTCGAACACTGTGGTATCATAATTATACAGATCGAAAAGAGCTAAATATGCATAAGCAACTTGCAACACACGGACAATGCAATCAATAGTCTGTCTCTGTCAAAGAAGAAAATTAGGCATTCTTGCATGTAACTTCTGTGGCCTGTCCAGTCCAAAGAGTTCCCTTAAAACTACCAAAGTAGCAGGCAACTACAGCAGACTGTGATTTCACTGTTGGAGACAACCTGCCTTTGAGCACCAGATGCTGGAATCACCAGCGAGGACAGAGCTGTCACTCTCATGTTCTGCTTCTAGGCCTCTCATGGTCATCTGGATGGATGCTGTGAGAAGCAGATTTTGGACTAGATGGGCGCTTGGCCTGATCCAGCAAGGCTCTCCTTGCAGTGAGATTCTTAATCTCAGAATCATGGAGTCGAGCCCACGTTGGGCAAAAGATCCCTGCTTTTCGGGGATTTGGAGTAGAAGACCCTCGTGGTCCCTTCCAACTCTACAATTCTACGATTCCATGAAATGGCAAAGTTTAGATTTGGTGTATTTGTCTTTTGTTCCCAATCCTTGTTGTTGTTCTTGTTGTTGTTTAGTTGTTTAGTCGTGTCTGACTCTTCATGACCCCAAGGACCAGAGCACGCCAGGCACTCCTGTCTTCCACTGCCTCCCGCAGTTTGGTCAAACTCATGCTGGTAGCTTCGAGAACACTGTCCCACCATCTCGTCCTCTGTCGTCCCCTTCTCCTTGTACCCTCCAGCTTTCCCAACATCAAGGTCTTTTCCAGGGAGTCTTCCAGGGAGAGCCAGTGTGGTGTAGTGGTTTAGAGCGGTAGACTCGTAATCTGGTGAACCGGGTTTGCGTCTCCGCTCCTCCACATGCAGCTGCTGGGTGACTTTGGGCCAGTCACACTTCTCTGAAGTCTCTCAGCCCCACTCACCTCGCAGAGTGTTTGTTGTGGGGGAGGAAGGGAAAGGAGAATGTTAGCCGCTTTGAGACTCCTTAGGGTAGTGATATCAAATCCAAACTCCTCTTCTTCTTCTTCTTCTTCTTCTTCTTCTTCTTCTTCTTCTTCTTCTTCTCTTCTCACGAGGTGGCCAAAGTATTGGAGCCTCAGCTTCAAGATCTATCCTTCCAATGAGTACTCAGGGCTGATTTCCTTCAGAATGGAGAGGTTTGATCTTCTTGCAGTCCATGGGACTCTCCAGAGTCTCCTCCAGCACCATAATTCAAAAGCATCAATTCTTCGGCGATTAGCCTTCTTTATGGTCCAGCTCTCACTTCCATACATCACTACTGGGAAAACCACAGCTTTAGCTACCTACCTTTGTCGGCAAGGTGATGTCGAGATCCTTTTTAAGATCCTTAACTGTTTACTATTAAGTTTTGCAAGGTATGGAGAAAGTACATAGATAAATGTCCACAAGTACACAGATAAATGTCCACAAGAAAGAAAGGAAGAAGAAAGACTAGAAATTGGGGACTTCCAATGACGTTAAAAGTTGGAAGATTCACGGCAGACAAAGACAGGATACACTTCTTCACACAGCACTTTAGTTAAGCTATGGAATTCGCTCTCAGAAGAGGCAGTGAAGGAACCAACATGGATGGCTTTAAAACAGGATTAGACAAAATTCATGGAGGAGAGGGCTTTCAATGGCTGCTAGCATGGTTTGTCTCTGCCTCTACAGTTGGATATGGTGATAGTGAATACCAGTTGCTGGAAATCACAATAGGGGAGAGTGCTATTGAGCTTGAATCCTGCTTGCTGGCCTCCTACAGGCATCTGTTTGGCCACTGTGAGAACAGGATGCTGGACTGGGTGGGTCTTTGGCCTGATCCAGTAGGGCTCTTCTTCTGTTCCAGAGTCTGCCGTGCTCAGAACCGGAGATTATATATCACAAAAACAAGACCTCTGGGCTGGGGTAAATATAACTTGGAAATGACCTTCAAGTTTGGGCAGGGAAGGAAGCAGTGCCTTCTCTCTGTGCCTTTGACGGATCACGTAAAAAAGGAGAAAGATCTGGCCTTTAATCTGATTTAATCAGTGGTAATAAAGTGGCCTAGGACTTGCCGATCGAAAGGTCGGCGGTTCGAATCCCTGCGGCGGGGTGCGCTCCCGCTGCTCGGTCCCAGCGCCTGCCAACCTAGCAGTTCGAAAGCACCTCCGGGTGCAAGTAGATAAATAGGGACCACTTACCAGTGGGAAGGTAAACGGCGTTTCCGTGTGCGGCTCTGGCTTGCCAGAGCAGCGATGTCACGCTGGCCACATGACCCGGAAGTGTCTCCGGACAGCGCTGGCCCCTGGCCTCTTAAGTGAGATGGGCGCACAACCCCAGAGTCTGTCAAGACTGGCCCGTACGGGCAGGGGTACCTTTACCTTTACCTTTAATAAAGTGGCTTTGGGCAACTGATGCGATAGTGCCGTGAAGCATTTAGCGTGCCTGTTTTTAGTTCTGTAACAGCCGCGGCGGACTTCTAAAATAAACTGTGAAGTTACGGGCTGAAGTGCTTTGGCAAACTTCCACAGAAGGTCCTCCACTGGTGTGAAGCTTGTGACCAAAGCTGGCGTGAGTCCCCAGCCTAAAGTGCGTATGGTTTTCTACCTGAGACTGGCGACAGCTTAAAAGGCTTGTAAATCTCCCTGACTAGCAGGCTTTGCTAACACGTTGCTTATGGCTTTAGCAGACATGTTCCTCTTTTTCTCCATCCCCTTGTTTTTGTAGTTTCAGATCTTTGGACAGGGGGGTAGGCACATGGTTTTCAGATCCTTTAGCCCAGGCCTGTCCAACTCCCAAGAGACTGCGATCTACTGCCCCTATAAAAAAACTGGCAGTGATCTATCCATTGGATTGACCAAAGTTATTGAGCTTTTCGGGGGGAGCCTTCACCAAAGATCGCAATCGACAGGTTGGACATGCCTGCTCTAATAATAATAATAATAATAATAATAATAATAATAATAATAATAATTTACTATTTATACCCCGCCCATCTGGCTGGGCTTCCCCAGCCACTCTGGGTGGCTTCCAACCAAATATTAAAATACAGTAATACCTCAAACATTAAAAGCTTCCCTAAACAGGGCTGCCTTCAGATGTCTTCTAAAAGTTTGGTAGTGGTTTATCTCTTTGACATCTGGTGGGAGGGTGTTCCACAGGGTGGCCGCCACTACCGAGAAGGCCCTCTGCCTGGTTCCCTGTAACCTGGCTTCTCACAGGGAGGGAACCGCCAGAAGGCCCTTG
The DNA here is from genome assembly GCF_964106915.1 of Podarcis gaigeae. Taxonomy (NCBI): domain Eukaryota; kingdom Metazoa; phylum Chordata; class Lepidosauria; order Squamata; family Lacertidae; genus Podarcis; species Podarcis gaigeae. Next base: position 14,102,167 of record NC_139686.1, on the reverse strand, counting down.
GCGCTGGACCTCAGTGTCCGGGTAGAATGATGGGGGTGGAGAAACTCCTTCAGATATACTGGACTGAGGCTATTATAAATTCTAGTCTTCCAAATCCTTTAGGCTTCCAAATCAGTTAGCGTCTGCCAGCAACACCCAGCGTAAGAGATTGTGACTTGGAAAAAGGTAGCCTCAGGACTGATCACACATGCAACACATTCAGCCCTTGGCTTTGCGTTTGGCACAGAGTGTTTGGATTTGCCTGGATTGCTGGGAACCTCAACTTTGATTTGTTCTAAAACAAGTTTCTAGTCCTGAGTGTGTGCAATATGCTTATTGAAACTGCTGGAACACTTGGGATCGGCTGAGATGTCACAGGTTCAAAGCATTTCGTTTCTTTTAGAAACGGCCTACATGGTGCTGTATTCCTTCTCCTGGTCTTGGAGGTAAATCAGTTGGTTAGGGTAAGAGAGCGGGGATAAAGGTTTCTGGCTTTTAACACTGGAGGGGCTTTTTGGTTATTTTAATATGGATTATGTTTTGCGTATTTGAATTGGTGAACAGAAACTGCCTGCTTCACTCAGTGAGTTGGGTCAACTCCTATGCCTCTTCCTTTGAGGTTACACTTGCTTTACCCAATGGTTGCCTTTAGACAGAGGACTGACCTCAGTTGTCATCTCTTCAAAGTAGGCTACACATTTTTAGCTGTGTTGGCTTTCCTCCCCACTGCTTTACAAATTGAACCTGCCTGAAATTGAACCTGCCTCTGTGCACAGGAGCCCTGAATTTCTTTGCAAATGCTTTCCCCTTGAACACGTGGCTGGACTTCCATCTCACAGGATCTATTTTGCCTTTTAACTCGTATTCCAAGATCCCTCAGTCAGAGCCTGGTGCTAATGGCATACTGTGTTTAAGAATTCTGATAAAAATCTACATTAACAAATTTTGAAAGGTAAAGAATGCATGCTTTTGAATGCTAGCTATGTATTTGTACATTTACTTAAAAAGAATTCTGAGCCTGGGATTTGTTTGGAGTCCTTTCCACACGGAAATATACCATAAAGTTTTTGTTTTTCATTTCAGCAGTAAAAAATTGACATGGGAAGCGACCAAACAGTCGTTTTGTTGCTCCTACTGCTAAGCTATTGAGAATCAGAAATCCTTAACAATCTACAGCAAATCACCTGAAATCTACCTGTAGATCCTGATCTACTGTCCTCCCACCCTGCCATTTGATAATTTCGGTGTTGGGTGTGTTGAAATGATATCCTTTTGGTATCATTTCTTTTCCTCAGTTTTCTGTGTTTTACTTTTAACAGTTGGTTGCTAAGTAGCAAAAGCTGTTGATATCATTTGTTGACTCACCTAAATGTTGTTGTTGTTAGCAGGATCATTTGTGTGCATGTTTGATAACCTGCTGTCATCTGAAGATGGGTCATCAACAACGTGCCTTTACATTATTGGGTGCCAAAATATGCACAAGATTTTCCTGATATTCGCATAATTGACTTGGCTACCTGTTACAATTTGCTTTTATCATGTCTGGTCTCTCTCCCCTGATAGTAGTAGTAGTAGTAGTAGTAGTAGTAGTAGTAATGATGATGATGATGATGATGATGATGATGATGTTCAGAAGGATTGACAATTTAAGGAGCCAAACCAAGCTTTTCGCTCTCTCTCTCACTCAAAGATGTTAAAACTAAGCATCAGAACAGACTCTTCCCTGCCTACTCCCCCTAAAAAATAAAGTTCATGTTTCCATTTCAAAATATGGGTTTGGTTAACCCCCTTTGAAGTGCTGCTACATTGTCAAAATGAACATGTTATTTAAGATCAAAAGGAACAGGATATGGACGAAACATATTTCCGTTTATTCAGTGTTGCAAAAAATATATTAAAAATTATTGCCTCCCCAAAGTTCAGTGTATGGTTTTGATATGTTTTAAATTTATAAGCACTCTCTCTTCCTTATCTTAATGTGGACTGTTTTATTTTCCTTTAAAAACGATTCAAAGAGTATGTGAACTCTGGAAAGTCTAAGAAGGCTGAGCTTTTAACCCTCATCGTCTTCTTTTTTTGCTTTTCCTTTCTTTTTACTCTTTCTTGAGACAAAGATGAGGCTGGTTAGCTCAGTCGGTAGAGCATGAGATTCTTAATCTCAGGGTTGTGGGTTGGGTGAAAGATTCCTCCATTGGACTAGATGACCCTCACAGTCCCTTCTGATGGCACAATTCTGTGATTCTGTGTACCGCACATTGTCATTGACTGCAACCAAGGGAGAAAACCTGTGTACAAGAAGCTAGCGTGCGGTAAAGTTGCACCAGATCCAAACCCTGGGCATTCAGCGGGGCTGCTGCTCTGATTAAGCCTGGCAGGGGGGAAACAATTGGATTGCCAGGTCATATAACTGAGCTCAGGATGCAGCCTAGGTCCAGCCCTCTGGTCCTACTCCTGCAGTGCCCCTGGAATACACCTTTTTTTGAGACTTAAGACCAGCTTTGACTCAGCCAACTTTGGAAGCTGGGATGAACATGTTATGCCAACGTATCTTTGGCTGAGATGGTGTTGGGGACTTAAAGTCGGCTGAGCCAGGAATCAGCTGACTCAACCAGAGGTCCGCTGCATCCTTATCTGCTCATCCTGATGGACTTTGCCATCAGATTTCCCCCCTCAAACTTATCATGAAGAAATGAAGTATTGCCACATTTAGTGGCTGCTTCTGTGATAAACCATAGTTACGCAGGTCAAATTAAGAGTACCTTGGTATTGTCTGGATTTCTGTTTTATTCACTTTAAGGGCTAAGCAGCGGCATGCAAGGGTTAAAGAGGGAAATCCACTGCAACTAAATTGTACGAATTAAAAACACGTTACAAATTGAGTATTAAGTGTTCTGGACTCTCCCTCCAAGCGTTTCTCGTAATGCTTAATAGCGGAGGCTGACACTTAATTGTAATAAATCAGACCCGTTGACTTATTCCATTGCACTTTGTTAATCGACCGCATCGTTTTCCAGCGTGAACCAGAAGTAAAGCATTTCCAGAGGTATGCTTGGACCAGAACTCAGTGAGAACCAAGCATAATGGTAGCTTGAACCTCTGCTAGAACCAAACCCAAAAGTTTAAACGATTTGTCTCCATGATTAAAAGGGTGCATGTGAGGGAGAGAGATTTTAGAACAATACAAAAAATGGAAATATGCAGAAGTTAATTCCACTAACTCTAGTCATGGATGGAACAAGGCCTAAAACTTTCTGGAACTTCGTTAGCGGACTGAAACTCTGGCTAGGGCAAGTGGGCGGTTCCTGTTAACTGATTTGAGATCCTTAGCGAGATGACTGAGGTCCAGCATATCGTTGGGCCAAGCTAGATGCAATGCAGATGCTACAAGCAGCCATTTCTGCATTCCAGCTGGTGCAAAAGGAGGGAGCCAAGGCTTATCGGGGGCCTGTGCGGCGTACGCCTTCAGTATTGTCCGAGGTGCATTGGCTATTCCCAAGCACAATTCTGTTCTGAGCATAATGCAAAGTGCTGGTTATTACCTTTACTTCTTAAGTAGTAAGAAGTACTGAGAGCCAGTGTGGTGTAGTGGTTAAGAGCGGTAGACTCGTAATCTGGTGAACCGGGTTTGCGTCTCCGCTCCTCCACATGCAGCTGCTGGGTGACCTTGGGCCAGTCACACTTCTCTGAAGTCTCTCAGCCTCACTCACCTCACAGAGTGTTTGTTGTGGGGGAGGAAGGGAAAGGAGAATGTTAGCCACTTTGAGACTCCTTTGGGTAGTGATAAAGCGGGATATCAAATCCAAACTCTTCTTCTTCTTCTACAGTGGTACCTCGGGTTACATACGCTTCAGGTTACATACGCTTCAGGTTACAGACTGCGCTAACCCCGAAATAGTACCTCGGGTTAAGAACTTTGCTTCAGGATGAGAACAGAAATTGCACGGCAGCGCGGCAGCCGCGGGAGGTCCCATTAGCTAAAGTGGTGCTTCAGGTTAAGAACAGTTTCAGGTTAAGAACAGACCTCCGGAACGAATTAAGTACATAACCAGAGATACCACTGTACTAGAATATTGGATAGGAGGACATCTTTGACGTGACTCTGCCGCGAGGTGGTGTTGCATAGTGGCAAGCGTGTTGACTGGGACGCCCCCCAGTTCTAATTTTGCATTGTCCACTAGTCTCTCAACTTGGGTCTTGAAACCCCTCAACACACATTTAGGGGATTTGTTGGTGATGGGGGATGTAGGGCGGTAGGAGAAGTGCTAACAGTGACAAATTTAAATTTATTCTGGGGCAGATGCTAGTTTCACCGATCTAGGCCATCTCCCCCAACCCGCCCCGCCCGTTGAAAGTACTCTTGAGCAACACCAATCCTAACTCTTGAAGCCACTTGCGGAGACACGTGCGGGATTTCAGCCCACATTTGCTTTTTAAAAAACGACAGGCAAATTTATGTATTTAAATTCATTCCGCCCCCATCCTGCCTGCCTGCCCATTTGTTACGTGGTAATGAAAGACCCCAAGAGTGTAAAAATTCAGTGTTCTGCAAATGGTATCTTCAAAGCAAAGCACAGCTGAAACTAAATAATTCACCCAAGACGGAGGAGAATCACACACACACACACACACACACACACACACACACACACACACTGCACCCCCTCTCTGCAAAAAAAAAACACCAACCAAAAAACCCCCAGAGAAATACTGTATCTTTCCAGCTGTTCTAGTTTTCTCTCTCTCCCTCCCCTGCTCTCTGTGACGCAAATCCAGGCAGCATCCGCCTTGCCGTAGGGTAGGGGTTCAGAGCTCCTCTCTCCCCCTCGCTCGCTTCCATCCCTGTGCTGATAACTAATCAGAGCAGGGACGAAACTGGGACAGTCAACCAACTCTGCAGTGTTCAGAATAGAGATGTGGAGGATTTGAAGTGAGTTGCATCTGAGGGTTCCCTTGTTTCAGTCAGAGAAAGCAAGAGTCCTCTGTGTTTACCTTTCCCATTCCCGCCCTGAGAGTGAGGACAATCCACCTTGGAGCATTTTGGAGCACGTTACCCAAATCACGTCAGAAATGTTATTGGTCAACCAAATACAGGTAGTAGCCAAGAACCCAATCTTAGCAACCAAGCTGAGATAATAGATAGAACATGATCAAACACACATGATAATACATAAAGCATAGACTTTCCCGAGTTGGGAAGTTTTCACGGTGAACTTAGCCTTGTCGGACATAACAGGCTTAGAGCCATGCTAAGGCAACAGATGCTTAGCTTTGTTGATGCCACTAAAAGTGGCAATTGGCTTTAAGAATTCCTTTAAAATATTTACAATTTACAGTACAGCCTACAGTGCTATCTGGCAAGGAAAGGGGCAAAAGGAAAGGAAGCTCAGATAGATATTTCTCTTGTCCGAAGAGCAAATGTCTCTGTGAGGCTTGCAGCAAGCGTATGCTAAATAATGCATAATAGTGCAAATAAAATTTCATTGCTGTCGTAAATGAACATGATGTCCTTCTACAGATGCTCAATTTATTTTTACGGGCTTTCTTCAGGTGTTTCAATGACTCTGCTGCCAAGTTTCCTTAGTGAGTGTGTGTTTGCAGCTAGCCAGAGGACGCCGGTGGGTTAAAAAACAGGACTGCATTAGCAAAAATGGTAACGACTTGCTGAAACAACTGTTGAACTAGAATACAAAAAAGGGAGGTGTGAGGAGGTCAGGGAAACAAGCAAATGAAAGACAAGACATGGAAAGACTGATTTGTTTTTAATTGTTTTTATTTTTCTGTATTTCGTATTTCCTCTTTCTTTTTTTTCCTTCTTCTTTTCATTTTTGTAACTTCTTTGAAACTTTAATAAATATTATTTTAAAAATAAAAAATAAAAATCAGAACTGCATCAGATAGCCTGTACTTTGGGGGTTTTTTTGGGGGGGTTGCAACTTGCATTATGGTAAAATTGGAATCTTGCCCTGAACCCTCCCTTAATTGTCTGAATGTTCACCCTGCCTGGCCTCCAGCTGTTTCTTCCTGCTTCCTAGGTTTATCCCATGAATGAGCCTGACTCAGTTAGGGGTCATGTAGTGAACGGTATAAGATCACAGAGGGTTCTTTCCTCCCTGTCTCCTCATAATACAATCCAGGGGCAGCGAGTGAAACTGAATGGTGAGAGATTCAGAACAGACGCACTGTGTGGAGTTCTTCACACAGTGCATAAACTATGGAGTTCCCTGACACAAGGTGTTTATGTCAGTCACAAAACCTCGATGCCTTTAAAAGGGAGATGAAATTAATGGAGGATCAAGCTACCAGTGACTGCTACTCACAGTAAAACAATCCCATTAAAACAACACAGGAATTAGAGCAGGACGTGAAATGCCCACCAGCAGCTGATAATAAAAAACTAACTGGGTTCTATGGGCACACCAAGGATGTTTGGTCTGCCTGAAACAAAAGGACGATCCTTTCAAATCTACACCTCTTAAAGCTGTCTCCATAGGATCCTTTCCGGCCATGGCCCCAACCTGGTGGAACGCTCTCCCACAAGAGACTAGGGCCCTGCCGGATTTGACATCTTTCCACAGTGCCTGCAAGACGGAGCTGTTCCGCCAGGCCTTTGGGCAGGATGCAGTTTGACTTTCTTATGTATAAAACAAGCCCGAAGGAGGCCCCCAACCCACTCACAGGTTCTTGTATGATCAGTCTATGATCAGTTGGTCCTGATCTCAGTTCCAACCTGATAATTGCCACCTGCCCAGATTTTAACTTGTCTGAATTAATTTTAAGATGTATTTTAATGAATTGATGTCTGTTTTTATGCATATTGTGTTGTTTTTATGATGTTAGCCGCTCTCAGCCGGGGAGAGCGGGAGACAAATAAATTATTATTATTATTATTATTATTATTATTATTATTATTATTAAGATATTTTCACTTTGCTTCCATGTTGGGTGCTGGCTTCTCTATTGAAAATTGTAGCTCTTCTGGAATACACCATAAAAGTGGCTGGCTTGAGCAGCTGTGATGGTTAACACAGACTCAATGGGTCCTGGTCAACCCCCAGTGCGACGCGATGCTTCAAGTCAGTCACGGAGCTGAATCGTTTACGGAAACGATTAGTCAGGAAATGGACGGTTTCATGCAATTTCTGGCATCACTTATTCAGCCATCTTGATTCTTTTCATAAGCTATCCTGAATTAGAAACCTGGGGTTGATTAAGATGTGCTATTTGATGGTGGCTTAACTGATATAGGGCTCCTCTCATCAAATGCTGTGTGGTCACAATAAGGGAATGGTCTTAGGTTTTTATTTTCTTTGGGGATGTGGGAGGATTCCGATGAAAACAAGCAGGAGTAGAAATTGCCAATGCTCACTTACTCATCTCAGAGTAAGTGGAATTCAGAGTAACTGGAATTCAGTCCAGTGGATACAATCAATATTTGCTGTTGTTGTTTTCAGTCTGCAGACAATATGTAATTAATTAGGTCCTCTCCTCCCAGGGTGGATTTGATTTAAATCAAAACAATTTAAATCACAATTTAAATCACTAGTCAGTAAGACTTGATTTAAATCACTAGTCAGTAAGACTTGATTTAAATCATTTTTTTTATTTTATTTTTTGCAGAAGGACTCATTCTTACTGGTATAATCTTAATATTTACAACCAGATGAAGGTTTTATTTTTGGAATAATAAATTTTCAGAGTAGTTTTTCCAGTTATATCAAAAATTATTGATTTGGTTATACTATTAGAACTACATTGACAGATAATTATGAAATTATTGTAAGGTTTAATAAGTTAACTGTTTATATTTGGACAACTTTTCTGTTGTACTTTATTGGAAGGGGAAAAACAATCATTTCCTTAATAACAATTTAAACAATTTATTTAGCTGAAACAATAACATTATAGCATATGTATCCATGTTTGTTAACTGATATGGTTAAACGATTTTTAAAAAAATAAACCTTAGACTGAGTTTTAGCACACATGAAAAACTTAAAACAAATCCTTATTTCCTGATGAATAGCCTTTGGACTATAATGTAACTTAAATAGAAAATTATCTTTAGAAAGATTTTTCCTCCAAAAGCATTTTATTTTAAAAATCCAATTTAAATTTAAAAAACCTGATTTAAATTTTTAAAAAATCAGATTTATTTTTTTAACACATTGATTTTTATCCACCCTGCCTCCTCTTTCCATTTGCCTTGTGTTTCCTTTGCACTGAAATGAATGGGCTGGAATAACATAAGTTACCTAATTCCGTCCCAGTGGACAGCAATACAAGTGATGTAGTTTGTGGAGAGAGATGGAACTGCAGTGGAAGGAAAACAGTGCTGCGTGCAATGAATATGGAGTGAAGTGGGAAATGACGCTTTCTTACATCCCTGCTCTTCCCCCTTTAAGATTGATTTCTGTGTGTCCAAATGTAGGATCCCTAATGATGCTGGCAATTCTACACGTGTGTAGGTTACAGGAAAGGCAACTCTTAGCTGGATACTTGCAACAAGGGAAGAGAGTGTTCCCCAGTCTTCCTGGTCCTGGGGAATTCTGCATCAAAACACTATATGTTGTCCTTTCAACTAACTTCTGCTTTGACGTGGGTTGGGAAAGAAGAAAGTCACTGATTAGAAAGCATCCCTTTATTTATTTTACGAGGCTCAGCTTGTAAGAACGTGCACTTTAGATATGAGTTTATGGCTTTATTTAACAGCTCTGATAATCTGAATGAGTCCACAACAACCACCCATTTTACTTTTATACAACTCTTGGTTAAGATAAGCAAATAGTGAGGGACACTTGTATGGCTGTCTTCCCAGCAATATTTCATGGGAAACAAAAAATGGCTTGCTGATTGTCCAACTTGCTGTAGTTAGCAGGAGCTGAGAGAGAGGTGTTGACACTTTTTGGTACATACACACAAAGTGTGAACATGTAGAACACAAGGTGTGAGGCAATACTAGCCCATCTCAAATAGAAGTCCTACCCACCAGTGACAATCATGCCATCCTGGTTTTACATTATAGTGCAACTAAATGTTGCAGCGTGGAGTAATCCTCTTCAGGGAGTCAGCCAGCTAGCCAGGCTACTTTTCAGGATAATAGCACCCAATTTCCCTGTCCCCACCTCTCAGCAGTCAGCCATCATTGAGATTCTCCTTTTCATAATTTTGTTGCTATTTTCCCCAAGCCCGTTGAAATCTTCACCTCATGCATGGATCAGTCCATTTCTTCACACTTGAAGAAACATGCAGTTTTGCATAATAGTCACTTTTTTTGGTAAGCAGTATTCCCGAATATTCCTGCCAACCTAGCAGTTCGAAAACACGTCAAAGTGCAAGTAGATAAATAGGTATCGCTCCAGCAGGAAGGTAAATGGCATTTCCGTGCGCTGCTCTGGTTCGCCAGAAGCGTCTTAGTTATGTTGGCCACATGACCCGGAAGCTGTACGCCAGCTCCCTCGGCCAGTAAAGCGAGATGAGCGCTGCAACCCCAGAGTCGGTCACAACTGGACCTAATGGTCAGGGGTCCCTTTACCTTTACCTTTATTCCCGAATATAATGCATTTCTTCCCGCGGTTTATACCAATACTTGCATTTCTAGACATATATCATCCTAGCACCTGCATTTTTATATGTATTACTTGGCTGGAAAACTGCATTGCAAAATTCAGAGAAGTGCAGGTTTCATAGGAGGACTGTGTTTTCAGTTCGCGCGTTGTTTTGGAAATGGCAAAACAGGCAACTTCAACGTTAAATGAGTCAAATTTCTCCCCTTCCCATAGCTGAAAGGGTCAAGCCCTTTACACAGCAGAAATAAAATTAAAACGCTGGCAAATTGTTTATAGGAATCGCGATCTCCCCTCTGTCTTCCAGTGCAACCTACTCCTCCCCTCTTTGAAATGTCAGGGCGGTAGAATGATAGTACAATCTCATTTTAAAAGAGTCCTCTGGGCTGCTTGATGTTCCAGAAGATTTCTCGGAACTGAACTTGGGGAGGCAGATTGGAACACAGTGCAGGGCTTTTCCCCTCCTGCCTTTCTGCTGGGTGTAGCTGGAGAACTTAATTGGGTGTTAAAGGCTTTCCACTGAGTCTGATGCTTCCTTTTCTCCTTTATACTACTTCCTGTTGCTAATCTCCCTTTGGAGAGAGGCTCCTGGCTACGGAGAATACACAGCTATTTAGTGCCAGAAGGACTTGGTTCTATTTGTAGGGATGTCGAGGAAATGAGATTGCCCAGCGGGAGTTAGTATGGTTCCCCCGCCTTTCTTTTTATCATTCTCTACCTTTCTGCATTGGGACAGTTAGGGATTGTATCCAAACCCCATTGTTGTTCCCATAATGCCATGCCAAAAGCATTCATTTAATGGCTGTTGTTAAAGCTGTGAATGTGTTCTGTTATATTTCATTCTTGAGTGTGTGTTTTTTTAAACATGAACTGTGAATGGGAAGGATTAGTACCTCGAAGCCTGGTGTTATGGTGCATGTGGGAACAATGACTATATGAAGTCAAACCATTGGTCCATCTATTCCAGTATTACCCATTTTTGGCCTTTTAAAGGTCTCAAGTGGATATATTTTCCGCTTCTGTGAGCTGGATATGCCAGAGGGTATCTCCGGTCCACCCTAGTTTTGTGGGAGAGATTCAAGTGCATACCAGGAAACGTAGGTTTTTGAGCTTGAAGTGGCTCCAAGCCCTTTGTCGCCCTAGCGCAACAGATCAACTTTGAAGAAGAAACAGACTTGTTGCTGTTAGGAAACTGATGGGGAAATGCATTGAAAAGTGTGGAATGGGCAAATGATCAATGGGCTAAGCGTCTGACAAGCAAACCAGGAAGAATGCAGGAGGAATGCTCGTCACTGTATAAACTCCCTGCAAACAAATCAGCAGATGGCGATGATCAATAAAATTGATTCATTTTGTCCAAGCAAATCAAGATGAATGGATGGTCACGATCTGGAGGAGTCCAGTGGCTGAAGCTGTGACTGCAAAGCTGCAGGAGCTCTTGACTGCTAATGATTAACACCTCTTTTCAAAAAAAGGAAAAGTTTCTATAGAGTATAACTGTCTGCTAGAGAAAGGAGTGTCTTCTGCCTTTAGCCCTAAAAGGTTCACCATTCTTGACAACCTGAGCATCAAGGAAGGTGTCCATCTGAACCCAGCATTGTCCACTGTGCTGCAAAAAAATCCTTTGCATGTGTTGAAGATGGTTTTGTGCATTTCTTAGATGCATGAATATCCCTTCATTTCTAAAATATCCTGTTCATTTTTCTCTGTGTGAATGGACCTGTGTGTTATACGCCTCTCACACACAGGATGCATTTATCATAGAATCGCCCAGTCATTTGAGACCCATATCACATTTTCTCTTTGGGTGGAGTTGGAGAGCCATATTGTTCCAAAAGCACCCATTTTTTTCCAGGAAGATTATCTGATCACCAGAATGTTTTTTCAGATGGTGACTCACATGAAATAGTCTTTCAATCACTAGGTGCCAAAGGGAGGGAAATCTCCCCATTGCCCTATGAGTTGCTTGAACTGACATGGGGTGTCCGAATCCACCCTCTCTCTGAATGGAGTGCACCATCAGAGCTGTTTCAACATACAGATGCATTGACCATCAAAAGGAGGAGGGCTCAGCACATTTATTGAGTTTCCAACGAGATAATCTGCACCCACATTGAGACACCCATTATGCACCAGACCTTTGAACAGGCACGTCTTAATTACTGAGAGGAGAGCTTGAGAATGAGAAATTGCCCTGTTTTCAAAATACGTTGGTGTGCGTATTCAAAACAGTTCGTCATTGAATTTTTCTGTTTTTATGTGAACTGCAGTTAAACTCCTCCTCCCCTCCCCCGGTAACTTGTTGCATCCTTTGGTATTTAACTATTTGCTGCTGTTTGTTTCCTGAAGACGATCAGAGGCAACTCCTTTTGGATAATTCTGCTTCTTCATAATTGGCTTCTTCATGCTTTTAGGGCAAGTTATAGGCTGGTTGAGGGTTGGACCCCCCCCCCTCCCCAAATCCCTCTTCCCTGGCTCTTTTACTTTGGTTCCCGATAGGGATGAAACACCTACCCAGTTCTGGTATAGAAACCGCCTGAATAAAAAGGAATAAAATAAAAGTGATGAGATCTCTGTATGAACAAGAGCAATTGCCTCTGGCTCTCCCAACCTCCTCCAGCTTACCCCTCTGGCTCTCATCCACCTTGACAGCCTTTGATGTTGCTGTTCCTGGGCTTGACTTAGTTCCTGCTTCTCCCTTCACTCATTTCTCCCTCTTGCTTGTTGCTGTCAAGTTGAGTTCTGCTTGCATGCTAGGCAAAGAGTGTCTGGCTCCATAAGAGCTCACTGCGAGGCAGCACACACCGCCCAGCGGTCTCATAGCAGCAGCTTAGGCCAGAGGACCTATTGATGGAGCAGGCGATGGAACAGCTCTCCTGCCTTGCACCCAACCCTTTTTGTATGCCCCTGTCTGCTTTCACAGGTGTTATAGGGAGCAGGGCTTTCAGGTGTACCATACAAACAAAAATTCCAGGGTTGGAGCGGTTGCATCTTCTGTGCATTTAAAGGCCGAGTCGCCGAGTTGTAGTTTTGCAACCCTACTTAGAGAGACAGGAGGAGAAGTTCGCTGCTTGGCTGAGAAGTGGATCGCTGTGAGATGATACACCAGAAATCGTAGCGAAAACTGCACACCAGTTGTTGCTGTTTTAAACCCTACTGCATGGTAGGGCTTCTCTTTGCACACTGCCCCAAAGCAACGGTGGGAATAATCTTTTAAAGATGTTGGACCACTTGAGCGCCGAATGCGAAAAACTGGCCAGTGAGTGGCGGTCTCATAGCAGCAGTGTTGTTGTTTATCATTTTTCACAGGGTATGTTTAATGCTCAAAGTACTTTGCAATTCTTATCTCATTCACCCCCTTAGGGGTAGGGTGTTGTTGATGTTAACTGCCCCCCCCCCCATTTTTTTCAAAAGGAAAAATAGGATGGAACTGAGGCTGAGTGATGAAGCCGTCGGCAAGTCTCAAAATATCTTTTTGAAAGCTTGGAAAGGGGGGGGGGGATTGCATCTTTTACTGATTTTAAGAAGTATGACCCAAATTAAAAGAAGTTTTAGAAGACAGCTAGACATTCCGACCGTGATGGAAGAGTGTGTGCGTTTTAACACACATTCTCTGTTCTTGAAACAGATTCCTCGGAATGCTGTAAACATGCGGTGAAAAAAATACTTCTGCGCCCCGCCAGAATCTCCATCTTTGTTCTTTGTAGAACAAGAACAAGAAGATTAACCAAAACCTACCGTATTTTTTGCTCTCTGAGACTCACTTTTTCCCTCCTAAAAAGTAAGGGAAAATGTGTGTGCATCTTATGGAGCGAATGAAGGCTGCGCAGCTATCCCTGAAGCTAGAACAGCAAGAGGGATTACTGCTTTCACTGTGCAGCGATCCCTCTTGTTGTTTTGGCTTCTGAGATTCAGAATATTTTTTTTCTTGTTTCCCTCCTCCCAAAACTAGGTGTGTCTTGTGGTCTGGTGCGTCTTATAGAGCGAAAAATACGGTATGTCTTTACAGTATTTCTTTCTTTTTCTTTTAAAAAAGCTGCTGGTAGGAACATAGGAAGCCACCTTATATTAAGTCAGATTCTTGGTCCATTTAGCTTAGTATTGTCTACACTGACTGGCAGCGACTCTGCAGGGTTTCACATGGGGAATCTCTCCTAGTCCTGCCTGGAGGTGCCAGCATTTGAACCCATGTCCTTCTCCATGCAAAGCAGATGCTCTAACCACTGTGCTAAGACCCCTCCAAAAAATAAAGGGCTGCAGAAGTATCAGAGGCAACAAGCAAAGCTAGGAGGTAATTTGCCATTGCCTTTTCCCTCCCCTAAAAGCTTGAAAACTTCACTGACAACCCTTGAAAATGGCAAAACTAACCAACTGTAACTGCATACATTTACTTACTTCTCTTGGTTTTCTGTTGTAACTTTACATAGTGTGGCAATAGCAATTCTGCCTTCTCTTTAGCACAGCCGGATTTGAAGCTGAGTGGGGTGGCTGAGAGTGGCTTGGGAGGGGGGGGGGAAGCGCTCCTCTTTTCCACAATGACTGTGTTAATTTTAAATCATTGATAAAAGAGGGACTTGCTCTATTCACTGTTCTTTGCAATTATGTCAAGCGGCCCCAGTGTCTGCAGAGACAATGGCAGACAATCAATTGTTCAATATCCTCCCTGCTTACACTTGCACCTGTTCCCACTTGGACCAGTAGGAGGTTGCTCTGGAAAAGTGATTTTGCTCCCCATTGTGTGGAGTGTGTGTGTGTGTGTGTAAAAATAAAAAGATAGAAACACAGAAACCCCCTGGATTTAGGCAGAGCTAGCTGGACAGGCCATTAGCAGGGGACAAAGGCCAGTAATGGCACATCAAGGAAACCATCAGAGAGCAAGGCCCCCGGCAAGGGGAAGTGGGGGCCCTATTGGGCAGAGGCAAAGGCCGTGGTTCAGGGATTCAACTTTGGATGACATAGGTTGGGAGGAGGTCCTTGGAGTCTGTTAGCAGTGAAGAGGATGGGCAGAGCTCCACATCCGGGAGCCGGGAGTAACAAGCTGGAATCAAGAGACACACAGAGGATGGCTTTCTGCTGCCCTTTGAATTCAATTCTGCCTTTATGGGGAAAGCCAGACCTTCTTGGATGCGCATGTTCTGCAGCCCCTCCATCTAGGTACAGTTTGGGTATATGCATAAAACCATACATCATAAAAACACTGCAGTCTCTGTTGTGCCTCATTGTTCCCAAAGCGAACACAGGCTCTAGTAAGTGTGCCTGGAATCTTTGCACCCCTCATGGAAATAGGGGTTCTGTGTAACAATACATTTAGAGAATGTAAGGAGATTTTTGCTTGCATCCATCTAAATCCGACTCCCCGCCCCGCCATAGTAGTAACCAGGATGTCAGGGGTGTCACAATGACAAGTTGAGCATGTTGGTGAATGCCTTCCTTTACTGTCTGTGTATTGCTTAAAACAGTGTATTTAAAATAGGTGTGTTTGTGGTGTGTATGTATGCATGCATATGCTTTGGGGTGGTGGTAAAAGGAAACCAGTATAGGCAACAACCGATTTGAAGACATCCAGTTGGTGCACGATCGCGAATGTGTGCATTGTGGCAACTTGGAAGTGGGCAGAATGAGGCAGGGCAAAGCAGACTTAGGCATGCTCTGGCATTGCACAGTGACCCAGAATGCAACCCCCGTGCAAATTGGGGGGGTGCCTGTAATTAAATTCCATCGCCCCACCTCTGGTGAGCTAAGTAATATCACGGCAGTTTTTATTTTTATCTACAGTGGTACCTTGGGTTACATACGCTTCAGGTTACACACTCTGCTAACCCAGAAATAGTGCTTCAGGTTAAGAATTTTGCTTCAGGATAAGAACAGAAATCGGGCTCCAGCGGCGCAGTGGCAGCAGGAGGCCCCATTAGCTAAAGTGGTGCTTCAGGTTAAGAACAGTTTCAGGTTAAGAACGGACCTCCGGAACGAATTAAGTACTTAACCCGAGGTACCATTGTATTTTGCAGCACTTATTTACAGCCCGATTGTAATAAAACCCCAAAGCAGTTTACAATTCAGAGTGCTTGTTCCAAGGGGCAGTTCAGGGAGGGCGTTCGTCACTCGCCACCCATCCTGCACCAACAGGAAGCGAAAAACGGGAGTGGGATAGAACTGCAAACCGGAGGCTTTCAATTAGCATTAAAAAGGGCCCTTTTGTTGCATGGATCTTATTGGTGATTATATGTTATAGGAGGACGTTGGCCTGGGGGAAGGGCATCTCTGGATAATAATATAGCAGCGCGTCACAAAGAAGCTCCCTTTGAATCCCAGCTGATTGCGGAAAAACAATGCTCCAGCTGTGAGGAAGTCCACCTCTTGTGCCGGGAGCAAAACGTTAACTCTTGCAATTAAATTCGGACAAGGTGGATTTCTGGATGCCCTCCCCCCCTTGTTTCTAAGCAGTTTTGCATGATACTGTATGCACTTCAGCGTACGCACTTGGGACCTGCCACTCACGCCTGGGATTATCTCTATTGTAGTTGGAAGCAAAATGCACCAGAGAGCAAGTAGTTCTGGGCCCTATGACGTCTCTTTGTAAGAGAACAATGCGGCGGTTGCAACCAGAACTGTTAAATAACTGCAACTTTGGAGCATTAGCCTGCCTCCTGGCATTGCTTTGATATCATTTTTTTTAATTGCTGCTTTATTTGGAAAGGCACTGCTGTGCGTGGAGTATTCCTCTAGCGGCAATTTGCATCAGATCAGAGGACACAGAGTACGTCGAACTAAACTGCACGCAAAGGGATAGGGGTGGTGGTGGTTTGGGCGGACTCTGCTGCTGCACCCACTCGCCTTCGGTCATCCCACCGACTTGGCCCCCCTTGGGCTCGCGGAGTGGTGAGCAGGCCCTTGTGCGTGTCGGCATGGGACCATGCGAGAAGGAAAACCGAGTGGCCAGTGATGCCAGGAAAGCTGTGTGAGCCGTGTGCTCCTCTGGAGCCCCCAGAGGGCCTTTCTGTTCTCTGTCAGTGGTTCATCTGAATACCATATGTCACCAAACAAATGTTCCCAGCCATTCCCCTCTAACGGGCACGGCAGACATCACGTTCCAGGAAATTTCCATGCCCGGCTCCGAGATAAACAGTAACAGGGCCAGACTAATTGTCGAGTGGGTTAAAAATGCAGAGCGGTTTTGAAATGCCATTGCTTTCCCTTTTAAAATAGTGTGTGTGTGTGTATACAAACACACACAAACACAAAAACACACATACATATATCACTTTTTAAAAAGGAAGGTCAATTTTCAGGTCAGGCTGATTTACAAAACAAGCAGTAGAATAAGCATGCGTTTTTATATAAATATATAAAGTACAAATATTTGTAAAGGGGATTTATTTATTTATTCGTTAATTCATTTCCCACCTTTTCCCCTGACAGGGTCTCAAGGAAGTTTGCAGATAAAATAAGAACAGCTAAAAAACATGGGGTGGGGGACGATCATTAAACAAAAAATTAAGCATCAATAGAATTAAAACTATACCTATGTATGTATATCATCTATTGAAAACATACAACTGCAACAAAAATAGCCTGGCCTTTCTGGCTTCTACAGTGTTGAGCTGGATTGTCTTGACACCTAGAGATGCAATCTTCATATATCAACTATGTTATCTCTAAGCAAAGATGCACCAGTCCGTGGTGGCAAATTGGCTGAAAATGGGCACACACACACACCAACCTTGACTGGGTCCCTTGATTTTTCCAGTTTTCCCTTTGGAGCAGTCCATTCCTGGACATCCTATCTCAAAAATCATCACATCATCAAGTAATGTCTAGGCAGCCCTGGGCATCGTGCTGTTCTCGTCTCATCTCTCTCTGATTCCTAAAAGAGGCAGCCAGTTTGATAGGTGGGCCAAAACCTTGTTCTCTACAAATAACGCATCTGGCTTTAACAGCATCCCAGAAGTCTGCTCACCTCAAGCGGCCATGTGGTGCCTCAAGTGTACCTGCCCACTTTTGAAAATCAGAAAAAAAGGGGAAGGGAGCCAATCTATTTGCAACTTATTTAGTCTGCGCTTTGCACCACTGCTCATCTCCTGCTGAGGAACTCAGGTACTTTGCAAGCTCAGTTGGACTTGGAGCACAGGCCGAAATCAAGATATCTGGTGTCAGAGCAGGAGATAGTGCATCCTTTAAATCACGTATGCACTTGGCCATCTTTTCCTCCCACAGGGCACCGAGAAGTGAAGAATAATCATTGCAAGGATAGTGGTTTTTAGTATACAGTTTCCTTGCTTCGCAGCTGTCTAGGATAAATGGCTTTTCATTTTTTTGGTATGCTGGCGACACACGATGCTTTGTGGATGCCTTTCTAAGGATGGATAATTGAATAAAAGAGACATTTTTTATTGCCTTTTGCTTTTAGTACAGTAAAGTCTCGCCTAAGCTGTTTTATCCTCTTGGTTTTTGTTTTTTTGCTTCCCCCTCTCTTTTTCCTAATCCTCATGTCCTAGAGCCGCGTTTTGTAACTTGTCTTTCAATAAAAAATAAAGTAAAACTCATGCTGGTATACTGTAACCGCTCTTCATTACAAAAGTCCAGATCAGGTGTATTCTAGTTTACTCCCAAACTGTGTGCCGAGAAAAAGAAGAAGAGATTGCGGTTCCTATTCATGAAGCTGTTACCTGTGCATGTGTTGCCATCCACGCATGTGCAGTAGTTGTATGAAGGTTCCATACCTCAGCTTAACTGCATGATAGGTCATGCTGTGTGTACACGGATTCAGAAGCCGTCCGAGGAAACATAATGGAGCCAGAGTAAACGGTAATGCGCAACCAGTTTATATCATGCAGTGCAGCATGTTTACTCAGAAGTAAGCCCCATTTACTCCTGAGACTTGCTGCAAGGTTATCAGGCATGGGATTGCAGCCTTGCTGACAAAACTGAGAGATTCAGGTTTCATCCCTTGTATTTCTTCCATGAAAAGCAGAAGGGGGGGGGAGGGTGTTTTCTAAATGCCTGTTCTGACCTTTTGCTGTGAGAGTGTCTCTTCTTTTTCCATCCCAGCTCCTAACACTCTGTTTGTTTGTTGTTGTTTTTAAGGAAAGGCTGAAGTTTTCATGGCTGGTTTTTTTTTTTGGTGCGTGCAAAATGAAAATGGGGCAGCTGCCTTAACAGTGGCTTTCTCTGCAGAAACACAGAGTTTTAGGGACCGCGAGCATCATCTAGTCCCCTTGCAATGCAGGAATCCTTTTTGCCCAAAAGGATTGCCGAAAACCCTGAGATCAAAGTTGCACATGGTGTCAAGTCACTTGATGCCATTCATGGGTTTCCATGGTCCTCCAGGATCTCTGTGTTCATTCCAGTTTAAACTCCAGCTAAGCCATGAAAAAACCAGTTGCCACCCTATAAAAGTGCTTTGATGTGTCTTGCCTATTCTGAGACAAGGCCTTCATGGAGGAGAAGCCCTTTGATGGCTACTAGCCATGGTGCTAGGCTCTGCACTCTAAAGTTGCAATGCTTCTGAATGCCAGTTTCTGGAAACCACAGGCGGGGTGAGTGCTCTTGTGTTCGAATTCTGCTTGCAAGTCTCCCAAAGTGGTTGGCCACTGTGAGAACAGGATGTTGCTACGTTCTTAACATTTGGTTATTTATTTCATTAAATAATGAAGGAGCTCAAGGTGGTATTCGTGGAAGATGTATTCAAAGCAATGTTTACTCAGAGTGGACCCGCACTGAAATGAATGGCCAGTAATTTCAATGGGTCGACTGAGTCAACGTGAGTTGACCTATGCTTATCCCTCTCCCACATTTATCCTTGTGATAACCCTGTGGTGTAGGTTAGCCTCAGAAGCTGTCATTGGCCCCAAGTCACCCAGTGAGGTTCACAGATGAGCAGGAATTCAAATCCCAGACCCAGAATTAACATTCCCTGACTGTCAGTCAAAGAGCTGTTGTGCTAGCGTAGAGTGGGAATTATGGTTGCATGCCCTCCAACAATTCTCCAATGAAAATAGGGGTGCCTAATAATAATAATAATAATAATAATAATAATAATAATAATAATAATACCCTGGCTATCTGACTGGGTTGCCCCAGACACTCTGGGTGGCTTCCAATATATATAAAAACATAATAAAACATTAAACATTAAAAAACTTAATACAGGGTTGTTTTCAGATATCTTCTAGAGGGTATATAGTTACTTATATCCTTGGCTTTGAGGTCTCACAACTCCATACCCTCCAACATTACTCTGATGAAAACAGGGACATCCTAAGGAAAAGCAGGATCAAATCAGAAACTGGGATGGCTTCTTTAAATCTGGGGCTTTCCCTGGAAAATAGGGACACTTGGAGGGTCTGTGGTTGAGCAATATGAAGCCAACTCATCAGTTGCTCTAGCAGAAGTTTGTGTTTAAGCAGCCTTGGGCACAATGCAGGATTGAGGAACCCTTCCCCAGCCATCTCACTTCCCAGCACAACCTTCTGGGTATCGCCTGGCATTGTTGGGTGGGGCCAGTGGCAAAAGTTCAATGACACATCCAGCCAGGCAGAAAGCATTCAAGGAAGGCGTGAAGCAGAACTGGTGAGGGCCTGTGTGGCCTGGAGAAAGTGCTGGAGGGCCAGATTCAGAGACGTTTCTTGATGACATTTGTTCCCTGAGATGAGAAGGCTGTGGTGGCACCGATAAATAAGTTGGGATACTTGGCCTTGAACCTCTGCCATCGACATTCCGTTCTTGTTGCCTGCCTGGCTCAGAAGCCAAAGGATCTTTCTGGACCACTGAACAAAGAAATGCACACCACATCCTTTGTTGCTTTATTTATTTATTTATTTATACGAAGCCAACCCACAGAGATGGGATTAAACTCCAGAGGCTGGTTCCCTTTCAAGTGCAAATGCAGGGGAGCCCTTCCCGAGAAGAAGCTTGGGAGCTTACACAACACCCGGAGGAATGTTTATATGGCGGGGGAAATCAGCGCCTGATAGCAGAATATCAACAGACACTTCATTTATTTAGTGCCCTGGCTTAAGAGGAGAGAACAATATGTTTTAAAACATCCTGGTTTGCATGGGAGCCTTATCTTATCTCTCTGCGGGCCTATTTTATGGCCTTCCTATTGAAGTTATGTCAACTGCAGGAGAGATTGTGGGGTGACCGATCTCTCCCTCTCTTTTTTTCTGTTGGAAGGTAGGTCAACAAATGTTGCTGTGGAAGGGAGGCGGGTCGCTAAAACACCTTTATAACCTGCTGTGGGAAGCAATCCCAGGCGGTTGTGATTTACGGATGGAGCCTGTGAAATATCTCTCCAAGGCCGACCATTTTGCTGATAAAAGTCCTATCTGTATAAATACCCTCCCACTTCTTGCGTTGCCACAGTTGTCCCAGGCGAACGTCTACTGACTCGGATTGGGTGAATAGTTCTGAATCGGTGGTGGGAGTGGCGGTGCGTATGTTTTCAGGTGCTCCAAAGGCCAGAGCCTTTAAGGTTTTCACCTCAGGCGTCTCCTGCCGGTCTCACAGCTGAAGCACATAGACAGGAGTTTAGTGATTTTGCCCAAGAAGAAGCCCTTTCCTGGGCTCACAGCACAATAGAGAGAAAGTTGCTCCCAAGAAAGGCATACCTTGCTGTGGATGGAGGGAATTTGTACTTTGGGACAATGGAAACGAGCCATTGGAAATAATATTGAAACAAGGCCTGCTGGGAGACGAGCGCTGAGGAAAGTTTGAGAGAGATAAAAGAATGCAAGAGTCAAAGGGAAGTAGTTTCCCCCCTGAAGTGGGTGGCAACACCAGGAACGTGACTTCTGGTGATATGCTGAGCAGACTGCACTTCTGTGAGGTCATCCGGACTTTGCCAATCAGGGAGTGGTTGGGAGAGCTACTCTGCTTTGTGAAGGGCCAGATCTTGCAGGTGAGTACAGCAGTGACCTTGTCCTGAACCCCTGGCCGATCTGGTGGCAAGTCAGTATGTCATGTCCCCAGTCCAGGGTCAATCCATGTGTCCGAAGTCAAAACCAAAGCACAATCCTACAGAGTTTCTGGAGCATCCAAACTGAGGTCCATC
Source organism: Podarcis gaigeae (assembly GCF_964106915.1). NCBI lineage: Eukaryota > Metazoa > Chordata > Lepidosauria > Squamata > Lacertidae > Podarcis > Podarcis gaigeae. The sequence continues at coordinate 14,080,573 of NC_139686.1, read as the reverse complement.
AACATGAGCAGTTGAGCAGACACAGCACCTCTGCTCTGCTGTCCTATTAGACTTTGCCTGATTATTGCAGCATCTGGGCTTGATGAGGCAGGTGACCCTCACCTGTTCCAAACCTACTCCAGCTGAGGAAACAAACCCCTCCTCCCAGAGCTAGCGAGCTCCACCTGGCTAGCTAGGGAGCTGGGCTGTGGGACCTTTCCTGTCTCAGCCTCCTGGGGCACCTCGTCTGCTGCTCCCTATGCCTCAGAGCCCACCATTATCATGGAGACAGGGACCCCTCTGGCGATGGGCCCTGCTATACTGGTTCCTGTGCACTGACCCCCATCATCCTTCATCACCCCGTGAGTACTCCCTACGCCAACCTCTCCTTCCCCATCCCCAGCTTGCCCTGTGTGTCCCAGTCCTGGCTAAACCCCTTGTGGGGATCCTCTTCCTCCTCCCCATGGTCCATGACAGACCTGGAGGTGCAAATGCACCAACTGAACCTCTCTCAGTGGGAGATCTGAGCCAGGTCAGGTTTTCGGAGCATGGTAACAATACTGGCCATAGAAGCTTGTGCAAACAGCAAGTTTGGTGTAGGTGAATTGCCTCTAGGAAGAATGTGGGTGCTGTAGGAATTGTCTCCGTGAGGAAGTAGGGCTATAGAAGGATTAGATACTGAGAGGCGAGTGAGTGGCAAAGTTCAGGTGGGGAGGAGGGACTTGCCAAAATGATGCACATGCTCTCAACATTGGAAGCAGCTTTTATTCCTAGTTGGACCATTGGCTCACCTAGTTCTTCATTAATCGGCTAAGGCCCTCTGGGGTTTTAGCCAGGGGTCTTTTCTGAGCCCCCAGCTGGAGATGTCAGAGCTTTGGACCTGGGACCCAACGCATGCAGAGTGCATGTTCTCCCACTGAATTGCTGCCCTTCCTTCCCCTTGGAGATAAGGGCTTATCTCTAAGGTTGACACATTTCTCTTCTGGCAGTGTTCCTGTTGCTGGATGACAGAGAGCAATTTAACAAGGGAAGACTTCCTTGTAAGTGCACCTCTCACCCTTAAAAAACAGCAACAAAACCTTCCCCTGTTGAATTTCTGCATGCAGAGAACCCTGACTCAACTCTCTTCCTTGCCTGACAGCAGGGTAAACATTAGTAATCGTAATAGCAGTCATCTTTGCATGGGGATTTTAAGTCCCAAGAGTTTTACAGGTGCAAGCTTGCCTAATATTCTTCCACTCTGGAGGGGCTCTCAGCTTGGTGGTTTTCAGTACAGAGAATTAGCTGCTGCTGTGGATGGTTAGGAAGATCTTGATGAAGATCACTGGGGATGTTGAGAGTCCTATTAGTTGCTGCTTGTTAGAAGGTTACCGGGGACGTATTTTGGATCAAAACTTGGATAGTACAGTATGGGGTGAGGCTTGTGGAAGACTTCCCTACCCCTCCCTCCATAATTCACTCACTGGCAAATGACATATAGCCGCCTTGGCAAGAAGTGCTTTTCTTTATAAGGAAGGTGGCAATTCTGATTTATTTATGTACTTTGAATTTTGTATCTTACCTTTTAACCTCAACAAGGAGTGTCTATTTATTTTTTCTTAATCTGAAGCCCAGGGCTTCCGGGCTCTAGACCTTATGGATCTTTGCCTTCTCTTTTGTATTTTTTGGTGTTAGTTGCAAAGCTTTGCGTGAGGGGCATGAGACCAATACATAGACTTGTGGAAAATATGGACTGAGCCCATGTCCATATGGGAAAAGAGGTTAACTAGCACTCTTAAACATCTTCCATTATTGACCTTACATCTGTACTGGTAAGGGGAGGGTCTCCAGATCCCCCTTCTTGGTAGTCTAAAGCAGTGTTCCCCAACCTTGGGCCTCCAGCTGTTTTTGGACTACAATTCCCAACATCCTTGACCACTGGTCTTGCTAGCGAGGGATGATGGGAGTTGTAGTCCAAAAACAGCTGGAGGCCCAAGGTTGGGGAACACTGGTCTAAAGGTTGTATATACAGGTAGGTAGCTGTGTTGGTCTGCCTTCCAATAGCACATTAGAGACCAACTAAGTTTGTTACTGGTATAAGCTTTCGTGTGCATGCACACTTCTTCAGATACCAAAGGTTGTATAGTTACTTATCTCCTTGGCTCGAGGGTTGCATAACTCTGTACCCTCCAACATTTCTCCAGTGAAAACAGGGACGTCCTAAGGAAAAGTGGGACATTCCAGGATCAAATCAGAAACTGCAATAGCTTCTGTAAATCCAGGACTGTCTCTGGAAAATAAGGATACTTGGAGGCTCTGTGTTTCTCATGTTCTAGTTTTTAGATCTGTTGGTGATTATTCAGGTTCGAACATTTACAGAGTGTAAGGGCATAAGTCATACATTGCAGAATCAGATCACGTATTGTAATGGTTCTAGGGGTTGCTCGTGCGTAAATCGATGCCACACCTGGCTGGATTACCTGGGTGAACCCTTTCTGTCCGGACAGCCACTCACCCGTAGCTGTCTCAATCGCTGGCAGAATCCGTCAGTGGGCGTTTCTTGAACTTCTTCCAGCAAAGAAGCTCTTTGACACCTAGTCGCCGCCTACTCTCCCTGCGCGGAAGCCTTCTGTGCAGGGAGGGTGTGGGCAGCGGAGGACCCGTGCTCTCCCCGCTGGTCTCCAGCGAGGAGTCATGGAGCCACCTCGCCGATTCCCCCATCTGCCCCCCTTCTCCACTGGTGCTACGCTGAATTCCTTCCCCAGAAGATGGCCGGCTTCTCTCCCTCCCGGGACGCTCTCCGGAACCCCTCTGGAGCCCTCCCTCTCCCTCTGGCTCCGATGGCAGTTCCCTGACACGTATGTTTCTTGTATAGCATATTTTCTTTGGCAGAGACCAGCCAGGCACCCCTAGAATGGACATTGTTGTGATGGCATGGTTTTACTGCTTGTCTCCAGACTCTGCATCATGAAGAGCGCATGAAACCCTCAGAGTTTACCAAAAATTTTAAATAAATTATTATTGTTGTTATTATTAACCGTTGGTAATCTCTGAGGGCTTCATGCCCTATTCATGATGCAAAGTCCCAGTTCTCCCTCTGTGATGTAGGGTTTTAGGTTCAAAAAAAGAGAGAGGATGAGGCCTTCCTTACTTTCTCCCAGAAACATTTCTTCCAGAAAGCACAGGAGTTGCGTATTCCTGCTAGGTTGGGACAAACAAATGTTGAAGGTAGATGGAAAGTGGAGCTGGGAAGAATGGCATTTACTGCGTAATGGAAACGGAGAATAAAACATAACGAGCTGGATTGGAAAATTGTGTGTTTGGCTTAAGGTTGGGGCTGTTAATATTTTTAAAATAAACTCAGATTTGAAGCCTTGTTTCTTTCTGAGCAATAAAGATACCGCTTGGTTAATTATTACATGGGGCTCAGTAAGTTCCTTGAGAATTTTTCAGCGTTCCTCATAAACTCTCTTAGTAACAGAGCAGGATTGCCACATTCTGCTGTTTCCGTTTCATAAGATGAGTGCCACTCTGATTGTTCTCTTTTTGTTTAATGCTGCTCTGCTTGGAGGTGCAAATGATGGCATGGGAGGCCAGCCAGGCTAGGCCTGCTTCCTAGAGTACCTGGCTTGCAAACAGTGTCCCAGAGGACCACGGGCTTTCATGGTAGGAAGAACTGCAGATTCCCTGTACCCATGGTACCAGAACTTCTAGCCTTGCATCAAAAAGCTATGGTTGCTATTTGTTAAAAATGAACTATCTGGGCATGCCATGGGATTAATAAAAATAATGATATGAGCAGCAGAGTAAGCCAGACTCTAGAGATGGAAGGATCTGTTAAATTTTGCTTTCCCGGTTATTTCTTTCTTCCAGCCTTTTATTCTATTCTTCAGATTCCTGATACATTTTATGAATTACTTGTTCTTCATGAAAATTCATCAGCATTTGAGTGCAAAATTATCCCATTTTTAATGTAGTTTTCACAAATGTACACATGTTTTGCAGTCCATTTTTCCTAACACAATGTATTCTGTATGTTATTTTCACTAGTTATGCTAATTTTTATGTGCACTTTCCCTCTAATATATGCACTTCTGTAAACATTTATTGTTTGGAGAACTCCATCACAAGATTCGGGTAAGTCTGGATTTTGAAAGATGGCCATGTCTAGATTCTCAAGTTTTTTGGGAAAGTGTGGATTTTATATTCACCTTTAAAGGCAAACTGAACCAATTTCCTCCCTTCCATAGTCTGAGCATGTAGTATTTTGAGTTTCCCCCTGTTGTTGTTGTTTAGTCGTTTAGTCGTGTCCGACTCTTTGTGACCCCATGAACCAGAGCACTCCAGGCATTCCTGTCTTCCACTGCCTCCCACAGTTTGGTCAAACTCATGCTGGTAGCTTCGACAACACTGTCCAACCATCTCGTCCTCTGTCGTCCCCTTCTCCTTGTGCCCTCCATCTTTCCCAACATCAGGGTCTTTTCCAGGGAGTCTTCTCTTCTCACAAGGTGGCCAAAGTATCGGAGTCTCAGTTTCAGGATCTGTCCTTCCAGTGAGCACTCAGGGCTGATTTCCTTAAGAATGGAGAGGTTTGATCTTCTTGCAGTCCATGGGACTCTCAAGTGTCTCCTCCAGCACCATAATTCAAAAGCATCAATTCTTCGGTGATCAGCCTTCTTTATGGTCCAGCTTTCACTTCCATACATCACTACTGGGAAAACCATAGCTTTTACTATACTGACCTTTGTTGGCAAGGTGATTTTTTTTAAAGATGCTCTCTAGGTTTGTCATTGCTTTTCTCCCAAGAAGCAGGCGTCTTTTCATTTACAGTCTTTTAATTTACAGTAGAGTTTCCCTCTACTGTACTAGAAATCACAGAGGAAGCCCCACTGTCTTAATAGAGTATTGCTGCACTTCAGTGAAACGGATTTGTATCATGCTGGCGGGGGAATGGGGAACTTGCAAGATCCTGGATTAAACCCCATCCAATTCAGGAAAGAAATTATTGGAAACGAAAGATCACCTCTGACAGCACTGTATAGACCACAGCCTGATAGCATCCAGATGTTGTTGACCTACAGATCCCATCTTCCCTGACACATTGGTTGGGGCTGATAAGAGTTGCAATCCCCCTCCCCCCCAAAAATCTGGAGTTGGCAGCAGGTTGGGGGTAAGCTGGGGTAGACCAAAGGTACCCTTTAGACATTGTCAGACCCCAACTCCCTTTAGTCTCAGCATGGTCAGAGATGATGGGAGCTGAAGTTCAACGAAGCTATAGGACACTGTGTTAGCTTTCTCAGGTGTAGTTTGTGTAGAGCTCTAGATCCTGGTGCTCACGTGAAGCTGTATTAGTTTTCGTAATGAATAGCAAAGCTGAGGTCCTTGCGTTCCTATTTTAATTGGTGTTCAAATATTTTTAATGGAGTATTTTAGCTGTGCTGAAGTATATTGTTAAGGAGTGTTCCTCCCCTCTTTTTTGGATGGGGGCAGCTACTTGGTGCAGTTCTTTCGATTGGGAAAACAATTTGTGAGTAGATGCGTCAGAGCTGGTACTTATTGATGAAAGTTACTGTTCGGCAAAACAATGAAATAAGGTTTTAATTGTGAGACTTCCTTCTGGACAGAGGCCATTTGTTCCCAGTGTTGTTGTTCTAGTGTTGTAAAATCCCACAAAAGCAGACAGTCACGCCAAAAGAAGCAGGACCCTGCAATCATGGTGCTTATTGAATTAATTACTACATTGAGATCCCACATGGGAGGTTGACTTGAGCTGAGTCAGATAATCTAGCTCATGAGTAGGCAAACTAAGGCCCGCGGGCTGGATCAGGCCCAATTGCCTTCTGGATCTGGCCCGCAGACGGTCTGGGAATCACAACGTGGATCGCCAGCACACACGTTCTTTCCCTCTCCCTCACCCGGTGGCATTGGCACCTCCTCCCTCCCTCCTCCTGGCTTCTCCCTGCCCTGCCTAGGGGAGGAAGGGGGCTGGGCTTTGATGGTGCCAGCAGCACTTGAGTGGCCGCCATTTTCAGCAGCCCCTCTCCAGAGCCCTTTCACGCGCCGCTCATCGTCCCAACGCCAGCCTCTGCTGCTCGCAAGACACAGGTAAGCAGCCACCGGGGCTCGTGGTGCTCTTGCATCGTCTTTCCCCAAAATATAGTCTGCCCCCCCCCCCAAGGTCTGAGAGACAGTGGACTGGCCCTCTACTGAAAATTGGCCCTGTACTGAATATTGTCTCAATATTGTCTGCACTGACTGGTGGTGACTCTCCAGGGTTTCAGACAGGAAGTGCTTCCCAGCCTTACCTAGAGATGCTGGGATTGAACATGGGACCTTCTGCATGCAAACCACACACTCTCTCACTGTGCTGCAGGCATTCTCAAGGTGGCATGTGTGGTTCTCTAAGGAGGTCAAGGTATGTTTGCACGTCAAAGTGCAAGTAGATAAATAGGTACCACTCCGGCGGGAAGGTAAACGGCGTTTCCGTGCGCTGCTCTGGTTCACCAGAAGCGGCTTAGTCATGCTGGCCACGTGACCCGGAAGTTGTATGCCGGCTCCCTCGGCCCATAGAGCGAGATGAGTGCTGCATCCCCAGAGTCGCTCACGACTGGACCTAATGGTCAGGGGTCCCTTTACCTTTATGTTACCTTCCTATTATTTTCCTCACAGCTGCTCCATGAGTTAGGTTAAGTCCAACCAGTTTGTAAATAAAGCAGTCCACACTAAGTCATGCATTCTGTCCCTCCCCCATGGGGTATTATTATTATTATTTATTATTATTGCTGTGAGGGCTGAGTATGGTTGCTCACGAGTAAACAGCCAGGACTCCGACCTGCCTTTTTACAGGTTTTATTTGGTGCAAACTATGTACAGTGCAGACATCCAAGGTTCATGTCTCCCCTAGTCACTAGCAGATTCCGAGAGTGGGCTTTTCCTCCTCCCCCCCCCCCATCCCGGCATAAGAACCTTGACATGCCCAGTCTGCCTTTTTTCCTTACGCTTGACAACCCTGCCAAAACTAGGCGATGGAAGTTGCATCTCTGCGTCCCTATTCGCCTCCCTGGGATCGGTGCTGGGGCTCGCAGATAAGTCTGTGAGCCTTTGCCTCCCCTCTCCCTACCTTTCTTCTTCCGTTTCCCCTGAAACTTTGCTGACACCAGTCTCTGACGAAGTGTTACTGCTGATCAAAGTGGGAGGCTCTCTGTACATTCCTACCTCCCACCCCCCTCTTGATGGCATTCCCCTGACAATCACAGTCATACCTTGGATCCCGAACACCTTGCAACTTGAACCTTTTGGCTCCTGAATGTCGCAAACCCAGAAGTGAGTTTTCTGGTTTGCAAACGTTCTGTGGAAGCCATTCTTTGGAAGCTCCTGCAGCCAATCGGAAGCTGCGCCTTGGTTGTCGAACATTTTTGGGTGTCAAACACACTTCCGGAATGGATTCTGTTTGACAACCAAGGTATGACTGTATGTTCATTTCTACACCACTCTATATTTTAAAGAACAAATCTCAAACCACTTTGCAACACTTTAAAACACAAAATAAAACAATCCAGAATAAAACTGATTCAGGCTTCAAGGAAAAATATTTCAGATCCTTCTCTAAGTGACATTTTGCTTTCGCCAGTCGCCAACCCGGCAACCCGGCATTGGACCCGTGCCAGTTGCAAAATGTGCCTGGCGCCTGGCTAATTTCGAACACTGAAGGGTAATAAAATACCATTTAAAATTCCAAATACAGCCACACCTTATAATAACACAAAAATAAATAATATTATTAATAAAATCGGCCCAGAAAAGAGCTGCTAGCCTAGGGAAGCTTTCACTTGAAAGCAGGGGTTGCAAGTTTCAAGATATCTCTTTTTCTCCATTCTGTTTTTTTTTTTTTTTTTAAAGAAGCAATAGCCTGGTCCATTAAAAGCAATTGCTGCTTGAAAGCCAGTAGCAAGTACAAGGGGAAAGATATTTGGAGCCAAACCAAGCAATGAGATTTTCAGTTCAACTGAAACCAGGAGAAAAGCTTTCCTGATGACAACTGATACAGAAAACAAATGTTTTCCACTCTCCCCCACCTTTTTTATTATTTTCACCATGACAAAGTGCTGGTGCGTTTTAGAGTTCTCATGCAAACAGTCGCGACACGAGGGGATCTGGAGGCCGTGTCCACTCAGATTCAGAGGCTCAGAAAGGCAATGCTGATAATTGGTTTTGCATGTGGCTGTGTTTTTTCCTGGGGCGTGGGGCCAAAACAGCTCCCTTGGCTCCTTAACATGTTGTGGTCTGTGTGTTTGTGCGTTGGGGTCCCTTGACTGGCTTCTTCTTGCCCATGTTTTCTGCAGAAGATCTGGAGAGCAGAGTCACAGCTGTGTGAACTAATGTTCCGATAAATAAGTGAATTATCTTGCTATTTGGGCTTCGTGTTTTGAGTTTTGACTTCTGGGGTTTTATTCCCCCCCCCCACTCCCATAATCTGTTTTCTTCCTCAAACCTAGTAACATCTTCTCTTCCTGCAGTAGCAGGAGTCATACTTGAGAGCAGTATTCCACAAGGTTGCTCAGGAAATCTAGTCACGATGGCGATGTTCCACTCTTGGAGCTGATGTGCCTCTGCTTACATGCCCGGACACTGTGGAATTATCGGGCCACAATGGTGAAACTGAGGACCACAGGCAACATTTAGTGGGGTTGAAATCAGGCCAGAACTTTATTGATTACAGATATAAGTGACAGGTAGGTAGCCGTGTTGGTCTGCCGTAGTCGAAACAAAATAAAAAAAATCCTTCCAATAGCAGAGACCAACTAAGTTTTCAGGTGTTGTTTAGTTGTTTAGTCATGTCCAACTCTTCGTGACCCCATGGACCAGAGCACTCCAGGCACTCCTGTCTTCCACTGCCTCCCGCAGTTTGGCCAAACTCATGCTGGTAGCTTCGTGAACACTATCCAACCATCTCGTCCTCTGTCGTCCCCTTCTTCTTGTGTCCTCAGTCTTTCCCAAGATCAGGGTCTTTGCCAGGGAGTCTTCTCTTCTCATGAGGTGGCCACAGTACTGGAGCCTCAGCTTCAGGATCTGTCCTTCCAGTGAGCACTCAGGGCTGATTTCCTTCAGAATGGATCGGTTTGATCTTCTTGCAGTCCATGGGACTCTCAAGAGTCTCCTCCAGCACCATAATTCAAAAGCATCAATTCTTCGGTGATCAGCCCTCTTTATGGTCCAGCTTTCACTTCCATGCATCACTACTGGGAAAACCATAGCTTTTACTGTATGGACCTTTGTTGGCAAGGTGATGTCTCTACTCATACCAATAACAAACTTAGTTGGTCTCTAAGGTGCTACTGGAAGGAATTTTTAATTTAGATGTAAGTGAGTTTGGCTTAGCATTGGGTAGTCACCCTCTCTCCTGCAGCCCATGTGCTGGAGGAATAACGGACCTGCGATGTACATCAGTTAAATGCAACCCCCACAGACTTGCCATATCAAGGGGGTGCTATGGCCCCCAGCCCCCATGTGGACAGAAGCACCTCCCTATGGATCCCTTTAATTGGTTCCCCCACCACCAAGGAGAGGGAAGCAAAGGCTTTCCCTTTCACCAAAGACTAAGAGCTTACCCAATGCCGCATCCACCAAAGTTGTCATGATTGATACGAGGTAAGCGAAACCCTCAGTCAGGCCCAATTCATCCGATGGGGGAAAGAAATTCTTCCTGGCCTGAATATGGCGACCGTAAGAACCATAGCAACATCCACCAAGATACAGGTTAATTACAGAGCAGAACATTATAAACATCATAAATGGTTTATGGGAATGGGGGAGGGAGATCTGAAACTGACCGGATGAAGGCTGGGCCAGCTTTTGTTCCCGAGAAGACCTGAGTGAAGACTCCCCAGGAACCTGCCTCAGGCCTGCTGGCCCACTCCAGTGGCCATGCCTCCAATCCCACCTGCGATTGGTCCAAATTGCAGGCGGGCATGTTTGAATCTTGCAGCTGGCTGGAGAAGATGGAACCTCTCCTATTGGCCGCTGGACCTCGAGAACATGCTGTGGAACAGAAGATGGCAGCGGAGGCAGCTCTGGGCCAGAAACACAGTGTTACCAAGGAAGGGTGAGTGCAGATAATGTCAGTTGCTGGGAATCACAGGTGAGGAGAGCACTGTTGCATTTAGCTTCTTCATCTCAACATGGCTCTTGTTACATTCTCACATTGGTGGCCAACCTTATTTTCAGGTAGTGCCAGGACTGGAGCAGGCATCCCACAGCTCAGTGCCCAGATGCCTGGAGGTTGGAGCCAGTATCGGAGTGGCTCTTCCCACCCAGGCTGACCATTGGCTATTGCCAATAGGAAGGCCGATCAAGGCTTCTGGTTCAGGCAACAGTAGTCTCTACTGATTTTGGCACCTGTCTGGTTGCCAGAGTGTGGGATGCTGCCTTCTACTGAATCAGACTACTGGGCCATCAAATTGAGCATTGTCTGCCCTTACAGGCAGTGTCTCTCCAGGGTTCCAGGCAGAGGTGTCTCCTTTTGTGGAGATGCCAGAATTTGCAGCTGGGACATTTGCAGGCAAGGCATGGTCTCTGCCACTGCGCTGAGACCCTTCCTGGGAACTGAACAGGTCAGTGACCTTTGCCACAAGTGAGGAAATAGAGCTGTGGCCAGCATCTGTGACTTCTTTGTGCCGCGCGCGCGCGCGCGCGCACACACACACACACACACACACACACACACAAGATGATAATCCCTCTTAGCCTTGCATGGAACAAATATGAGGCTTCTGTTAAATGGAGTATAAAGATATTACCCTCTCCACTTTTCCCCTCAGCCTATAGGTATAAATAGCACAGTGACGCTTTGCGCTCCCCAGACTCCGTGAGTCTCATTCATGCAGTACATCTCCTTTCTAGGTCACAAAGCTTTGAAGATACTAAGTAAAGCAGCCGCCGCCACGAGACTCTGAAGGCATTTAAGAGTCTTCCCGCTTCTTAGCAAACTGGAGGACAGTGCACGTGCAGGACTGCTGCTAGGTACCTTAGAGCAGTTAGTCCTGAACGGAGCACATTTGAGGGTCATTGGGTTTGTGCCTCGGTTTGTGTACAGAAGATCTGATCTTCAACATCTGCAGGTGGGGCTGGGAGAAAGCCCTGCCAAAAACCTTGGAGGGCCGCTGCCAGGCAGCACCCACAGTGTGGAGCCAGATCAGGGTTTCCCAAACTTGAGAGATACCCATTTAATTCAGCATTCTGTTCTTACAGTGGGCAATGAATTATCAATGGGAAGTGCACAAGTTAAACCTGAGGTCAACAGTATTCTCCCCACTTGTGATTCCCAACAACTGGTATTAAATATATATATAATACTCTACCTCAGCAGTGGTGGTAGAATATACTCATCGTGGCTAGCAGTCATTGATGACCTTATCCTCCATGAATTTGTCTAATTGCCTTTCAAAGTCAACAAGGTTGTTAGCCATCACTAGCCTCTTCTGGAGAGAATTCCATAGTCTGCAGAGCAAAGAAGGACTTTATTTCACCCGTCCTGAATCTTCCAACATTCAGCTTCATTGCATGTCCTCAAGTTCTAGTATTAGGAAAGACACCTCTACCACCTCTTATTACTCACCTTTTCTCTAAACCAGTGTTTCCCAAACTTGGGTCTCCAGTTGTTTTTTGAGTACAACTCCCATCAGCACCTAGCTAGCAGGATCAGTGATCAGGGATGATGGGAGTTGTAGTCCAAAAACCCTGAGCTAAATAGACCCATGGCCTATAAGGCATCTTCCCACATTGCTATTGGGGTGCAACAACAAATGAATGTGATGGGACGCGAATCATCCGGGATCCCAGAGCAACTGCCACACACATACACAGGAAGATTTCCTAATGTGTGAGAGCCTCTCCATGAGTTCACTGCTGGGGATTTGTAGAGGGAATCCAGTCCTGCAATGCAGGAATCATAGCAGAGGGCCACCCAACCTCTGTTTAAGAACCTGCAACCGAGGGAAGTCCACCACATTTCATCAGAGGTGGATTGAATGGTGCATGAGCTGTTCCGTTGCACTGAATGCAGAGCCTCAAGGGTGCTGCAGGTGTGTTGTAGAATGGAAGGTGAGAGGCAGAAGCAGGCACTGAAATTTGAGACGCCAAGGTCCACCACTGCTTCCCAGGGTGAAAAGTAAAAAAAGGAACTGGGCCCTTCTAACGTTTTGCGTGGCTGCGGTTTGTCTTGAGCTGCGATGATGCCTTTTGCCTGCCTGTTTGGTGGCGTGTGTATGTCTGTGGAAACTACTTGGCTTCTGTGCGGCTGGTATACAATCTACTAGTAGCTGCAATGGTTATGTTTTACCTCAGCCATCATGGGTACGTTCCTCCAAGAAACAGTTGTTGGGAATTGCACATGGGGACAGCACTGTTCCCCTTGCACCCTGTTTCAAGCTCCCCATAGGCATGTGGTGGAGCACAGTTGAGAAGAGGATGCTGGATCTAGATGCACTTTTGGCCTGATCTAGAAGGACTCTATTATGTTCTTGCTTCATCTCTGGAATGTGACCCGCCCTTGGAAAGTTTTACTTATGAAGGGATTGTAGCCTGTGAGCTGGAAAAGGTTCCATCTTCCCTGGTGTAAGATCTTCTGGCTTTCCCACCCTCTGCAGATGTCTACTCAAGGTTCTTGATGTTGGTTGTGGTGAGTAAACAGGGATTCCTCTCCAGAACAGCCTGTGGCCCCTACTATATCCAGGAACAGAGCAGAAACAACATCCGGCCTGGAGGACAAAGCTGATGGTGCTGGTGCAGTTTGTTAAGGATAATGGTTTAATTTCCTGAAATGGGAATGTTGCTTATTTTGAATTGCTGTGTATTTTTACCAAAGGGTTTTCCCTTCGACAGTAGCTCTTTCATGGGATTGGCTGTGAGTCACATGAGAGAGGCATTCCATTCTGTTGTGACTATTATTCCAGTAACTGTCGTTTTTAGCTGTGTTTGTCTCCTCTCTCTCTCTCTCTCTCTCTCTCTCTCTCTCTCTCTGAGAGGGAGAATGGCTGCTGAGAGAGGTTTCTCTGGACGCTGCTGAGGATGGTGTTTGTCAGTGTGCTCTGTCTGGAGTGAAGCAGACAGAGCAAGATCCCTAAATGTTAATAGGGAGAAACCTGTGCTCTCTATTCGGAACAAAATGAATAGGCATGAGATAGTAGATTGTTCTTCTCAGTTACATGTTTATGAAAGTAAAGTTATTTTGAATATAAAGAGTCTGGACATTGCAAATCATCTATACACGCACCCCACAGTTTTCTCAAGAGGCAGTTGGCTTGATAGCAGTTGGATTCAGTGATGGCAAAAATTACAGGAGCATCTTTGAGCATCCTTCGTTACTAAACTTCCTTCCTTCGAAGAGAGGAACATAGGAAGCTGCTCTGTACCAGGTCAGACCATTAGTCACTCTAGCTCAGTAATGCTCTCTGGGATTTCAGGGAGGAGTTTTCCCCTAGCCCACCTGGAGACGTGAGAGATGAAGCCTGAATGTAAAGCAGTTGTTCGTCCGCTGAGCTGGCGACCATTCCCTAGTTTGTGGCTCAGTTGCCTCACTCACCGTGCAAAAGAGAGCAGGGAAGGCTGCCGTTTCCCACTGGGTGAATTCTCTCAGTGCCTGCGGAGGACCGAGGTCATAGGGAAATCTACAGGGACGCGCTTCGGAGATGGTGGTGGCTGGCAGAGCAGTGACCCGGTGCTGGAGGAGCACAGCTGCTTCTCCTTCTTGTCTTGGCAGCGATCTCTCCAGACTGCCATTTGGGACCGAAGGAATCTTGAAAAAGTCCTGTTTAAGCTTGACATTCCCTGGGAAGGGTCACCGTCGCTGCAGCATGGACCGAGGTTCCCACCTTTTGGACTCAGGAGCTAAAAATACCCTTTTGTACTTTTTAGTAAGCAGCTTTTTTGAGTTTCCGCTGACCGATCTTCCCTCAGAATGCATGGGGGAGGCAGGGCAGGATTGCAAGGGAAAGACTGGGCTCTAGTTTAAAATAGAAGCAAACAGCATCAAATGGGCTAAGTCCCAGTGTAGTAATTGACTTGTGGAAGCTTAAGGAATCAATGTTGAACTCTCCTCTTTCTCTTTCTTATTGGTAGATTTAGAAGAAAAGTGGGACACTGAGGGAGGGTGGTTTAACAAGCATCAAAATCACAATTCTTGTTGCAGAAGCTCAAACCTCCATCCCACCTGGGTACTCCCTTGACCTGGAAAGAATATCAGTGCAAGCTGTTTGTGGACATGGAAATGATGAAAGGTGCTGTGTGTGTTTTTCGATTTCACAGGTGTACAGGAAAAGGGCAGGGTTTCAAGTCTGGGTGCAAAGTTCAGCTTTCGGAGAATGTGAGCTTTCATTTGATCTTTTAAAGCAAGCTTCTGACTTTCATGACTGCAAAAATATTTGAATTTACATGGACCAGAAGGATATCCTTGCTTCTTCTCATAATGTGTTATGTAGAATAAGAGGTTCAGGCACATTTGTATAATGTATAATGTATCCAAGTTGCAGGGGGGTTTTTTGAGCACACAAACACACATACATATGAACACACACAGGCCTGCCAATGTATGATATATGTTCAGCGTCAAGATGGCAAAGCCTAATATGGGAAGCTGGCTTATCTAGTAAAAAGAGTTTCAAGGATGGAAGATGCAGGGGCACAACAGCAGCCTTGTTACTAAGCCCCCTTTAATTTAGTAGCCTGCAAAAAATGTGCCAAGAGCAATGAAATTATTTGCTCGGAACAAGTAGTGCAACATGTTGTGGGAGGAAAGGTGAAGTTTTCTCTGGCCCTGCTTAAAATCCAAGTCAGAGAAGAACTTGAGGGTTGTAATGCTCACCTTGTGATATTGTTTGAAAAACGTTGAGCACTCCAAGCCATTGGGGTTTACGTAGCAAGCTGGGGAAAGTTTGGTGACCTGTCTAATCAAAACACAATATGAATTGCAGTAAAAATTACAGAGGACGGAGAATAAGAGATGTGGCTGTTGCCTTCAACAGCGGTGGCTGAATGTTTTGGACAATGTAATTTGAGCCCAGAGATTGAACCACTTACGCAATGAAATATGACTTGGATTTATTTTCAAACTCCCATAAACTATAGCTATCCATTTTCCCCAGAGGGGTGGAAAGCCATTGATTGTTTTATGCATGTTAGTTGAATTAGACACGTGCAAAGTTAAACTTGCTTATTGACTGCTTTTTGCATTTGAGTTTTAAAATGGCCCATGTAGGCAAGCAGAAGCTCGTTGTGTGTGTGTGTGTGTGTGTGTGTGTGTGTGTGTTTCTTTGGGAATCAGAGATTTCCACTACTATTCCTTGTCTCCTCTTAAAGTTGCATAAAAATTGCAAAAATATTTATAGAATGTTTTGTAATTCGCTCAACATCAGGGTCTTCCACTGAAACAGATTTGTGTAGGACAAATAAAAAGAAAGGAAAGCATGCAATGCATAAAAAGATTAGGGTATTCATTTTGACCCGCATCACAGGTAGCTGTTGTGGTTCTCTCTACGTTGAATTGCTCTTGGCACTTGCGGTTCAAGTCCAACTCCCATCAACTGCAGCCAGTATGGCTGACGGTTGGAGACGATAGACAAGAATACCTGGAGATCCATAGGTTCCCAACCTCTGGCGTGAGAAATGCTCAGGAAACATATCTTCAGTTCTTCTGAGCTGGCAGAATAAGGTGCGAATGAAGGAAACATTGCAACTTTTTAAAGTTTTGAACAAAATTGGGTGAAATTTGCACCCTTTCTGCAAGCAGGCATCCTGTCAAATTTCAGTTGAAAAGCTGCAGTGGTTTTCTCAAAAGGGGCAGCCAGTTTGCGGGTGGGTAAAAATAAATAAATAAATCACTTCATCTTTCTTGTTTTATGGGCAATTGCTCTGAAAACTGCAGGAATGAGAGCCATACACCTAGGTAAGAAACCTGAGAAATGGCAGACAAACCGGTTTAGGGACTTTGGACAGGCACCTCTTTAAAGTTTGGCTTTTCAGGGGAGTGGGCAAACACTAAACTGAATTTGTTTTCCATGTAAAATTGTTCCCTCTGATTACAAGCCTGATCTTTCGGTTGCAAGGGAGCTCTCATTCAATTTTCCTTCCACTCTAGTGTTTGCTGTCTGTTCATCCGTCTCCCTACCTTGGCATTATTCCATCCATGGAAGTTTAGCAACATTACTTTTAGAAGATGTTTGTCTCCAGCGTCTTGCAGTTGTTTCGACTACTGGAGTGCCACAGAGTCCTTCAGGGGTCCTCGTTTTGACTTGTGTCACCTCACACACATCTCACATCACCTCTGACAAGCCCAAGATTGGGGCTTGTGCAAATCTGATACATGTCACTACTTTCTCTGCTGCCATAATTAGGAAACTGAGCATTGGGGTGGGGGGACGGGACGAGCCAACGTGCTGTAGTGGTTAAGAGCGGTGGTCTCGTAATCTGGTGAACCGGGTTCGCTTCCCCGCTCCTCCACATGCAGCTGCTGGGTGACCTTGGGCCAGTCACACTTCTCTGAAGTCTCTCAGCCCCACTCACCTCACAGTGTTTGTTGTGGGGGAGGAAGGAAAAGGAGAATGCTAGCCGCTTTGAGACTCCTTCGGGTAGTGATAAAGCGGGATATCAAATCCAAACTCCTCCTCCTCCTATTCTTTGTAAATTGGGTAGTATTTTTTTCTAACTTTGCTTGGATAAGACAGTTTAAAGCGCCGACACCTTTGTAAATGGTCCAAACCTGATTTGGTTCCATGGTGCTGCAACAGCAATGCTGTAAGGCAGGCGTAGGCAAATTCGACCCTCCAGATGTTTTGGGACTACAACTCCCATGATCCCTAGCTAACAGGACCAGTGGTTTGGGATGATGGGAATTGTAGTCCCAAAACATCTGGAGGGCCGAGTTTCCCTATGCCTGCTGTAAGGTTAAGTCTGCAGCTGTTGAGACTTCCAGCACGATACGCGGTGGATTATCTTTTAAGTGTGTGGGATGTGCATGGGTGCATAAGAGGGTGCTGTTTTAAGTAAACAGTACAGTCATGCACTTGAGCACAAAAAAATATTTTTACTGTGTCAGAATGTGGGTCATGAACCCACCAGGGAGTGTGTTCTGTGCGTGTGCAGAGAAAACCATGTTTGCACTTACGTGACATCAGCAGGCTGAGAGGAGCTGAAACTATCAAGCTTTGGGTTGTGCAGGGGGAGGTAGTCTGCATCCCTGACTTTCGCTGTGGGAAAAGCCTCACATTTGACCACACAATTAGTCCTTTCTAAGAAGAACATTAAAAAACCTTCCTTGATTTCCAGAAGTCTCTGGCAAAGCATGTTGATTCTATTTGTGGTTTTATGCTGCCTTTAAATGTTGAGGTTTTTGTTTTGTTTTGTTTTGTTTTGCTTCTTTTTATGGCTGTGATCTCCACTCACCCAGTGCTTTTTAGCTGCTAGAGTAGTAACTTGGGGCAAAGTAGAATTACTTTCGGGATTTGGCGATCACATACGCACAGAAGTGCTAAATCGCTCTTTGCACATGCGCAGAAGCGCCAAATCGCAACCTGTGCTTGCGCAGGCACGCCGCTGCGGGTTGCGAACACTGCGGGTTGCAAACGTCATCCCGCATGGATCACGTTCGCAACCCGAATGCCCACTGTACCCCTAAGAGTGGGGTTAGGAGAGCTGCTCTATTTTAGTTATCTGGCTGAGAAATGTAAACAAACATGCATCTTATCGAATCTTCACTATGAGTGCCTGTTTAAGGTACTGGAAGGAAGTGTAAGATAAGTTCCAGTTTCATATAACCGTTCACTCTTAGGTGGAATGGCTGCCTCACAACCTTGTCCTTTTCATTCTCTTTTGCATTAGCAGAATGAAACAAAAATCTCCAACAAATGAATGTGCCCTCACCAATTGAAATTTCACTCACAGCGACTCATAAACTAACAGTTTAGTTTATTTGCCTACTGATATAATGTTCACAGCGAGATACTAGTTTCTATCTAAGATCCAAAGACCTTTTCTTTGTTGGGGGAGGCACTATATGTGTCTCAATTTAAGGGCTCATGAAGTGTCTGCAAATTGTGTCATCTCCCCACACCACCACACATTGAATTCTGATGATGTGTAACTGCCTGAAGAAGTGGGAACAGATAAGTGGTCTCCAGTGACTCAGTCACATGATGACAACAGCCGTGCACTTTCATCTTATCAAGGAGAACAGCCGGGACCATGTGGCTTATGTCTTGCGTCAGTTTCCTTCAGAAGCTTGTGGTCCAGTGTGGATTGGATCCAGATCAGGTCTAGACTGAATCCTGTGTGCGTGTGTTTGAGGGATGTTTCTACCATGGACCCCACAGGACATTCACTTGCCTTCTTTGCCCCACTTTCCAGGGGTTGTGTCCACATATCCATATCAGAAAGTGGATTTGACTTGACCGCCTTGTTGTAGCAGTGTAGGGATCCAAATAATGTAGCCCGTACACTGTCCAGTTGGGGGAGGGCATGACAGTGCTGGATGGGGTCATAGGTAAGAGGCTAGTGTAGCCTGAGGCAAAAGTAGGGTAACATTTGTGATTCTTACCCCCATTCCGCTAAAAATAAAAACATTTCCTGCATTTTATATGCATTAGGATATTATTTTATGTGGATTATTATGCACATTAGTACATTTATAATAATATACACACCCCACAGGGACCTGTGGATTAAACCACGAATTCTAGGACTTGCTGATCAGAAGGTCGGCGGTTCAAATCCCCGTGACGGGGTGAGCTCCCGTTGCTCAGTCCCTTCTCCTGCCAACCTAGCAGTTCGAAAGTACGTCAAAGTGCAAGTAGATAAATAGGTACCGCTCCGGTGGGAAGGTAAATGGGGTTTCCATGCGCTGCTCTGGTTTGCCAGAAGCGGCTTAGTCATGCTGGCCACATGACCCGGAAGCTGTACACCGGCTCCCTCGGCCAATAAAGCAAGATGAGCGCCACAACCCCAGAGTCGGCCACAACTGGACCTAATGGTCAGGGGTCCCTTTACCTTTACCTTATATACACCACACCCCAGGTTTCCTAAAGTATCCAACACATAAATTGCATACAATGTACAAGAATGCATATGGCTATATAAAAGTTTGTACGCATTAAATTGTTGCACAAATATAGTTTAGCATGGGACCTGACTCTTTAATATGTTGCATGTACATGCACACACACACATAGTAATTTTTTTTGCATATAATTACATTTTTTCAGCAAACCCTGCCCCCCCAAAAAAAAACAATGTGTGAGCGGCTGGGACGTGCAAATGGGGGATGGGTACAAGAAGTGACCCAAGGCAGTGCAAGTTCAACCAGGTCTGAACCACCAAATTTCATGTACAAATCAATTTTGTAAATCCTCGTTCATCTCTGTCCCCAGCCTCCGTCCAACCAAGTACTATAGCAAAAGGATTCCTGCCCATGATCTATGCAGTCCTAGTCAAATCAATCTGAATGATTTCATTGTAGATCTGTTGCATTCTTAAAGCATTTCTGCAGCAGGAGGGCAGCACAACAGCGATGAGTTATGCTAGCAGGTACCAGTGATTGCAAATCTTATGTACAGGCAGATAGCACAGCCCAGGAATTAAGCCATCAGGCTAGAATAGCGCCCAAGGAAAAGAGGTGTGCAGGTTCTTTTTCTTCTTTCATGGAATCCAAGGTAGGGTACCTGTGGTTCCCAGGCAGTCACCCATCCAGATATTGACCATACCCAGACCTACTTAGCTTCAAAAAGTTGGTGGTCTCATGTTCCACCAGACCCTGAAATTGCACAAGTGGCTTGCATCTGCAAACACTCACTTTGTAATGAGAAATATCTGGTGGCCTCTACAGTATGTGAGCTTTTGTACAATAGCTGCCTCCCATGCATTTCTTATGGGAAACTGAGAAACCTATAAGTCATCAGAGAGAAACAGCGCTAGAGCAAATTAAGGAATCATTGCCATTAAAATGTGTTATTTTCAGTCAGGAAATCATTTGGGAAAGTAGCCACTACCTGAGGCTGGATTATCCTTGAGGTGGGGTGATCTATGATTTCCATAGATTTTTAGCTTAACTGTGATCCTAGCCCAGGCAATTAAGCACCCCGTGGATCAAAATATTGCCAGAATGAAACCTTCCCAGGACTTAACAGTGCTACCCATCCCAGCTAGTTCCTCAACCAAAAGGCACTATCTTTTTGACTAGGCCAGGATAAACACTAGGACTGTAGTTTTATTCCATCCACCAACCAGGAAGAGTATATCAAAACACACACATACATCAGATAATCAGGGCAGGCTGATTTTGCTGACTGCCTCTTTTTCCTCCTGTTCACAATGACTGCAGTCTTCTTTAAATAACAATAATAATAACCATTGTAATAAAATACAAAGACTAAAGAGAATAGGGCTGGGGGAAGAGGATGCACTTAAGCTATAAAGCTCTGTTGCTGGCCAGTTTCAAGGGTTCCCACGTTGCTGTAACAGCCAGGAATTTCTAGGCAAACAACCAAGTTGTGAGATGCTGCCGTTGTTGGCCTGGGCTTCGTCCCCGACTTCGGCTGCTGAAATGTTTGCATCTGTAATCCTGCACCCAGAGGGAAGGCTTGGTGAGCCTTGCCATGGATGCTAGTGGCACGGCACTCTAGACTTGCTACTGCATATGGTTCTGTAAACATTATATAAATGAATATTTACTTCTCTAAAGCATTTTTAGAAGAAGAGGAAAAAGGTTCCCAGGATGGCTTGTGGAGATTGGGTAGTTAAAAAAAACACCACAATTCTTGCCAGTATTACTGGAGAAGATGTATACTCCCATTCAACCAGATTTGGCTCTGATGTCTCTGTGTTTGGTGAGTCTATGACATGGGTAGGCAAACTAAGGCCCGGGGGCCAGATCCGGCCCAATCGCCTTCTAAATCCAGCCCATAAGACAGTCCGGGAATCAGCATGTTTTTACATGAGTAGAATGTGTCATTTTATTTAAAATGCATCTCTGGGTTATTTGTGGGGCCTGCCTGGTGTTTTTACATGAGTAGAATATGTGCTTTTATTTAAAATGCATCTCTGGGTTATTTGTGGGGCATAGGAATTCATTCATTCCCCCCCCCCCCATATAGTCTGACCCACCACAAGGTCTGAGGGACAGTGGACCAGCCCCCTGCTGAAAAAGTTTGCTGCTTTCTGATAATGTATGTCTGGGCCCTGCGCATAGAGGACAGTCCTCTTTGGCTACTGCCTCCCAGAATGAAAACCAACAAAGTGAAAAAATAATAATCAGTTGTCTATGCTGGCTATATGACCCGGAAGCTGTACGCCGGCTCCCTCGGCCAATAAAGCAAGATAAGCCCCACAACCCCATAGTCGTCCGCAACTGGACCTAATGGTCAGGGGTCCCTTTACCTTTACTATATTATTTAGCTTACAGAAAACAAACAAACAAACAAACAAACAAACATACATACATATTGTAATGGTGGCCCAGCTGTGAATTTCTTTTAACATGTTTTGATCTGCTATGATGTTTCCCCTTTTCTGGAGTTCTTTAAGGGAATGTAAGAATGTTCTCTAAGGGAATGTAAGAAGCTGGCTTGTCCTGAGTCAGACCGTTAGGCCTTCAGTTAGTGGATTGGGGCTCACAAGCGACTAGCAACACGACACCAGGTAGCTCTCAGCAAAGCTGGTGCCCCCATGTTTGATTCCAGACCAAATAAGTACAACTATGTGTCTGGACTACGACATGCTCTTCTGATCAGATGTTCGTTTTATCAGTTTCCGTGAGTGCTGCAATACGGCAAGAAAAAGGCACAAGCCATTTAAAAAATATATTTCTGACCAAACGCAAGCTCGTGCCTTTCTCCTGCCACATCGCAGGACCAGTTTTCATTTAGCAGCAATCCTGAGGTGACACGATGCATATTGCTCTGTGAAATGCCATTTTAGGATTAATTACATGCATTGTGTTAGGCAGTGTTAAGTATGACTCAGAAGTGAAATTGTGGGTCTCACTGGTCTTCACTGGACAGCAGTAGCTCTCCAGGGTGTCAGGTAGGGGACAAAGATGGAGACACATGGGATTGAACCTGTGAACTTCTGCATGCAAAACTAATAATAATAATAAATAATAATAATAAATTATACCCCACCCATCTGGCTGAGTTTCCCCAGCCACTCTGGCCAGCTTCCAACAAAAGATTAAAAATACATTAAAACACCAGTCATTTAAAACCTCCCTAAACAGGGCTGCCTTCATGGGTTTGTATGTGTTGTGATACTTTATTCATCATAGTTTAGTAATTATTTACTGTAATTGTTAAGAGTGAACTTATGCCTACCGTTAATTATTATTTGCTGATGTTTTGAGAGTTAATTTTATTGTGCCCTATTACATTCTAATAGATTGTTGGATATTACTTTATTTGATATGTCGTTCCTTTTTAAAGTTACACTTTATTTTGACTTTTTGTATTGGATCAGATCGTTATAAAGTGTGTGCTCTTTGTTGTATACTTTGTTGCTATAAACCGCCTCCTGTAGAGTAATATAGAAAGGCTGTATACAAATCAAAAGTGAAATGAAATGAAAGCAGAAGAACTGCCAACGAGGGAAGAATGGAGAATGAAACTGATGGAATATGCAGAAATGGACAAATTAACTGGGAAAATTCGAAACCAACGCGATCAGAGATTCACCGAGGACTGGAACAAATTTACAGAGTATATGAAAACTGTGTGTGATCAGGAAATAACGCTTGTTGGATTTCAAGAAGCTCTGTGAAAAAATAAACTGGAATGTTGCTTAAAAGAGAAGATAAAATAGGGATTGTCAAAGTGCAACATAAATGTATGAAATGTGAGAAGCTGTGATAAATATGAAAATTGTCAGATAGGCTGATGGAAGTCTAAAAGAATGTATAAGTTAAATTGGATGTTTAATTATAAATAGATTGGTTATTGGAAATTTGAATAATTTTTTTTTTAAAAAAAGAAAGGCTGTATACAAATCAAAAGTGAAATGAAATGAAAGCAGATGCTCTACCACTGACCTACCATCCTTTGTGACGAGAGACGATTCCTTGTTCCGAACTGCTGCCACTGGCAGGGTAATGGGTTGGGGTCTGTTGGGCCACTCAGAAAGCCTTGGTAGGCCAGGTGAAACCCTTGAGCCATCTCCAAAGACCTCTGTCTTTGGAGAAGGGCTTTGGAATGCAGTTAACAAACACACAATAAAAAGCACAATTGAAATTTGTGTAACATGAATAATGCATATGCCTTTCCCCTCTGCTGTGCTGAAGATGGGATTCTTAAAATGGAATATGGGGTTTGTTTGCCTTTATTGCTGTTGTCTCAGCTTCTTTAGCAGCCCGACTCCATGAGAAAGCATTACTACATATAATTTGCACAGCTTGTGACTTGAGAGAGCCTCTGGCTTGCGATGGTTTGCTGACAGTCGGGTCACCCCTTTGGCTGGACAGTTGATGAAACTGGGAGAGCTTTTTATAGGGGAGAGATATGAGATTCCAGGAGATAGGTTTTTCTCTTTCCAGCGATAGCAGAGATGTGGAAGGTAGGGTGTTAATGATTATTTTCCTGGAATAAATGCATTTTATGGTACCTGATGGCAGGGGGACAACTTTCTCCTTTCCAGTGTTCTGAATGAGCATGTACAATACAGTTTTAAAGTCATCTTTGTGTTCCTTAGTGTTCTAAGATGCTTCGTTAGTTTATCCACAACAGCTATTGTCAGGACTGCCGCTAGGTCCCAGCTCACAGAGGACCAACGCCCAGTGGATGTTATATACAAAAGTCTTTATTAAAGTTTAGTTTCCATTTCCAAGCTCTGGGCGCGCAGACCCACGTCTTGACGCTAGACCGACTAAGTCCCCTCTGACTCACTGCTCCACCCACACCAGTTTAAGATTCTAGCCCGGCTCCACCTCTTACGCTGTTCTTTCCTTTGCTGGGTCCTTCTGCCCTCTGGGGTTTCCTCCTTCCTGGACTCCTCTGAAGCTGAGCCTCCTGAGTCTTGCCCCTCCCTCCGGCGGGCTTTAGGACCTGGCTCCCTTCCTGGGCTCCCCGCTGTGCCGCGCTCCTTTACATTTGAACTTGGCGCGCGCGCCCAGCCGGTGACTTTCCTTCTGACCGTTTCCCCGCTTCCTGATGTGGGCGTTGCCAAACCTGACTCCTCTCCTCCCTCTGGTGGTGAGGACACTGGTCCCGACTCCTGGGACTCCCCCTCCCCACTGCGCTCTGGTGGAGAAGCTGGTCCTGATTTCCAACTGCTGCTCAGGGACTCCCTGCTGGCCCCTTCCTCCTGGGGCTTCCCCCCTGGAACCCCCCTCGCTCTGGCCACCGGCGCTCCCTTCTGTGAGTCCTCCGATTCGCTAGAGAGGCTTGTGGAATAACTCTGGCCACTGTCACTGCCTGCGCTCCCCTCGTACTCCTCCTCCTCACTCTCCATTTGCTCCCCCTCCTGTGTCTCTCCTTCTGAACCCCTGACATCCATCCCCCCCTCGAAGCCCCCCCTTCCCCCCTCCCCCTCTTCAGGTGCGGGTTCCGGGTGCTCTAGGGTTGTCGGGTGAGTTAAGGATACAGTTCGTCCCCCGAGGCGTGCAGCCATCGTGATAAGTCCGGAAAGTCTTCCATGGGCTCGTCGACTGTGATTCCCTCCGCTTCCATCTCCTGGGCGGTGTGTTCGAAATCTGAGGCCGCCCCCAAATCACTCAAAACCCCTTCTCCCCCTGTCGCCTGAGGTGACGCCACTTCCCAGGGTCCCTCTGGCATTTCTCTGCGCCTTCCCACTTCGGGTTGGTCCTCCCACCAATAAGATCCCCCCGTGCCAAAACCTGAGAGCGAGCCCTCTGGGGAGCTGCCTCCCGGAGCCGAGTCCTCCGCTGACGAGAAACCCCGGAAAGTGCTGGCTGAGAGTGTGGGTGTGAACAGACAATCATCGAAAAAGCCTGCCGGCATAGGCTTGTGCGGGAAAAGTGTATGGAATTCTTCCTTGAGCAACTGCTCCTCCAATGCGTAATCCGGCACCCACCTGTTGGCGCTGGCCGGGGTGCCCTCTGTGGCGAGAAGATATTCAATCCCGTCCTCCCCCCACCTTGAGTCTAAAATCTCTGTGGCTTCGTTGAGTGGCCCCCTTCTCGGCGACCCCCCCTTTTTGGGCGCTTCCCTGAGCGGGTCTGGCGCTGTCCCTGGTGCCTGAAACCTGTGGGGCTCTTTGTAGGGTGTGAGCACTGATCTATGAAAGACCGGGTGCATCCTGGACCCCTCCGGGAGTGTTAACCGGAAGGCCACTGGGTTGATCTGCGCCTCTACTTGGTAAGGGCCTAGCTGCTTGTGCCCGAGCTTCTTCTTGGCCAACGATCTGGCCTGAACTGCCTGGGCTGCTAACCAGACCCAGTCTCCTACCCGGATGTCTTCCCCAACCCTCCTGTGTCGGTCTGCCTGCACTTTGTAAGCCTGTTTCGCCATCTCTAACTGCCTCCTGAGCTGCTCGTGGATCTCCTGCAACTCCGCTGCCACGGCCTCTGCTCCCTGCGGCTCCCCCTCCCTCACTTTCTCTAAACCCGGGAAGGTTCTGGGATGCCGCCCATTGTTGGCGAAAAACGGTGCCACCCCCGTGGACACGTGTTTCGTGTTGTTGTAGGCAAACTCGGCTAGCGGTAGGTAGTCCACCCAGGTCGAGGGCTGCTGGTTCGCGTAGCATCTCAGGTACTGCTGCATGATGGCATTGACTCTCTCCGCCTGTCCGTTAGTCTGCAGGTGTCGCGCCGACGCCAGGCTGACCTTGACGTTCAGGAAACCCATCAGCTTTTGCCAGAAGTTGGAGATGAACTGGCGCCCCCGGTCGGACAGGATGGACCGTGGTAGGCCGTGCACCTTGAACACGTGGTCTATAAACAGCTTGGCGGTCTGCTTGGCTGTGGCCACCTTTGCGCAAGGAATGAAGTGGGCCATCTTGGTGAACAAGTCTACTACCACGAGTACTGCTGTCTTGCCTCTCGAGCTGGGCAGATCCGTGACAAAGTCCAGGGCCACCCTCTCCCATGGTTCGAACGGTGTCTGTAGCGGTTCCAACAGGCCCGTCGGTGGCTGGTGTACTGGTTTGGCCCTTTGGCCGGTGTCGCACCTCTTGACGTATTCCGCGACATCCCCCCTCATCTTGGGCCACCAAAAGTCTCTGGCTACTAGGTCCACCGTCTTCTCCTTGCCGAAGTGTCCCGCGCTGGGCGCGTCGTGCAGCTGCTGCAGGACCCTCGTGCGGAGTTTGTCTCCCGGCACGTAGAGGGCTCCTTTGCGGATGAGCAGGCCGTCGCGTATTTGGAAGTCGTTGTCCCTCGCCGTGCCTCTACGCACCTCCTCCATCTTGGCTCGCGCGAAGGAGTCCGTCTGCAGCGCGCGACGCACCGCATCCAGGTTCACCGTGGCTGACGCGCATGCCCACGCCTTTGGTGCGAAAATATGCTTGGCCGCCGGCGGCGCCTCTTCTTCGAGGTACTGCGGTTTCCTGGACAGCGCGTCCACCATGATGTTGTTGTTTCCCGGGATGTATTCTATTCTGAAGTCGAAATCTGCAAAGAACTCCGCCCAGCGGATGTGTCTCTGGTTCAGGAACCTCGCCGTGCGCCAGTACTCCAAGTTCTTATGGTCTGTACAGACCTGCACCGTGTGTTTGGCCCCGACGAGGAAATGCCGCCACGCCTTGAAGGCTGCATGTATGGCCAGTAACTCCCTGTCCCAGATGGTGTAGTTCTGCTCCGACTTGCTGCGTTTCCTGGAGTAGAAAGCGCACGGCCTCCAGTCCCCCTGGTGGTCTTGCTGCAACAGGACGGCCCCCACGGCCCTGTCTGACGCGTCCGTCTCCACTCTCATGGGCCTGCTGGGGTTCACGTGTAGCAGGTGTTCCTCGGACGCGAAGAGATGCTTGAGCTTCTGAAAGGACTGCTCTGCCTGCTCCGTCCAGATGAACAACTTCTTGGAACTGAGGGTGTCAGTGATGGCCGCTGTCTGCATGGCGAAACCTTTGATGAACTTGCGATAAAAGTTGGCAAAGCCGACAAACCTCTGGACTTCCTTTCGATTGCGTGGCCTCTTCCAGTCCAGCACTGCACGTACCTTGGTACTGTCCATGGCGAGTCCCTTGTCGGACAGTTTGTAGCCCAGGAAGTCCACCTCCGTCTTGTCGAACTGGCACTTCTCCAGCTTGGCGTAAAGCCGATGCTCCCGCAGCCGCTGCAGTACTTCCCTGACATCTCTCTCGTGAGCCTCCGGTGACTCCGAGAAGATGAGGATGTCGTCCAGGAAGCAGATGCACTTCTTGTAGAGAAGACCCGCCAAGACATGATGCATGAATGCTTGAAAACAGTGGGAGCCATTTTGTAATCCAAAAGGCATAACTCTATATTCATAGGTGCCCAGCGGCGTAAACATGGCCGTCTTCCACTCGTCACCCTCCCTCACGTGTATGAGATTGTACGCTCCGCGTAGATCCAACTTGGTAAAGATGCGCCCCTTCCGCACCGTCGCCAGCAGGTCATCGATCTTGGGCATGGGGAAGGCTGTGGGCTTGGTTTTTGAATTCAAAATTCTGAAATCAACTACAAGCCTCTTTTGGGGCGTGTCCCGCTTCTTCACAAAAAACACGGGACTGCCCCCCACTGCTTTGGATTCTCGGATGAACCCCCGCTTCAAGTTGTGATCTATGAACTCCCTGAGTTCCTGCAGTTCATCCTCAGACATGGAATACAGTTTCCCCGTTGGCAGTGTCGCCCCCGGCAGGAGGTCAATCTTGCAGTCGTAGGGTCTGTGGGGAGGCAGCTTGTCCGCTTCCTTCTCGCAGAAGACCTCCAAAAACTCTTTGTACTTGTTGGGTACCGCTTGCAACATGCCTAAGTGCAGCTGTGGTCCGTCTTCGTGCCCCTCAGCTATGTTCCATAGTCTATCACACCATGCCTCTAGAGTTAAGTTAGTAGCTGTTTTCCAATGCTGTGTTAATATATTTCTGGCTGCAGAAATGAAAAAGATTAGTGTGTCTTTAAACAGTAAATTCTTATGGTCATCTGTAAACAGATAAATACAGTGGTACCTCAGGTTACAGACGCTTCAGGTTACAGACTCCGCAAACCCAGAAATAGTACCTCGGGTTAAGAACTTTGCTTCAGGATGAGAACAGAAATTGTGCGGCGGCAGCGGGAGGCCCCATTAGCTAAAGTGGTGCTTTGGTTAAGAACAGTTTCAGGTTAAGAATGGACCTCCAGAATGAATTAAGTACTTAACCCGAGGTACCACTGTAAAGCGCCCCCTGTATCATGCATACATGCATAATTCTGCTTTTCCACATTTCAAACCCTGCCCAAGGTGGCTAACAACATGAAAACATCTTGAAAGACCTACATTGGCTCTCAGTACATTTCCGAGCACAATTCAAAGTGTTGGTGCTGACCTTTAAAGCCCTTGATCCGTGCCTGTCTTGGCTGATTAGGGAGTGTCCAGATGTTGTGCGGACCCCCCTGGTTGAAATTATCAATTTGTCCCTTGACACGGGACATTCCCAGGGGAATTGAAGGAAGCAGTGGTGTGTCCACTCTTAAAAAAAACTTTATTAGATCCCTTAGACCTATCCAATTACCGCCCAGTTTCAAATCTTCCATACCTGGGTAAGGTAATTGAGAGAGCGGTTGCTGAACAGCTTGGTAGGTTTCTGGAGGAAACATCGGCATTAGATCCATTTCAGTCCAGTTTCCGTCCTGGTTTTGGGACGGAGACGGCTCTGGTTGCCCTAACAGATGATCTCCGTAGACAACTGGATCGAGGCGGGTCAGGACTGCTGATCCTTTTAGATTTGTCAGCAGCCTTTGACATGGTCGATCATGATCTTCTGGACCACCGCCTTGTAGATGTGGGGATACAGGGCATAGCCCGTAACTGGATGTGCTCTTTTATCTCTGGTCAGGGACAGAGGGTGGCACTAGCGAGGGAAATGTCGTCACGCCACTCCTTGGTGTGTGGAGTGCCGCAGGGCACAATTCTCTCCCCAATGCTTTTTAACATCTTTATGCGTCCCCTTGCCCAGATTATCTGGAGCTTTGGGCTGGGCTGTCACCAATATGCTGATGACACTCAGCTCTATCTGCTGATGGATGGCCACACTGACTCGGCCCCGAACACACTGACCAGATGCTTGGAAGCTGTGGCTGGATGGGAGCCGATTGAAACTAAATCCTTCGAAGACAGAGGTCCTATGGCTAGGTCGGGATGGCATGGGGATGAGGGACCAACTCCCTTCTCTTGCGGGGGCCCAATTAGTGCCATTGCCTTCCGTTAAGAGTTTGGGTGTAATCCTTGATGCCTCCCTTTCCATGGAGGCGCAAGTTACAGCAACAGCCAAGGCGACATTTTTCCACCTTCGCCGCATCAAGCAGTTGGTCCCTTACCTTTCCCGCCCCGACCTGGCCACAGTGATCCATGCGACGGTCATCTCCAGGCTTGACTACTGTAATTCGCTCTATGCGGGGCTGCCCTTGAAGCTGTCCCAGAAACTCCAGCGGGTACAGAATGCTACAGCGAGGCTCCTCATGGGGTCTCTGCCATGGGAGCATATTCACCCAGTGCTTTTCAAGCTGCACTGGCTCCCGGTGGAGTACAGGGTCAGATTTAAGGTGCTGCTTTTGACCTTTAAAGCCCTTCACAGCCTAGGACCCTCGTACCTACGGGACCGCCTCTCCTGGTATGCCCCACGGAGAGCCTCAAGGTCCATAAATAGCAACACCCTAGTGGTCCCGGGCCCTAAAGAAGTTAGATTGGCTTCAACCAGAGCCAGGGCCTTTTCAACTCTGGCTCCGGCCTGGTGGAACGCTCTGCCTCATGAGACCAGGGCCCTGCAGGATCTGATTTCTTTCCGCAGGGCCTGTAAGACAGAGTTGTTCCGCCTGGCCTTTGGCTTGGAGCCAATTTGATTCCTTCTCTCTCTCTCTCTCTCTTTTGTTTTCTTTTCCTTCTCCTCCTGTGACGAGGCTACATTTTAATATTTTAATGTTCCATTATTTTAATGTTGTGTTTTATTTTTGTTTTTAAGTTGTAATCATTCATCTTGTTTTTATTATTGCTTGTAAGCCGCTCTGAGCCCGGCCTTGGCTGGGGAGGGCGGGGTATAAATAAAAAAATAAATTATTATTATTATTATTATTATTATTATTATTATTATTATTAAACAGCCTCAAAAGCCCAGTATACCTGAAGGAGCGTCTCCACCCCCATCGTTCAGCCTGGACATTGAGGTCCAGCTCCAAGGGCCTTCTGGTGGTTCCCTCCCTGCAACAAGTGAGGTTACAGGGAACCAGGCAGAGGGCCTTCTCGGTAGTGGCACCCGCTCTGTGGAATGCCCTCCAATTATATGTCAAAGAAATAAACAACTGTCTGATGTTTAGAAGACACCTGAAGGCAGCCCTATTTAGGGGAGTTTTTAATGACTCATGTTTTAATGTATTTTTAATCTTTGGTTGGAAGCTACCCAGAGTGGCTGGGGAAACCCAGTCAGATGGGCGGGGTATAAATATGTTGTTGTTGTTGTTGTTACTGTTGTGACTGGTAGCCATCGATAGCCTGAACTCTCAAAACATCAGCAAATAATAATTAGTCAGAAGTTCACTCTTAACAATTACAGTAAATAATTACTAACCTATGATGAATAAAGTATCACAACACATACAAAACAATGAAGGCAGCCCTGTTTAGGGAAATTTTTAATGACTGATGTTTTAATGTGTTTTTAATCACTTGTTGGAAGCCGCCCAGAGTGGTGGTGGAAACCCAGCCTGATGGGCAGGGTATAAGTAATAAATTATTATTATTATTATTATTATTATTATTATTAACAATACACAACTGCAACATGACAAAAGCAGTCATAAACAATAAAACGTCAAAAAATACACAACCTAGTTGAACAATTTCTACATGAAGACCATCCCCCCCCAAAAAAAATATTTTACCAGTGTTGAACTCCTATTTCCACTCTCCCATTTCCTCCCCTTACATATCTATATTAGGATTGGATACATCATACAAGACACTTGTGTGTAATGTTGTACATCTGCTGGATATTCCCAGAGCTGGACCCTGTATGACCTTGAGCGCAGTCTTTACCTCATTTATCAAGCTGTAGAGCTATCTCTCGAGGTGTGGCGGAGTTTATTAAATAAATGTTTGAAAGCACTTTCATGTCTTGGGATGAAAGAGTTGTGTTAAAATGTACTCAGTGTTGTCATTATTGATTTATGCTGTTTCTTACCTTCCTTTTTAAAAAGCCTCCAGATAAACAGCATAGAAACAATACATTCAGCCCTTGTTCCTAGTATGTGACCCCTTCTCCTCCCCATCTTCTCTAGGAAGAGAGCAGCCACCAAATTTCATTGCAAGGAAAAATTGAGGACAGTTGCACAGGCAGTTTGAAAGTAAAATGAATTTTGCTACGGCTAGTGAAATTTCCCAGGATATTTTTTTATACCCCCCCCAACATATCCCTACTACATAAACCTGCCAAACAAACAAGGCAAAGTTGAGTGTGGATTTCATGCACCTTATTCAGCTCATAGTAGCAATGAATGAAACTTTCCCAAAAACGTCTAGCTATATATACATTATTTACACAATGGGCCCCACGTGATTGGCTAATTCCGGACTGCTCCTGCAGGGCAATCAGGTTGCTGATTCACTTCCACCTGGAGCTAGATTGGGTGGCTCCTGTGGACCAATCAGATTGCTGCATTCTGGGATTCAGCTCAGTAAATAACAAACATTTGTATAACTGTGGACTTATATTCAGAAAGACAGCTGAGGAATGTTGACGCAGTGAGTCAGGACTGTGGCCCCGTGGGATTGAAATTCAGATCCAGTGCGTCCTGTCTTGATCTTGATCTTGAATTTCTAGCCAACATGGTACCGACAAGATGGCATTGGTCTACACTTCCTGCCATCCCTGATCATTATTGGCCATGCTGGTTGGGGCTGATGAAAGCTGGAGTCAAGCAATATCTTGAGTGCACCATGTTGGCTGCTGCTCTTCTAGCAAGACAAGGGGGAAATGAAGAAATGTGAAGATTTCGCAGACACTCTTGTGGTTGCATATTTGCACCCTAGTTGGTTTGCTGCTAAATCGTATTGGATATTCTGGAGAAATGGAAACCCAAGTGAGGCCATTGGTCTATCTAGCCCAGTATTGTTGACATTAAATAGTCACTGTTCTCCACTGTTCTCCGGGGTTTCAGACAAGAGCTGGAGATACTGGGGAATCGGGACCTTTTCTATGCAAAGTAGATGGCGTTGCCACTAAGCTACAGTGGAGATGGTTATGATGTGTTAGGAAGAGACCAAGAGCCAATTGTTTTGAGTTGGGCCTGTCTATCCCTGCTTGAAAAAGGTGACTGTGACATGTGAACAACAGGATTATAAGGTGAAGGACCCCTGGATGGTTAAGTCAAGACAAAGGCAACTATGGGATTGCAGCGCTCATCTTGCTTTCAGGCCGAGGGAGCCAGCATTTGTGCACAGACAGCTTTTCGGGTCATGTTGCCAGCATGACTAAACCACTTCTGGCGCAACAAAACACCGTAAAGGAAACCAGAGCGCACGGAAACGCTGTTTACCTTCCCTCTGCAGCGGTACCTATTTATCTACTTGCACTGGCGTGCTTTTGAACTGCTAGGTTGGCAGGAGCAGGGACCGAGCAACGGGAATTCCCTGCCGTCGTGGGGATTTGAACCACCAACTTTCTGATCGGCAAGCCCAAGAGGCTCGGTAGTTTAGACCACAGCACCACCCATGTCCTATTCAGGATTATAGCATCCTATGTGGAGGGTTCCTCAGCAACTATTCACTGCTATGGAAAAATACTCAGTCATATATGGCTGTATCAGCAGTCTTAAGCTGCACAGGCAAAACTTCAGTGAGAAGTAGACCCAAGAGAGGCTGCAATGTGTTTTTGTGGACTACTCACCAGTGCCAGATTAAACCCTGTGGAGGCTTCTAGGCAGTCGAAATCTTGGGGACTCATGAATTATCTCATAATACTTTTATTTTATTTTAGCAGCCAACCATTTTATTAAGCCAATTTTATTATGCAATATTATTTTGATCCATTGTCTCAGGGCCCTTTGTTAATCTGCCACTGCTACTTGCCATTCCTCATGTGTACAGTGTTCTGATCCCCAGTTCGCTCTGTTTTGGGGTATACTTGGGGAAATATGAATTCCCTGCCCATTGCACTGCTGTTTTTCAGATGGTGATCTCTCTCTCCTTCTCTATTTCTCTCTCTTTCTGTCCAATTTTAATTGAGGGGAAACCTGGTTTGGAATGCCTTTCTAGGTGCTGTACAGTTGATCCTTTGTGTCAAGATAAATGGGCTGTATTGAAATCTCTGCTGCTTAGGGAATATGCCCAGAGTCAGTGACCAAGTGCGTAAAAGGCCCTGGCCTTCGATTTAAAGTGTAGCTGCCCAATCAAGCAGGACGCTGTACAAATTTGAAGTTCAGGTTTAGGTGAGTCTTACAAATGCAAGTTGGTATTTCCTTTATTCTGCCCCCTTCGCCAGAATTTTCATTCTTGAAACTTTTCCAAGATGACCCAAAGCATATTTGGTGTGTGTGTGTGTGTTTAGTGAGTGGAAATTTCCCAGTAACGATGCACACTCAGATTCTCACAGTTCGATGGGAAGACAGCAGAAACCCAAATACAAGCAATGCAGATATTTTAAAAATGGAAGTTTTAATAAATTAAAAATAAATAGTATGTTTGTCATTTGGCTTTCAGCTTTTTTAGTGTGTACAGTGGTACCTCGGGTTAAGTACTTAATTCGTTTCGGAGGTCCGTTCTTAACCTGAAACTGTTCTTAACCTGAAGCACCACTTTAGCTAATGGGGCCTCCCACTGCTGCCACGCCGCCGAGCACGATTTCTGTGCTCATCCTGAAGCAAAGTTCTTAACCTGAAGCATTATTTCTGGGTTAGCAGAGTCTGTAACCTGAAGCGTATGTAACCTGAAGCATGTGTAACCTGAGGTACCACTGTATTAGGCAGATTCTGGACACTGCGGGAGATCGATTATTTAGGTCTGCATCAGGCAATCAGTCCTCCACTCCAGAACTGGACCACCCTCCACAGCCTATAGGAGCTGATTCACATCGCAGTGCAAAATGTCTGTTCTGTGTGATGTTGGCGAAGTCTGGACTATATGGGGCTACTTTGCCTCCCAGAACAGATTGCGCTCAGTAGTTGGGTGGAGATGCAGATGTTGTTTGATGCCCACATGGGACACAAACCAGAAGCCTTGAGGTTTGGGCAGCGAGGCAACAAAATTATAGCCCTTGCTAAATTCCTGCAAATCTGTGGGCAGAAAAGTGCCGGAACTGATTAAACTATACGTTGAAAATCCTAGCGTATGTAACTGCTGCATGTTGTTCAGCCACAGCCAAGCCTGCCTAATGCGTTGCAATTTCTTTATTTTAGTTTTAATGCACGAAGGTAACCCCAGATCCTGTATGAAATGTGGCACTGGTTTACATTACCAATATGGGAAATTTTGTATTGGTGTGTACATTAAGCGGATCTGATGTTATGACGGTTTTGGCTAATTGTTGAACTGAGTGAACTAGGCATAGGCCAGATGTGATGGTGGAAGCCGATTTTGCAAGTACAGTTGTGAGGGTTCCGTTTACTGAGCAGAAATCTAAGTGGGCAAGGGAAGCTGAACCTTCCTTGCACCTCCTGTTTTACTTCATGCAGTCCCCCCAAACCTGGTTCTTTTCCTCCAGCGAAGTTTACTTCTGGGTATAGGCCAGGGGTCGGCAAGGCCTACCGGGCATGGGCCGGATCACTCCTGCAGACATCCTCCGTGGGCTGGGAAAGCGCAGCGCGATGCCGGAAATTGCATCTGTGCATGCCCGTGGTGCTAGAAATTGCTTCTGCGCATGCCCAGACAGCAGAAATCGCGCCAGTGCAGAAGCAATTTCCGGAATCTGGGCATGCGCAGAAGCGATTTCTGGAGCCACAGAAGAGAGTCCCTGCGCTGGTGGCTCGGTTTGGGGGCGGCTCATGGGCCGGTTAAGCGACCCTCATGGGCTGCTTCTGGCCCATGGGCCTTAGGTTGTTGACCTCTGGTATACAGTGGTACCTCAGGTTAAGTACTTAATTTGTTCTGGAGGTCCGTTCTTAACCTGAAACTGTTCTTAACCTGAAGCACCATTTTAGCTAATGGGGCCTCCTGCTGCTGCCGCGCTGCCGGAGCATGATTTCTGTTCTTATCCTGAAGCAAAGTTCTTAACCTGAAGCACTATTTCTGGGTTAGCAGAGTTTGTAACCTGAAGCGTATGTAACCTGAAGCATATGTAACCCAAGGTACCACTGTACTAGTACCACTGCCCCTCTGGTGTGAGCAGCATAGGGTCTTGCTCAGCTGACATGGGAAGGCTTTTCGTTCTAGACATCATGATGTATCAGTACATCACGATATTTAGCTGGTGATAGATCATGATGTTGAAAACCAGATATCTCCCAGCCTTGGTGGTTCTCAAGAGTCTCTTGTTGCAACCTTCCTTGGGACCGTAGTGGGTAAAATTGTAGTGGGTGGGTAAAATTACACCAATAGGAACACAAGAAAAAGCCCGTTGGGATGGGAAAATTCAAGGGAGCTTGTCTGTAAGCTTCTCTGAGGAGCTTGGAGGAAGCATGGAGTGTAAGTGTAATAAATTAAGTTAAATAATAAGCATCCTGGCTCCAGCTCCTCAACTTGGCTTTGCCCCCACGAGGTCAAAATAGCAATACATTAGGCAGAGATTAAAATCCCCTCTTCCTTTCTCAAGGTATCGGTTTCTAGGAATTGGGACATAAAACACAGGCTCAGTACGTTAGTGACGACATGAACTGGCCAACATCAACAAAAGCATCCCAACTGTTGCAGCGGGATTTGTTTTGCAGTGCCGGGTTTAACCGTTGTGTGAAATGCAAGATAGGCCCCTCTGTCAAATTTATAATATGGTGCAAATTCTTTTCAGCTCACGGAATGGCGACCGTTTGTTTTCCTTGGGATATGGAGTGAGTGGCCGTATTTCCAAGGGGAAGAAAATTTGGAAAGCTGGTGGCTGGAGACCACGGCTTATCGGATGTCCTGCCACACCACTGATTTAAAGCTTTAACAGTCATGGCTTTTCCCCAAAATAATCATGGGGACTGTAGTTTGCTAAGGGTGCTGAGAACTGTAGCTCTGTGAGGGGTTTCCAAGCAACTCTCAGCACCCTTAAACTACATTTCCCGTGATTCTTTGCGGGGGGAACCACAGCTGTTTAAAGTGATAGAAAAGTGCTTTAAAGTTATGGTGTGGTAATTGTTTAATGTTTCCTCTCTTTCCTTAGTTGTGAGAAGTTTAGGGCAGTTTTTATTTTTTATTTTTTAAGTCTTTTTTGGACAAAAAAAATAGCACACTCTTGAGTGTTATTGCACCTCTATTAAAAACAACAACATATATTATGGATTTGGGTTTGGCCATCAGTATGGATGAGAGTCTGCTGACAGGTAGATGTAAGGAAATGATTTGCATACAGTCAATTAGCTTTGGGGCAGGGATCTATTTTAAATGGGTTCTTTATTGCCCAGATATGCAGGACCATAAAAGATTTCAGGGAGAAGGTGAAATTTGGGTGGCTGGAATGAAAAAAGCAGGTTGCATACTTGAGCAAATTATTATTATTATTATTTATTATTATTAATTTGTATCCCGCCCTCTCCGGCCAAAGCCGGGCTCAAAGCAGCTAACAACAAAGCAAAATAGCACAGTGTACATAAAATCACACAGTCAATTAATTCAAATACATTCTAAAATCAATTCAGAATCAAATTGATGGCAACCATTGGGTTAGGGTTCTATGAGGATTACAGAAGGAGAGAGGGGGTCAGACTGTGCCTTGGCCAAAGGCCTGGCGGAACAGCTCCACCTTGCAGGCCCTGTGGAAAGATGTCAAGTCCTGCAGGGCCCTAGTCTCTTGTGACAGAGTGTTCCACCAGATTGGGGCCACGGCTGAAAAAGCCCTGGCTCTGGTTGAGGCCAGCCTAAGCTCCCTGTGGCCCGGGATCTCAAAAATGTTTTTTATTTGAAGACCATAAGGTCCTCCATGGGGCATACCTGGAGAGGCGGTTCCGTAGGTACGAGGGTCCTAGGCCATATAGGGCTTTAAAGGTTAAAACCAGCACCTTAAACCTGATTCTGTACTCCACCGGGAGCCAGCGCAGCTGGTATAGCACTGGACGAATGAAGACCCCGTAAGGAGTCTCGCCGCGGGGTTTCTGGGTCAGTCTCAAGGGCAACCCCAGTGTAGAGTGAGTTACAGTAATCCAGTCTGGAGGTGACCGTTGCGTGGATCACAGTGGCTAGGTCAGGGCGAGAGAGGTAAGGAGCCAACTGCTCAGCTTGGCTATGTGTTTTTCCCCATCCTTGTAGGTGACCATTGTCAAAGAGGAAACCATAGCTTTATCGGTAAGCAGGAACATCTCCAGTCCTTAAATTTGGCTCAGGTTCTGCCAACGTGGGACCGATCAGAACATTCTGTAGTTGCAGCTGGGATTCTTCCAGTTGTGACACACTGAAAATAAGGGAGAGGTTATGCAGCCCGGCTCCATGGGAGTTCCTCCTGTTTGAAGTTGCTGCCACGCGTTTGCTAAGTAATGAATAAAACTGAGAAAAATCCCTCCTTAGCAGGAAATATGGTGTGTAAAACTGGATGGAAGCAGCTGGCTGTACATTTCCAGATGTTGCAATGCTTGATCTTAAGAAAGGTATGCAATTTCTGCAAGGGGAGTTTTAATATTAGTTTTGGGTGCTAACTGGAACACTGCTATAGTGCAAGGGCCTGACTCAATTATTTTCCGTGTGTGTGTGTATTTAATTGGAAACAGTTTTTTACTGTGATGTTGTTATCGTTACTTTGAAAAGCAGGACACTCAATATGCATGTTAAAATTCCACCATTTGTGTATTGTGCTGTATCGCATTAATTTAATAGCCGTTTTATATCCTTAGAGGAGTGTCTCAAGGAAAAGGCAGGAATGCAGGAACATATGCGCACATCAACTATGTATATATTAGAAATCTGGTTCATCTTCCAAGCACAGGAAGAAGCTGTTAAAAGGAGAATTGGGTTTGGAACACACAGCTGGAAGTACAATTTAATTTTGAAATTTGAAGTTCAGATTTGGAGAGAACTTTCAGTATGGGAGGTGGCTGTGTGTGTATCTGTTAGATAGTAAAAGGTAAAGGTGCCCCTGCCCGTACGGGCCAGTCGTGTCCGGCTCTAGGGTTGCGCGCTCATCTCACTTAAGAGGCCAGGGGCCAGCGCTGTCCGCAGACACTTCCGGGTCACGTGGCCAGTGTGACTAAGCGGCATCTGGCGAGTCAGCACCAGTGCCGCACACGGAAATGCCATTTACCTTCCCGCTATAAAGTGGTCCCTATTTATCTACTTGGACTTAGGGGTGCTTTCGATTTGCTAGGTGGGCAGGAGCTGGGACCAAACAACGGGAGCTCACCCCGCCGCGGGGATTCGAACCGCTGACCTTGCAATCAGCAAGTCCTAGGCACTGAGGTTTTACCCACAGCGCCACCTGCGTCCCACCATCTGTTAGATACAGGTGACTAAATTGTTCAATTTTGGTGACCTAAAAGCTGACTTCAGACTCTAGTTTTGTTTTGTTTTTAATTCATGCCTGTTCTCAAAAGCTTGAAGCCTGTATTTTTATTTATTTTTCAATCAGCATATTTGACAGATACCCACTAAACACAGATGTGTCCAAAGAGAAACAGTGTTTTAGTCTGCGTATTGTTTTGAAAGAGCAGGTAGATATTGTTTTGGAAAGCGGGTAGGTTTGCCTGCATTGAATTTCCATTCCATCCCTAATTGTGTCCGTCATTACCTGGGGTTGCAAGGCAAGCGGTAGAGACAGAAGATCTGGAAGGTTTATAACTCAGTGGCAGAACGTCTGCTTTACTGGTTCAATCCTCAGCATCGCCAAGTAGGGATCAAAACCAGCCTGTAATTCTTGGTCAACAATACTGAGCGAGAGAGACCGGTAGTTTGACTTTGTATCAGACAGCATCCTATGTTCTCATGTTCCTAAGCCAATATCCAAATTGTTTGGCTGCCCCGACGGTAGCGTATGTATATTTTTAAGAAG
Organism: Podarcis gaigeae; assembly: GCF_964106915.1. NCBI lineage: Eukaryota > Metazoa > Chordata > Lepidosauria > Squamata > Lacertidae > Podarcis > Podarcis gaigeae. The sequence continues at coordinate 14,041,381 of NC_139686.1, read as the reverse complement.
CGATTTTCCTGTACAACATGGCGAACCGCTCTACTTTATTTTAGAGAGAGGGGGGCATGCATTTGCTTCTCCTTGCTCCGTGCCGTTCCCAGGTTGTATGTCCCAAAACGAGCACATCTCACATTTACTATTTTGGCCCACAACCTGAAAGAAGTGCGGTTGGAGACAGAGAGAGAGAGATTCCGATTACGCAGTGGCTGTTTTGGACTGGTGGCTGTTGCATCTGGGATTGCTTAGTAGATTCTCACTACTGATCTCTGGTCCCTCTGGAAATCCTCTCGCCTGCTAATGGCAAGTGCTAGATAACAGGACCGTAAATCACTCGCAAGGCAGCTGGAGATAGAGAAGGGAGCCTTTCTGACCAGAATAAAAACTGCAAGGTCAATGTAGACCCTGGAGTGAAGTCTTTAAAAATTGTAATATGAGTAGTAGTAGTAAATTGTTGTTGAAAATAGTACTAAACCATATGAAAATGATAAACCAGCAAGAATTGCTGCTATTATTATTATTATTATTATTATTATTATTATTATTAGATTCAAATGTTCCCTCAGCAGCCTCCAGCCACTTATTTCTGAATGGCCTGTGTAGCAATGTTTCGAACTGTTTCTCAGAAACAAGTCCACTTTCTGGTCTACATCCTGTTCTCCATATGTTTTTTCTGGATGGGCTCCCAAATGGGGGGTGGGGGGGGGGTGGAGGAGAGAGAAGAAGAAGACAAGAATAATCTGGGACAAAAATCAGCCGTTTGAAGCCTGCACTACTTTTGCTGACTTAATTAAAACTCAGAATTATACAGGGCTTCAATACAGCAAATATCCCCGTTATAACTTCCCAATAGTTCTGTTTCGTTATTTTTTTAAGGAGTCTTGAGGCAGATTCTTCTCCCCTCTCCTTCCCAATTCAAGTATTTATAACCTTCAGGGCTCAAACTTACTATTTTTTGTTTTGTTTAGGACGTTTTGGACAGCGCAGAAAATAGCATAGCCTTTAATTGCTATGAGAGAGACAGACAGACAGACAGAGTAATATCTTTAGGCAAGGCTTTTCCTGAACAATGTTCCCACTATCCGTAAAAATGGTCCCTGACCGCTGGGGCTTATGGGAATTGTAACTGAAAACTAAAGAAGGGCGCCTGGTTGTGGAAGGTTTGCAGATGAAAAATGATATTGTATTTGAAGATGAGTTCAGGGGTATTTACCAAAAATATATATATTATAAGTTGTGTGTCCTTGTTTCTCAGTTTGATCCTTTTACACCGTTTTGTGTTTCTTGCGGTTTTTTGTGCATTGTGACTTGCCGTTATTTTCATTTTATTATTTTTGTTTTATAGTTTAGTAATTTTTCTACTGCAATTGTTAAGTGCAAACCATTCAATTAGTAAATTCCTTCCAGTAGCACCTTAAAGACCAACTAAGTTAGTTCTTGGTATGAGCTTTCGTGTGCATGCACACTTCTTCTTCTGTGTATCTGAAGAAGTGTGCATGCACACGAAAGCTCATACCAAGAACTAACTTAGTTGGTCTTTAAGGTGTTACTGGAAGGAATTTTTTTTGTTTTGACTATGGCAGACCAACACGGCTACCTATCTGTAACTCATTCAATTAGTATTTACTGATACTTAATTTTGCTGCTTACCATTATATTCCAATGGATGATTGAATATTGTTTTATTCGGTATGTTTATTTTAAAGCTGTGTTTTTATTATGACTTTTAAATTGTTTTTAGGTGTGATCTTTTCTGCCTTATTTTGCTGTCTCTTTAGCTTTCAAAACGCCTTGCGTATCATAATATAGAAAGGTGGCATACAAATTGAAAGTGGAATGAAAGGGGGGGAAAGAGATTGAAATATTCTTCTGATTGCAGTAGCGAGAAAGCTGCAGTGGCGCCTACCACACCACTGTGTGAGCTGATGCAGGAGTCAGTGTGGAGACCTGGGTTCGAATCCCCGTTCCCCTATGAAGCTGAGCCCAATCACCATTTCTACCTAGCCTAGGCTACCTCACAGGGTTGTTGTGAGGACAAAATATAACGGGGGCGGGGGGGGGCGGGAGAGAACCATGTATGGCAACTTGCGGTCCTAAGAGGAAGCGTGGGAGAGAAATGCAGTGGTAGTGATATCCTTTTGGCGCCTGCTGGAGACGTCCTTATTTAGACAAGACAACCCAGATGGTTAGAAAGCTTGCATGAGTTTTAATTTGTTTTAGTCTATTCTATTGCGGTTTCAGCTTTCTGTATGATTTGAATTATGGTTGTCAACTTTTTAGTGGGTTTTCTTTTTTGTTTCTTTTTTTCTTTGTTTGCATACTGCTTCGGGTTTGCTTTTTCCCTGCAATCAAGTGGCCTGTAAATTTTTGCGAAATAAATAAATAATTGGAAATAATAATAAACAGGCAGGTGTCTGTGGAGTGCCACAAACGGCAGTCCCATCTTCTGCTTCTTCTGTTTTTTCCAGTCCCGATGCAAAATTCAGCCGTTCTTGGCTCTTAATCCCCATTTTATTTTATTTTTTTAAACGGGCCCCCAGCCTGTTGTTTTAACGAGTCAGCTTCAGATTGCATCTCTTGCCGAAACTATGTGTTGGCTGTGTTTTCCCACAACCTCCCATTTGTGTTTTTAAAGGGCCTTTTTTGGACAGGTCTCCAAATAGACGTTCCTATTAAAAGCAAATGGTCCCCCCCCCATGGTGTTTGCACTCGTAATTAATGATCTTTTAATGAACAAGCTACATGAGACATTTTCCAGTTTGGTAAGGAGGGCGAGCATCCAACTGCACACTTTTTGTGTGTGATTATATATATATATATATATATATATATATATATATAGTGTTGTCAAGTGGATTGTATCTCTGCATATCTGTTTATTTCTAATGGCTCGCCTAAATGACAGTTTCATAAACTGAAGTATCCCAAACAAAGGCCATGAGGTTTACTTTGGCCATCTTGAGTAAATTCTCCTAATCTAAACATAATCAGTGGGGTAATAAATCATTCCAGTGACTTCACCTTTTTATTCTCTCTCTCTCTTTTCTCCCCCCCCCCCCCAAGTTAGCAAACATGGTATGTTCTGCAAACACTGTGTGATTAGCTGGGGCTTTGAAGTTTCGTGTCACACCAGAGGTTTTCTTCTTCGTTTTTGTAAAGAAAAGCTGTTTCTTGAATAAATTTTGCAAGTATCAGGAACTGGATTCCCCCCCCCCCCTTACACCACTGTTTTAAAAATTGGCTCTTAACTCACGTTGCATATCTGACATTGAAGGAAAGTTTTTTAAAAAAATAAATAAAAATAACCATTTTCTACCTGCACATTATTGATTTATTCATGGGACCATTTATTTTCCCCAAAAAGAGGAATCTCTGCAAAGTGCATGCACTCAAAAAGTCAGCATTCTCTGAACCTATGTTGAGACATTTCACACCCTCTCCTGAATTAGAACTGGACCCATTTCAAAACAAAACAAAACAAAACAACAAAACAAAACAAAACAAAACAAAACAACACCCTTACTTCTAGGTATATAACAATAAGAAGTCTGCTCTGTCCCAGCCACCATGTGTTTCTCTATGCGTCATGTTTCTTTCTGATTAGCCTTCCCTGACTCATTCTGGGATGCAACAGGCAACCTCTTCAGAGGGTGGGGTATTCTGCGCCACCTCTCCATTGGGCAGATTGAGAGCAGTCAGTCAAGCAGTCGGTTGATACCGATTGGACAGAATTACCCACAGCTGATTGGAAGGAGACTGGGCCAGATAATCATACAGAGATGGCTGGAACCTCCAATGTGGCTGGTATTTGGGGCTTTAAATTACTTAATAAATATACTTATCAACAAATGCTGCTAGTTCTTTCTTGGCACACCATCATGCCCCCAAGCACGCCATTTTGGAATTGCTGGTGGAGGCTTTGACGGAATAAGAGCGCGACTCTCCTTTTTCTTTCTTGCCGAAAGACTCCCTCTTCTGTGGAAATAATAGCTACCAAGGGCTGACGTCAGCTGACAAAAGTGAGTAAATTCAGAGCGGAGGCTTAAACCCTGTCCTCAGCTCACCCTGGCAACACACTTAGGAGCTACAATGCAAGATGCTATATCAGGTCATTCACAGTTTACAAGACCCTTTCAGAGTTTGTGTCGGAAACACCACAGACTCTCTTCAAAGGGAGCTGAAATTTTATTGCCCCAGGTGGTGCAGGGAATGCTCCAGAGTCGTTCGATTGCAAAGAACCTGGATTCAGGTGACATATTTTGCATGCTTAACCGTTGTGGGGAGGCTGCGACAGGGTTTATTGAAAGGGGTTGGGGAGTGTGGTGGAAGGGAAAGGGGTGTTTGGTTAGGCCCACGCTTTTCCAAGCATCCCAGCACTTGCTGAAAAGCCATCGCTTGTGCATGTGACCGGCCCTCTGTGCCCAACAGTTGCGTGTCGGAGCTGAATCATAGAATCTTAGAGCTGGAAGGGACCCTGAGGATCATCTACTCCATGGGTAGGCAAACTAAGGCCTGGGGGGGGGGGCGCATCCGGCCCAATCGCCTTCAAAATTCGGCCCTCGGACGGTCCGGGAATCAGCATGTTTTTACATGAGTAGACTGTGTGCTTTCATTTAAAATGCATCTCTGGGTTATTTGTGGGACATAGGAATTCGTTCATTCCCCCCCAAAAAATATAGTCCGGCCCCCCACAAGGTCTGAGGGACACTGGACCTGAAAAAGTTTGCTGACACTTGATCTAGTCCAACCCCCTGCCATGCACGACTATGCAGGGATTTTTTTAAAACATAATTTGCAGTGGTACCTCGGGTTAAGTACTTAATTCGTTCTGGAGGTCTGTTCTTAATCTGAAGCAACACTTTAGGGGCCTGTTGTTGTTGCTGCTGCGCCGCCGGAGTACGATTTCTGTTCTCATCCTGAAGCAAACTTCTTAACCCGAGGTATTATTTCTGGATTAGCGGAGTCTGTAACCTGAAGGGTATGTAACCCGAGGTACCACTGTATTATTCATTCATTCATTCATTCATTCATTTTATTTTGTACACTTTAACATAACCATTTCAAGCATTAAAGTACAAGGTTCGTTTGAACCATCGGACCTCCTCCCCTCCCTTCATGGGTTCCATGTTTAAGATTAAATTTGCTGCATCTTTTACCATTATCCATCTGTTAAATAACCATAATTATCATAAATAGTTCCACATTGCAAGAGTCATTACATCCCTGCCAAATATTTTAACTGTTTACAGTGGTCTTTTAAATAAATTTACAGATTTACTCCAGTCTTTAGAAAATACTTGATCCTCCTGGTTTCTGACCTTTCCCGTCAGTTTCTCCATCTCTGCATACTCTGCATCAGTTTCATCTGCCATTCTTCTTTTGTTGGTATTTCTCCTTCCTTCCATCTCTGGGCTAGTAGCATTCTCGCTGCTGCCGTTGCGTACATAAAAAGTATTTTCTCTTCTCTTGGTAACTCTTCACCTATTATACCTAGTAAAAAGGCTTCTGGTATGTATTTTTAAACATTTTCTTTAGTTCTTAATATATCATTTCCCAGAAAGCCTTTGCCAATGTACATGTCCACCACATATGGTAAAAAGTACCCTCCTCCTTTTTACATTAGGAATATGCAGGGATTGAACCTGCAACCTTGCCGTTAACAGCACCACGCTCTAACCAAGTGAGTTATCCAGGCGTGTTTTCATCTGTGCCATAGAAAACCTTCATTGGTCCTGAAGATCCAATGGGAAGTCAGAGCCCAGGATTCAGAGCAAGGGAGTCATTTCCAAAGAAGCTTATAATTGTCGAGGCAAAATCTCCCACCTTGCTCCCTTCTTTGTAGCCCTTCCTGTCGAGGAGAATGAATGGCCAACCATTGGTGGTTGTGGGTGTCATTTATTTCACAGGCCCCTCCCACTTCTGAGCGTTTCTCAGCAGGCCGTGCCATTGTGTTGTGTCATGATGTCATGTTTCTTAGTGGCTGGCGGAGGAGGATAAATTAGTTGAGCATCTCCTTTGCATGCCAAAGCCCCTGGGTTCCATCCCTAGTAGGTCCAGGTAGGGCTGGGAGAGAACCTGGGTGAGATGGACCAGTAGTCTGAAGGTTCCTATGATTCCAGGAGCCCTGTTTCTGCATTGAGACAGGAGAAACAGGAAGAAATGTGACCAAATAAGGTAAGCCAGAAGGAGCAACCTGGCATTTCTTGAAACCATTCAAAAGTTCTCGAGAGCTTTTAGATACTTTGAGGATGCAACAAATGCAAGTTCTCTTAGGAGAACTTTTGGATTAGGCCTAATACAAACACACTCTGGTAGTGCGGAAGACACTGCGGAGAAAGGCACTTCAAAGGCCCACTAGGGGCAGATGTAAACAGGGTGTAAGATTTGGGAGAACCCCACATTTATTTAATTTCCTCAGGAAAGCAAACTCACATGTCTGTGATTCATCTGAGCATTTTTTAATGAGCAGGTACCTTGCCAATAAATAAAGAAATATCCCGTTACAGGTTTTATGGTGTGTTGACATTGTATTAATCATCCAGAGCATCAGGGATGGCTCAGGTTGGAAACTAAAATGAACGGGCATCTCTCTGCCGCTGGAAAACCAGCTTGAGTCTTCTTCTTGTTTTTTTTTTTTTAAAAAGAAATCTTCTAGCTTATTCCCTAAAATGGGCTGGATCGGCTTGTTGTCAGACCCTCTAAGTGTCCCTATTTTCCAGGGACAGTCCTGGATTTAAAGAAGCCACCCTGGTTTCTGATTTGATCCTGATTTTCTGTGGGATGTCCCAATTTTCATCAGAGAAATGTTGGAAGGTATGGAGTTATGTGGCCCCCGAGCCAAGGAGATAAGTAACTCTACAACCTTGAGAAGACATCTGAAGGCAGCCTTGTAAAGAGATTTTTTTTGTAAAGTTTAATGTTTTATTGTGCTTTTGTATAGGTTGGAAGCTGCCCTGAGTGTCTGGGGCAACCCAGTCAGATGGATGGAGTATAAATAAAATAATGATGATAGTGATATAATAGGACGTCCTGATTTTCATTGGAGAAATGTTGGAGGGTATGTGTTGTTACTTTGGAGCAGGCAGGAAGCCTTGGAAGCTGAAATGCACCCCCCCATCCCAGCCCAGCGTTCCCAGGAGCATAGGAAGCTGCCTTGTGCAGAATAAGACTTTTGGTCCATCTAGCTCAGAATTGCCAACACTGACTGGCAGCAGATTTCCAGGGTTTCAACCAGGCTTCCCTCCAAGCCCTACCTGGAGATACTGGGGATTGAATATGAGATTCTGTACCGCTGATACAAAACACATACTGCATCAACAGGCCATGGTTCTGTCCTCCATAAGTGGTGAATGGGCCCATAGCTTCAAAGGAACATTTAGGGGACTGATGTCACTCCCCTAGCATCTACTGCCTAAAGCAGTTACCTCGTTTTGTCCAATGCAGGTGGCCTGTGGTCTAAACCACTGAGCCTCTTGGGCTTGCCGATTGGAAGGTTGGCGGTTTGAATCCCCGCTACGGGGTGAGCTCCCGTTGCTCTGTCCCAGCTCCTGCCAACCTAGCAGTTCAAAAGCATGTCAAAGTGCAAGTCTGGCGGGAGGGTAAACGGCATTTCCGTGCGCTGCTCTGGTTTCACCAGAAGTGGCTTAGTCATGCTGGCCACATGACCCAGAAAAACTGCGGACAAACGGCTCCCTTGGCCAGTCAAGTGAGATGAGTGCCGCAACCCCAGAGTCGTTCGTGACAGGACTTAACTGTCAGGGGTCCTTTACCTTTATGTTTAGGGCCTGCGAAAACAGTGCTTGATGTGATCCAGACATTCTGTCTCTCATGGTATATGTGTCATGCCCAATACACGTAAGTTGTGAAGACTGCACGTGCAAAAACCAGACCCTCATCCTGCATTCTGGCTGTGTTGCTTAAGAAAGATGCACACACAACTGAAGAAGTTGTTTCTTCAGGAGGAGGAAGCCGTTAGAACAAAGGAGTCTGTTATTACTGAAGGGCATGTTTCATTGTAGAAAATCGGTATTAAATTACATGAGCAGCTAATCGTTGCAGAGTGCTTTATAATAGCTGCGAAAGTTTGCAGCTACAGAAGTGACGATCAATGCGTACAGCCAAATGCTGTGAATTTAAGAGCCTGATAGTCAATTCAGGACTCTGTTAATTCTGCACAGTATTCTACTACCAGGTCTCTTTATGGAGTTCCAATGAATCCAGAGTTTTCTTGTATTATTTGCATTTTGGTGATGTCTGGAGATGCCCTCAACCACCACCTCTCCTCCCTTGGACTACTTATGTCATTCAAGGGTTCCTAAGTTTTATTCTTTGAAGGTCTTTTTTACCCTAATGCATCTGGTGTTCGTGGTCTACACCTTTTCAAACCCTGCGGCCGGAGTGTGACAGGACACTTGTTGTGGTTGCATAGTTTCCTCTGCTAGAATCATAGAATTGTAGAGCTGGACCAGCATGACCAGGGATGGTGCAAGTTGCAGCTCAGGAACATCTGGGGAGCTCCAGGTTCCTCACTCCTGTTGTAGACAGGACTGAGACAGATAGACCAGTGATTTGGTGGAGAACAAGGCAGCTTCCTATGTCCCTCTCAAGCGATAGAAGGATAGTGGCAAAAAGTGGTGCACTTGCGACCTGATCCATCCTTGGACACTTCATCTGAGCACAACTCGCAAGCCTGGAAGTGGAGCCTTGCGTATACCATATTTTTTGCCCTATAGGGCGCACTGGCCCATAGGGCGCACCTCGTTTTTTTTTGGGGGGGGAAATAATAAAAAAAATTATTTCCCCCCCAGCCCCCAGAACAGGCTGCTATCCGCAAGCCTTTCAAGCCCAGTGGGAACTTCCGCTGGGCTCCCAAGGCTTGCGGACATCTGCGTGAAGCACGGGGCGCACTCCGGAGCTGCTCGCAAGCCTTGGGAGCCCTGCGTTCGGTCTGGTGGGTCATGCCACATTAAAAAAAGGTAAAGGTAAAGGACCCCCTGACAATTAAGTCCAGTCGCAGACGACTCTGGGGTTGTGGCGCTCATCTCGCTTTACTGGCTGAGGGAGCAGACGTTTGTCCGCAGAAAGTTTTTCCGGGTTGTGTGGCCAGCATGACTAAGCCGCTTCTGGCAAAACCAGAGCAGCACATGGAAACACCGTTTACCTTCCCACTGGAGCGGTACCTATTTATCTACTTGCACTTTTTGACGTGCTTTCAAACTGCAAGGTGGGCAGGTGCTTGGACCGAGCAACTGGAGCTCACCCCATCACAGGGATTCGAATCACCAACCTTCTGATCGGCAAGCCCAAGAGGCTCAGTGGTTTAGACCACAGCACCACCCGCGTCCCTTTCATGCCGCATTAGAAACTACTAAACCATGATGAATGACCTTGAAGATCAGGGGATTTTTTAATGGGTGTTTCCTCTCTGTCAGGGCAAGTAACGATCGAATTTGGACTTGTTATTAAAGGTTTGCTGTAAGGACCCTGTGGAGCTAAAAACCAAGGAAGGGGCTTGTGGTCTGTGGAGAGTTGAAATAAACAAATATATTCATGATACATCTGCTTGGGTGCGCAAAACAGAGTTCTGTTGGGTCACTAAAATCACCTTATTAAACTACCCCTGCTAACTTTGAAGTTAGATCTCAATTAGTTACTGTGACCAAAGGGGAAATTAAAAAAGGAGACAGAGAAGCAAAAACCAGAATTGGAGCCGTCAGCCTGCACATCTTCATGGGAGAATAAAAAAAAGCTGTGTTTGTAATTATTTCTGAGGCGTGGGACCACTGGCTGATTCTCGGTGGCAGGTCATTTGGAGCAAAGGAGCACGGCTGCAGAGTCCATCCATGTCTTGTGAGCTTAGCAAAAACACCCTTCAAAGGCAAGCTTTTATTGTACAGACTCAAGATGTTGTAATTTCTCAACAATGGCTTTTCTCCCCGCCCCCATGGGGCTGGAGAGATGGGGAGGGGTGTGGGGGATGCCTGAATTGCTAAATCAATTATCTTTCCAGCCATACAATAATTCTCACCATCATATTATGCTTTAGTGAGGTTCATAAAATTAAACAGCTGTTTTCATCCCAAATATCTCAGAAAGTGCACTTAGTCCAAGGGTCCCAAAGCTGTGGTGTCCAAATGGTTGGACTTGACTTAGCGCTTTCCCTCCAAATCAGAATTTTATTATTCTGGTTCTGTGTACAAACCTGGACTGTGGCAAGCTATGGGGAGCAGAAATGTGATACTGAGAGAATGCCAAACACGAGGGAGAGAGAGATTGTGGTTTGTCCATGTACCTGCTAACCATGATTTGGAGGGTTTGTTGGTGTATCTGCTAACCATGGTTTATTTGGCCATGTGTCTGCTAACCATGGTTTCCTTATGGTATTTATTGAATTAATAGATGCATGCAGATGCTGTTATCAAGAAGGGGTGTTCTCAGTCTATATAGGAGAGGGCTGCAACCCAATGGTTTGCTACATGGCATTTTACTCTTTGTGTGTGTACATTTTTTTTATTTTTAAAAAACCCATGTGAACAAGTCCTCTCTTAGTACAGTACAGGTCCAGCAAGCATCAGAGCACATTTGATTTTCAGATCACTGCAGGCAGCCACTGGAATAGAAAAGCGACATCTGTGATTTTGGCAGGTTCCTCTGTTCTGTGAGAAGTATTCTTTTTCGAAAATGTGACAGAACTATAATTCTGGATTACTTTAATTACTAGGCACATGATTGAATGCTTTTGCAAAGGAAAAAAGAAAAAGCGAGCCTTCCGAGACCTGCCGTATTAAATGTTTCTTTACTGTGTAGCTTCTGGATATGCAATTACTGGCGAGTCGCGTTTCTTATTAAACGCAAACACACACAGAATATGTGGTGCTGCTGTTTGAAATAAATACCTTTGCGAAAGAGCTCTGTTTTAGTGGGAAAGGATCCAAGCCGTCTGTGCTTATATTGCTCTCGGTGTAAGCCACGTGACTCCTTTGTCCTTATATTTTACTTCTGTTTGTTCTTGAGTTCATTTGCAGTGGCTACGAGCTAGCCAAGTATGGGCACGCAGGGCACTTAAAAAAAACAAAACCCTTCAGCAGCTGCTACTGCTGAGGAAGAACCATGCATGAATCAAGCTGTCTGGTGATCTGTTTTTGTGTTAATAAGACCAGCAGAACTCAAGAAGCCCACTGTCCCCTCCCGATCTTGTTCGGAGGACTGTTACAGACTATCGGTTCAGAATTCCTTGCACCAGAGACTCAACGTTATTGAATTTTGCTCAGAACAAAAGAAGGCTCCTCCATCCTCTTTTCATCCCACATGGAGAACCTATTCCCTCTTGTGGATGCGGGTGGTGCTGTGGTCTAAACCACTGAGCATCTTGGGCTTGCTGATCAGAAGGTCGGCGGTTCGAATCCCTGCGACCGGGTGAGCTCCTGTTGCTCAGTCCCAGCTCCTGCCAACCTAGCAGTTTGAAAGCATGCCAGTGCAAGTAGATAAATAAGTACCACTGTGGCGGGAAGGTAAACAGTGTTTCCATGTGCTCTGGCACTTGTCACAGTCCTCCATGTGCCAGGATTAGTCGTGCTGGCCACATGACCCGGAAAACTGTCTGTGGACAAACGCCGGCTCCCTTGACCTGAAAGCAGATGAGCGCCGCAACCCTATAGTTGCCTTTGACTGGACTTAACTGTCCAGGGGACCTTTCCCTTTACCTACTTGTTGTGGAAAGAAGGACTGAGGAGACTTTTCAGCCCTTCCTCCGAGAGGTTCTGCTCCCTGTCTGCCATCTTGGGACCCCTCCCCTGGGCCTGACTCCTCCAGCTCCTGATCTCTTTTCTATTCATTCTCCACATCTCACCACTCCCACCAATATATTTCCATGGGGCTCATGACCCCATAGTCCCATCTGCCTATATTTGTGATGGGGTTAATTTTCTCTAGTACTTGCAATTAGCAAACCCTGTTTGTTCAACTGCTCGCTCCAGAAATGCATGCAGGTTGGAAATCTAGGGTTTGTGTGTGTGGTGTTGTTGTTGTTACTGCGTTGTGCATTTTTGTGTTCTTATGTTGTAAACCGCCCTGCGACCCTCAGTTGAAATTCAGTGTAAATAAGTGAATGAATAAGCCAGTGGCAAGATGAAAAAGCAGCCCTAGGCAGAAATTACAGTGAAATAAGCAGTGGTGGAAACAAATTGTGTTGGAGCTGATATGGATAGGAAGCGTAGGACCACAAGAGAGCTGCTTTATGGAGGATCAGACCATTAATCCATCCAGCTCAATATTGTCTTCACTTTCTGCCAGCAGCTCTCCACGGTTCTAGGCGTTTCTCCCGGGAAATGTTGGGGATTGAACCTTATCACTGAATCACAGCCCTTTGGCCAAAGGGGATCCTCAGTCGAGAGCTGATCTGGAAGCTCCCTTTGAGTATCTGTGGCCTGATAAGACACACTCCCTCAAAGGCATTTGCGTCAACAGATGCAAGACGAGAGGGTGGAGAAGAGATTGAACTCCCCCCAAGTCCCTGGTGCTGTGGACGAAGGAGCTATGGGAAGATCGCAGGACAGACTTTGGAACCCAACACTCCTGGAAATGTGAGTCCTGAGCATAAATTTTCTGAATCCCTTCTCGGGGCTCAAACGTCTGTTGGGTGTCAAGTAGGAGATGAAAAGCCGATTGTAATGCCTCCAAACCAGTCATTCAGGACTCAGGAAGTTCACCAGATGATTGGATAGTGAGAATGGCTGGCTGAGCACAGCTGTAATTCATACTTGCATTTCTCCTTCCCTGCTCTCTTCTTATTGGCCTGGAAATATTGGCCTTGGAAGCTCCAAGAGAAACAGGATCTTCCTCTTGCAGAGCTGAGCTTGCATCATTCAACCTCCTTTTGCCCTGCGAGAGTTTGCTTGCGGGTGACGTAGCGAGCAGAAAAATGTGGATGTGCCGTTCTTCAAAACCTCGCTCCCGGCTTGTGCGCCAAGCCTGCACAAAAGGCTCAGAGGATGTGTTCAGGCTTATATATTCACAGGTGCACCGGCGGCAGCCAGAAGCACTCGGCGTAACCTTGGCATCTTTTGACACATTGCAAATGCCTCTTGACTCTTTTCTCTCCCTGCCCACCCGTCCCTCCCACTCTGCACCAGAGGAGATTCGGAGGAAGAAAAATAAAATAATGCCTATACTGGAAAGTTGTGAATTCTCCAGAAATGTTCCTGTGCTGCCTTCTCCTTCCCTCTCTCTTTCAGCTATACCATTTGCTTCATTTTGTGTGCATTGGGTTGTCTCCAACTAATTGCTCTTCAGAGTAGACCCACTGAAGTTGGTGAACCTGAGAGTTCATGCACTTTCACTTCTGTGGGTCTATGCTGCATAGGATTAACACGGAATGCAAGCCAAAGTCGGGAGGGTATTCATTCTGCAGCACGAGGGTGGTTTCTTCTTTTTCTTTTGCAGAAAATACATCTCTTTTTAGTAACACCAGTATGCATTTTGCATTGCAAATGTCCTGTGTCAGACCCTGCGCTGTGGTGGACTGTGAAGAAACACCTGCTGGAGAACAGAAACCAAATTTTCTCACCAGGATTGCCACAAACCGATTTCATCTTCTGAGAAGATGGTTGGTGTATTTTTTGTTTTATTTTGCCCCGGGGGTGGGAGTGAAGTTGCATAGTGGTAAGAGTACATGCTTTCCATGCAAGAGGTCTCAGATTCAATATCTGACACCTCCAGCTTTGCCACTGTGCAAAGGGCCCCAGCATTTCAAGTTCCTCCCTATGCCATCAATGCAATGCCTTCCATACTTATCGGAAGGAAGCAGACGCTTGTTCATCTGAAGTTTCATTACCAATATTCAACATTCTGAATTGGAAAAAGGAGCATGGCTGTTGACATTTGCACTTACTTTCATTTTGCATTGGATCATAGCTGTCAACGTTTCCCTTTTTCCGAATAGGATTCCTCACAAGAAAAGGGAAAAGTTGACAGCTATGCATTGGATCTGGGCTGATCTCCAAGTGGCATTAAAAAAGAAAGTCTAAGGGTGCTTCCAGACACGCTGATTATTCACACAAAATTTGCTTGCTATTGCACACTCCCTTTTTTTAGGGGGGGGTCATTATCCTATAAGAAAAGCAGTGAGAATTTTCATTGCAAAATAGCAAAGACTAGCTGGCAATGTCGTATCACTTCCATGTGCATGTATCAGGATGAATGCTCAGTAAATAGGCCACACTGTATAACCTCCATGCATGTTTTGTGCAAATACGTCAGCATGACTCCTTGATAAATAGCCAATCTGGTGAGGGTGGGGAGGGGAGAGATTCAATTCAATTTGCATTTAAAGGTGGACTTAACAAGTTTGCAAGGTCCAAACAATATGCAGACTGCAATGCAGCCATCCTTCAAAATTCACACTTCCCCCAATTTTCCAGTGCAGTTCTGAAGCCAAGGAAGGTGTTTAAAAATGCATATACAAGGGCGAAATGTGCGTTAAAATGTATATATTCGTGAAAATGGCATTCAGGAATTAGTTTGCAAAAGTCTGTATGTTAGGCAAAATTGTATGAAGAAATGTCTACAATTAGGAGAAATTCACTAAAAAATGCTGGTGAATTTTTGTGATTTTTTTTTTTTAATTGCAGACGGAAGTAGAGAGCTGAATTTTAAACTGGGAAAAATGAGGGAAACCAAAATTGACCAATTTGCCCATTGCTTATACTCATGGCTTGATAAAACCCACTTGATCACAAATGTTTGCATCAGTATACACATCAGGGTTTTGCATAAGTTCAAGAACTTGAGTGTCTTTTTCCAGTTGCATAGCTTGCAAGCTGTGGCCCAGCAGTGGAACTTCCTCCAACATTGCTTCCCTGATAGCAGTTAAGCTACTTGACCTAAAGTGACTTAATACTGGTGGTTTTGCATAAGCATTGTACGTCGTTGGCTTCCTGCGGTGGAAACCACAGTGATCTCGGAAATGCGTAAATGCAAACTTAGGCGGGGTTCGTCCTCCAAATGGTGTGCGTTTGGTAGATAGGACAGAGTCTTGCAGGGTCATGAGGAGCGAAGCACTCCTTCTGAACTATCAGTACTTGCACACAGATGCTAGCGAAACCACGGCAGGCTGTCGTGAAATCATAATCCAAACACTGCATCTGTTGGGGAAACTGTTTATAAGTGGGAGCTGTGATGCATTCCCCCCCCCTACCACCGCCGCCACCCCTCTGTGGCCTACACTGTAGGAGGAGTACACATAATAATGCCCATGCAAAATTCGCAAAAAGTGAAAATACCATTGGCAAAAAGTTAGCAATGTTTCTCAGATGTCCTTGGGACACGGGTGGCGCTGTGGGTAAAACCTCAGTGCCTAGGATCTCATGGTCGGCAGTTTGAATCCCCGCGGCAGGGTGCGCTCCCGTCGTTCGGTCCCAGCGCCTGCCAACCTAGCAGTTCGAAAGCACCCTTAAGTGCAAGTAGATAAATAGGGACCGCTTACCAGTGGGAAGGTAAACGGCGTTCCATGTGCTGCGCTGGCTCGTCAGATGCAGCTTGTCACGCTGGCCACGTGACCCGGAAGTGTCTGCGGACAGCGCTGGCTCCCGGCCTCTAGAGTGAGATGAGCGCACAACCCTAGAGTCTGGCAAGACTGGCCCGTACGGGCAGGGGTACCTTTACCTTTTTAATCCACTGTCCAATTTCATCATCATGATTTAATTTGTATGCCGCCTTTCCACACTTAAAAACAATGCCCAAGGCAGCTTACAACACAAGATTTACATAATTACAAAAGTTTACACCTCCCTAATCCACTGTCCAATTTTGCTGAAAGCGAAGCATCCTGCCAGGTCAAATAATATATATGCATATGCCAGAAGTTTTGATGGAAACAACAACAACAACAACAACAACAACAATAATAATAATAATAATAATAATAATAATAATAATAATAGTGTTATTATTTATTAAATTTGTATACTGCTCTATACCCATAGGTCTAAGGGTGGGTACAAAATAAAATCCTAATATAAAAACACAAAATACATAGTAAAAGTAAAAATGAAAGCAACCGAATAATCCCATAATACCCCCCCCCAACACATTTTAAAAGGGCATTTAATGTCAATCAGCCAAAGGCCTGGTTAAAGAGGAACATTTTTGCCTGGCGCCTAAAGTTGTACAGTGGTACCTCAGGTTACATACGCTTCAGGTTACAGACTCTGCTAACCCAGAAATAATACCTTGGATTAAGAGCTTTGCTTCAGGATGAGAACAGAAATCGTGCTCCGGGGGTGTGGCAGCAGCAGGAGGCCCCATTAGCTAAAGTGGTGCTTCAGGTTAAGAACAGTTTCAGGTTAAGTACGTACCTCCGGAACGAATTATGTACTTAACCTGAGGTACCACTGTATAATGAAGGTGCCCGGTGAGCCTCCCTGGGAAGAGCATTTCACAGATGGGGAGCCACTACAAAAAAGGCCCGTTCTCGTTTTAAAACCAAAAGCATTCGTGAAGTCTTCAGATGTGTTTTCTGTGCTGCATCGGTTAAGAAGATAAGAATATAATTTGTCCTCCATGCCACATTCATGGAGGATACGGCTATCAGTGGCTAAAGGCCAGAATGGCTATGTTCCAAACTACCTTTGGAGGCAAGATGCCTCTGAGCACTAGATTCTGGGAATCATGGGAAGTGAGAGAGCTATTCAACTCCAGTTCAGCTCGTGCATTTCCAAAATGCAGGATGCCGGACTGAATGGGCCACTGGTCTGAACCAGCAGAGCCCTTCTTGAAATAACACGCCGTAGATTTCCTTTGGCATGTCCCAGATCAGTAGAATATCAAAAGTAAGCTCTGGTTTGCTTAGGTTTGCTCAGAATAGTCGGTCTTGAATTTGGCTGGAGATATTTGGTGTGTGTTGTTGCAATGTGGTATGGCAAGGGTGGGTGCGAGGAGGCATTATTTAGTAAAAACTCAGCTCAGCTTTGACAGTTTGCACGACAAAACATTATTTCCTTGGTTGCTGACTTGCCTTCCCTTTGCCACGCTTTGTAAATTCTCCGTATCACTTCCCCATCATTTTGTCGTGCCCTTTTTGCTTATAACTCTTGAGTGTACAACCTGTGGTTTTTTTCCCTTTGTTTGTTTCTGCATAGTGCTTAAGCATAGGGACTTGATCCTGACTAACTTTAGCTGGATTGTGCGTGTTCAGGGGTGGGGATTGTAACTGCAACCAGGGTGTGCATTCATTCAGAATTTTAATGCATTGCCGTTCCGTTTTTTATGAGAACGCTGGATTTGCCTGATGCTCTCTGGAAGTCCTTTGCACAGACTAATGAGATTATGTAGCCCACATTGCTTACGGCAACTGGCGAAAATCTAAGGGAAAGCCATTGGGGGGGAAACCAAAACAAATGAGCATTGAAATTTGCTCTCCAGGAGAAAACAGTGCTCTCCTTTAAAATGTGCTGGCCCCCAAGGAAAAGTGCTGCGTCGGGTTCTTCCGGAAGTTGCTGTGTTTTATTTAGTTTTACATCGTTTGTGTTCTCGGTGGCGGAGACCAGAACTGCACGTACTGAACTCCTCCCAAAACCCATGTGTGCTCCCAGCTGTAGGTCTTTTGGTTGGTTACAGCCGCAAAACGGCAGCAGAAGCCCTTTTTAGTGGCTTTGCTTGTGAAGCAATAAAGCCTTCTGTATTTTCCCTGCAAAGGGGGGGGGGCAGTGTTTGTTTTGGAGGAGCTGTGGCAGGGGCATGACCCCATTGGAGACCACCCCTTCGGGGACGCCACGTGACCTGAGACTTGTCTCTCTTCTGCAGTTTGGCAGCCTCCATCGCCTTGAGAAAGACTTTCTAGCTGCAGGCTATTCGCTTAGCAGGCTCTGGAAAGAGCTTATTGGCGTCAATAGGTTCCAAGCTGTGGTCTGTTCTGAGAATGGTGTGCATGTTGCAGGGATGAGGAAGGAAATGTATTGTTTGGTGTTTTAAGGAGAAACAACCTTTACTCGCACTTGTCAAACCAACAAACCCTTCGAAACACACTGTCCTTTTAAAATCCACGCTCCTCCAAATTTTGCAATGCTGGTCTCCAACTGGATAATGCGCACGAAAATGCATGTATTAGCAGAAAATGTGCATAAAAGTTATATTTGGGGACTTTTGATGTGACTATAGAAACATTGTTCCCCTAAATTTCGATTTGATTGTCCCCACTTATCCCCATCATGCATTTTCCCGCAACGTCAGGTGGCTACCAGTGTAAGAACAACTGTCCTAAAGCATGAAAAATCTGAACATCTTAACTTTCGCTGGGAGGATTACAAATCTTGAATGTGATCATGGCAATACGTTACCGAAAGGCCTATTTTTAGTTGACAAGAGATGGTCAGAAATAGTCCAAATGGCTTTGAAATTACTGTACATCATCAGCTGAATATGCTTTGCGGAAGATGCAGGCATGGTTATTTTGTTGTTCTGCATTCTTAAAGGGATGTATGTACCCTGCTATTGACACATGCCAGGATCAGTGACAAGGACAAAATTTGGTGACAAAAGCACTTGAATTTAAGGGCTTTGCAGCAGGGCTTCTGGTGATACAAAGAGAAGGTGCCGTTTTGAGGACGCAGAGATGTGGCACTGAGGAAAATAGGTTCAAATCCTTGTTTGAGCCATGGGTCACTTGGAAAGGGGCTGGTGAGTTGTGTTTCCTGAACTCAGCTCCTCATTCTGTGTCGAAGTGGCCTGCCCTGCAAGCTTGTGGTGAAGGCAGTCAATGGAGGAGAGACAACTTTGCACATTAGAAGAATTTGTTACTGGAGCCACCCCTGATCTATAGGAAATCACTTTCATTGAGCAACGAGTGCTACACGAACCTCTACACTGTGCATACGTTTATAAATCTGTATCATGCAGCCTGATGTATTGCAAAAGCACATATAAGGATCATTTCCTCCTCGTTGGCTTCACCTAAAGGACATTAAACATCCAAGTGACCTCTTCAAAGGAGAACACGTCACCCATCGCCCAATGGAGAACTTCCCTGCTGTCGGAATTTTGTGGTGTGTTTTCCTAAACCAACAAGTGAAATTCTGAATGAGGGAAGACCAAACAACTCTACAGGCAACCTAATATGAAGATATTAAAAATACAATGTGGGGCCGAAACACAAAAACAGCAAGCTACCATCCAATTAAATAGGTGGGGAGGGGAAAAGTGCTTTTCAGTTATGAAAAGATATTTATTCCAAAAAGAAATGAACGGGGAGCCTTGTCTTTTCCTTAAGGTGGTTGTCTATTCCTCCCAACCATGTCCCATGTTTTGTGGGACATATGGTTAAGTTAGCCTTGCAGGAAAAATAATAAACAGTTTTGTAGCACCTTAAAGAATGAGGTTGATAATGGCATTATATTTTGTGGATTACAGCCCACTTCATTAGACACGGGAAGTGTTTACCCTACGTTACTAGTATTGGGGTGTGTGGAGAGGGTTGTGAACAGTGAGGTGAGAGGAAAATGAAATACAGAGATGCACAGACAGAGGCAAGCACTTAATTAACAATGGCAGTTCACAAAACGGTTGTTGATAGCACAGGCATCCTGGCATTAGCGAGCCAATGTAATGTAGTAAATATCCTTTGCATCAGTTCAGTCCACCAGCAATAGCACAGAATCTCTTGCTGAATTATAATTCAGTGGTTTAAGGCTGCCGGCTGCCTTTGAAGCTCCTTTGCTCCAGCATGACCTGGAGTAATCATAGTTCTGAAGCTTCATGGACTGAGGTTTGCTCAGAAACAAGTCTTTCACATGGAAAATGTGGACTGCGTCTTATGCATTTCATCTCATCCATTTCATTTCGCCTCGGAAGGTGGCGGGCTCCCCTTCGCTGGAGGTTTTGAAACAGAGGTCGGATGTCCACCTGCCAGGAATTCTTTAGCTGCGATTCCTGCATTGCTAGAGGGTTTGACTAGATGGTCCCTTCTGATTCTATGAGACGCTTCTTATAAAGCATCTCTGAGCAGTTTAATAACAGGAACATCAAGAATAAAAACATGCACAAGACAATTCTGTACAAAGAAACCCAAAATGATGTCAGATATTTTAAAAGCAACAACCTGAGGCGATTTCGTGTCTATTAAAACCAGTACCAAATTTGGAATGGGCACAAATTTTCTGCTTGTTGAAAAATGGCATTTAGTGGGCTTCAGAAATACAGTAAAGACGTCTCTCTTCTGCAGAGCACAGTATTCCTTTGGATACATAAAGGGTGGGACAATCTTTTTAGCATTTAGGGTTAACATCATCTGTACGGCTTTGAATATGATGTGCTTGCCCTTCCGTTCTTTCTTTCTTTCTTTCTTTCTTTCTTTCTTTCTTTCTTTCTCACTCCCCATCCTCCCTGCTTCCCCCAGCCTCCCTCTCCCCCCCTTCTCCTACGTTTCTTGGCTTGGTTCAGCTTCTCGTCTGTTGGAACTGTGACGTCAATGCCTCTCTGCGACTGACCCTCGTGGCAAACCTGCAGAACATTATACACTGTGAATAAAAACTTTCTTATTAGATCTTGCAGCTGGCTGCATACAGACATATGGCAGCGAGGAAGTTTTGGAAGAAAAGGCTCCGTCTGACAAAGAACCCAGTCTCTTCCATCAAGGTTTATCCTGGCACTTCTCTCTGTTTATGTTAGAGGGTGCCAGGGGCATGGCTTCTTTCAGTTCTTCTCTTTCGTGCGCCTCCCCCAGCCCCCCCCCCAGCTTCGTGCACAGATACACTTATGCTTCATATAGTTGTTCAAACCTTGTCAGTTCTTATGTTGACATGTAGGAGGGGTTTTTTTTGTTTTGTTTTTCGTTCGGAAGTCCTTTTTTGAAATTAAAAAAAAAAACCATGTTCTTATCCTTTCTCGGGAATTCAAAGAAACCAAAATAATAGTAAGAAATCGTGGCAGTTTTTAAATTGGTGGTTAAAATCAGGGCAGTTTTGAAAGACTCAATTTGAAATCTTGATTTTAAAACGGTGCCCGATCCACTTGTATCCAGACCTAGAAGAGAAGCCTGCTCCTTTATCTCAGGAACCCAAAATTTGATGATGATAGCTTAAGAGATGTTGAGGTTCACCACCCAGTTTAGTGCTATATAGATTTTTTTTTTGAGTGGGGGGTAAGGAAGCTGCCATTGGGGTGGGGGCTGGATTAGAACTGTGGCATGGATGGAAGGCTTTTCCCTTCCTTCCTCCCACTGTGATCATGATCTGATTATAGATTCTCTTCCTTCATTTTCATTTTGCTTTGGGGGACAGCTTGGGGCGGTGTGTGATTCTGATCGGTGGCATTCAAAATTCATGTTGGGCAATCCCAAGGCTTACTTCTCTGATCTCAGCAGCCCCTGCATGTCTTGTCCAGGTTGGAAGCCTACATACTGATCTCCAAAGTGTTCATTTTGGTCCAAATTCAACTGCAACTCTGGACTTAAATTTGCTTCCATTTGGGATGACTGAATATACTTGTCCAGACAAGCAGTATCTCTTTAAGGGAAGATTGCATTCCCCCACCCCCCTGTGTGTACCAGCTTTCATATATTTTTCCATTTATTTATTTTTTAAAAAATATATTATTCTAGGGTCACTGTGCACAAATCTACAATCCAAGATGCGAGGCAAAAGGCTGAATTAAATTGATTCACCAATATCAGTTAGCAGATACTGTACCACAGAATGCCTGGTAATCTTTTCAGTGAATAGCCAAGCGGTCCCATAAATGGATGAAAAGATGCTTTATGCTCCAACTGAAACACGGTCTAGTGTGTTAGTTCAGTCATATTCACAATGTTCCAAAACAGCACCAATAATTCCTCAGGAATTCTTAGCATCACTTTAGCTTTAAGTAACACATGTTTATTATTCTTTATTTAAAGCGTTGTGTGTGTGTGTGTGTGTGTGTGTGTGACCATTACAATTCATCTGAAGAAAGGCTGCAATGTCTGTCGTAACCCTTAATGAGACTGAGTTCAGTACTGAAAACCTCCGAGAGGGTGAGGACAAACAGGGCATTGATAATTTCTGACTAGTGTCTTCAGCTTGCAAGACTTGAGTATTTTGCAATAGCTTCCTTGATTACAGGCAGCGTACCTCTTGATTGTTTGGCACTAGAAGGGAAAATGGGGGCATAGCTGTCAACCTCACACAACATCCAAATAGTGATAACCTGCAAATCTGAAACTAAACTGTAAGAAAGAAATGCCCACCATACAGGCAGAGACCGTTTTAGGTATGTCCAATATGTGCACGATTGCGCCAAACCCAGGAAGTGACCCCAAAACTTCACAAAAAGGGGTGGGGGCAGAATGGGGCACTTGCAGGCTTTTTCAGTGGTGTTTCAGATATATCCTGAATATTCAGATATATTCGGATATATTTCACTTAAAAGCATGGTGCCTTGGAGCGTAACCCCCGCGTCAATTGGGAGCTGCCAGTATGGAATAGAAGTGATCAGGTTCATCCTGTCTCTTAGAGGCCTGTAGATTATGTGGTGTTGTTTTTTTATCCTCATGAAGTCAGTAAATTCCAGATATTTTCATACCTCAAAGATATGGTCGTATTCCCCCCCTAACCGTTTCCATTGTTGTGTTGTAGAGATCCTGGGAGCTGCTAGCATCCATGTCAAAAGGTTATTTTGGCAAAATGTCTTCATAATACCAGCCCACATATTAGAAGGGATAACGGAGTAGAATTTTGAATAGGCGTTTTAATAACCTTTGGTACCTCCTGCTAAAGTTCATTCTGAAAGTGTGGCCCAGAGGAAGAAGTTTGAGAACCACTTCATTCAGGCTATTCACTCTTCTATTTGTGAATTTTTATTTTCATGTCTCTCTATTTCTCTATCCATCCACACACACACACCCTTTCTTCAGTCATGGATCCCAAGGTGGCACATATGTGATTCTCAAGTGTCCTCTTTTCTAGGCACTGACCAGTCCCAAATCTGCTTTACTTTCAGCAACATGGTGTGGCCTTTAGGGCAGGGTGATATATCGATATGTTGTCCAAAACTGGTTTGAAGTCCATAGTGTTATATTGGTTTCATAACTTTTGATCTGGCAATATAGTGTGAATCATGGTGTGTGTGTCTGCACGCGTGTGAGCTATACAAAAATCTCAAGGTAGGGAAAAACATCTATGAAGCCAGCCAGTGCCTCTACATAGCTCCATCTTTATTTCAGACATTGTAATATATCAGTATATTGTGATGTTAAGCTGGTGATATATCACAACGTTGAAAACCAGATATCGCCCAGCCCTTGTGGCCTCTAGCTTCAGACCATACCCCAGGATGACACATTTTAATTTGCTGTTGTTTAGTCGTTTAGTCGTGTCCGACTCTTCATGACCCCATGGACCAGAGCACGCCAGGCACTCCTGTCTTCCACTGCCTCCCACAGTTTGGTCAAGCGTATGTTTGTAGCTTCAAGAACACTGTCCAACCATCTCGTCCTCTGTCGCCCCCTTCTCCTTCTGCCCTCCATCTTTCCCAACATCAGGGTCTTTTCCAGGGAGTCTTCTCTTCTCATGAGGTGGCCAAAGTATTGGAGTCTCAGCTTCAGGATCTGTCCTTCCAGTGAGCACTCAGGGCTGATTTCCTTCAGAATGGATAGGTTTGATCTTCTTGCAGTCCATGGGACTCTCAAGAGTCTCCTCCAGCACCATAATTCAAAAGCATCAATTCTTTGGTGATCAGCCTTCTGTATGGTCCAGCTCTCACTTCCATATATCACTACTAGGAAAACCATAGCTTTAACACACATTTTAATTTAGGGGGTTCTTTTATATTTTGAAATAATATTTTTTTTTTATTCTGACTTGTTGGCCGCTTTGTGTTCTTCAGAGAGTAGGTGGAATGCAAGTTTTAAAAATGAAATGAATAAATTATCCCCATGAGAGCAGAATAATGGGACATTTATACTTGGATGCAAAGGAATATTCCTGGGTTCCCACTGAAAGCCAGCTACAAGAAAATTGAAGGCTCCTTTTAGGGATGTGATGTTAAACAGCTGCTTTCTGTTAATTATAACTCCTTTATATGAAGGCCAGATACAGCCCTTTTATAAACTTCGCCTATCTCTTAGAGTATTCACTGTTTGTCTTAAATCTTCACTCCTAAAACTCAAGTATTGCTACTTTAAAATTCACCCTCCACCCCCTTTCTCCCTCAAAAGAAACTACAGATTCAAGAGATATGCAAAAGTATGGTGGCTCAACTCTGCCTAATTCAGAATTGGCTTGAGTGTTGTTGTTTTTTGGCACGTCTTCCAAAGAGAAAAGCTTGTCAGTTTCTGAGAGTCCTCTCCCAGCTTGTGATGTTGGAACATCTGTGTTGCTGAAGCCACACAAGTACCGTATTTTTCGCCCCATAAGACGCACCTGATCATAAGACGCCCCTAGTTTTTAGAGGAGGAAAACAAGAAAAAAAATATTCTGATCGAAACAGTGGATGTATGATTTTTGTGGTTCAAGCTGTAGCCATGGACATGCTATGTGATCTGATGGTGAATTTGGGGTGACCCAATGCAAAAATCCTGAGGATCCATGTGGATCCATGCTTTATAACCACATTTTTGTGCCATTGCGGCCCCACGCAACAATGGGTGCATGTTTTTTGTGTGCAGGCTGTAGCCATAGACATGCTATGTGATCTGATGGTGAATTTGGGGTGATCCAGTGCAAAAATCCCGAGGATCCATGGGCTTTTACCTCCCCCCTCCCAGGCAGCCTCCTTTATCTCTAGCGTCCCTTATCTCCCTCCACGATCGCTTGCCGATCAGCTGCTTCCTTTTAACACCCACTTTCCTCTCCCCCCCCAAAAAAAGCATGATCTGCTTTTTGCCCTTGGGCAATTCGGCTCCAGGGGACTTGCATTCACTCCATAAGATGCATAGTCATAAAGCAGGATATCAAATCCAAACTCCTCCTCCTCCTCTTCTTCTTCTTATCCTCTGTGAAAGATCACATTAAATGTTTTCAAGCAACAACTCAGATACATGACCCCAAAGGAGACAATTTGCTCACAAAACAGAAGATTTCTTGTTCAGGTGATGCAGTTATCCGGTTCTTAGCAATCAAAGGAGAGTTTTGTCAGGAGCAAAATTAAGGAACTTTGGTACTGCATTCCTCCTATAAAGTTGTGCCGTTAGCTTGAATCCTTGTCAAAGTAACGTAGTTCTTACATTTTTTTTTAAGGGCCACCTCCAGTTTATGCTTCTGTAAATCTCTTTGATCCAAGTTTCAAAAGCAGCCATGCTCTAGCAGTGATTGCATTCCCTTTGCGTTGCTAAACAAGCAACACTCTTAGGACGTGGTGTTGAAAAATCGCTTTTAAATATTGCAGAATACGGAACGGCTCCAGGTGTTTTATGTAAGAGGGCAATTTGGTTGTTTGCCAAGGCTAAGTCTGCTGCTCCTGCAGTATGGAGACAAGGCCTCTAACCGCTATTGCTTCTCACTGGCCTTGGATTCTTCTGTCTCGGGCGTGAAGTGAATTAATGTTTGAAAACTTTATTCACCCCGTAATATGCACAAGCACAAAATCCACGGGCAAATCGACATATCGAGTCTCTTCTTTCTATTTGTAAATGCATGAAGTCCATAAAGCTCAAAGTCAGAATTCGTAAATGGAAGCTATGGTTCTTAATATTATCCCAAATTCCATATTAGGGTGAAAATGTTATTAGACCAACCAAAATCCCACAAAATAGCTTGCAAGCTTTGGGATTCTGCAGAACTCTTCAAACAGATGGTGAAATATTAGAAAAAAATAAACTCTAAAATCTATATTAAGGCAATACTTTTATTAGGTATTGCATGCTTTCTTGAATCAGACGTTGTTTTGCTTCTTCTTCACAACAGTCCTGACTGTACCACAATATCTGCATACCACCTAAAAGAGCCTCATTTAAATATTTGTTTCACCTTTCCCTCATTGCATCTTAAAAAGAGAGAGAGGGAGACCATAGCTAAATGCAGGCTCCATCAGGCTTTCACCATCATACAGTTTCCCCCCTTCCTCTACTTGTTATGTTGCCATCTAGCTTGATCATAGAACCGTAGAATGGGGACCCCAAAAGTCATCTAGTCCAACCCCCTGCAATTCTTCCCTGATGTCAGGAATGAGCCAGCTCCAAGTGGAACTTTACAGCCAGCTGCAGAATACGGGCAGGAACAGAGAGGTTTAGATTTGACGCAGGCTGAACAGAGGCCAGAGCTGACAGTGTCAAATCCCTCTGACCTTGGACGGCCGGTTGCCAAGAGAACAACTGAGAGCAGGCTGAAACACAGCCAAAGCTCTCAGGAAGCTCAAGCAGGTGCAAACAGACACAGTCTTTTGGAACAGGAAGAGGTTGGAGCTGATCCAATAAGTCTGAAGAGTCAGCGAATGGGAGGGCTGCTGGACAGGAAGCAAAACAAGAGATGTAAGGGGCGAAGGTTCAATATCTTCTGTAGGAATCAGAAGAAGTCTTCAGAAGGGTCATCTTGAGTGATAATGTCGGCTGCTTTGTTGGAGCCGTCCGGAGCTATTTATTTGTTTTTGCAATAAACGCTCCTTTTAAATTACCTGCACTTACTGTGTTATCAAGCCGGGACCTGGACTCCTGACACTTGGGTGGGCTTGAACCACCAACCTTCTGGTTAACAGCCAGACACACTGAACTCAAAAGCTTACATGCTGCTTTATGATATTTTGGTTGGTCAAATGAAGGCATCATCCCAATAGGGGTTTGGGATGTGTGTGGACCCCCCCCCCCAGGCCAACATGGCTACCTTTTACTTTTAGAAAAATAAATCCTACCTCTGCTACCATTTTCAATGGTATAACTATTTACCGGGATTGAGCAAGATAATAAATGTGAATTCAGGAAAGATACTTTTGTTATCTCCAGTTATTATGGTAGTTGCAGTGCAACCCCAGAGAGATAGAGAGAGATAATACAAATCATGAGAATGTAGTATTGAATAATTCAATGTTCCTATAAAGGTTATCTAAATTTATTGCTGTTCCTTTAATTAAAGTTTGCTGTTTATTTCCACAACGTACTTGTGTACATGTGGAGAGAGGTATGTGTGTATATCTATGTATCAGTCCATTTCCAGTTTTGCATGTTCTTCTTCATAAATCTATTCTTATTGTCTTTCTGCATTAATACCCACATTACACACGTACATATAACCTACCTAAAATACAGTCTTGCCCAATTGAACAAGCTGAAATCTTATCGTAATATTAATGCAATGGTGAAAAATGAGGTTGATGATGAAAAGGCTTGGAAAAGATTAACATTAAGGTCGACTGGGGCGGGGGCAGGGACACCTCATGCTGCTGCCACTGGTGTCCCTTTTTGCAGGTGTCCCTTTTTGCAGAGATGCATCAAAGTCCAAGCCTTAATACGTTCTCCTAAACAGCTAAAGCTGTCCTCTCTTTAGGCTGGCATTCAGCAGCCAGGCTTTGGGTGGCGTGGGCAACTTGGATTTAATTGGGGTTTTTGTTTTATTCAGTTTTTACTCCGTTCCAGCTGTGCAGCGAGATTCAGTTCCACAAAGTGCAGTCTTCATAGCCAGAATGTAAAAAAAACTGCATACCTTTTGATTTGTGAGAATTTGGGAGGGGGGAGAGAGAGACTTTTCCCCCTCATAAGGAAGAGTCATAGGGTAGGACTGGCAGTGGAAACACCATAAACTGGCAAAAGTGTGGGATTTTGGGGGGGGGGGGAACAGATGTTGGAGAGGAATCTACACTTCATACAACTTTTTTTATTTTTATTTTTATTGATTCCTCTGGATGCAAAGGTGTTATTATCTTTGGTCCCTGCTTTTGCTCTATAGTTAACATGGTGACTGGGCCTCTTTTATGCACAGTGTGTCTGATTCATTTTTGAAAGACATCCCTTATTTTGTCTCAAAAAGGCTGGCGCCCAGAGCGTAACTCAAGGGGGAAGTTGTGAGAGCCGGGGGTTTGTTTTTTATTAAAAAGTTTGCCTTTGGTTTCATCTGGCTTGAACCTGGGACTCCTTTGCACATCTTATAAATGTAGAAAGCAGACTGGCTTCTTTTCCAGCTTAGTTTCTGGGACTTAACATCCTACGGAAGGAAAAGTGTCTCTTCAAACCATCCATATAACCCTGCCAGAAAACCTCTGATTCCCCCCCTCCACCTGTGCTATCTATCAGAGAATATAACCAGAACCCTGTTGGATCAGACCAGTGGTCTGCCATGGTCCAAATCCTGTTCTCACAGTGGAAAACCTGAACACACAAACAACCCCTCGACCTCCTTGCTGTTCCCAGAAACTGCTATGCACTGTCTCTTAGCAGTCCTTAATAGCTTTATCCTCCATGAATGGCCTGACCATTAGGTCTAGTCATGACCAACTCTGGGCTTACTGCGCTCATCTCACTTTATTGGCCGAGGGAGCTGGTATACAGCTTCCGGGTCATGTGGCCAGCATGACTAAGCCACTTCTGGCGAACCAGAGCAGCACATTGAAACACCGTTTACCTTCCCGCCGGAGCGGTACCTATTTATCTACTTGCACTTTGACATGCTTTCGAACTGCTAGGTTGGCAGGAGCAGGGACCGAGCAACGGGAGCTCACTCTGTCGCAGGGATTCGAACAGCCGACCTTCTGATCGGCAAGTCCTAGGCTCTGTGGTTTAACCATCAGTGCCACCTGTGTCCTGACCCGATGAAAATAGGGATGTCCTATTATTATTATTATACCCCGCCCATCTAATGGGGTTGCCCCAGCCACTCTGGACAGCTTCCAGTATATATAAAAACATAATTAAACATTAAAATTCCCCATAAAGGGCTGCCTTCAGCTATTCCCTTGCACCAAACTAACTTAACTCCCCCCCCATTAGTTATTTACATGCATTGCATTTATGCCCTGCTCCCAAAGCAGAGTCACTTCAACTTGTTTCTAAGTGAAACTGCTTGGGGATGTAGCTTTTCAAATTCAGTCGCTTGATAGAAGAGAGTAATATGCTTGGCCTTTATATAGCATTTGAGCGTTCAAAGCATTATCTCAGCAGTTCTTGCAGAATCACTGCAGCGGAGATCAGCAAAGCAGAAATGATAATACAGTGGAACCTCAGGTTACGGCGAGGATCCATTCCGGAGGCTCCACCACAACCCGAAAATGACGCACATCAAAATGCCGCGTCTGCGTGAAGCGCGATTTAGCGCTTCTGCACATGTGCGAGCGGTGAACCCGGAGGTAACCTGTTCCAGTACTTCGTGGTTTGCCGCGGACGTTCGCCAAAACAGACACAAGCGGAGACGGACGCAGAACGAAGTTTGACTGTACTAGCGAGGGATGAAACCAGGGCAGAAGGGGAAGTCTTTGCATGCCCTCAAAGTTGTGGCACCTGTTCACTGTCCCCTGTCCCCATTTATCTTACTTCTCAGCATAGGGGCCAGTGGGTGGGCTTACCAGCAGGGTAGAAGCACAGTGAAGCTCCTCTGATGGGCAGCTACCATTGCATTTGGTCACAGGGCCCTGGAATAATATAGCATCCCAGTATTTACCATGGCAGATGCCTGGAGATCTACTCTGATCCTGCATGTGAGCTTCCTGTAGACATCAGATTGGCCACTGTGAAAACAGGACGCTGGATTTCTGGAGACCCAGGACGGAGTCAGTGAAGGTGGGCCCTCATTGGCTTTCTGAGGGTGAATTTGCATTGGGGGCATCCTGATTGACAGTGAATTCTGCACTAGTTCTTCAGGGTCCAATTACAAAAGATAGTCATTAATCAATCTACATTTCTAATTTCTGATGCTCTTCTGCTTCCAATTTGATCTTGCAGTTTCTATCGCCCCCATCCTAAATTTCCTTGTCTTCCCATCCGGCTTCTTCCCCTAAACGTCTCACCAGCAACTCAGTGTCCTCTCATTAAAGCCTTCCCCTGTTTGACTTCAGTCGGGTCCAAGTTGTCCTTATTAAATACCATCTGCCCTATATTAGGTCCAGTTGTAGGCCTTCAGGTGTTGGTGGTCTGGGAGCCGGGACATAGGCGACATCGCCCTGTAAGAAGATTGACTTCATTCACAGCTCCCAGATCTTGTTGCCAATCCTGCATGCTCTCTTCCTCTGTAAATATACCCCACCCTTCCCAGGTCAGGCATCCTCGGCCAACGGGACAGTTAGCTCAACAGAAATACTCTTTGTCAGAGATGTTTCTCTGCCTACCTAGTAAACTGCCTACACAGAGGCAGGTAAGCTTGACTCAGCAAAAATGGGAAGATAGGCAACATACAGGGGAGCTTGCTAATTTTCCAAGTGGAGACCCGTGAAATTGTGGAATACAACAACTGTAGACCAGGATTTCTCAACTCGTGTACCTCCTGTCCGTTCAGACAACCAGGCTTTTTGTGATCTACCTGCTACGGAAATCATAGAATTGTTGAGTTGGAAGGGGCCATAAGGGTCATCTAGTCCAACCCCTTGTAATGTAGGAATTTTTCACCCAATGTGGGGATTGAACTCACAACCCTGGGATTAAGAGTCTCATGCCCTATGCACTTGTATTGCTATCTGCAACCCTGTTTGAGAAGGGCAGAAATATCTGCTCAAATGGACACATGTGTTTATTTTTCATGGCATTATATTCCTCCAGAGCACCTTTCTCCCTTATCAATTTGGCAGAATCTGCACAGTGTGTGACTATCGTTATATGTTAATTAAAGGGTATAGAACAGAGGTGGGGGATCTTTTTGAGAGCCACATTCCCTTCTGGGTAGCCTTCCGGGGGCCCCATTCCAGTGTTAGGCAGGGCCAGGGACAAAAATGGTGGACAGAGGAATGAGGTTGGCCAACCAGTGCCAAAGGCTTTGTTGCCACAAACACCACAGCTGGTACCAGTGTCGTTGGGTATACCCCAGCGGCTAGGCCATGTCGAATATTGGGAATTTCTCCATGTAATGTGTGAGGACTCTGACGCTCCAGCTGCGAGCCTGACTGAATTAAGAGCAGCCCATGAAAATAAAATCTTTCCCCTTGCTACTTTATGTATAGTTGGCACGCAAAGCATCTGCTAACCAGATGCTTGCTTCCAAGGCAGGACTCGCAAAAGGGGGAAGAGAAGAAAGAGGAAGGTGGAAGAGTGTCTTCGGATCATGATGTATCTGAAGGTAAAACAAGCACTAGGCAAGTATGGCTTGTCCGAGCAGCCTGGTTTTCGCCCACACCACAAATCACAGGAACTGAAGACCTGAGCCAGAGTTTGAGGTGCTACATAGCAGGCGGAACTCTTATTGGTCACGCCGTGTCAGCTGACAGCTTCTGAGCAGGGAAATTGCAGCACTTTGCCTCTGATCAACTTTGTACCTAAGCAGGGGCAAGTGCACCTATCAATTCCTGTTCATCTTAGCTTCTCATTCCCCCCCCCCCCAATCTCAAATTCAGTTCTCCACATTTCCTTATCTGTGGATTCCCCCCCAAAAGAATTCCTCATGAATATTCATCAATATTACATAAGAAATGCTTAATTTTGTATGTACTTTTGCCTAATACATTTTTTGCTCAGCAACTTTCCTTAATACAATGCAATTTTCATATCGGCTATTTTTTTCACACAGTTTGCCCTGGTTGCTGTCTTTTTCTTACATGGTACTTGGTTGAAGAGCTGGAACGCAAAATTCGGAGAAGTGCGGGTTTTGACAAAAGGCTGTGCTCCTGTCAGGGTTGCAGCCATCAAGCCAGCCACGAACTCAGCCAGATGACTCCATTCTTCCTTTCCCCAAAATATTCTGCCACATTTTGTGCTCACAGACCATGCTTTAGCCTCACTGGAATGTGTGTGTGTGTGTGTGTGTGTGTGTGTGTGTGTGTGTGTGTAAGTAAACAGGATGCCTACACTGGTCACAAGATTCTGGCCCTTGCGGTTAACATGGTGTGGATGGGTGTTCAAGAAGATCCCACATGACCCCTCACCCACCCGTGACCCCCCTGAACCATGCAACATTTGCATTCTACAGTATGGTCCCTGGTTGCCTATTTGCACTCCATCCTTGTAAACGTAGGATTGCCATAGCTTGGGGCTGTTTCCATCCCAATCTGTACAATTACAACAGTGCATATCTTCATGCCAGATAGCTTTCTGGATGTGGTACAATTGCTCCCTGGCCTTGCAATGTGGGTCCTGCTTTTTGTCTTCTCAAAGGGCAGTCAAGATAATTTGTCCTGTTAAGATACTGAGAAAGAGAGAGAGAGGAGTTGCTGTTATTTTTAGTGACCACTTAATTTTGCCCTTTGATTGTGGTGAATGCTATTTGTTTGTCCTTTTCAACATCCTTGCAAATCTGAAGCACAGTCGCAGGCCTGAGATCATTGTATTAAAATGCATAATTCGATGTCTGGTTTACAGATTAATCAGGCAGATTTTTTTAGCTGTATAGCTTTTATTGGTTCTAGAAGGACCCCGAGAATTCCTTTTACTGCCGTATAAGCTCATTTTTCTATCTAGCTATCTTTCTATCCAGATAGCCATATACAAACTGGCACAATTTTGCACTCGTTCAGCTCATATTAGATACCATGAAATGTTGGGTTCTTAAACCGTTAAAAGTTAACACTGCAGTGTTTACTATTTTACATAGTAGCTTCAGTTTGGGAGATACAATGAAGGCCATAACTCATTCAAATCTGATTGAGACACTTCTTTTGGATAGCACGTGCAGTTTCCTTTTGAAACTGTGCCAAGAGCTTCTCTTTTACCGTTTGTTTGTTGGGTGGGTAGGTGACACTCCCCACCAAAAACAAAACAAAATACCCCAAACCAGCGTAGTTCAAATGGGGAGGTTTTGAGAGCGAATATCCACTTTCTTAACCTGGACATGGGACACGGATGGTGCTGTGGTCTAAACCACAGACCCTAGGATTTGTCGATCAGAAGGTCGGCGGTTCGAATCCCCGCGACGGGGTGAGCTCCCGTTGCTTGGTCCCAGCTCCTGCCAACCTAGCAGTTCGAAAGCACAGCAAAGTGCAAGTAGATAAATAGGGACCGCTTACCAGCGGGAAGGTAAACGGCATTTCCATGCGCTGCTCTGGTTCGCCAGAAGCGGATTAGTTATGCTGGCCACATGACCAGCATGTACAGCGGCTCCCTCGGCCACTAAAGCGAGATGAGCGAGTCAGCCACAACTGGACCTAACGGTCAGGAGTCCCTTTACCTTTAACCTGGACATGGAAGAAGAGAGACTTGGAAGGAGAAGGTTCAAATCCCCACTCAGCCATGAAGTTCGTTAGGTGACCTACCTCTAGCCCAGTGTTTCCCAACCTTGTGCCTCCAGATGTTTTTGGCCTACAACTCCCATCATCCCTAGCTAGCAAGACCAGTGGTCAAGGATGATGGGAGTTGTAGGCCAAAAACATCTGGAGGCACAAGGTTGGGAAACACTGCTCTAGCCTACCTCACAGGGTGGTCGCGAGCACAAAATGAGGAAGTGGGAACCACATATGCCACCTTGAGTTCCTTGGAAGAAAGGTGGGATATAAATATAATAATATTAGAAAGAGTTTTCTTCGGTGCTCCCCCCCCCTTTAAAACTGCCCTCCCCAAAAATAACCTCATGGTGCAAGGCTCTCTTTGCAGTCTTCAACTAACCTTCCCTCCAGATACGCCTTGAGAGTGACACTGTGTCTTGCTTCATTCCAGGAAGTGTGGTGAGTGGAATGTAACTGTGTCATAGTGATGTAAGCAGCCTGAAAGTTCTCAATGACAGAGTATCTGGCAGATGTCCAGTTGGGGTTGGGAATGTCCCCCTGCCTGAAACCCTGGAAAGCCACTGCCAGTCAGTGTCGGCGTTGCTAGAGTTAGGTGGGGTAATGATCTGATTCAATATAAGGTAGCTTCCCACCCTGATGTTTCAGAGAAAGTCCTTTCCCCCAGAAAGAAGTAGAGAATTGTCTCCTGTTTTCACCAGACGGGGGTATTTTAGAGAAGGGGGGAACTCATCTTAGCCCTAGTAACTTTATTGGAACAAAAGCTGGTTTTTTTCCTGGAGTCTCAGCTCCTTACCCAATGCCACACCTCGGCGAGTCTTACTATTTTCCTCCAGTGCCTCTCTAGCATCCTGACATAGACGCAGCCTTGTACTAGATGCTTGCCACCCAGTGTTAAAAATACACACGTTTGTTGCACCCTCCCACTGAGCGCTTCTGTTCTGCTGTGCCATGTGCCCACAGCACAGATGGTTGGAATCATCATGCTGGAAGGAAGCAGAAGGCCACTGAGCCCCATGCCCAAGGTAGAAAATCCAAGATCCTTCACACATTAGCTTACATAACTCGAGCCACAGTTTGCCGCCTGTGTTCAAGTTGGGGGGAGAGGAGGAGCAGAGAAAGCATGAATGCTTTTTTTGCAGTTTGGAAAGATGTCCCCTTTTGTCACAGGCTGTGTCTGCATCGCTGATGGCCGAACGTCAGTCCTGCAAGCATAGCTAGAACTTCCCATTTGGCCCATGGGGCCAAGTCACACCCACCTGCCCTACACTGGGCATCATCTGCGATGTCAGGTATGCCGATAGACAACATATAATATTGTGTGTGTGGCAGTGGGCCAAAGGGAAGGTGTGCAGTGGCCAGCAATCAGCTGTTCAGAGGCCCCTGCAAAGTCCTCGTTGCCAGTGCTTCTGTGATTGCTATTCCCTTGCAAAACACTGCGTCTTTGAGTGTGTGGTTTGATTGGTGTGCACTTGTGCCATCAAGTGATTGACAGGAGAGCAATCCATGGGGCAAGTGTGTCGAGGATCCTGCACCCCGATCTCCAATAATTCAGAAACAATAGCCAGGGTTGTTTGTGTATGTTTCAGAGTTTGGTTATTAGAAGCTTATAGGTTGCCATTGGGTAGAGCTTGGCTTCTGTGTCAACAAGCAAACCAGCTCTTAAGGCTGCACAGACAAATTGGAGTGTGTGGTGATACCTGGAGGAACCTTGGAAGTCAAGAGCTGTGTCCAAGTACACAGGGAGAACTGTATAAGGGCCTTTCCCAGCACTATTGGAAGCAACATAAATTCAGCCCACAAAAACAAAAATATATGCAAATTGACTTGTTTTGAATATTGTACTCAGATCGTGGCATCTGGCTTTCTGGGCACAGAATCTTGCTTTCAGGAAAGTTTGCCCATTTGTCAGAATATTCGAGTGGCTTATCTGCATCTATAAACGCCGGCTCTCAACATTCTTTCCCACCCACCCCAGGCAGAAAAACTCAGGATGGGGCTTTGCAATCAGGAGCAGGCTTGGTCCATTACGACCAGGATCAATACAGGCAGGTTGGAAGTTCCTCCCCCCCCCCCCCAGTGGTGAATCTAAGCACACCTCTTTGCAGCCATTCCCAGAAAATCTTCAGTGCACTGAGTTTGTTTCCTGGCTTGATGCAGAAGGCTCAAAAAGTACAAAAAGGGTCCTTACTCACCAACCCACTTTCTCTATTTTTCCGTAGCAGCACTAGGGAAGACAAGGGTTTTTTAAGACCTCCTCTCCTGCTACATAAGAA
The DNA here is from genome assembly GCF_964106915.1 of Podarcis gaigeae. Lineage (NCBI taxonomy): Eukaryota > Metazoa > Chordata > Lepidosauria > Squamata > Lacertidae > Podarcis > Podarcis gaigeae. The sequence continues at coordinate 14,005,877 of NC_139686.1, read as the reverse complement.
CTTGGGGAAGGGCAGAACATCAGCTTTGCATGCAGAAGGTCCCAGATTTAATCCCTGGCATCTCTGGGAAGAAGACTTCGTTAAGTTGTGGGTGAACATATCAGACAACACAGCGATTCTTCAAACAGCTCTTGTTTATTCACAAGCCAGAACAGAACTGAACTGAAGGGTTCAGCCAGCCTGCTTATATAGAGCTCCACTACAACGCAACTGTAACACTTTCTGTAACTATCCAATCACTGAATGTCACTTTCAATCCCTTATTTGCATATGTGGACCTGAGTGAAAACTATCTACAGTTTTCCCCCTGCTGGCCCAGGGTGAGAACTTCAGTACATAACAGACTTCATGTCTTAAACCCTGCATAGCTGCAGTGTAGACAGTACAGTGGTACCTCGGGTTACATACGCTTCAGGGTACATACGCTTCAGGTTACAGACTCCACCAACCCAGAAATAGTACCTCGGGTTAAGAACTTTGCTTCAGGATGAGAACAGAAATTGTGCTCCGGCAGCGGGAGGCCCCATTAGCTAAAGTGGTGCTTCAGGTTAAGAACAGTTTCAGGTTAAGAACGGACCTCCAGAACGAATTAAGTTCTTCACCTGAGGTACCACTGTACTGAGCTCAGTGAACCAAGGTCTAGTTCAGTGTAAGTTACTTGGTGTGTTTTGACTTTAGGATTTGGTCACCACTCTTTAAGTTCTGTTCTGCAGAAAAGGTGGAGAACCCCACCCCTTCTCTGTTCCTACTTCTGACACCAGGTCTACTTTTTGATATGCACATTGTGGGGAGGTTACTTCCGGGAGGTGGTGGCCTGACAGGGAGGACTTGGGGAGATGAGAAGTGCTGGGAGAGATGGGTGGGGGAGAAGCCATGAATCTTCCTCGGGCTGATACATAAAATACATAGGTTAGGGGGAAGTGCATAATATTCAGGGAAAGCGCTTTCCCAAAATGTCCAGATTATGAAAGATTTGCACTGAAATGCCAATGAATTTTCAGGTCTTCGAATGAAATGAAATGAAATGAAATAAAGCAACCTGATGTGGAGAACTGAACTGAAGTTTAGAAAAATGAGAAACTGAGAAATGGACAGATTTGCCTATGTCTAGATTTGCCATTTGGCCAGAAGATCCAGAAATACACATTTGCAAAAGCATTTTTGTAGTCTCCTATAAAATTAGCCTGTGCTGCTGTAGCCGTGAGTTGGTTGTCTGTAGTGGATGTTTCTTGGGACACATTGCTGGGATGGGTGTGGGGGAAAAATAGAACGGCCGGTTCGATTTTGTTAAACCTCCTTTTACAATGCATAACCTCTGCTTGTGCTAATGCCGAGCGTCTGGTCTGCCGGGTTTCCGCACTTGGGCCCCTCCCTGCCCGTGAGACAGATGCAAAAGCCGCTTCATGACGAAAGAAGCCATTGTGCAAGTCCCTCTGCTGGGCTGGGAACCAAATGCTCCAGAGCCCCGGTGGTTTGGGAACCAGACTGTACGTTTACGGAGTGTCTTAGCGTGCATTGAGACCAGTGGTTTTGCTATGGAAAATCACACGGGAAGGTTGTGCTGGGTCAATGCGGCTAAGTGTTTGCCCACAAACAGATTTTACTAGCCCACCTGCCCAAGCACAATGCTTCTGTTAGTTCTTTCTGACCTAAAGTGTGTGTGTGTGTGTGTGCGTGTGTGTGTGTGTGAAGCTTCTCTCCCTGAAGATGATCTATATATATATATCTACATATAAAAATTCATTAGTAAATCCAACTTATAAATAGCAACTTGCTTGATTACCCGTTGGTAACTTTCCACTGGAGGTAGATAACTACTGGGTGATAATGGAGACATTATTCTGACATTTCTATGGACTGCGATCCTTCTTTGCAGGGTGCATTGGAGTGTAATGGGAATGCAACACATGAGCCTAATCACAAGGGTCTTCCCCACATACGCTCAGCTGGAAGGGAGGCAGACCTAACTGTAGGGAAGGAACCAGGGTCACCAGCCCCACCCATGTGGTTGCATGAATAGCATCCTCTGTGGGAGCAGGTCTGATGCTACTGGTAGTAGGTAGGAGGTGGGACCTTCGTATCATCTACCAAAGGTTGAGGTCAACTTTACCCCACTTTTCATTCCAAAGATTTCTCATCAGGTGTGGAAGGCTTGCTAAATTCATGTGGCATATATGAATGAATTGTAGGTGTTCAATGAAAACATTATTGTTTTGCATTATTTCCCTCCCTATGGTGTAATGCATTTATGCTTTTAAATGCAAGTCGCCAGGAGATCTTTTAGGTAGCAAGTGCCTGGTGAGTTTAATTAATTAATTCTCCTTGTAGGAAGGTAAAAGCAGAAGACTTGCTGAATGCTCATGTTGTTAGTAAGTTAACCGTTAAGTAAAAAGTCCAGCTATGATCACCAAAGGTGGCTTCCCTTCTGCAGTCTAGTTATATTACACAACCTCTCTGCTAGTGCTCTCTGGTGGGGACCCACTAACTCAGGAGATCCTGGTTGATTTACCTGGACATGGGTGATGGGGCTGCAGAAGGTTAGAGCCACCAGTTGAAAAGTAGTTGTACTAGTAGTTGTACCCCCACAATCCTCTATATACTTATTTGAGGGTAACCCTCTCAAATGCAGCTGGGCTCATTTCTGAGTTGAGCTTCATATGTTTGCGAACACTAATCTGAGGGAGTAGTCATGGTGCAAATTGAGCCAGGGCATCCTTTATTCCAAATTAGCTAATCCGGAACACTTTTGTATTTGACTGCTCCCATTGTTGGTTCTGACTCCACCCATCCATGACTTTGGCTCCGCCCAGCACTGGCATGCCACCCGCTTAACAGATTATTTTAAGGAGACACAGCTCTGAACAGGAAAAAAAAAAGATTGCCCACCTCTGGTGTGGACAGTGCTAAGCGAAACGGGCCTTTTGCTCGATTTGATGTTTGACTACAACTCCCATCAGCCAAAGCCAGCTTACCCCATGGTCATGAATGATGGGAATTGTAGTCCAGCGACATCTGAATGGCACCACATTGGCTACCGCTGCCCTAAGGGCAGTACTGGTGCAGGGAGGGAAATGAAAACTGAAATAATATGTGATGTGTGTGACTGTGGATGCGCACTCTTAGTTCCACAGGGTTTGGGGGTTCTGAATTTTGAGAGAATCAAGTTCTTTTGACCGACGTGGTTATAATAACCCCTCTATTAGTAATCTTTCCAGTGGCGTTTTAATGGTTCAGGACTGAAAGCTGCAAGCTGCAGCCAATAATTGCGTAGCCAGAGTTGATTGAACTCTCTTATAATCCTCACTTTAGGGTTTGGGTGGAACTTCTGGGTTGACTGAAAATATGTCTCCTTAATTAAACCTTCTAATTGGGTAACAAGAGTGGTGGGACATCTGAATGCCTGACATCTGGGAGGAAGGGAAACTTTCAATATTTATCTTGGATGTGGGTGCACTGAAGGCAGCCCTGTTGAATTTCACCCCCCCCCCTTCTGCTCTCGCCATCCCAAAGGCATCCTGTTTGCATTAAGAGGCTGCCCTCTGTTTGGACGCCACTGCAGAACAGTAGTGCTTCAGGAAGCAAAATGGAGCGGTCTACCCAGGCATTCCTGCTTACTGGTGTGACCACTGTGCAGTTTTTAAAAATGGGAAGTGGAAACATTGGTGGAAGTTTTTTGGAATTCTGCTGCCGCCAGATTCAGAAATACTAAGGAACATGTTTTTGCATATTGATGTGTGTGCACTGTCTTTCTCACACACAGAGGGAGTGGGAGGGAGAATGAGCCTGCAACAAAATGCTGCAGTGTATTTTTATGTGGATGCTGCAGAAACCTGCATGCAGCATCCCGGAATAAAAATACCATCATGGGAAGGGCTGTAGCTCAGAGGTAGAGCATCTGCTGTGCATGCAACAAGTACCAGCTTCAATCCCTGGAATCTTCAGGAAAGACTGGGAATGCCCCATACCTGAAACTCTGGAGAACTGCTGACAATACTGAGCTAAATAGACCAGTGGTCTGACTCAGTAGAAGGCATCTCCCTAGGGTCCTGTGTCTATCGAGAAGGACCATTCTAGGTGTTTTGGTTGCAGTCGTATCAGAGTATTCTGCACTTCTAGCCCCTTGAAGTTAGTCCTCTTCCCTCCCCATCTCTGATTTGTGGTGCCAGAAGACAGCTGTGTCCATGTTCTGTTCCACTGATCCACCTGTTTCCATGTTCTGTATGGACAGCAGAAAGTTCTTGAGATTCCAATTTCTCCTTGGAGGAGACAGTGGCCATTTCTTCAAAGCCTCCCTGTGATAAAGCCTGAGATGTTTTCTTAATGGATATCAAGGTTAATAGAGGGGTGTCCACAAATAGCATTCAGCGAGTATACAAAGTTGATACACCACTCGTTGAGCTGTACACAGTTACTCATAGTAGCATTTAACGAGTGTACATTCTTTGCACCTCTGAACACAATAGTTGTGCAAACCAACAAGTGTACACTCTTTCACACAAGCACTTGCGCCTGTGTTCAGTGTAGTGTCTGAACAAGCGTACTGTCAGCTAGCTAAGACAACAATAACAATCTCTCAGGTGTCAAAGGTTTGGCAATAGATTGGCTGCAGGAGTTGCCAGAAGGAGGCGTACAAGATGCCGTCCAACTGTCTTAGGGACTCAACTCAAGATTTGGGTAGGGTTTACTCCTGAGCCTTTTCTTCTCTGAAGATGTCCTGCAAGGCAGCGGAGGTTTGGAGGAGTGTGCATATTACCTAAGTGCATAAATAGGAGGGCGGGTAGTGCGGAAAGCTGGAGCAAGGTATCTGAAAGGGAAATAGACAGAGGTGTCATGACCAAAAGCTGCAGAGGTGGCAAATTGCATGTTGGTTTCCAGCACGGATCGTTGGCTACAAGCCTGTAGTCTGTTGTTAATTTGTTTGACAGCAGTCTTCACTTGCCTACTTCATCTTAATTCTAGGAAGGGAGTGGGGAGGGTGTTGATTTGTTGATTCCCTGGGTGCATATCTAGTATTTGGTCTCCTGACATTTGCCTCTTGATATCGAAGGAGCTGTGTGCAGTTCAGCGGAGCTGGAATCAACGTGGTGGTAACAAATGTTCTTGGAAGAGAAACAGCTTGGTGTGAATTGTGTCCCTGCGGACACCTAACTTGGTAAATTGTCAGGGCGATTTGCTGATGTGTAAATGAGCAAGTGAAAAGATTCTGCTGGAGTTGGACATTTCTGGCAGTTGATCTCCTGTCCACATTTTCCATTTGGTATCAGTACCAAGAAATCCTCCTAGCTCTGCTTCTTTCTGGAACACTCAACCAGGTTGAAATGTCATTGTGGGGACTAGCGGCAGAGTGTGTCCGGCAGATCTGCTCACCTTTTCCAGGTGGGCGGTGTTGCGGCCAGCCATCCAGGCCCCTGCAGTGATCTGGCGGGGGGCAGGATTGGCACCCTCCACATCACTGTTCAGGTTACGTCACTGGCACTGGGTGGGGACCTGCCCATGGGTGTCCCCCGAGACCAATCAGTGCCGGTGGGAGGTATGTCTATGACACAACTTTGCTATGGACAAATGTCGATTGTTGGGGCTGGGTAGGATTTTTTCCCACTTGGCAAATTGGCACCAGCCATTTGTTTTTCAGCTGCGTTGTAGCAATCGTCACAACTTTGTGAGGTTAGGCATTGGGTAAGCCTTCATTTGGATGGAAGGGAGATTGTAGCCTCTGCCTGCCCAGGATCATTAAGGATGTCCTGTTAAAGGGATCCTGGGGTGTGGATTATGTCCAATGCCCAGGCGTTGGCTGGGGTAATTCCACGGCCCCTTGGGGTGCCCCTATTTGATCTAAGTCATAGGGCTTCCCCTATTGGTGGTTTACACTTAGATGGACTCCCTGCAGACGGGTGGGAGTCAATATATAGCCTGGCTTCACCCAATGCCTAAGCCAAACTGCTCATGTCTGTAACCAATTAAGTTGTGGCCTATTTGAACCCATAAACCTAAATACTTGTGTCCATGTGTTTATTATCCACTAGGGAACTGCAGGTGACAGGGCCTTGGCACGCAATGCCTCCAAGGGCGAAACAACCGTATAGGGGCACTCCAGAACTGACACTGGTTGCGGGTGGCATTTTCATTGTCTAGAGCACAATTTCCCAAATTTAGGGGTGATAGCTGTTCTGTTCATTATTATCTTTATCCCCATGAGGACCTCAGCTTCCCCATCCCAGATATATTACTGCCTGCTACAACAGGGACCAGGGTGCAGTTCTTTGAATCTGCACCCCTCAGGAAGCAAACATAGCTGTTTTGAATCTGTTCTCAGTAAGAACAAGCATGACTCCTTATAGGAAGCAAGCACAGATTATCTTTTTTTCTTCTGTTGGTTAGAGAGATTTGTGCGGCAAATGATTGTTATCCTTGCAGATGACACACATTTTACTCACTGCAAGTGACACACAATTTTGCATGCGTTCAGCCTATGCATTGTGGGAGTTGAGAGTGCAATTCCCACCCTTTTGTACATCTGTCCTACCTCCCAGCCTCCATGAGGACCGTCAGAGAGCTGCCCCAAGACAGTTGGTTGCCTGGAAGGTGGACACGGTCTCACCATCTTCTCCCTTCCACATACAGGATCTGAGCACCCAGGCAGTTGCAGTGGGGATGGAAGAACACCCCCCACCAGGCCTGTCTGCAACAGGCCAGCTTAGGAGTTGCAAGGCAGGCTTTTATGTGGCACACCCACCTCTGTTTTCAAACACCTCACTGCCAGCATTTGAAATTCACCAGGGGCACCAGGAGAACCACCTGGAAGTGCATGCCTGGGCAACACATCCTGTAGAATTCTGTCAGTTATATTTTATCTGGACCATCAGAATGAATTTAAGGAACCAAAAGGTCATATTGAAAAATGCAACAGCCATCTGACCCCAAAATGGCAACTAGACATTCCATTTGGGCAACTATAACTATAAGGGACTATAACTCTAAGGGACGCGGGTGGCGCTGTGGGTTAAACCACAGAGCCTAGGTGTCAGGGGTTCAGAAGGAGAGACACAGGAGGGGGAGCAAATGGAGAGTGAGGAGGAGGAGTACGAGGGGGGCGCAGGCAGTGACAGTGGCCAGAGTTATTCCACAAGCCTCTCTAGCGAATCGGAGGACTCACAGAAGGGAGCGCCGGTGGCCAGAGCAAGGGAGATTCCAAGGGAGAAACCTCAAGAGGGAGGGGCCAGCGGGGAGTCTCTGAACAGCAGCTGGAGATCAGGGCCAGCGTCTCCACCAGAGCGCAGTGGGGAGGGGGAGTCCCAGGAGTCGGGACCAGTGTCCTCACCACCAGAGGGAGGAGAGGAGTCAGGTTTGGCAACACCCACATCAGGAAGCGGGGAAACGGTCAGAAGGAAAGTCACCGGCTGGGCGCGCGCGCCAAGTTCAAATGTACAGGAGCGCGGCACAGCGGGGAGCCCGGGAAGGGAGCCAGGTCCTAAAGCCCGCCGGAGGGAGGGGCAAGACTCAGGAGGCTCCGCGTCAGAGGAGTCCAGGAAGGAGGGAACCCCAGAGGGCAGAAGGACCCAACGCAGGAAAGAGCAGCGCAAGAGGTGGAGCCAGGCTAGAATCTTAAACTGGTGTGGGTGGAGCAGTGAGTCAGAGGGGACTTAGCCGGTCTAGCGTTAAGACGTGGGCCTGCGCGCCCAGAGCTTGGAAATGGAAACTAAACTTCAATAAAGACTTTTGTATATAATATCCACTGGGCGTTGGTCCTCTGTGAGCTGGGACCTAGCGGCAGTCCTGACAGTAAGTCCCCTCTCATTTTTCACCAATTTTGCAACCTCGTGGAGTGCGGGAAAGCAGCGAGGGGTGAAGATTGGTGCTTCGCGAGCTCACGAAAAACAGGGAAATGACTACCGAAGAGAGGATAGCGAGTTTGCAAAACGCAGTGACGCAGTTGACTGCAGAAATTGCGGCTTCCAGAAAGAAAGAACAGGAAGCAGCTGCTGCCTGCCAGGATCTGCGAACCAGGTTAGAAGTGCTAAGTACACAGAGGCTACCAGCCACCAGACCAGAAGGGATTGGGCTGGGAAACAGAGGAGGGAGCCTGGTATCTCACTTCAATGGGGACCTGCAGGAGTATCCTAACTTCAGAGCAGATGTGATTTATACATTGCAGCTGCTTGACAAAGACTTTAAAAATGAGGGAGAGAAAGTGGGATTTATTATTTCGCATTTGCGGGGGGAGGCAAAATCGTGGCTGCGCAATCTATGGAGAGACAAGGATCCAGCCCTCCAAAATGCGGCTGCCTTCATTAAAGTGATGGATGCGTGTTTTTTATCTGAGATTGATGTGGATATCGCTAGGAGGGAGATTCACGGACTAAGACAAGGTAAAGCCACTGTGAGGCAATATCATGCACGTTTTTTCGGATTGGTGAATGTACTAGCCTGGGAGAAAGAATCGCCTGCCGTCAGAGACCTGTTCTGGGAGGGGTTGAGCGGAGCTGTGAAAGATGAGATCGCAAGGGGGGGAAGACCCCAAACCACCAAGGAAGTGGTGGAACGGGCACTCTCCATTGGGGTTCGGTTGGAAGGACGCCCTTGGGGCAGGGAGGAAGGGCATTTGGGACGCACGCCAGCGAAAGGACTGCCTCCCTTCCCCAAGGAGGCGGCGCGCGCTCGATCCATGCCTCCGCTGGGAGGGGGAGAGGAGCCGATGGAGATAGGTGGTGCTAAGGCTCACTCCACAGTCGGAGCCCTAACTCCGGGAGCAGTCAAGATGAAGCCTCCTAGAGGAACCAGGAAGTGCTACATCTGCGACAGTGCTCAGCATATGGCAAAAGAGTGTCCCCAGCGGTTTCACAAGCATACTGCAGCCGCAGCGACAGTAACAGACGCAATTCAGCAGAGGGAGTCGCAGCAGGAAAACTCCACTGTCTGGCTGGAGATGGCGTCTCTGGGGACCAGCCAGACAAGTCAGTGAAGCAATCCCCAGGGATCTTACAGCCCACCGACCCCCTCCCACCCAAACCAGTAGTGCAGCTCACCGCATCCCTTCAGCTCCCCAATGGGCTACTGGTGGAAATTCCCATCACCGTAGACTCGGGGAGCAATGCAGATTTTATAGACATGCAGTTCCTCCAGCAACATGGCATAGCCCTTCTGCCAGCGGCGGTACCTCTGAAAGTCGTCACAGTGGACGGCAGGGAGCTACTGGGAGGGCAAGTGCTACAGCAGACGCCGCCAATGGTGATGCGCATTGGAAACCACCGTGAGGTCATCAGCTTCAACGTCACCCGCCTGTCAGACACGCCCATAGTGTTGGGAATGAGTTGGCTGGATAGGCACAGCCCGGCATTAGCTTGGTACCAGCGGCAACTGACCTTCGGCTCCTCTTACTGCGCAGAACACTGCATCCTGGCGGACTTGGAAGATGAGGGGCACGAGGATGGACCACAGCTGAACTTGGGCATGTTGCAAGCGGTGCCTAACAAATACAAGGAGTTTTTGGAGGTCTTCTGCGAGAAAGAGGCGGATAAGCTGCCACCCCACAGACCCTACGACTGCAAGATCGACCTCCTGCCCGGGGCGACGCTCCCGACGGGGAAACTGTACTCCATGTCTGAGGATGAATTGCAAGAGCTCAGGGAGTTCATAGATCACAACCTGAAGCGGGGATTCATCCGGGAGTCCAAGGCGGCAGGAGGCAGTCCCGTGTTCTTTGTAAAGAAGCGGGACACGCCCCAAAAGAGGCTGGTCGTTGATTTCCGCTTCTTGAACCTCAAGACCAAGCCCTCAGCATTCCCTATGCCCAAGATCGATGACCTGCTGGCGACGGTGAGGAAGGGTCGCATCTTTACCAAGTTGGATCTGCGCGGAGCGTACAATCTCATTCGCGTACGGGAAGGCGACGAGTGGAAAACAACCATGTTTACGCCGCTGGGCACTTATGAATACAGAGTTATGCCTTTTGGATTAAAAAATGGTTCCCACTGCTTTCAAGCCTTCATGCATCATGTCTTGGCGGGTCTCCTCTACAAGAAGTGCGTCTGCTTCCTGGATGACATCCTAATCTTCTCGGAATCGCCGGAGGCTCACGAGAGAGATGTTAGGGAAGTTCTGCAGAGGCTGCGGGAGCACAGGCTGTACGCCAAGCTGGAGAAGTGCCAGTTCGACAAGACGGAGGTGGATTTCTTGGGCTACAAACTGTCCGACAAGGGACTGGCTATGGACGGTGCCAAGGTACGTGCAGTACTGGATTGGAAGAGCCCACGCAATAGGAAGGAAGTACAGAGGTTTGTCGGTTTTGCCAACTTTTATCGCAAGTTCATCAAGGGTTTCGCCATGCAGACAGCGGCCATCACCGACACCCTCAGTTCCAAGAAGAAGAGGTTCATCTGGACGGAGCAGGCAGAGCAGTCCTTTCAGAAGCTCAAGCAGCTCTTCGCTTCCGAAGAGAACCTACTGCACGTAAATCCCAGCAGGCCCATGAGAGTGGAGACGGACGCCTCAGACAGGGCCGTGGGAGCCGTTCTGTTGCAGCAAGACCACCAGGGGGACTGGAGGCCGTGCGCTTTCTACTCCAGAAAACTCAGCAAAGCGGAGCAGAACTACACCATTTGGGACAGGGAGTTGCTGGCCATACATGCAGCCTTCAAGGCGTGGCGGCACTTCCTCGTCGGAGCCAAGCACACGGTGCAGGTCCGCACAGACCATAAGAACTTGGAGTACTGGCGCACGGCGAGGTTCCTGAACCAGCGACACATCCGCTGGGCGGAGTTCTTTGCAGATTTCGACTTCAGAATTGAGTACATCCCAGGAAACAGCAACGTCTTGGCGGACGCGCTGTCCAGAAAACCGCAGTATCTGGAGGCAGAGGCACCGGCGGCGGCCAAGCACATTTTCACACCACAGGCGTGGGCATGCGCGTCAGCCACGGTGGACCTGGACGTGGTGCGCCGCGCGCTGCGAACAGACTCGTTCGCCCGAGCCAAGATGGAGGAGGTGTGCAGTGGCAAGGCGAGGGGCGACGAATTCCAAGTGCGAGACGGCCTGCTCCTACGCAAGGGAGTCCTCTACGTACCAGGAGACAGCCTCCGCGCGAAGGTCCTGCAACAGCTGCACGACGCGCCCAGCGCGGGGCACTTCGGCAAGGAGAAGACGGTGGACTTAGTAGCCAGAGACTTTTGGTGGCCTAAGATGCGGGGGGATGTCGCGGACTATGTCAATAGGTGCGACACCTGCCAAAGGGCTAAGCCTGTGCACCAGCCGCCGGCGGGCCTGTTGGAACCGCTACAGACACCGTTCGTACCGTGGGAGAGGGTAGCCCTGGACTTTGTCACAGATCTACCCAGCTCAAGGGGCAAGACGGCAGTGCTCGTGGTAGTGGACCTGTTCACCAAGATGGCCCACTTCATTCCGTGCGCGAAGGTGGCCACGGCCGAGCAGACCGCTAAGATGTTCATAGACCACGTGTTCAAGGTGCACGGCCTACCACGGTCTATTTTGTCCGACCGGGGGCGCCAGTTCATCTCCAACTTCTGGCAAAAGCTGATGGGATTCCTGAACGTCAAGGTCAGCCTGGCGTCGGCGAGACACCCGCAAACTAACGGGCAGGCGGAAAGGGTCAACGCCATCATGCAGCAGTACCTGAGATGCTACGCGAACCAGCAGCCATCGACCTGGGTGGACTATCTACCGTTGGCCGAGTTTGCCTACAACAACACGAAGCACGGGTCCACGGGGGTGACCCCATTTTTTGCCAACTACGGGAGGCATCCCAGAACCTTCCCGGGTCTGGACACAGTGCGGGAGGGGGAGCCACAGGGAGCAGAGGAAGTGGCAGCGGAGTTGCAGGAGATCCACGAGCAGCTCAGGAGGCAGTTAGAGTTGGCAAAACAGGCTTACAAAGTGCAGGCAGATCGACACAGGAGGGTTGGGGAGGACATCCAGGTGGGAGACTGGGTCTGGTTGGCAGCACAAGCAGTTCCAGCCAGATCGTTAGCCAAGAAGAAACTAGGGCACAAGCAGCTAGGGCCTTACCAAGTAGAGGCGCAGATCAACCCAGTGGCCTTCCGGTTGACACTCCCGGAGGGTTCCAGAATGCACCCGGTCTTTCATAGATCAGTGCTCACGCCCTACAGAGAGCCCCACAGGTTTCAAGCACCGGGGAAGGCGCCAGACCCGCTCAGAGAAGCGCCCAAAAAAGGGGGGTCGCCGAAAGGGGAGCCACTTAATGAAGCCACTGAGATTTTAGACTCAAGGTGGGGGGAGGACGGGATTGAATATCTTCTCGCCACGGAGGACACCCCGGCCAGCGCCAACAGGTGGGTGCCGGATTACGCAGTGGAAGAGCAGTTGCTCAAGGAAGAATTCCACACACTTTTCCCGCACAAGCCTATGCCGGCGGGCTTTTTCGAGGATTGTTTGTTCACACCCACACTCTCGGCCAGCACTTTTCGGGGTTTCTCGTCAGCTGAGGACTCGGCTCCGGGAGGCAGCTCTCCGGAGGGATCACTTTCAGGTTTTGGCACGGGGGGATCTTATTGGTGGGAGGACCAACCCGAGGTGGGCTGGCGCAGAGACATGCCGAAGGGGCCCTGGGAGGTGGACCCCCATCAAACAACAGGGGGAGGAGGGCTCTTGGGTGATTTGGGGTCGAGCGCAGATTTCGAGCACACCGCGCAGGAGATGGAAGCGGAGGAGGTCGTCGTCGACGAGCCCATGGGGGACTTCCCGGACTTATCTCGATGGTTGCAAGCCTCAGGGGACGAGCTGTATCCTGGACTCACCCCTACAACAATGGAGCACCCGGAACCCGCACCGGAAGAGGGGGGAAGGGGGGGCTTCGAGGGGGGGATGGATGTCAGGGGTTCAGAAGGAGAGACACAGGAGGGGGAGCAAATGGAGAGTGAGGAGGAGGAGTACGAGGGGGGCGCAGGCAGTGACAGTGGCCAGAGTTATTCCACAAGCCTCTCTAGCGAATCGGAGGACTCACAGAAGGGAGCGCCGGTGGCCAGAGCAAGGGAGATTCCAAGGGAGAAACCTCAAGAGGGAGGGGCCAGCGGGGAGTCTCTGAACAGCAGCTGGAGATCAGGGCCAGCGTCTCCACCAGAGCGCAGTGGGGAGGGGGAGTCCCAGGAGTCGGGACCAGTGTCCTCACCACCAGAGGGAGGAGAGGAGTCAGGTTTGGCAACACCCACATCAGGAAGCGGGGAAACGGTCAGAAGGAAAGTCACCGGCTGGGCGCGCGCGCCAAGTTCAAATGTACAGGAGCGCGGCACAGCGGGGAGCCCGGGAAGGGAGCCAGGTCCTAAAGCCCGCCGGAGGGAGGGGCAAGACTCAGGAGGCTCCGCGTCAGAGGAGTCCAGGAAGGAGGGAACCCCAGAGGGCAGAAGGACCCAACGCAGGAAAGAGCAGCGCAAGAGGTGGAGCCAGGCTAGAATCTTAAACTGGTGTGGGTGGAGCAGTGAGTCAGAGGGGACTTAGCCGGTCTAGCGTTAAGACGTGGGCCTGCGCGCCCAGAGCTTGGAAATGGAAACTAAACTTCAATAAAGACTTTTGTATATAATATCCACTGGGCGTTGGTCCTCTGTGAGCTGGGACCTAGCGGCAGTCCTGACACTAGGACTTGCTGATCAGAAGGTCAGTGGTTCGAATCCCCGTGACAGGGTGAGCTCCCATTGTTCGGTCCCAGCTCCTGCCAACCTAGCAGTTCGAAAGCACGTCAAAGTGCAAGTAGATAAATAGGTACTGTTCCAGCGGGAAGATAAATGGGGTTTCCGTGCGCTGTTCTGGTTCACCAGAAGCGGCTTAGTCATGCGGGCCACATGGCCCAGAAGCTGTACGCCAGCTCTCGGCCAGTAAAGCGAGATGAGCACCGCAACTCCAGAGTCGGCCACAACTGGACCTAATGGTCAAGGGTCCCTTTAACTTTACCTAACCCTGGTTTAAGGAGCCATTTGGTATCTAGCTTATATATCTGAGTTTCTAACACTGCTGCTTCCCACACCCTGACATATGTCACCTGTGAAAGTCACCTTTCCTCACCTTCTACCTAATGGTAAGGTCCCCACTTTGACCTTACACTGAAATGTGTGCCTACATGCACAAATTCCAGCTTGTGTAGCTCTGATCTCTGCACACATGGTCTTCCAATAATTTTGTGGGGTAATGCTTGAGCAGTTTGGACATGATATGCACAGGCTCTTATTCCAGAGTGTGAAAGCCAACGTGCAGCTAGGAATTTGGAGGGAAGATCTCCTACAACGTTTTTAGCCAACGAGCTGTGTTCTCTTCTGGACAGCTTTCCGGGGGCCGCATGCCAGTGGAGGAAGGGGCCAGAGACAAAAGTGGACACAGCAACCAGTGCATTTACCTTGTCGCAGTAGGCTAGTTTCCACACACACACACACACACACACACACACACACACACACACTCTGTTCTCCATACAGACAAGCAAGAGGCATTATGAAAGAAAGGATCAAAGGTGTATTTGAGCCAGGAGGGTGCAAAGCAAGGCTGGCTAGAGGGGTTGTGGCTGAGGTATAGGAAGATGCCCACTGAGCAGAGAGAGGTGTTGCATTTGCTCCCTGGGCATGAATTTCTTCACCCCTAATGTACAGGCTCAGCACAACCAGAAATCCCTCTGAGCCACAGGGCTTTTGTTTAGCCCATGGAGTTGGGAGGCTGGGCTTCTCTGCTCGAGAAAACGAAGAAGCGATGTGTCACACTAGAGGCGAATCACGGGACCGATTTTATTAGCTGTGTTTCAGGGGATGCACTTTTGCTCTGGTCAATGCTACACACAGCCAGATGCTTCTCTGTGCAGAGTGCTAATTAGTTTGGTCGTTTTGATTGAGATTGAACGGAGGAGAGGCGAGCTTGTCCCCGTCCCCAAGAGTGATGCAGTATTTGCGGGTTGAACTTGAAAGTGAGTGGACCAAAATAGCAAGTACTTAGCAGGGAATACCCCCGAGGGCATGTTTGAACTGAATGTACTGTGAGATTTGACATTGAGGGTTTAAAGCGAGCTAGCAGGCAGCCGTTAAACGTTAGGGCTTGTAGCAGGATGGTTCCTCCATTCAGGAGGGGAAATAGTAAATGATGAGCCGTAGCTCAGAAGCATAACACGTACTTTGTGGTGCATGAGGTCTCAAGTTTGATACCTGGCATCCCCAGTTAAATCTCAGGTAGGAGACGATGGGAAAAGAGCATTATCTGCCTGAGACCCTGATGACTCCAAGCAAGTCTAGGGTGGCCGCAAAGCCAGAAATAAACCACAAAACAGAGGGCACATGTTTGCATAAACTGTGAATAGGCTATTTTATATGTGCAAATGCATATTTAGAAATGGTTGCCATGTTTTAAATAGAAATGCAGTGTTTCTCACCATAGTGTGACCAGGTGAGCTGCGTACCTGCTACCAGGTGCTAACTGATGATGGGCAACTCCTTTTATCAGGACAGGTAAAAGAAAGTCTCGCATCACAGGGCACGTAGTCAAACCACAGAACTTGCAGCCACAGTGACGAGCATCAACTTGGATGGTTTAACAAGAGGATTAGACAGGTTCATGGAGGGCAAGGCTATCGATGGCTGCCAGTCACAACAGCGATGATGATGATGATGATGATGATGATGATGATGATATATTATTTATATCCCACCCATCTGACTGGGTTTCCCCAGCCACTCTGGAAGGCTTCCAACAAAAGATTAAAAATACATTAAAACAGCAGTCATTAAAAACTTTCCTAAACAGGGCTGCCTTCAGATGTCTTCTAAATGTCAGATAGTTGTTTATTTCATTGACATCTGGTGGGAGGGCATTCCACAGGGCGGGCGCCACTATGAGAAGGCCCTCTGCCTGGTTCCCTGCAGCCTCACTTCTCCCAGGGAGGGAACTGCTAGAAGGCCCTCAGAGCTGGACCTCAGTGTCCGGGCAGAACAATGGGGGTGGAGACGCTCCTTCAAGTATATTGAGCCGAGGCCATTTAGGGCTTTAAAGGTCAGCACCAACACTTTGAATTGTGCTCGTAAACGTACTGGGAGCCAATGAAGGTCTTTCAAGACCGGTGTTATGTGGAATTGGCGGCCACTCCCAGTCACCAGTTTAGCTGCCGCATTCTGGATTAGTTGTAGTTTCCGGATCACATTCAAAGGTAGCCCCATGTAGAGCACATTGCAGTAGTCCAAGCGGGAGATAACCAGAGCATGCACCACTCTGGCAAGACAGTCCATGCGCAGGTAGGGTCTCAGCCTGCGTACCAGATGGAGCTGGTAGACAGCTGCCCTGGACACAGAATGCTGTGCCCTGCTTTTGAATGTCAGGAAAGGAGAGTGCTCTTGTACTCAGGTTCTCCTTGAGGGTTTCTCACAGGCATCTTGCTGGTCACTGTGAGAACAGGATGCTGGACTAGATGGGCTCTGATGATGATGATGATGATTTATTGATTCAATTTATATACCACCCTTTATCCAAAGATCCTGGGGTGGTGTACCACATTAGGAACATAATTTACACAGCATAATAATAATAAAAACTTCCCTAAACAATGTTAAATAATAAAACAAATTTATTTAATAAACATAATTTACACAGCATAATAATAATAAAAGCATAATTCATCATTTGACAGCCCTTAGATTACCGTAATTTTTGCTCCATAAGACGCACTTTTTTCCTCCTAAAAAGTAAGGGAAAATGTCTGTGCGTCTTATTAATTATTATTAATTATTAATAATTAATTATTAATTAATTACTTATTGGACTTGAGGACACCTCCAAGACTAGCGGGGTTTGCTCAGCCCAGCGTTTTCGTGGGCCTCAGACAACTTTCTCAAATTCAGGAATGGGACCAAAGTGCCACAGTTTTCCCTCAGTGTTTTCCCTCACTCTTGCTGTCACAAGTGCCACAAATGAATATCTCTAATTGGTGCTGAATACTTCAGCACTTCATAACCTTTACACATCATGAATGAAAATGATGTTGAGTGGGGGGCGTCTCTGCTGACTGTTTTGAAGCTCAGTAAACACTTAGCAATGCCCAACTGCAACATCTGGAAATGTCATTTTTTTTAGCCTCTTATGATTGCTGGCACACACACACACACCCTTTTGATACACTTGAGCTTGGTAAGAATTAATATGCCTTTCATCCCTCCTCCATTAATTATATTTAGTTGTTTGTTTGTTATTATTACATTATGCCTGGGGCCCGAATGCAGCCCTCTGGGCGTCTCTGGTAAAACAGAAAGCTGGAGGAATGGAGATAAGAAGAAATTTGGGGTACCAAACTCGGGAAGCAATGCAGATATAGGCTAGAAGGATGAAACGTGGGTCCGATACAGAAAACTGGGATTAAAGAAATATCCTAGGACAGAGATACTTGACAGGTAATTCACTAGGCTCTGCTAGTGCTCTGAGGTTGATCCAGGCTATTTAAAGCATGCATAGTTCATTGCGCACGCATGTGGGTTTTGGGGTTTTTTTTTTGCAAGCAATGGGTTGAGCAATCAGTGTAGCACATCCCCTTCAAACAGTTTACTGCCGACAGCTCATGCCTTCCTCCAAATGTTTCTTGGTGTCTCTCACCCCCGCGCACAGGAACTCAGATTCCTACTGAAGTCAAACACAGTTTACGTCTTGGAAATAGGATAAAAAGGTCATATGCTGCCATGAGAAAAGTCCTAAAATATGTAGTCTTCTCTTCCTCTCCCCTCTCCCCTCCCTGTTCCCGTCTCTTCCAGCACCAAATATGATCTCATCCTTTGACTTTCTTTGGAACCAAGATCACAGTTCGGAGCTGGAGACAATTTCTTCACCATGAAGCATACAAATGCTTGCATTTCTTGTTTATGCTGTTTCTCATGAACTGCTGGACCCAACCAGAGCTTTTTCTCATGTGCCTGATCTTTGTTCCTAATTATTATTATTATTATTATTATTGCTTTTCTTTTAATTGAACACTTAAGATAATAAAAAAAACCAGAAGAGTAAAAATCATTAAACCAAGGGTGGTAACATGGATTTGATCTCATCTTCTTAGACTAAAGAAAACAATGAATATGGTCTCACATCATCACCAAATTCCTCATTCCACATGGAAATAGAAATCACCCATCGATCAACAAATTTGCTTTCGTACATTATAATTTCTCTTGATTTGATGTAGAAAGTTAGCTTATATGTTGCTGCTGTATCCCAGATTCTTAAAAATAATAACCCTCCGGATAGAGAGGGATTCTTCCCCCCCTCAAAATATATTGTTCCTCATCTTCAACTACAACTTGATGCTATTTGTTTTTAATTTGGGTTGTTCATGTAGCATTTTGAACATTCAGCTTGCTTTAACGTTCATGCCTGAATTATTAGGTTTCCCTGCACAAAAATTCAGTAGGCATTGGACAAACTGGACCATGTCAATTTCACATATGCTCACACATATGGACATATATTTTTTTAAATAAACCAATAGCACAGGCATTGTATTTAAATATGTATTCCAAAATCTATTTTATCCTAAAATGCATGATCTATACATATTTTCTCTCCAAATAAACACTTACAAGACCAGCAACACATTTTTAAGTCAATAATTGCACCGAAACATTCAGGAAGTGTTAATGCCGTCAGTAACCACTCAATCTTTTGCATATCTACTCAGAAGTAAGTCCCATTGAATTCAGTGGAACTTAACTCCCAGATTTTAGCGTTTGTTCCAATTTTCGCATTAGTTCAGGAGGTGTAGATGCATCAGAATTCACACAGTTTGAATTCCACAAGCAACCCTGTTATAATGCACGAAAATGAATAAAGTTACACAATGTTTGTGTAAGCTGCATTTGGTGTGTTTTACACATAAAGATAGCCTAATGAATTTTAAACTAATGAACTTTTTAAAATTTAAGTTACATTAGGAGACTTTTTTGGTAACTGGTAAATAAATAATAAGGGACGTGGGTGGCACTGTGGGTTAAACCACGGCATTTCCGTGTGCTGCTCTGGTTCACCAGAAGCAGCTTAGTCATGCTGGCCACATGACCCGGAAGCTGTATGCTGGCTCCCTCAGCCACGACTGGACCTAATGGACAGGGGTACCTTTACCTTTAGAGCAAACTGCATTCTGACATAATTTGGTCAAATAATAATGACAATAATACATTGGTCAATTGACCAGCCAGTTGACTAGCTCCCTAGGGTGCAAACCCTACCACATTTGCCGTGAATATACCTTCTGGCTGAACATTTTAATGGAAAGAGCCAAGGACTTAGGGAAGCAGTATCAGTTGCAGTAAACAGTTCTGGTCGGAGTGCATACAGAATACTTTACTGAGTGAGCTCCTGCACATTTGAAGGCTCACATGGGAGGTATTTAGTGAAGAAGAGACTCTGTTTTATGTGCAGCAAGATTACTGTGTTTTAGAATCCACCGTGAACACTGCTAAGTCAAATAGAGTGTTGAGGTGTTTCTTCTCTGCTTGAAAAAAAGAGCCAAGCTGCAGGAGAGAGGAAAAGTGGGAATCTCTCATAGGAGCTACAAGGCGTGGCCTAACTGAGATACAGAAGGCTGAGTGCTGAGCTCTGGAAAGAGGGGGGAATATAGTCGCTTGGAAGTTAGAAGACGAGACTAAAAAGCCATGCTTGGAGAAGCATGTGATTGTAATTATTAGGCTTTAATTCGGTTATAAGTTTCTGCAAGCAAAGCTTTTCAGTGTTAAAGTTTGGACATGGGTTTAAATCCGAAAGAAAGGTATCAGCCTCTCATATATAATACATTGGTTTCTGGAATTCCGTCTCACACCTTTGGGTTTGCCCTACTGTGTTAATTTTGTGATTGGCGATAACAGATTATATTCTGAGGGTGTGGCTAAACCCCAGTGTTTTGCACTGTTTGCTTTGCAGCCACAAAAGGCGATGGCTATGCCAGATTTCACAAAAGACATGATTCTTCCGGGGGGGGGGGAGAAATGGAAGACATATGGGTGCTATAGTTTGCTACTATGAGTTATTATGATGGTTTTGAGCAAGAGACTCTGTGCCAAGTTTATTGCTGGCGTCAGCAGCAGCAGCATTGTTCTCAATGGGCTTTTAAAAGTTTTTTTTTTTTCCTGGGTTGGGAAATGTGTTCCAAATTCAGGAAACAAACTTTAGAGTGATGTTGTGAGAGCGGAGGGAGATGGTCTCAGGACAAAACAAAGGCGGGGGGACTTGTTCTTTTGCAAGAACAAAGAGTACAGGAATGCTCCTCTCATAAGGGGCTGGTGAGAAACCAAATTCGATAATTAAAAGAGATAGCTATCTCTGGGAAATGGGTACCAGAGTTTGTTTAGTGTTTAGCTGCTTAGGAGCTATGTGGGCATTATCAATATATACATTAATAATAAATAATGTAAGTGCATATGTTGTTAGGGGAATGCACGGCAGTGGACATTTTCCTGTAATCTGAGAAGAAATCTGTGGGTGCAGCTTTGTAACTTATTCACAAAAACGTGATGGAGTCTCTGGACTCCAAAATATTCCAGTTCCAAAGCAAAAGTGTCAAACTTTTTGTTTCCAAGTGCACTAAGCCCCTTAAGCTATTCTGTTGGCCCAACCAGCTCAGCATTGTCTGCGGTGACTATCAGAGGGTCTCCGCAATCCTCAGCCAAAAGTCTTTGCCTTTATTTAGAGATTCCATGCTAAGATGAAGAGAAGAAGAAGAAGAGTTTGGATTTGATATCCCGCCTTTCACTCCCCTTCAGGAGTCTCAAAGCGGCTAACAATCTCCTTTCCCTTCCTCCCCCACAACAAACACTCTGTGAGGTGAGTGGGGCTGAGAGACTTCACAGAAGTGTGACTGGCCCAAGGTCACCCAGCAGCTGCATGTGGAGGAGCGGAGACACGAACCCGGTTCCCCAGATTATGTGACTGCCGCTCTTAACCACTACACCACACTGGCTCTCAAGATGGCTGGATGGCACCTTGTACGCCTCCTTCCAGCAACTCCTGGTGCCAAGTGTATTGCTCTGTTTTCCTTTGGATTACCTCAGCAAGGCCAAGAGAGGGGTCTTCTCTCTCTTTTTTTTTTAATGAATATTTATTAGGATTTTCAATAACAAACCAAAAACGAAAACAAACAAAAAGAAAAGACAAAAATACAAAACTTAAAAACAATTAAAAACACATAAAATTTCACATGCTTATTTTCCTTTAACTTGTTTCTCAGACCTCCTCACACCTCCCCTTCTTGTATTCAAATTTAAATTATTAACTCAGCAAATCCTTAATACTTATTTCTCAACTTTAACTTAATAATTTATTTTAACATGTTATTATTTTACTTTCTCTCTTTCTTCCATTTCCTTAATTTATTTTTGTAAACCTTATCCTCTTTTAATTTAGATCATTTTAGAAACCAATTTTAACTTATCCAAACTTAAACATCAATACTTATACATCAGTTCTCATTCTTAAACCTTTTTCCTAATGTCGACCAAAATTCACTTCCACGACTTTCCCAGTTTTCATACCCATAGCAAAACAATATACAGATAGAACAAATTATAATTGTATACCCTTTGAATTCCCAGACTCCCCCCTCCCCTTTCCCGGTTTCAGTCCCCAGCAAATGTCTATCAGTCTCAATATAATATTAGCCTGGAGATCGAGAGAGGGGTCTTCTCATCTAGGCAGCCCAGGACCTCCATACACACTGCCCATGTGAGTGCTGCTAATGCAGTTGTTTGACTTCACTCCTAGGAGCACACGTCATTTGTCTATACCCAGAGGTCTCAGGGTGGTTCATAGTAAAAATCAAAATATAAAACCACAAAATATAGAGTTGTATTGATTTTTCAAAACGCTTCCAGAACCAGAACATAACCAACCTAAATTCACACTCCTCTGAATTTTGCAAGGCAGTTCTTCAGCCAAGTAATTAGTAAAAGAATACATAGACTAGGGTAAAGTGTACATTAAAAAAAATACACAGATTAATGAAAGTAACACAGAGAGATGCATATTAGAGAAAATGTAACTATTGGATGTCCATCCAGAGTGATTTCCTCAGTTAAAATGTCTTTTGGATAGCTAACAAAAAGTGTGGGGCAGCCTTGTTGGTAGTTGTGTTGATTTTCACATGCAGAAATCTCAGTGTGCTTGTATGGATGGTGACCACAAAGCGCTTTTGCTGCGTCTGTGTAATGTTTGCTTATGACAATCTACAAAACAGTCCTTCGATTGAACCCCTTGTGTCTCCTTTGAGAGTTGGACAGACAGCATTAAGCCGTTTGTTAAGGATGATGCACAATTGGAATGACTTCATCTGGGAGTCTCTTGATTGCAACCTTCACAAAATGTCAAAGAAGGATGGTCTTCCAATTTGCGAAATCTCTGCATTAAGGCAAAAATGCCTCTCGGTCAGATTGTGGCAATGTTAAAAATGCAGCGTTGACAAGGTAGACTCAGATCACACAGCTGGATGCTTTACACAAGCAATTTGCTTGTGGGTTGATCGTCGAAGTAGGAATTTGAAATGTGCTTGGTGTCAGTGCAGTTCATTAGTAAGTTCTGGACACCAGGTTGTGGACCAGAAGTGCTGCATTGGTGGTTAAAACTCCTGCAACTGGTTTCATTTCATATTTTCATTTGGTCTTTTGCAAGAAGCTTACCTGCACTAGAATTCAGTGTTTCTAGTTGCACACCAAAATGCCATTTGTAAAGGCGGTTTTTGAAAGAAAAAAGAGAAAAAACTTGAGTATTTTACTAAGAATTATTTATCTGAAGCTGCTCACCAGATGGGATGCAGCTGCCATGATATTTTTCAGGCAGTTGGGTCACTGTTGCTTTCTGGGAGAGGTGAGGGGGCGGAGAGTTCAAAACAGAGTCAATACAGTACAGTGGTACCTCGGGTTAAGAACTTAATTCATTCTGGAGGTCCATTCTTAATCTGAAACTGTTCTTAACCTGAAGCACCATTTTAGCTAATTTTAGCTAATGGGGCCTCCTGCTGCTGCCACCGTGCAATTTCTGTTCTCATCCTAAAGCGAAGTTCTTAACCCGAGGTACTATTTCTGGGTTAGCTGAGTCTGTAACCTGAAGCGTTTGTAACCTGAAGCATCTGTAATCCAAGGTACCACTGTTCTAGATTGAGTTTGCACCATGCAGAATTTTCCTTCCTCTCTATTTCCTGGTAAGCAGTCACAGTCCACCTTCTGAGAATTGGGCATCGTGGCTGGTGATCTGCTTCTGATATTTATTTATTTATTTATTTATTTAATTTTTTTAATTAAATTTTCCAACATACATTTATAGTATCCAATCTAAATTTATCACATATTTTCTCTTTTAGACTTCCTTCAACCTCTCTGACAATCATCCATTATTCAAATTTTTAAATACACATTTCCTAATTTTATATTGCATTTTATAAACCTTCACACACTTAGTTTTCATCAATACAATAGTCCTCTAACATTTACAGAGCTTCTTGAAATCCCACTAGCGTTATTTGCTCATCACATACACGTTTCAGATAGTCTGAAAATTTTCCACAGTCTTCAGTGAACTTTTGATCTCGTATATATCTGATCTTTCCTGTTAGTTTGTCCAGCTCAGCATACTCCATCAGTTTCATTCTCCATTCTTCGAGCGTCGGCAGTTGTTCCTGTTTCCATTTTTGGACCAATAATATTCTCGCTACTGTTACTGCATATTGGAAAAGTTTACAGTCCATTCTATTTATTTCATTTCCTACTATTCCTAGAAGGAAAGCCTCTGGTTTCTTAACAAACGTATATTTCAACATCTTTTTCATCTCATTATATATCATTTCCCAGAAGCCCTTCACCTTCTTACAGTCCCACCACATATGATAAAATTCTTTTTCTTTACATTTCCAACACTTATTACATGTTTTATACATTTTTGCCAGTTTCACGGGTGTGATGTACCATCTGTAAATCATTTTCATAACATTTTCCTTTAACACAGTAAATATTTATTATTTTTGATAGCGCTGTGGTTAGGGGGAGGGTCTTTTCTGTTGTGGTGCCCACTCTTTGAAAACCACCTCCCCTCAGAAATGATATAACGCCAGAAGCACATCACCATAATGAGATCTTTCGGGCCTGTTAGATTGACTTGCTGTTTTTTACTCAGCTACGGATTTTGCCATTTTTATTCATTGTTTGATGTATTGATTTTATGGATTCCGCCATATTTATTCATAATAGGTTATTGTGTTGATTTTAATGAGTGTGTATTGTAAACTGCTTTACTCTTTTTTTAATGTTAGGTGGCATTTGAATGGTTTTTGATTTTTTTATATATATAACCCCTCTTTATATAAAATGTTCAATCTGGCTTAGAACAAAATAATAAAACATAAACATTGATACTGTAACATTCATTTTTTTTTACTATTAGCAAGCATGGGGAAAGTTCATCGGTCCCTTTTATTTCACCATAAACTAATTGCAAATCCCCTTTCCCAAAAATTGCAAGCTCCTTGGGGGCAGAGATCTCTCTTTTTTATTCTTCTTCTAAAGCTCCTAATACCTAGGTAGGTTTGTTGAGCAGGAGACTGTTATTAATTCTCAGGGTCATCGGTTTGAGCCCCACATTGGGTGAACGATTCCTGCGTTGTAGGGGGTTATACTAGATTACTCTTGCTGTCCTTTCCAACTCTATGATTTTGTGATCATATTAATGGTAATCTCTCCTTTATGTTTCTGCAGATCATGGGACATTCTGATTGGGATCACAAACGAGGACCCAGAGGATCTCAGGTGAGTTTTTGCAAGGTTTTTCTACAGCTGATATAAAGGAGGGTTGGGGAATGTGGTTGTTTGGGAATGTGAGTCTACGTTGGGTTAAATATTTCTCCAATATATTTGGTGGTCAATCTGGGCAATCAAACGTACCAGCAGTGTGTAGGGATTTCTCAAACCAATCTGAATGGTGACCTGTAATGAGATATTGGTCCTTATTTCCTTCCTGAAATCAGATAAAGCTCCTGCAGAATATATACAGTGGACGCTCGGGTTGTGAATGTGATCCATACGGGAAGCTTGTTCACAAACCACAGCGTCCGCAGCGCCACAGCTGCGCACGCACAGGTTGCGATTTGGCGCTTCTGCGTGTGCGCAAACGCAATTTAGCACTTCTGCGTATGCGCAAGCACCGAAACCCGGAAGTAACCCGTTCTGGTACTTCTGGGTTCAGCACGGTGCACAACCCGAAATCGCACAACCCGAAGTAACCCGAGGTATGACTGTAGTTCCACTTGAGCTCTACAAGGAATATATAGAATGATGAATACCTATCCTGACTGGATATTTATTTACCACCATAAACAACACAAACCAAATGTCCTCTGCATGGAAAATGACTGTCATTTTCCCAATGTGTATAAGAAAGGATACAGAGATGAATTATCTGCGTAACTATTGGCCAATCAGCTGGTTAGACTTCACCTCAAAGCTATATACATGGTGTCAAATTACCAGTTTAAATTTATTTGAATGGAATAATTTCAAAGCTTTTTAAGCGTGGCCATCTTTAAGCCTTTAGATGGCGGGTTTTTGCGTATTTGCTTTGCATGTATCCCTCTAATTTATATCGGAAATACTGTGTGTGTTTCTCATGCATCTCTTGGTGAAAACAGTGCTGCTTTTACGTTTTTAGTCTGAAGAGCAAGAACCACACGCTTTTAATTAATCAATAACGAAGTGTCATCACGGATGTTTCAATTGTTTAAGGCTGTTGACTTCTTGGTGACATCTGCTGTTGCATTTGAGTGTTGCTTTGCAATATTAGCATATGTTGTGCTGTGCAACCCTAGCCCAGCCTTCCTGGGAGCCGGCACCATTGAATTCAATGGGATTACTTCTGAATATACATGATTAGGATTGTGCTGTAAGGCTGTAATCCTAAAAATGCTTACTTGGGACTAAGTCCTGTTGAACTCACTGGGACCATTGTATTAACATCCATAGGACTGGGCTGTTAGTCCTATAATACAGACAGATATGGATAACGGGTTCTGCCCAACTAAGTTATACTTGGCATTAATGAATCTTAACTTACCGGTAGTTGTGTCTATTAACTTCACTGGGTCTACTCTGAGTAGGACTACCATGGGATACAAGGCGCTATTGCTGATTTATGAATTCATATTCACCATATATATATATATATATATATATATATATATGTAGGTTCATTAAAAAGTAGTACATTCCATTTTCTTGTATAATATCCGTCGGTGTCTTCCGAAATTGCTTTGTTTTTGCACGTGACCAGAAGACATGTATGTTTTAAAGAAAGTATTTTAATGTAAAAGCAAAGGAAGAGTTAGAAGTCACATGAAAGGGTGTTAGAAGCGTGAGGGGCTCTTAGGGGAAAGAAGTGGTAGCCCACAGTGGAGAATTGGCAAGTGTCAAGTGAAAGAGCAGCATATAGAGAATGGCTATAGAACAGCACAAGACCTTTGAGACATCTGGTTAACACAAGATGGAAGAGAGAGAAAGAGAGAGAGAATCTATTATACTTTGGCCACTGGGAGAGTAGGAACAGGACATATTGCCCAATGGTTGAACCAGCTTCTCCTTGTTTTCTGCATACCTTGATTAGTTTTTGAAAGGACAGACACTAGGAATGAGAGCTGAAGAATGGAAGCTTATTCCCAAGGAAATATAAACATATTTTCGGCCACAACACTGAGCTGAATTATAACGCCGACATACTGTGTGCTTTTATTTTATTTGTATTTATTTGTTTGGCTTCGCTGCCATGGAAACGCAACAGATTTGGGGAATTTGTCACACAATCAGGTTGCCAATTCCATATTTATTTGAATCATCTGCATATAAAAAAGTGTGGTCCATCTCCAACTACTATGTGATTGAAGAGTTGCTAAGTTTAGTTTTTAAAATAAAATAAAGAGTACTATAAAGACTAATGTTATGCTTGTCTGTTTCGTGATCAGTGAAAAACTCCTCAGGTTTGTAAAGTTCAAATGAACTTGGTTGTTTTAAAAGAATAACCCCAGTACTTATGGAAGGAGAAGCCCCCAAGGAGGAGAGCAGAGGAAAATGGAAAGAAGTGTTGATGGGAGAGTCAGGAAGGGAGGAAGGGAAGAGAAGAGAAGAGAGAGAGAGGTGTTGAGTTCTTCCATTTTCTGAACTTTCCCCCATGATGCTGACTGCTGTGAGATTTACCATGGATTGCAGAATGGTCGTACTGTTGAAATCTTCTTCCTCAAACCAAAACAAGTGGGAAATTTGTCTCTTGAGTTAATATGTTTCATAGGATATATCACCTATATTAAATAATTTTGAGTATTAAGTTAAAGATTTAAGTAAAGTTGAAGATGTGCCCAAGGAGAAATAATTCGGATTTCACAAGGATGGGTTAATCTACCATGAAATTAGACCTGTGGTCTTCAGCTTTTTGAGACATAGGACCTTTACCTCCAACCCAGAATGTGAGACTCACTTATAGCATGTATGTCATCTTTATCCTTTGGGTTTCCATTTGTTGGCGGCCTCTATCAGCCTTTCTTCAACTCTTCTTTGAAAAAAGAACAAAGTGGGGGTGGATAACCAGAGCAAAATAGAACACTGGTGCCCTTCATCCACCTTGGGTAGGGATGCGACTTGAGATGGAAGAAAAATCTCATCCAGTTTGCGTTTAAGGCCAACTACCTATTTTGCACTTTCGAAAACAAGGGAACTGAAAGACAGCCATTCTCCAAAATTCGCACTTCTCTGAATTTTGCTATGCAGTTCTCCAGTCACATATTGTGTACAGGAAAGTACATAAAACAGAGAGTGTGCATTAAAATCCATGTGTTTGTGAAAATAGCATATTCACAATTATATTAGGGAAATTAGTCTGCAAAAATGTGTATGTTAGGCATGATTGCATGTAAAGATGTGCATATATTGGGATCAACATGGACTTAAATGGTGATGAAATTTCATGTGAATTTAAAAACGGGGGAGGAATTGCAAATTAATGTGATCTTACCTCAAGACAAAGAAAAGGGAGAGATAGAGATAAAATGCAAGCAACCAAAATGGACAGATTCGCCAATCCCTAGCTGTTACCCATATACGGGTCAGGAACTGCTCAGGTGAGGACCAGTGGCATAAATCAACTTTCTCATCACTCTCAGGATCTGGCTCTCTGGGCTGACTGTGATAACAGTTATTGGAAAAACTGAGCTTACTCTTTTTCTGGGGAGTTTGCTGAGATGCTGGTAGTCTGGTCTTAAGCTCAAGCTGAGACTTTGGCTTGTGTTGCTTGAAGCTTGGTTTGCAAGTTGGGCACCAGCCAGGACTTTGAGGAGCAGATGCATCTTATACAGGATAGAAAGGCATGGTTGTGTCTTCAAGAGCCCTAAAGAGCACAATTGACACCTGATGTTATATATGTAGAAGGCCTGGTCACACTCAAGGCCCAGTTTGAGTCTCAGAGGCTGAAGGAGGTTGTATGAGGCCAGAGGATTGGTGGGGCCATTTCTGAGAAATTAAGCACCAACAGCTGTTCTTCCTCTGCTGCTACTGATCTAACCAGCCTTCTGTGCCAGTTTTTTTAATCATGGGGAAGGCTAAGGGCCAGATCTTAAGACCCAGTTGGCATTTCATGGATGATATATGGTGTGTCTTTGGATAGGCCAATGTTTACTGCAGAACAGTTTAGACCTCTTTGGCTTTGTTGACTCCCCGCTTCACAACTCTACTCCACCCTTTTGTAACAGCATGATCAATGTGGGTTGAGCTTGTGCACAAGGAGACTCAATTGCACAGCCACTTCATCATCCACCTCAAATGTCAATTGTTCCATAGATGAACCTGCCCTGTTCAGATGCCCTGAATCTTCCATCATCTCGCTTCATTGGAGGTCCAGTGTGTTACGAGAGAAGGATAAAATCCTTTCTCTATCCACTTTCTCAGTGCCATGCATCATTTTCTAAACTTCTTTCATATCACCTCTTGTGTTTTTCTCTAAACTGAAAAGCCCAAAACGCTGGAACCTTTCCTCATTGAGCGGGGGGAGGTGGCTTCATGTCCCTTTTCCACTTTTTGAGGCAAGACAACCACAACTATACCCAGTATTCCAAATGTGGTCGTACCAAAGATTTGTACAGTGCCACTCTGATACTGGCATTATGATTTCTGGCCAGCAAGGCTGCCTCTGTTGGAAATCCAAAACTTTTCATCACACACATTGCTTGCAGGCGCACAGATCTTCACCTGTAGAGGTGTGCTTCCTGCAAAAGTGTACACCTTCCCATTGGTTCTTTTGTGTAATGCTCCACTCCTAAGCTGTTTCCCCTTCTGTGGGGGACTTGCAAAGCATTGCTTTTTTTTTTTCTTTAACGGAAAGTGAGAGATAGAAAAAAGACGCCAGTTTATTGAGGATGCCATATGGAGAGGATTTAGCTGCTGATACAGTTCTGGTGCTGTTGGTTTGTTGAGTGGGTGTTGAGGCATAACCCCTGGTCTTCAGGGAACAGGCAGTCCTTCCTTTTGCAGACTTCCATGAGATGATGCTCATATAGAGAGAGAGATAGAGGGAGGGAGGGAGGGAGGGAGGGAGGGAGGGAAGGAGGGAGGCAGGCAGGCGCACTGGTCCGGTGTGTTTTAATTCACATTAAATGTAAAAGCTCTCAATTATATATAGCTGAGGTGCTGCAATTTACCCTTCCAGTTCCTAAGCAACAGCTATTTTCAGATTGAGAGTGTCTGGTGGTGTTGTCTACCTACTTCATGCGTCTATGAGGTAATTCATCATCGAATGCTGCTGGGTTGTTTCCCCCCCCCCCTCCACCCCACTATCTCTTCCGTGGCTGCTTCCTATAGAGAGATCAAGGCATGCAAAACTGGGAAGAGTTTGGACCAAACAAACAAACAAATCCACCATTTCCCCCACGGCTTCCTTGCAACACCTTTGCAAACACAAAACTTTGGGATCCTTGAAGTCGACTTGAGCGATGCAACGTAAGGATCGGGAATAATAATTTTTGCTGCTGGTTTGAAATTATTCTGTGGGAGAGCCTTCTTGAGCAAAACTGGGAATCATGAAGCGGCGACCTTTGCTCTTGTTGAAGCGGCGGTGGGAGTCTATCCCTGTTACCGATCAGGTACTGTGGGCTTCTCTTTATATTTTCATCTCTTGGTGATAACGGCA
Source organism: Podarcis gaigeae (assembly GCF_964106915.1). Lineage (NCBI taxonomy): Eukaryota > Metazoa > Chordata > Lepidosauria > Squamata > Lacertidae > Podarcis > Podarcis gaigeae. Next base: position 13,975,718 of record NC_139686.1, on the reverse strand, counting down.
CAAAGAACTGCCAGTTATTGTTCTTACGGTTCTAGGAAACTGGTGGGCATTGTCTGTCGTTTCTCTGAAGCTTGTTATTAAGGTTTTGGCTTCAGAATTGCAGTTGGTGCTTCTCTTAGAGCTGTAGAAGCCAGATGCCTTGGTTGCTGAGAAAGATCATGTTCATCACAGCACATAGCAAACCTGCAAGGCAAGATCTGAAGAGCACGGTTCCGATGAGAGTTGCAGAGAGTCAGCAAATAGTGTAATAGTTTTAGATTTGGTGGGTAGCCTTTGGAAAGGAACCCCAGCCTAAATATTAGGGGTAGTGTGAGTTGCACATTTATATATGTCTACATTTAAGCAATGAATAATTTGTTAGCTGGTGCCGGTGAATTCGTGGCTTATGTGTTCCTGAGAAATTCTGAAAACTGTGTTACACAGCAGAGGCTGTTGGGGTTTTGGTAGTGGTTGAATGGTAACAAATTAATAAATTTACTGCATATGGTTATTCTTCAAAGGATGTTACTTTGCATGCAGACCTTTGGTTAAAACTCAGCATGACAGACTAAATTATCCTTTGCGGAATATAATTGCACATTTGTGGCATTAGTACAAATGCAAAAATCCCAAGTATTCATCATCCCCCCTTAAAATATTGCTGTAAACATCTAAGAATGTTGACTTCTTTTTTTAAAAAATCCCTGTGCAAAGTTGGTTCATAAAAGTTGCTCCTGGCTCCATTAAGCTTCATCTATTACCTGAGCTTTCTTAGCTCTGTGGTGGAGATTGCATCACTCTTGCCAGCAAGAGTGTTGGGGCATATGTGCTCAAAGGAGTGGAGTTTTTGTTTTATAGACCAGGAGAAGACAGGCAAGCATGGCTTCCTTTTTTGGATGAAACAACCCCAGCTTCCTTCAATCTCCTTTGCTGCTCCCACCATGTCCTAACCCCAATGCTACCACACAATGGGGGGTTTAATGCTGGTTGAGGAACCAGATTCTTAAACCCAGAAAAAGGCATTGGTTTGTTGCATAGTTTAAGATCCTAATGATTAAACCAGCGTCTTCCCACAGCTCCCTGATTCAGATGTATTGGAGGAGCTGAAGTTTAAGCAAACCAGAATCAAAACACTGGCAATCTATGGGGAACGGAAGCATCAGAGTTATGGTTCATTAAGCCGGGAACTTTACATCTAAAGTGACCCACTGAGCTACCACTTTCTGTGTTAACACCTGTTGGGTGGAGGCTTCTTCAGATCTGTAACTTGGTGGCATTTACCATGTGGTAAGCCATACTTGTGGAGTGGCTTACTTAGTTGATCGGAAAGTTTTCTTGTATAAGGTTCTCAATAGCCTGGCGGGGGGGGGGGGGATGGGACATTCAGTGTGCGTGAGGAGCACCAGATCAGTAGCTTACTACATACAAGGCTTCCCAGGGTTTGAGCTGGAAGACCTGGAGTCAATTAGGAACTCTGCTTCATTCAAAACTCTGCTTCACTGCACCACCACAAAGTCTGTTCAGAGAAGAAGAGGAGTTTGGATTTGATATCCCGCTTTATCACTACCCTAAGGAGTCTCAAAGCGGCTAACATTCTCCTTGTCCCTTCCTCCCCCACAACAAACACTCTGTGAGGTGAGTGTGGCTGAGAGACTTCAGAGAAGTGTGACTAGTCCAAGGTCACCCAGTAGCTGCATGTGGAGGAGCGGAGACGCGAACCCGGTTCACCAGATTACGAGCCCACCGCTCTTAACCACCACACCACACTGGCACTCTCCCTCTGCAAGAGGGACTTGCAGGCAGTTGACACCTGGACGCACAACAGAGTTGTTCTGATCAGGGGGGCTGATGATCCCATGTTTCTTCCTGCTGGAAGATGGAGCAAGCTTGCTTTCTGCTGCTTCCTAGGGTACAGCCCGAACCAATGGATTCAAATGTCAAGAAGATTCCAACTAAACATTCAGAATAACTTTTTGATGGCAAAAGCAAATTGACAGTGGAAGGTGGTGGGCTCTCCTTCCTTGGAGGTTTTTAAGCAGAGGTTGGATGGCCACCTATCAGGTGTGCTTTAGCTGTGATTCCTGCATTGCAGGGGGTTAGAATAGATGATCCTTGGGGTCCCATCTAACTCTATAGTTCTGTGAATGTCTGCTGTGCAACTATGTCGTCTGCTGAGCTCTGGTCAAAGTGGGGCAACTTGCCGAAGGAAGCTATGGGGCTGTCTCTCTACATGTCCAGACGGATGGCAAGCAAGCCAGCTTCTCTGCTGCCTGCTGGTCGGTTTACCATCTGTTCCCATTATTTGCCATCTCTCTGCCCTTTGAGGGCTGGATCTTGCTGGCAGTTGGACTCAGCCACTTGGCAATATCAGCCATCTCACGGAACAGTTTTATTAAAGTGGCCCTACTGTGGTGTCAGAAATGGTGCAGACCAGCCATTACAGTACACAGGAGAAAAATGCAGGTGAGCGGACTCTGAAAAACAAGCTAATAATAATAATAATAATAATAATTTATTTATACCCCGCCCATCTGGCTGGGTTTCCCCAGCCACTCTGGGCGTCTTCCAATAAAATATTAAAGTACAGTAGTCCAAACTTTAAAAGCTTCCCTAAACAGGGCTGCCCTCAGATGTCTTCTAAATGTCAGGTAGTTGTTTATCTTTTTGACTTCTGATGGGAGGGCATTCCACAGGGTGGGTGCCACTACTGAGAAGGCCCTCTGCCTGGTTCCCTGTAACTTGGCTTCTCACAGCGAGGGAAACGCCAGAAGACCCTCGGCGCTGGACCTCGGCGGGTGGAGACGCTCCTTCAGGTATACTGGAGTGAAGTGATAGGAATAAAGTCATAGGAATTTTTATTTCCTTCACACACATACTTCTCTAGTTATATTGTAGTGTTAATATGTTTAACCCCAGAGGCATCCCTAGGGTCCCTTGTGCCTTTGTCAAGAGCCTGTTTCTCTCCCCCCCCCCCCCCCCAAAAAATCACTTTACCACAATAGGCACATTAGAAATCAATATATTTTATGTGACCTGAGTAGTTGAAGCGTCCAGAGTGAGGGCAAAGTGAGGAGGAAAGGCAGAAAAATTTGCACACTTTTGTGCCACGGCACGAGAAGAATGGGCAGTTTTTCTTGCAACAGCGGTGTCTCATCGCCACACAAATATGTGTCATACACTCCATAGTCTAGTGGGTGATTTTTGCACGACCTGCGCCCCCAGCGTGGGCTGGTTTTGCCAACCCCGAGATATGCCTCTAGCCAACCCCCACCTGCCTACCTTCTTAGTTACAACTAGTTCAATGGGTGACACTGCCTATCATCTTCCTCTGAGTCCTACAAGGGTCAATACTTAGGCTAAGGAACTCAGCAGGGAGAAGGATAGGGAGAAAATTAGAACTAGTCGGCGCTTGCTGTTTTCTACCCTACATGGACCAATGGGCACCAGCCACCACTGGGGGCAAATGAGCCTCCAAAATATACCATAGAAAACGATATTTTTAAAAATTATTATTATTTATTTATTTTCCTTTGTATTTTTCCAACCTGTTCTGGAGTGTGCTTCTTGTGTGGGTAGTAATTGACGCCGCCTCTTGCAGTCTAAAACAATTGAGTGAGTTTTTTTGTTCATCTAAATGCACAGAATCACATCACAGGGAGCAGTGGGGGGCGGAATCTTGCTTATCGATCCGCTGTATCTCGTGAGGGGGAAAAAGAAGGCTTGAAAAAGCTACTTGTGTGCAGGTTTTGATTCTCTTGAACAGCCGCAGAGTGTTGATTGAGAGCTTTGGGGAAATGCTTCTTTTTCTTATGGAGAACTGATCTGGGTTTAATAACTCTTCCACTTGTTTTAACCATCAGTGCAGTCATATGAGGAATTGCAGCGAAGGTGAGCAGATCACGGGTAATTCTCCCGCAAAGCTTTTCTCAAGGGGCAGCTCTAAACTCTGATGATTGCTCAAAAGGTAATTCCAGCTGTGGAGCACTAAGGACCATGCTCCATGTTTTAGATCAGGGGTACGCAACCTAAGGCCTGGGGGCCAATCGCCTTCTCAATCTGGCCCTTGGACGGTCTGGGAATCTGTGTGTTTTTACATGAGTAGAATGTGTCCTTTTATTTAAAATGCATCTCTGGGTTATTTGTGGGGCATAGGAATTCGTTCATCCCCCCCCCCCAAAAAAAATATAGTCTGGCCCGCCACATGATCTGAGGGACAGTGGACTGGCCCACGGCTGAAAAAGGTTGCTGACCCCTGTTTTAGATGAAGAGGGAAGGTAGTAAGGTGGGGTAAAGTGTTTTGCTTTGATCCCAGAAACATATTGGTGGTAGCAATATTTTTATAATTGCTTGTTTTCAAGGGAAAAGAGCTGTGTGAATTTTTTTTTTGGGGGGGGTGCCCTACCCTACCCATACAGCAGATCCATTTAAAAGAAAAGACATTGAAAAAATTGGAGTCGTCCCTAAGTTTTTGGGATCTGCTTAGTACTACTTTTAGAGTTAAATCAAATGTGTTTTCTGTAAAATGTAAAAAAAGCAAGGACCTCTTTTACCTATGTTTGCATTTTAAACCACCTGAAATAATAAACTTTGGAAAAAGGAGATCTGCAATTGCAGTTCTTAAAGTTGTCAAGACAGATCAAGCTCTTATTATCTGCCGTGTAGCTTGGATTTTTCAAATGGTTCCTTTTCCTACTGACTTACCTCCAGGTTCCCTGGCAAAAGAGAATCAAGTAAACATTCCTTCATCATCTTGATTACATTAAGAGGCTGTAGCGAGACCATCGTGGTCTCAGAAGATAGCTGCATTCCAACATCAGGTTCTTCCACACGCATAGGGACTGAGACAGATACTTGGCTTTCATACCAATTGGCCATGTGAGAGGGCTCCATAAAATTGCATTTTGATTATTAGCTCTTTTTTATTTGGCACCGTCACAGGGGTTTTTTTGCCTTGACGTTAAACTCGTCGTTGCATTATACCTTGATATATCAGCCATTGCTGCAATCGGGATTTAGCAAGGTATGTGCATGTGTGTGTCTGTGTTTTAATTAAGAGAACCCTGCCTAATCCGTAAGTCTCTTCCATACATGGTGGACGGTGGAGCTACTCTCTTAATGTCCCAAATGTTCTTGTTGATGCAAACTCTTCAGCCAAGGGATGAAGCACGCAGTCAGCAGCCTCATGCTGGCGATGAGATTGCATGTTTGAATTCTCCCTCGTCAAAGATCTTTCTAAAGTGGCTTGGTATATATTGCAATTGCTAAACATGTCGATTGAGTCTTCTGTTCACTAATATTATCTGCACCCCAACTATTTTGCTGGGAGGGGTATCTCAGTCAGTAGAACATGAGCCTCTTAATCCCAGAGTCATGGGTTCAAGATTCCTGAATTTCAGGGGGTTGGACTAGTTGGCAATCATCATCCCTTCCAACACTAAAGTTTTATGATTCTTTGGACCACTGATGGCCCCAGAATTTCAGGGGCTACCAGAGAACCCACTAAAGCAGGAAGAGAAGGGACATGAAAATCAAGAATGCTTTTTTAGGCTGATCTCCTTGAATATTCTATTAATAGTAGGAATCGTAGCTCCATCAGGGCATGGGGTCCTTTACTGCTCTTGGGGCCCTGGCAAATGCCCAGCATCCCTACTTTCTGGAGCCGTTCTTGTACATTGCCAGGTTCTCTATTTCCAGATCCTCTTTGATTTAAGGACCGTTGTGAACTCATTTGTTACTTGGGTTACTTCCAGGTTTCGGCGCTCGCACATGCGCAGAAGTTCTAAACCGCGCTTTGCGCATGCGCAGAAGCGCCAAATCACGACCCGCCCGTGCGCAGATGCGGCGCTGCGGGTTGCGAATTCTGTGGGTTGTGAATGTGCCTCCCGCACGGATCACGTTCGCAACCCGAGCGTCCACTGTATTTAAAAGCATGTTTCTTTATTTGCTTCTTGAACTCCACATTGAAAATCTAAATTGATTGCAACCCTCAAAACTGATCCAACAAATTGAACAGAGATTTGGCAGTGGGTTGTGTGTGTGTGTGAACATAATTCAAATTATTGTAAACAATATAGTTTTATGCTTTCACTTCAATGTTACCGTTCTGTGGAAATGGTTTGTAAGTTGGCATTAAGAAGAATATTGTTACTGAAAAGTCCCATAGGAGGGGGGTTTTTGTGTGTGTGTTTTTTAGGTGAAAGTACAGAAAGGGGAAACAGAAAGGGGAAATATTAGTAATGTGGTTTTCATTTGGTCCTGTCTTTTGATTTGCGAGATTTTGTATGAATGGTTTGCATTACGGGCCTAAAAGGCAGGAAATGCGGGCTTGCTGGCTGGAATTCCTTTTCATAGCTGTCCTGTTTGCTAAAGAGTCTCACCAAGAGCGCTTCCAGGTGACGGGCAGTTTGGTGCTCATGGGCAAAATCAGAGCAGGAAGCGAGGCCAAACAAAAAACAGGTACTTTGGAAAATGACAGATTTTACTGGGTCAGAGCAGGAATCCTCTGTGCAGCTTGCAAAAGTTGCACGAAGATTCTCATTTTAAACACACATTTCTAAAGGTATTTTCTCCCAAACATGCATTTTAAGAATGCATTGATAAACTGGAATTTAGAAGCATACTGCTTCCAGCAGAGGAGGTACTGGAAGTGTAAACACTGTTGGATAGCTCAGTTCTGGTCTGCAAATTAATCTGGGATGTGCCAATCAGGTCAGTTCGATATGACAATTTGACAAAGTTGATTTTTTAAAAGGTATCATGGGGATTGAATGGGATGGGTTGAAGCCCCCAATAAGTATTGGTTGTGGGGTTCGGTTGTGTTTAAATGCATGTCTTTCCCTCTGCAAAACCATTACCGTATTTTTTGCTCTATAAGACTCACTTTTTCCCTCCTAAAAAGTAAGGGGAAATGTGTGTGTGTGTTATGGAGCGAATGCAGGCTGCGTAGCTATCCCAGAAGCCAGAACAGCTAGAGGGATTGCTGCTTTCACTGCACAGCAATCCCTCCTCCTGTTCTGGCTTCTGAGAGTCAGAATATATATATTTTTTGTTTTCCTCCTCCAAAAACTAGGTGCGTCTTGTGGTCTGGTGCATCTTATAGAGCGAAAAATACGGTATTTTGGCACACCGAATCAAGCACAGTCCCGCAAGCCAAATTCCTTTGCCCTCATTGTGTCCACATTTGTTGGGTATATTGGACCCAGTAAAAGCAATATCTACCACTATTATAATTGGAACAGGGCTTGTAGCAGCAGTGTGCTCACTGATACATGGAGCATAGTGGTGTTTAGGGATTTACGAAGGTGCTTCATTCTGACCTGACATTCATTTACACTTTGGTGCCTGTTATTTCATTGCGCTCCAGTTTTCCAACGCACATCCCCGCATCTTTAAAAATCTGTGCCTGCCTTTATATATTCCCATCAAAGCTTGGCTTACAAGATTTACTACCAGTCTGAATCTTTGCCCTTTAGTCATTGATGGAAAACTGTTGTTGACTCTCTCTGTTTGTGTGTGTTTGTGTAAGTGTAGCAGGATGCTGGGTTTAAATGAATGCTGTAAAGGCTCTGTGGTTTAACCCACAGCGCCACCCGCGTCCCCTTGGCTTCTTCTATAACCATAAAACCCTGTCCAGTCTTTCATTGTAGCTTATTAAATTAGCATACTGCCCTTCATCCATAGATCACATGGCGGTTTACAGCATAGAAATACAAGATAAAAACACATAATAAAGCAACCCAGTAACACCCCCTCCTCTCACTGCTTCCCTTAAGTCCCCAGGTAAGGGGAGAGACATTTGGACCCCGTACCCCTTTTGGAGCAGAACTTGCTTTGTGGCATGTGGACAACCACCACCCCCGGTCCAAGGCCACCATTCATACTATTCCCAGTCCTGCTTAGCTTCAGCCGTGTTGCTACATGACATGCTTTCATGCCAATAGATCTGGGCTGCTGTTAGCAGGAACAGCTCCGTGGGAAGCAAGGAACAATTAAGAGTTCAGAATGGCAAAGAACAGCAATCTCTTGGAAATGGGAGAACATTTTGGAAATGGTTTTATTGCAAGACATATTTCTCTGCTTCTTGGAGGCCTGTGTTGGTGGGATGGGGGTGGATGGTACTCTTCAGATATAGCTGCTTTGGGTTGAGAGAGTTTAAACGAGTGAAAGTTTTCACCATTTCTCCCCCCCCCCTCCAGAGACTCACAAACCAAAGGCTCTAGTAGTTCATTTTTTTTAAGCGTTGCCCGTTGGGAGATCTTGTGGCTGATGGGCTGTGCTTTCTCACCAGATGTTCTCCTTTACTGTAGATGGAAGCCACAATTTTGTACTGACTTAGTCATGATGGATCTGTGTTCGAAATATTAGTGGGCGGGGGTGGGGGGAAATGAATTGACTGGAACAGGCTCACAGAGATTTGGAAATCAGGCAGAATTGAAATAAAGCCTTCAGCTCTCTCTCTTTTTTTCCTTTTTTTAAAAAAAGAAGAAAATGTCCTATTGTGTTGTATTTTCCAGATCGTGGCCTCATTGTGTAAGAAGACAGAGTTGCTCAATTATTGAGTAGGACACAAGTCTACTACAAGATCAGTCTTTGTTTCTGCACAATGAACCCAAGAAATCTGGAAATCATCAACAAGAGAATTGAGATTATTTATTTGAGCCTCTATTTGTTTTATTAAGCGCATTTCTATGCTGCCATTCCCCCAAAAGCTCAGGGCTCTGTATGAGACTTCTCATTCTTTGGACGGCTTCAAACAACTGGTGACCAACAAGCAATCAGCTTGAAGGGTGTGCAGGGCACAGGGCTTGTACGTTTTCCTGCTAGAAATAATGTGAAACTTGGTCATTAACCAGTCATATTCAAATAGACTCATGGATGCCATGAAACATCTTGGAATGCACAGTGAATTTGGTGAACAAAGGAGTTGATTGATTCAGTAGCTCCCATGCAGCCATGTGCTGAAGCACATGTCCCGGTGTGATGTGGTGAAAATCGTTATTTTCTAAGCTTTTTAGAGAGTCAGACCACTGGTCCATCTAACTCAGTATTGACTTCACTGACTCGCAGTAGCTATCCAGGGCTTTGGGTTGGGGACATTACCAGCCCTGCCACAGATTGAAACTGAAACCTTCTACATGTGAAACAGATGCTGTTAACACTGAAATACACTTCCATCGTTGGGTCTATGCATATGGCCACTGTGGTTTGTATGACTGTGTTGTGTTTCTTTAAAGGCCCCTGTACAATTTTTCAAGGCTTAAGATGTAGTCCCTGTGTGGAGTTTCTTCAGCCAGTACCTCCTCATGGGTCTGAATAAGGCTGCATGTTCTCTGGGAGCCTTGAATGCTCCCAGAGGTAATTGTAGACTCATAGAATTGAAAGGGACCTCGTGAATTATGGAACACCTTCCCATCAGATGTCAAGGAAATGAACAACTATCTGACTTCTAGAAGACATCTGAAGGCAGCCCTGTTTAGGGAAGTTTTTAATGTTTGATGTTTTATTGTGCTTTTAATTCTGTTGGGAGCCGTCCAGAGTGGCTGGGGAAATCCAGCCAGATAGGTGGGGTATAAATAGATTTATTATTATTATTATTATTATTATTATTATTATTATTATTAGTTCAGTTCCTTGCAATGCAGGAATATTGCAATGCACCCATACGGGAATCAAACCCATGACCTTGGTGTTATTAGCACCAAGCTCTAACCAGCTGAGCTAACCAGTGTGTCAGGCCTCTGGCTATATGTATGTAGTACCCAAGGCATTGAATAAGTGGTTGACCAGAACCAGACTTGAATATTTATTTGTATGATGTTGCCAGGAAATGCCACCATGCTATCTGCAGCATATATCTCACCCCAGACGGCGCTCCACTTTTAGGGTTTCAAATACGAAAGCTGGCATATCTGAAAACAGGGACTTACGTTACGATAGTGCCTTCAGTGCTTGGATTGTCTTTTTGCAGTGTCTCGCATCTAGTTGCTTTCTTCCTCCTCTGCTGCTGGAACATTATTCCTTCTGTTTCCAATGTTCAGGCATCCATGTGCCAGATAGAGGTATCAGCAGGCCGTAGGGAACTTGTCCAGTTCCTGAGATCAGGAAGGCTATAGCTTGGAGCTGTTGCAATGAGACAGCTCAGGGAACTTGCAAAGGAGCTGAAGTTCTCCACCCTTTCCTGAGAAATTGTCCCAGATAATATAAGTCTATTTTTGTTTATCTCAGTTTCTTCTCCGATCTTAAGTTCAGTAAGTTCAGTTCTCCACATCAGTTTGTGATTATTATTATTATTTAAAAAGCAGCCCTTGTGGAAGTTTATCAACATTTCTCCTAATACACACAGTTTTCTATCATTTTTGCAAACAAATAATCCTCCATGGGGTGCATATCTGTATGTTATTTGCACAGTATATGCATTTTAATGCACATTTTGTTCCGATATATGCATTTTTGTGTACATTATTTAACTGCATTAAGCAATTTGGAGGAGTGCAGTTCTCAGATAGTTTCAGAGAGTGTGAATTGGGGAGACATGTGGTCTGAAATGTGCATGCACTATAAGCTTTGCAGATAGCTCAGTTGGTTAGAGTGTGGTGCTGATGACACCAAAGTTGAAAGTTTGATCCCCATAAGGCATATTCCTACATTGCAGGGGGGGTTGGACTACTAGAAGATGATCCACAGGATCCCTTCCAACTCTGCAGTTCTATAATTCTATAATCAGAAGTGTTCTGGTGAAATTTTCAGCGATGGCTTTCGGTAGCCACTTCTACACACTCAAGTTTTTTGTTGCCATTGCACCCTTTCTTGTTTTCGTTCAGTGAGGATTTGATCTGCCCCACATCTTGCACTTTTTCTAGATCTTTCTAGTGCCACACAGAAGCCATTCTAAGAGAACAGCGGGGTATTTTATGAAGACACTCTGACAGTCTATTTTTACTGCATCATGAATTTACAAAATGTTCTTCCAACATCTTTGCTACGAGTTATTGTGAAAGATTTAAAGCTCCGAAGCCCAGGAATTCTTAGTAAGTCATCGCTACAGAAGCAGAGGGTAGGGGGAGATATTCTCTCTCTCTCTCTCTCTCTCTCTCTCTCTCTCTCTCTTGTTTTTGTTTAAAAGCACATGATTAATGTGTCAAGTGATATATGGTGGCAGCGTATTTTGGGAGCAAGTTGCCGGTCTCAGCGCTAGGCACCAGGAGTCTTGAACCAATTACTGGACACCTTATTTCTCTCTTCCTTCAGAGAAATTTTCCAGGAGAGGAACATGTTCTCTGCTGCACTTAAGCACCGTGGATGTGTTTTATGGAATCCCGGAGTCGGAGGAAGGGTCCTCAAGGCCATTTCTCTTACTGAAAAGCCAAAGTTGTCCAGAGCAACTCTTGGTGTGATGACAGCCCCCTTGCAGCCTTTATCTTATCTAGCTGGTTCTCTGTGCTTTAGAATTAGCCTTTCTCAGAAACAATGTCGTCAAGTATTGAGAAATTGTGGTATCAGTCTCGTTCGGAGCAAAGAGTTTTGACGCACATTGTTATTGGGGAAGTCCTTTGATTTCTCTGATTGATAGCATTTATCCTGCTCCCAATCTCCCTTTATCAGCATAATATAATTGCAGGATTGTACCCATGCTTAATTCTTTATTGTGCACGGATGTACCCACTTGTGCCCTAAGAAAATCTATTGGAGATCTTCCACCAAGGACCCCCTTGGCAGCACAGAGGGTGGGAATGGAGGGGGGCTTGTCAGTGGTGGCCCCCTTGTTTGTGGAATGCTTTCCCCGATGAAGCTCACCAGATGCCTCATTTAATGTACTGTTGTTGCCTGACAAACACCTCCTTCTTCCAGGCCCTCTTTTAAGTTGTTTAATGTTATTTTAACGTGGTTAAATTTTGTCTCTGCTTGATCTGAGGATGATTAGTTTTCGCTTGCATTTGAGGTTTAAGTACTTATTTGATTGTAGTAGTGTTGGTACTTGTTGATTGACTGTGCTATTCAGAATCATTTGGAGTTTTTGCTGGTAATTTGATATGCATTACTTTTTGTTCAATAATGTATTCTACGTTACCTAGTTGCTCCTTTTTGTGAGCCAACTGATTAATACAACAAGTAAATAAGCAACAGAACCCCGGATGCCTTTTAAAATTTAATTTATTTGAAGGAAAAGCTGTTTCACAATTTGCAGAAGAAGCGAGGAGGGAAAGGTATGCTTAACCCTTTCCCCACCTGCCATTTCTGAGCACCAAATACAGTGGTACCTCAGGTTACGAACTTAATTCGTTCCAGAGGTCTGTTCTTAACCCGAAACTATTCTTAACCTGAGGCACACTTTTGCTAATGGGGCCTCCTGCTGCCGCCACACCCCCGGCATGTGATTTCCGTTCTCATCCTGGGCAAAGTTTGTAACCCGAGGTACTCCTTCTGGGTTAGTGGAGTTTGTAACCTGAAGCGTTTGTAACCTAAGGTATTTGTAACCTGAGGTACCACTGTACTCATTTCCTTGTGTTGCTTTTCTTCTCTCTCTCTGCATGTGTTCCAAACACATATTTGCAATGGGTGAATATATGGTTTGAATGCAGTGGGAAGAAACGCAACTCTCTGTGGCAATTTGGAATGGAGAAGAGGCAAATAGGAAATGAGTTATATCCCTATCTCCTCCCCAACTTCTCCATTACAAATCAATCTTGCTTAGTGTGTTTTTTCCATATACAAACAAAATACTATAAAGGTTTTGTTATCTGCTGTTGCCTTTATATGTAGTTAGGCTTGATCCAGTATATAAGGTGTCAATTTACCTCTTTTCTTATCACATTAAGGCTTAAAGGGAAGTTTCCCACTTCTTTTAAACAGAATACCTCCAGGATCTCATTCTGTCCCTCTTTGAGTTCTGCTTCACCATACTTTTCTGTGTATAAGACTATGTATTTTTTACTCCTTTTACCTAAAGAAAAACTCAACAACTCTGGGCAATCTTCCCCAATAAAGCTCAACTCCAGGCTCATCAACAACTAAAATTTTAGTACCCAAAAAATAGGGGGTGTCTTATACACGGGGACGTGTTATACACTGGGAAATATGGTAATTAATTGCATTACTTGTTAGTTAAACTTCTTTGCTTCCAGCTGACCTGCATGTGCCTGGCAACGGGCAACTTCCAGTTTTCAGAAAGTTTTTTTTTTTTTTTTAATAGCCTGCCCATAAATCGGGTAAATGGAATTTGCAAACTTCCTGTACTGGCTGCCTCCTGTCTTTGTATTCTTCTTTTCATCTCCTCAGTTCCATCTGTTACGTACCTTTGATTGCTTTCCTTTCACCTACATATATCAGATGGAACCGGATTACCATTTGCAATGCAGCTACTGCTTGAAGTGTTGGCTGTAACCATGGAAGGACCATCTTCTTTGAACACCCCACCTGTGTGGCGGAGTCCTGTCCCGATCACAGGCAGGAATGGAGAAGCTATGGTGTTCCAGATGCTATTGGACTCCATCTCCCATCATCCTTAGCTATTGGCCATGCTGGCTCAGACTGATGGGAGTTGGAGTCCAACAGTCTCTAGAGGGCAGCAGGTTTCCCCAGCTGTGTGGTGAGTAAAGTTAGGCTAGTGTTGCAGTACCTTGGACAGCTCCAAGCAGACAACTTGCCCCCAAATTGAACTGGTGCTCTTTTAAAGCCTGTTATCCCTTCTAGACTAGACTACACCTCCCAGACTACACCCACTTTGTGAAGAGCCCAGAGTTCAAATGGGGTAGTTTTCTGTTAGATAAGACGTTTTCCCTCAAACTCCAATTAAGTTGCTGTAGCTCTCTTGTTTGCCAATAAAGAAGATGTCTTCAGCTGTGATTGCATACAAAACAAAGCACTTCCTACATATTCTTCCTAGTGAACCAGAAGTTAATCACACATAGACTTGAAAAAGGACTCGGTGTAGTCGAACCAGACTTTCATTGGCATTTTTCTTAGTGCACCGTATATGGCTATCTGCACTTTTGTTTGTTTGTTTACTGTTTGTTTACTGGTTCATTACATTTGAGAGCAAAATACAATTTTTTTTTTTTATGTGTCTTGTGTCTATGAAGATGCTGCTGGACTAGGCCAAAGGCCCATCTAGGCAGCATCTTTCTTTCCACGGTGGTCACATGCTTGTGGACCTAATCACAATGGCACTCTTGACTCCTATGGTTTCAAGCAACTATGGCTTCAGAAGTATTGCTGAGTCTTCCAGTGAAGGTAGAATATAGTCATCATGGTTAGTAGTCATTGAAAGCTTTGTCCCCCATGAATTTGTTTAATTCTCTTTTAAAGCCATCCAAATAGATAGCCATCACTGCCTCTTGTGAGAGGAAATTCCATAGTTTAACTGTCTCTCCTTAATCTTCCACAGGTTCTAGTGTTATTTGGGGGAGAGGCAGAAAAACCTTTCTTTTTCCATATTCTCCACAGTTTCATGTTCAGTTTCTTTCCTAACGATCCCTAGCATGGGATTCACCTTCTTTGCAGCTAGTGCAAACACGGTCAACATCTTCATCAAGCTACCTAGAGGTCTCTTTCCGGTCAGACTCTGCCAGTTCAGACTCCATGAGAGTATATCTAAAATTAAGATTTCTTTGCCCCAACATGCATCGCTTTACAGTTGTTTCTATTGTGTTTGCCATTTTACTGCCCGTTCACTCAGTTTGGAGCTTTCCGCAGTCCCTTTTTGTTTGAATAACCCTGAACAATTGGATCGTCAGCAAACCTGGCTACCTCGCTGCTCATTCCTACTTCTAGATCATTTATGAACAAGTTTAAAAGCACAGTTTCTTTGGGGGACTCTCCTTTCTACATCCCTCCATTGTGAGAACTGTCAATTTATTCCTACTTTCTGCACCCAGTTCCTGCTCCACAAGAGGACTTCTCTTATTCCATGACTGCTGTGCTTACTCAGGAGTTTTCGGTAAGGTTTCTGGTTGTATTATAGCTGGAGAAGAGCCCTACTATGTATCTATTTTTAATTAAAAAAAAAAACCCATCAAGAAAGGTATTTATTCTGATGAGAGTCTGCAATGAGGAGTCTCAGTCTAGCATTTATCAGGATGTCCTTTTCTTTTCTTTTCTTTTCTTTTCTTTCTTTCTTTCTTTCTTTCTTTCTTTCTTTCTTTCTTCTTTCTTTTTTTTTTTTTTGGCTTATTTTTTTTATACAGACAAAGAAGCCTAAATTAACATTGCCTTCTACCGATATGAAATAATAATAACTATTACAATAATGAAAATACTAAAAGTACATTTACTTCCCCTTTTAAACTTCTATTCTGGTTACAATATATTACTATTCTATAAGAATCTATTATATCTTTTGCTGTCCCATATATTTATGTATTTATACCCCTATAAGGGCTAGCTATAAAGGCAATGAAGATTTACTCATGTAATCAGCAATGTTAAGAACGTAACATGGCCCTTGCCAGATCTGACCAAAGGCCCTAGCTAGCCCAGAATTCTGTTTCACAGACAACTTTTGGATATCCACAAGCAGGATATTTCCCATGTCTTTTGATGGGAGGAACACTTTCCTATAGAAAACATTCTTCTGTGCTAGCTGAGAAGAAGCAGACCAGGCTTGCCTACCTGATTTTGTACATTAAGGGTTGTTGTTTTATTGGGAGCTGCCCAGAGTGGCTGGGGAAACCCAGCCAGATGGGCGGGGTATAAATAAATAAATTATTATTATTATTATTATTATTATTATTATTATTATTATTGTTATTGTTATTGTTATTGTTATTGTTATTGTTAGCAAAGCCCCAGCTTTGCTTTACACTGTCTTGTTGCATATGTAGATTCATTTTATATGGGGTGTCACTTCTTAGAGACCCATTGTGTTGGAAACATAGAAAGCTACCATATACAGTCATACCTTGGATCCCAAATGCCTTGGTACTCGGACATTTGGCTCCTGAACGCCACAAACCCGGAAGTGAGAATTCTGTTTTGCGAACTTTCTTTGGAACCCAAACGTCCCACAAGGCTTCTGCAGCTTCCGGTTGGAGCTTCCTGCAGCCAATCAGAAGCCGTGTTTTGGTTTCTGAACGTTTTGGAAGTCGAACAGACTTGCAGAATGGATTCCGTTTGACTTCCAAGGTACAACAGCCAGTTCATTGGTCCATCAAATTTAGCATTGTCTACAGTGGTTGGCAGCCTTTTTACATAAATGATGCATACAAAACACATATTGTGGAAGTGAATGCATTGCAAAAAAAAAATAAAATTAAAATGTGTCTTTTGCGTTCAAAATGTCAACAGCATGTGTAGAAAATGCATCCAATGGGAAAAATGGGCTTATGATTGAGTGCCCACAAGACCATAGCAGAATTAGCTGCTCAGCCCATCCCTATTTCAGAGTGGCATAAATGTTTTGTTTTAGGAAGAACATCAGTTTCATGAGAGAGAATGAGATTCTTCCGCTTCCCCCTCCCTTTTCATATTTTTGCTGGAGTTTTTGTTTTGTTTTTTTTGTCCTGCTGCATCAGGTCTTTTTAATGAAAAGAGCAGAAGTTCCAGAAGAGGTTTTCAAGTGCAGGATGACATACAGAGATGATTGTTTTCCTGATTATTTTTTTCTGTCCAGTGAATGAAACACTCAGTGACACTCCAGTAAAATATCTGACGTGTAGCGCTGAGCCATGGATACTTCTTTCTCTCCCCCCCCCCAAAAAAAACAACAACTGGTATTACTCTTCCTGAGAGAAAGACAATGGAAATGATATATCCCCCCTCTTTTTAAATTAAACAAAGCCCCATTGAAATATAGTCATTTCTCTCTCTCTCTCTGTCTCTCTCTCTCTCTCTCTCTCTCTCTCTCTCTCTCTCTCTGTGTGTGTGTGTGTATCTGTTATCACAAACATTCAGAATTCAGCACAAATGAATTTGGACAAGTGGATTCTGAAAACAAATATCCACCCCCTCCCCATTTGTAAGACACATTTTTCTTCCACCATGTTGAACATGCTGGGAAAACAAGATGAGCATGTCCGCAAACTAGGGGTGGATGAATTAGTCAACAGTAAAGGCTAACAGTTGGGACGTGAGTGGCGCTGTGGTCTAAACCACTGAGCCTAGGGCTTCTTGATCGGAAGGTTGGCGGTTTGAATCCCCGCGATGGGGTGAGCTCCCGTTGCTTGGTCCCAGCTTCTGCCAACCTAGCAGTTCAAAAGCACATCAAAGTGCAAGTAGATAAATAGGTACCGCTCTGGTGGGAAGGTAAACGGCGTTTCCATGCGCTGTTCTGGTTTTGCCAGAAGCGGCTTAGTTATGCTGGCCACATGACCCAGAAGCTGTACGCCGACTCCCTCGGCCGAGAAAGCGAGATGAGCGCCTCAACCCCAGAGTCGTTCGCAACTGGACTTAATAGTCCTTTAAAGGCAAGTACTAAAAATGTTTGGTTGGTGTTAAATGGCAGCTAAAGGTCTGGAAGAATTAAAGTTTTTGACAGGAAACAGAAATACATTAATGTAGGTGCCAGGTGAACCTCTCTGGCAAGAGCATTCCACACCCAGAGGCCACCACCAAAGAGGTCCTTTCTTTCATAGCCACCGTTCAATCCGTTCATCAGATTGAGGAGGCTCTCAGAGAATGGCCTCTGTTTATGATCTTAGGGCAAAGGTAGTACATTTCAAAAGAGGTGCTGCTCCAAGTATCAGTGTCCCAACCCTTGTGGGATTTATAGGTCAAAAACAGCATTTTTCACTGCGATGAGCCTTAGGTCCTTTGCAAGCTTATGGTTTATTTCCAGGATGAGTACAGAATATAGATTTCTAATGCCCTCCCCCCCCCCTTTGTTTCCTTTCCTTTTGGTGCATAGGACTTCACAGCCCTGCCTGTGAGATCATCCCACTGCATTTCCCTGCCAAAGAAGGATTAATCTACATAAGTTTTCCGGGGCTAGTATTTGACAGAAGCGCTGCGGGAAATGAGAGAGCAATACTTCAGTGTCTCTGCTGCCTACACAATCTTTCAACTCGGCTCAGTGTTTTCAGTGCATAATCCATTAAACATTATGCCCTGGCTTTAATTAGGAAACATTTGCATTGATTGCGCAAATTGCTGTGAACTCCGGCTTTTAGGTGGATACTGTGACGCGCAATCTTTGGGCATGTCCCCCCACTCTAACCCACCCCCAAAAGCCTTTTTAGTAGGAAGTGCAACTTCAGTGAGCAGAAATGTGTATATACGTAATAGATGTGCTGTTACGTGGATTAGATTAATTTTGCACTTGGATGTACAGAAATGCAAGGGAGGGACAGAGAAAAGCTAGTTCCATTCTTCTGGTTGCATTTGTTCCTCTAGCAAGGTGGAGAGGCATGGCTTAGTTCAGATGAATTACATGAGAAAGTAAACTTTGGAAGTTTCCCCATAGACAACATTTAACTCATGTGATCTGCTGTCAACACAGCGCTGTTGAACTTCCTGAACAATGCCGTCCTAAATCTGTTCAGTGTCAAGACTGCGGCATGTTCGGATTTTAACAAAATTAATTCCCCAAACAGGAAAGAAACGTCCCTTTGAAGGTCCAAAGTTTGTTCTAAGTTTGGTCATAAATCAAGAACTATTGCGAGTCAAACATTCATTTCAGGCTCTGCTATTCAAATAATAATCTTTTGGGCTGGTCACCAGTATTATGAAGAAGAAGCAGGGATTTTACTTTTTCCACTCCCTTTGTTTTTTTAACTATCTTTAGTACATCTTTCCATTTACAAGGGTTGAAGAAGTGTGCAGTGGTACCTTGGTTCTCGAACAGCTTAGTTGTTGAACAAATCAGCTCCCGAATGCCACAAACCTGGAAGTTTGCAAATGTCTTTTGTAAACCGAACATCCGACTTGGCTTCCACAGCTTCCGATTGAGTGTAGGAAGCTCCTGAATAAGATCCCGCCTTGGTTTTTGAATGGTTTCAGGAATTGAACGGACTCCCGGAATGGATTAAGTTTGACAACCAAGGTACAGTGATACCTCTGGTTGCGAACAGGATCCGTTCCGGAGCCCCGTTCACAACATGAGCAGAACGCAGCGTGCACGGGTCACGATTCGCCGCTTCTGCACATGCGCGTGACGTCATTTTGAGCGTCTGCACAGGTGTGAGCGGGAAAACCCAGAACTAACCCTTTCCGGTACTTCCGTGTTGCTGCGGGGCGCAACCTGAAAACACTCAACCTGAAGTAAACGTAACATGAGGTATGACTGTACCACTGAACTTTTGTTCCACCTAATCCAATGTTCTAGGGCAGAGAAGGGGAATCCGTGGTGCTCCAGATCCCATTGGACTCCAGTAAGCTGAAGCCAGCATGGCTAGCGGTCAGGGGTGATGGGAGTTGTACTATAATGTTGTGAGTCCCACAACCTTGATTGGCTCGGGGTTGTAGTGGTGGATGCTTTCAGATGAAGGGGATGCCGAGGGAGCAGCCCAAGAGGGAGGATGGTCCGCCTACCCCTGCATCTTTAGAGGCTGTGGAAGCTCGCTGTCATGGCTGTCATGTATGGTGTGCAGAGATTCCTTAACAATGGGTGAAGGCAACACCCAGGAAGGGCAGAGGGAGCCAAAGGGGCTGACCTCTGTCCCATTGCCAAGAGTGCAGCACTATCTTTTTTGGCAACAGATCCAACCCCCCACATGTCTCCAGTTTCGTAGGGAGAAATAGTCTCGCAAGGGAGTGTGAAACAACTTGCCTTGATAAGCTGGTGAGTGGGGCATGACCATTTGTTGAGACATGTTTGCCTCCTCTTTTGGACCCCTGGTGCTGTTTTTAAACACTTTAGCCGTGCCTTTGGCAATTTAGCCTTGAGTCAAGCTTTCTTCCTATCTTATTTGCGTGTGAGAGCCTATGCTATAACATTTGGGCAGGGGTTTGTTTTCTAGAGAAACAAACCATGAACCTGGGTTTGTACATAATGCTAAGTTAGACCACGGTTGGTTTGTTGGCATGGGAAGCAAAGCACATGAAAATACCTCACCACCAGGAAATGCATCAAGCTGCAATTGTGATATCTCTCTGCATGTGGTTGCTGCTGAGAATTCCTGGTCCTGCCTTTGATGGCTCCTGACACCTTTACGTTCTTCTTTCCCTTGGAATGATCAAGGACTGAACTGGCTAGTAGAAGAAAAACTGATAAGTTATTGGCAAGTATGTGGTCAAATGTTTGGCAGTTCCAATAATTAAGATAGCATGCTTTACACTTTGTGCTGAACTTTGCCTTTTATATCTGGCTTTATGATGAACAACATAGTTTGTGATAGCCATTCTCTACGTACGTGTCACATATGTTATAAAAGAAGTAGATGTTGCATAATGCATGTTCTGTAGAGGTTTCTCCTCCAGGTGTGAATGGTTGTGGCCAGATCAAGATGTTCCTGAGGATTGCTCAGGAAATGCTCCTTAGGTTCCCAGAGTAAAGCTGCAAATTTCTGTTCTCGCCAGTCTGTTCATACAGTATTTTTAATGGTTAGTGATTCCAAATAGAAAGAATGATTTATTCTTTACTCTTGTTCCATACCCAACGTAATGTAGTTGTTTCCCCCTTTGGTCTCCTGGCAAGTTTCATGGTTTGGCTGTTTAAAAAATACATAGGAGCCCATAAATCTTCGTTTGCGAAAGTTGGGAGGTGTTTTTGTCCCCCCCCCCCATCATGATTTATGATATGGGAACATAAATTTGTGTGAAACATACTTCAGTTGAGAGAACTCAACTCTTGTAGGAAATAGTGTGACAAAGCGGTGAAAAGAGATTATGATCAGAAGATAAGAATGCTCTTCTTGTTAATGAATGTGGTGGGGGAAGGAAAATATAAATGGCATGCAGTGCAATTGTGATGAATGGTGGTGTTTCCTTAGCCCTAAAATACCCCCACAAAAGGGGGGGGAAGAAACAAAGAAGCTGTACCTTCAGTAAGCTATTTTTTGGTTGTTAATTGCGTTGGAGTTCTCTTTGACTTGTTCAAAAAAGAGAGTGCTCCCTTTGTTCAGGGGGTGATGCTGAGGTTCGGGTTAGAGCAGGCATCCCCAACCTGCAGCCCTCCAGATGTTTTGGCCTACAACTCCCATGATCCCTAGCTAACAGAACCAGTGATCAGGGATGCTGGGAATTGTAGTCCAAAACATCTGGAGGGCCTAAGGTTGGGAATGCCTGGGTTAGAGGGGGAAGGAATTGCCCTATGGGCTAGTCCCAGATGTTCCTAACACTTGCCCAAGAGGCATCTGTTGAGCCAGTTCTTCTTCAACCTGAGGATGTTGTGTTTCCCTCTACAGTTTTCCCCATTCTGTGATTGCTGAAACACACTTGGAACGTTTGCAGTTGTCAGCAATTGCAGAACTAGCAGCCGTGATATTTACTGCTGCATCTCCTATTTAAGGCTCTGTCTGATGATGACTGCTGCTGCTGAAACAACATCTGAGCTTGGCTCTTATGGAGCCTCCAGCTTGGACGGAGCTGTCCAGGGTGCTCCATCTGCTGAGACCATTGCTTAAAACTTTCCACCGCTTTGGGTTATTATTACAACCAAGCAGTGTATAAATTTTATGGAATGAATGAATGAATGAATGAATGAATGAATGAATGAAAGTTTAGGAAGCCAGGGTTAAGTGCTCCACATTCTCCTTTCCCCTGCTCACACCACATGCCCACTTTTTGTGTGCAGGTCCTGGGGAAACTGGCTTAATGTTACTTAATAGACCAGGAAGTCAAGTGATCCTGGGTTTTTTCCTGGTTTGTTAAACGGCATTAAAGTAGAGTTCCCTAGTTTGGATGTAGCACGAACTCTGGTTTAATACAAGTCAGGATTGTACAGCAGGAAGAGGAGCAAGTGAATGACTGCTGGGGCCTTGGTGCTCATTCACAGTTTCATAAACCACATATAATGACATCTCAAAACCATTTTTTTAAAACTGGGTCAGGGACTCAAGCAATGGATACAGACCAGGATTTTTCAGAGAATTGTTTTTGGAATGATAGACGAAAAGGTGCCACCATACGTTTCTTTAGAAATACATATACCAGCGTATGCACACATACACCACGAAACCATTTGATGAAAGATTGTAGTGGGGTGGTAGATGGAGGGTTGTATATACCAATGGTCAGTGATGGCTCTAATGCATTCACCTCTGAAAAGAGCTAATAATCTGTCTGCAGTCATAACGAGAGATCATGATTTCATATGGAGGCTACAAGCCCTTTAGGGGAAAGAATGTTAATGTATCAAAGAAGAAAACAATTAAGTCCTAGAAGCTCAAAAACAAGCATCTTGGCAACAAGGCTGATGCTACTTAGTTTGTTAACCTAGTTTTCAGAGAAGTGTTGGGTAATATATCTGTAGGTTGCTTTGATTTGTGGAGCTAGGATTTCAATCAACACACCTTCCACATGAGAGCCCACAGCTGAATCAGAGTTTTATTTTCCTTTGTACGGTACTCTGTACAATTATGGTCGCCAGATCTTTATCTATATAGTGGAGCTGGAAAAGTTTCAAGAAAGGGCAACCAATTATTAGAGGTGTGAGGAAGTCATGGAAATAAGTAAATGAAAGATAAAGATATGAAAATATTGGATGTTATTGTTTTTAAATGTTATTGTTTAACTGTATTGTTTTTGGGTTTCCTTTTTTTCTTCCTTTTTTCTCTTTTTTCTTTTAGCATTGTATTTTCCTGTATTTTTGATTACTATTGTCTGTTTTTCTTTCTTTGTAATTCTTAAACTTTAATAAATATCTTATAAAAAAAACCAAAATGATAATAATGTTGATCAAGGGGCTGGAATAAGACCCCTTGGGCTTGTGGGTTGGTTGTTTTCGTTTTTTAAGGTGGGGACATGTTCAAATGATGAGTGGTGTGGATAAAGCGAATAGAGAGAAGACTCTCCGCCCCCTCACCTTGTTCCTGGAGGTTCAGTCTGGGATGACTCCCCTCAGCGTTCAAGGGAAAGGACAAATCTCAGACTCAGATCTCCACTCTGCCACCCCCAGCCATCCAGCCCCAAGGTAGTGAGTGATGAAGCTGAAAGCATCCAGATACAGTACCATATCAGCATTGCTGAAGTTGTGCAATTTCCCCTTCATTTTCAAGTCAATATGGGAAGCCCTTAACAAAAAAAAAAAAAAACACCCTTAAAGTAAAAGCTTGCAGCTGTTATTTGAACATATTCAGTTGTATCCGTTTAAGTTCTAACCAGAGTAGACCCACTGAATTGGACCAACCTATGTCATGTCCATTAACTTCACTGGATCTACTCTGAACATGCCTAGCATTTGTCTATGGCCATACTACCCTGAACATGCCCTGTCTAGTCTGAATATGCCTAGCATTTGATGCAACTTAGCTGTAATAAAACCACATAGCTGCCTGTATTTTTGGTCTCTCCTTGGGGTCATCAAGCTGTCACAGTGAGAAGAGACCACAACACCCATTCGTTTTGATCCATTGGGGCTCTTCTTATGTCTCATTGCCCCTCACAACTGCCAGCCTTTCTTCCAAGGACACCTTAACCCCCAGATGCATCACCTCTATTGGAAGATCTTCAGAGCCCAGGGAAATGGAACCATCAAACAGTTGACTCAAGGAAGCGTGGACTCAATAAAAGCCTGCTCCCTGCTAATTAAAAGCAAAATTGATGAACGCTTGGCAGATGGATCAGGTTAATGTGAAAACAGGAAATGGGTATTGGATGCAGTTCACACAACTCTTAGAATAGAAGTAATCTTCTGGGAACAAACGAGACAGAAAGAGATTCTTCAGAGATGATAAAATGAGACTATTGTGAAAGAAAGCCTCCATGTAAAGGCGTAATACCATCATCATAACAATCACTGTAAAAGTTGTTCTGTTAGTCATCACCAGGGATAAATACCGGTAGGAGAATGAGGGGCGGCCAGAGAGGGAGCGGGGAGGAGAGAGAAGAAAAAAAAATATGTGTGCAAATGGCAAAATGACTTCCCTGTTTTGTTCCCAAGTTTTGAAGAGTCTTTGTCAGTACAGCACAGCAGGTGAATGAACGGGTTAGTTGGTTCCCCTCTGGTGCGAGTCCTCCATTCACAAATACATATTAACTGTCTTAGGAGCATAGGAAACTGCTTGGAGAACATGAGAGCATAAGAATAGCTCAGGAGGGATCAGGCTAGTGGGTCGTGTAGTCCAGCATTGTGTTCTCACAGTGGCCAACCAGAGACCGGTGAGCACAGCAGCACTCTTCCCCAATGTGGTGTCCCGCAACTGGTGTGCTCAGAAGCAAGCTACCTCTGACAATGTTCTGGTTCTTCAGTCCAGCACATCAGCCAGATGCCTTATACTGACTGACAGCGTCTCTCCAGGACTCGATGCAGGTATCTTTTATTAGTCCTACCTGGTGATGGGACCTGGGACCTTCTGCACTCAAAGCAGATGTCCTATTATTGAGCTACAGCCATCATCAGGCAGCAACTATATGTGTGCATATAGATATCTTTATTTATAGGCATTTATAGCTTATCTTATAAGAGACTGAAATGGATAGATTTTTCCATCCCTGTTTTAGTTCTCACACATATATGGGATCCCAAGGATCATCTAATCCAACCCCCTACAATGCAGGAATCAAAGCAAAAGAACTCTTGACAAAAGGCCAGTTTGTTAGCTGCCGTTCTGAGATCCACTCTGCTTTGTACAAAGCCCAAATCTTGGGGACTTGACAAAGAAGGATGGCATGCACTTCTACTCAGAAACTTTGCCAAAGAGAAAGCCTCCTTTGTGCTTTTTAGGCAAGGAAAGTTAATTAAGAGTCTTTGCAAGCCTTTAATGCTGTAGCACTTCCAACAGAATTGCTGCATCCTCAGCTGCAGGTTTTATTTCTATTTTTTAGCAACTGGAGCATAAAGCTTCAACCCATAAGACTTCCTTTTTGTCTGCCCTCCGGGTTAATGGGTTGTTACTGTTGTTGTTTTGTGGGTGTTGTTGTTTTGTTGGCACAGTAATAGTGTATTAGTGGTGGACAGGCCATCCAGACATAATTCCGCCTTATTAGATCAAGCTGGTTAGATCAAGCAGGTATATACGAATTCATGTGTTGCCATCCCAGATACGTAAAGTGTTGGCTAACAGTTAAATCAGCAATTTAAAGAGGAGCTTCAAGTCGGGAGATCAGGGGAATGCATGTCTAAACAGGCACGTCTTCAAGAGCTGGCAGGATGCCCATAGGGCGCCCCTTATTTCAGAGGGGAGAGCATGCCACAGCCCTATTGCTACCCAGTGAAAAAGCCTGCCTCCTTCATCGAGTATGAATTTATATTTCAGAAGGGCAGAATCATGAGCACTTGAACTTTTATTTTCACACCCACCAAGCCGTTCTGAACATATGAAATGTACAAATCTGTTGTTGTTTTGTTTTATACAAGTAGTTTATTCTTTTGGGCTCCATCAAAGCAACTGAGAGTGGATGCTTCCATGTATCAGGTGCATCTCTAGAAAACCAAGGTCTGCTCATTATTCCAGATTAATCAATCCAGATTTTCCTTTTGAAGGTGATTTTGCTGAACATATTCAATAGAGGCTGTGCGGAGCTCTGAGCGAAGAGATGATATGTTGACAGTTTTAGTACTGAAACTATCTATTATTGTTGAATGTATGACAGAACAGGAGCAATTTTTGTGATGGAATAATAGCAGAGCGGTACCTTTAGAGAACATGAATTGGGTGCTGAATGCGTGTGCACACTTATTAAGTGTTGTTTCAAAGAATATGTATCAGAGCATCAATGCTCAAGAGTCCTGTTTTCCATTCCTGGTTGAAAATAGAACATCTCTTTGAAGCCACATTTATTCAGCTTTATATTAGCTGTGGGGTGTATGGGGTGTTGGATAGTACCTCTGGTAGGGAACACATTGTGCTCCTTCTGGGGTTGTTTGTCCACCTTCAGTCCCCACCCTGCGCTCAGCAATCACTTATGGCTTCTAGAAGCTGTTAGCATGTGGCAGCAGCCACACACCAGGAAACAGCTTTGAATGGCCAGCTAAACCAGGTGAGGGTAGCTGATGGGTCCCAAACCTTCCATGAGGACTTCCTCTGCATGCGAAGACAGGTTTGGGTGGATGGAGCGGACAAGACCAACAGTGGGGTAAATAAATAAATAAATAAATAAGATAAATTCCTAGGAGTTTATCTCAGTGAAGACCTTACTTGGAAAATCAATACAACCCAGGTGGTTAAGAAAGCCCAGCAGAGACTCCATCTCCTCAGAGTACTGCGAAAGAATGATGTCAATCAACATTTGATGATCTCCTTCTACCACAATAGAAAGTGTCCTTTCATACTGCATCACAGTGTGGTACGCTGGTTTGACATCAACTGATAGGAAGTGCCTACAGAGGGTGATGAATACAGCACAAGATATTATGGGGTGTCCCGTGAATCCACTGGATGACATTGCAGAAGAACGTTGCCTCAGGAGAGTGAGGAAAATTCTCAGGGATGATTCACACCCTGGCCGGCACTTTCTTCATCTCCTGCCCTCAGGCAGAAGATATAGAAGCATGATTAGTCGCAGCAACAGGGTAAAGAACAGCTTCTATCTGTGGGCTGTTAGGCTGCTGAATGAAAAGATAAGAACAGGGCAGCTGACTTTCGGGTTTGGTGTGTGTGTGTCAGTAAACGAGGGGAATTAAGACTAAGATAGCTGAGTGGGGGGTGTTTGTGTAATCTCACTGTATACAGGTTGTACAAGTGACAATAAAGTATTTCATCATCAGTGGGTCCATCAGTCAAAAGACGGTTTTTGCACTGCTGTAGAGGGAAGTCAGGGTCAGATGGGGCTTATCAACCTGGGAAGGTAGCCAGTCTAGGAAAACTCTGATCCTAAACCTCCACTGCCTTGCAGGATTTATCTTCAGGTGAAGTAAAGGCTAAGGAGTAAAACCTACACAAATCCAAACTGGAGTCCCTAAGACAGTTTGAGAGCATCTTGTGTGTCACCTTCCAGCAATTCCTGCAGCCAAGCTAGTGCCAAACATATTGCTCTGCTTTTCTTTGGATCACGGTAAAGGTAAAGGGACCCCTGACCGTTAGGTCCAGTCGCAGACGACTCTGGGGTTGTGGTGCTCATCTCGCTTTATTGGCCGAGGGAGCCGGCGTACAGCATGACTAAGCTGCTTCTGGCGAACCAGAGCAGCGCACTGAAACGCCACAGTAGTGAGGCTGAAATCATCTAGGTAGTCATGCTAAAAAAAACTTTGAGAGCCTTTTCCACTCAGTGCATAGAAAACACAGAGCCAAATGGACCAGTCTCTTCCTATGTCCTCCCCCCTCCCAGCCCTCATGAGTGGCCTTCACCTCATTTACAACTGCCGCTTTGTGGGTAACTCTGGCAATTGCTCAACAAATACCAATTCCCTCAGCATGGCAGTAACCAAATCCTTTGTGTTGCGATAGATGTTTACAGATGGCTTGCCACAGACAGAGTTATCTTTTCTGTGCGTCACAAAAGCTCTATTGTTGACATTCTGTGACATCACAGCTACTCATCCAATGGCTGCAGAGGGAGTGTTGTCAAGTGGCAAGCAGGAGAAAGCCACGTTTTGAAATTACACCCCCCCCCCTGGCTTTTACACAGTGATTTAGTTCACCCAACAGAAGGTACAGAAATGTGAATGGATCCAGTTTTGGTCAAATGAGAGAAACCTAGGGTGATGGATGCTGTTAGCCCTAGAGCAAGAGTTGGCCCTTGTGCTCTGGTGCCTAAATTTAATTTCACAGAGGAACAGCTACCCAAAAGCATCTTCACCCAAGACTCCGGGGCAGCAATGTGACAAAATGCAAGGATGTTCAAGGGAAAGAGAGAAGGGCGGGTGGGGAGAAACTAGGGCACAGGTTTCTTTTCAAGGAAAAATTCATTCCCTCAGGTTCACTGAGCTAATTTCACTTTGCCCGTGTTAGCTGGCGAAATTGCTGCACAGATGAATTTCCCTCAGCCTGCAGAGAGCTTTTGTGATGAAAGCTCAGCACAGTTGTGGAGTAGCTGAATCGGAAGACCGAACGCGTGTGAAGCTGTCGCAGACCAGGAATATTTGCGTGCTTGTGTGTTCCGTTTCCTCCAAGGAGCTCAAGGTGGTGTAAGTAGTTCTCCTTGCCATTTTATCCTAACCTGGGAGGCAGGTTAGGCTGAGAGACAGGGACTGGCCCAAGGCCACCCAGTGAGCTACATGGCCGAGTGGGGATTTGAACCCTGGTCTCCCAGGTCAGACACTCAAGCCACTGCAGCACACTGGCTCATGTAGACTTATAGACCAATCTAGATCCCCTCCTGCCTTACAAATGTAACTCTCGCCCGTAGGAGACGGTGCGCCTGTTGTCTCCCGTTCAGGCATCTTGGTGCAAAAGGCGATGCTGATGGACGATGCAATGTATCTTACAGGTCATTCTTTATAATCTCCCGTCCAACCTGTCAAATAAAAAGCATCTTTTTTATAGCTGTCACTGCTGTTGAGCCATGACCTCTGCTCTGGTCTTACCGCAACATCTCCTGTGCCAAGGGCTTTTGCGATTTGGGGCTGCAGTGGCAGCTTGTGGAGCGAAGAGGTTTGCAACTCGCTTGTCAGGTCCTGGTGATAAAAAGGGGACTAACTGCAGAGAAACTTAGTCTTCATTCTCTGTTACTTAGCAGGGGGTTAGGCAAACCGTCTCCTCCAGTCGCAACTTTTTGCAGGCCATCTGTTCCTGGTTATTTCCACAGGGAATTCAGGCCCGCACAAGTTTGCTCAAGGCCACTGGTGGAAAAAAGAGACATCTCTTTCAGGCAGGCAAAGTTGCTTTGGGGTCATTCCCAGCTCTCCTTGGTCCAGCTCAAATAGCCACCTGATGGAGAAGGACCATAGCTTAGTCCTGGTGGTTGTGCTTTGGGTGCAGAAGGTCTCTGGTTCCTTCATCAGCATCTCTAGGTAGGGCTGGGACTATTTTCCATTTGAAGGTAAGGAAAGTGTCCTGCTTGTGGGCTTCCCATGGTCACCTGGTTGGCCACTGTGAGAACCAGATGCTATAGTGGTTTGGTCCAGCATGACACTTCTTACGTTAACCATAGCTTCCTACATGCCTTTGTGCTATAGAAGAATGCTTACATAGCAGATTTGCTCAAGGTGACTCATCCAGTGAGCCAAGGCAGAAAACAAAGAAATTTAAAAATAAAACAAACGAGCCCAGGGTCTCTGCCGATCCAGCCTGAGAGGAAAATTCCTCCATGCCTGCAACTAAGATGTTCTGTCAGGCTCTGAGCATGCACAAAATCCATCTGCCTAACCGTGAATTCCCAATGGAAACCAACATCCTGTCTTAAGCCTTTAGATTTTGTGCATTCAGGATGCATCAGTGTTGATATGTAGGACGAGAAGTTCTTTTTAACCTAGTTAAATTTCTGACCTAAAAAAAAAGATAGAATCAATGGCAACATTTGGAATTCAGTGCCTCATCTCGAGTCTTTCCCTTTGCCGCAGTTAAATATTAAGATTTTTGTGACACTCCGGGTGACCTTTGGAGTGTGGAATCTGCAGAGACGGTTATTTGCCTTGCCTTCTGTGCAGTCTTAAATTACCAGGACTCCCAGGGCAGAGTGCTCCCCGCTTCCTGCCCCTCACCTGGTGCCCATTCCAGGTGCTAAGCCCAAAGCAAAGCATTGCCGCTTGCGAGAGGGGCCCTGGACCTATGAAACACTGACGTCAAGCATTTTCCTTCGGCTGAGGAGGCAGATAATCCCACTTGCTGGTCGCAGGGTGCTGCAGCCTGTCAGGTTTGACCACCCAGCCCTAAAAACAATGACCCTCTTTCTGTAACCGCCATTATGGGGAAGCAAGATATTGCAGCTGGGAGCTTTAAATGGGAAAAGTTGCACCATAGACTCTTGACAGTTTGTCTTTTGGGAGAGATGGAAGAAGAAGAAGAGAGTCTTTATGTTTTGTTTATTGGTCAACCTGCTTGTGTTGCTGTTCTAATACAGGGTACGTATCAGATTAGCTCTGCTGTTTATTATGAAATGCTTTATTTTCTAGCAGAGAATCCTTTTAGCAATTCATGGAGATCCTGCCATGCAGTTGATCCTATAATCCAAGAGTGGGCAGCCTTTTTCATGCTGAGGGCCACCTTCTCTCATGGACAACCGTTTGTGGGCCACATGCCATTAGCAGGCATGGGCACTTGTAGAAGTGGATGGATCAATAAATGCACTTTTTACCTTCCTACAGCAGGCTAGTTTTCACACAAGCCTCTCTGTCCTCCATCCAAGCAAGGAAGAGGCTTTACCAGGGTTCAAGGGCACATTCTCGTCAGGAGAAAGCACAGCATGATGGTCTAGAGCAGGGCTGGAGAGGGGGTGTGCTGCTCCAGAAAAAGTTGTAGTGCTCATAGAATGCCAGGGGCCAGATAGATCGATTTGGAGGACCACATTTGGCCCTCAGGCCCTGTAGTTCCCTGCCATTGTTTTAAACATACTGATTGTGTTTCTTTGCTATGTAAGAGTGTGGGAAGTACTCATAAAGGGAAGAGAAGCATAAAATACAGGTCCTACATCAAAAGGGAGTGGCTGTCTGACCCAGTTCTTGTCAAATATGGAGGAGGGGATGGGGATGGAGATGTTAGAGTTCCTGCTCCATGATTGCAGTCATGAGATTGTTGTCTTTCACATGACAGTGTATGTTTTGAATCCACAA
This sequence comes from Podarcis gaigeae, assembly GCF_964106915.1. Taxonomy (NCBI): domain Eukaryota; kingdom Metazoa; phylum Chordata; class Lepidosauria; order Squamata; family Lacertidae; genus Podarcis; species Podarcis gaigeae. Next base: position 13,945,060 of record NC_139686.1, on the reverse strand, counting down.
AATGGGAAGTGGCGGAGACAGGATGTTTGCGTTACTGTGTTCCGTGAAGTGGAACTATTGTCCTTTGTTCTTTTTCTCTTTGTTGTCTGATGCTAGAGAGAGAGGGAGCCATGTGTGCTCTGTGTGTGTTTATATGTAAATAAAGTAGATTAGCCAAAATGCTGAGTTGCTGAGGTCTGTTACGCAAGCTGTGAAGACTCTGCGGATCCCTAAGTGTGCCGGTGTCTGTTGGCATTGGTCGCTGTGATGTTCGGGCTGAAGAAAGCTTTTGAAGCTCCCGAACGAAAGACCAGGAGGGAGGGAACATGTCAGTAGGGCATGTGTCTCTGCCAGGGTCCTACTCGAGTGTAGGATGAGTTCCTGACAGGAGATAGGCAAAAGTAAGGTAAAGGCAGCCTATTAGCTCATATGCCAGAGATCCCATTATTGCTCATAAGTAATGAGCATTCCTAACCGGAAAGTTTTTGTAGGTGACAGGCAGATGGTGGGAGCTGCCATTCAGTACCATATTGAAGAGCTGTCCAATAGTGAAACAGAATATTCCGTGGAAGTTGGACTTTCCTGCATTGGAAGTTTTCAAGCAGAGGTTGGACGGCCATTTGTCATTTACGATCTAGTTGAGATTTCTGCATCGCAGGGGGTTGGACTAGATGACCCTCAGGGTCCCTTCCAATTCTATGATTCCCTGGTCCATTTCACTTAAAGGTCTTCCTTGTTGGGAGGTTTAACTCAACGCGAGTTTGATTCAGGAACAACCAAGAGGAAAAGTGGCTGCAGAAGTTGTCACTCGTGGGCTTTTCTTCATTTTTAATTATTTACTTACTCCTGACACGTGTTTATAAGCGGGTTTGTGTTGAGCTATAATAATAATAATAATAATAATAATAATAATAATAATAATAATAATAATAATTTATTTGTACTCCGCCCATCTGGCTGGGTTTCCCCAGTCACTCTGGGCAGCTTCCAACAAAGATGAAAGATACACTGAAATGTCACATATTAAAAACTTCCCTGAACAGGGCTGCCTTCAGATGTCTTCTGAATGTCAGGTAGATGTTTATCGCTTTGACATCTGATGGGAGGGTGTTCCACAGGGCGGGCGCCACTACCGAGAAGGCCCTCTGCCTGGTTCCCTGTAACTTGGCCTCTCGCAGTGAGGGAACCGCCAGAAGGCCCTCGGAGCTGGACCTCAGTGTCCGGGTAGAACGATGGGGGAGGAGACGCTCCTTCAGCTAGACAGAACAGAGGTGTGACTTGGTACAGTTCCCAGTGTTGTCACTTGCGTTCACAGCTGGGGTGTGTGTGAGTGCAAGAGAGGAAAGACTTGCGAACAAGAGTTGGTTGGGTATATTAGGATGGGCCAGCAATGTTTAGACCAGGGTCAACAGAAAGACTTGTTCAGCACATCTGGCTGGCTGATTGCAACATCTGTTCGTACCACCAAAAACACGATGTCCTTCAGTTACCCATGTATATATCATAGCACATGGTTGTGCAATGAGGGAGCGAATTCCAGAGCTAGGGGGTCCCGCCAATCGCTTCCACCCCTTCTCCTTCTCTCTTTCCTTTCCACTGGAACAGAATGTCAAGTTCACATAAGGCACACTTGCAAACACCACAAATGTACGGTTGCAAGCAAGAAATGGTGCAGGTGCAAGTAATTCGTTCATCTTTGAGCAGCAAGGTTTATTTTCCCATTGATTTTCATGGCCGTAGAAACCTTCATGCTTTTTTGTACAGCATCCTTTCCGCCAGTTCGTAGTTCATGAACATACAAACTCTCCTGCATAGGCCACCTGGTCCAGCGTTGGCTTTTCTTCAGTGACCAAGCAGATGCTCCTGGAATTATGAACAGTCTTATTTCGTCCTGTTTCAGTTTCCCCAGTGTTCAGTCATAGCTCCTGTCTCTTCCATCAATAACAACAACACAACAAATTTTATTAATGATAACATTATTATTTTAAAATTATTATTGTTGTTGTTGTTAAAATAAATTGTTTTATTAATAACAAACTTTTATTAATAATAAAGTCACCCTATACCCATAGATCTCAGGGTGGTTCACAACATAAAATCACAATATTACAAAACTAAACAATATACATACCGTATTTTTCGCTCCATATGACACACCTGACCATAAGACGCACCTAGTTTTTAGAGGAAAACAAGAAAAAAAAATTCTGAACGAAACAGTGGGTGTATGATTTTTGTGGTTCATGCTGTGGCCACAGACATGTGATTTGACAGTGAGTTTGGGGTAGCCCAATGCAAAAATCCATGTGGATCCATGCTTTGTAATCACATTTTTGCACCATTGCGGCCCCATGAAACAGTGGATGTGTGTGTGTTTTTTGTGGAGGCTGTAGCCATGGACGTGCTATGTGATCTGATGGTGAATTTGGGGTGACCCAATGCAAAAATCCTGAGGATCCACGTGGATCCGTGCTTTGTAACCACGTTTTTGCACCATTGCAGCCCCACGAAAGAGTAATAAAAACAAAAAGACAACCCAGGAATCCCTCCTTTCGCAGCACATTTTAAAAGGGCATCAGATGTGAATCTTAAAAGACTAACAGATTTACAAACCTGTGCTCTCACTCTCAAGTAACTGGTGGTTAATTTTCAGAAAGAGTGAACTGGAAATGAGTTTTTAATTATTATTTCTTTAAAAACTTTTAAAAATATCTTCCCCCACTTTCTGTCCAGCAAACAACTTAGCAATGAAAGAGAGGTTTTACTGGAACTTGTAATATTGTGTTCAAGTGCTCCATCTGGTGGTTCCCATTGTGAAAGGCATCGCAAAGGCATTTATTCTGCCTTTTCCACTGGCCCGTTGTTCTTAATTATCCTTCTAAACCATGTGTCAAAAACACCAGCCATCACTTCATTAGCCAATTTGGGCATTTTAACATTTACTCTGTGAGAGAGATGAGTCAAAGTTTTCTCAAACCTCCACTAAATAAAGTCATTCATTCTTGCTTTTGTTTCTCTGTGGAGAAAAGTCTCCCCACACTCTTCTTTTTCTTATTCTTCATGCAATCTTCTTTATCCGATTCCAAAGCTTGCATTTGTTTTGGGATATTATTATTATTATTATTATTATTATTATTATTATTATTATTATTATTATTATTATTTTGCTTGTGTTGTTCAGCGATGCCAGGGCATCTGAGATGCCTGAAGACATTCCTGGGAGAGAGAAAATGAGACTCTTGAGAATTCTCTCTCTTCAATAAATAACGAAAGCGATTATAATCGTGTTTCTTTAGTGCCCCTATTAATATTGCCGCTTGTAAATAGTGCCACTTGGGTTAAGTTGGCTGGGGCCCGCTGCAAAATCTAAGACATTTTTGAAGCCTGAAGTTGGAATTAAACATTATGGTTAGGTAGGGAAGGAAAACTTCATTTATCTGAAGAAGTGTGCATGCACACGAAAGCTCATACCAAGAACTGACTTAGTTGGTCTTTAAGGTGCTACTGGAAGGATTTTGTTTTGTTTTGACTATGGCAGACCAACACGGCTACCTATCTGTAACTTCATTTATTTTGTTCTCCATCTTTCATAAGGGGCTAGTCCTAGCTCAGCAGAAGGTCCCACGCAGGGGTAGCACATCTCATTTTGCAGCTTGAGGCGAAACAGAAAGTAAGGTAAAGGTAAAGGGACCCCTGACCATTAGGTCCAGTCGTGGCTGACTCTGGGGTTGCGGCGCTCATCTCGCTTTATTGGCCGAGGGAGCTGGCCTACAGCTTCCGGGTCATGTGGCCAGCATGACTAAGCCACTTCTCGCAAACAAGAGCAGCGCACAGAAACACCGTTTACCTTCCTGCCGAAGCGGTACCTATTTATCTACTTGCACTTTGACGTGCTTTCAAACTGCTAGGTTGGCAGGAGCTGGGACCGAGCAACAGGAGCTGACCCCATTGCGGGGATTCAAACCGCCAACCTTCTGATCAGCAAGCCCTAGGCTCTGTGGTTTAACCCACAGCGCCACCTGCGTCCCGAAACAGAAAGTACTGCCCTGCTATTGCTGCACTGGCCATTGGCGCTGCTTCTCCACCAACCCGAGGCCGCTGTTTCACCCTGTCTCATGGGTGGGCAAGGCCTGGTCCCAGGCTCAATCATCTCCAGGTAGGGCTGGGATTAAGACCTATGTCTGAAACCCTCTAGAGTCAGTCAGTATAGATAACACTGAGAGAGAAGGACCAGTGGTTTCAGTCTCTAGAAGGCAGATCCTCGGGTTCCCAAGTTACCGTATTTTTCCGTCTATAAGACAAGGTTTTTTTTACTCTAAAAAAGAATGTTCAAAATCAGGGGCCATTTTATACACAGATAGTGCAGAATGGGGACGTGCAATTGGTTGCAGCCACAAGCGGGAGCTTGTCTTTTTCTTCTTTTGAGTTTTATTTATTTATTAACCTTCTTATGTTACATCAGTAAACATTATCACAATTTTCAGGACATATAAAAAGTTTATATACCTAAAGAAAAGAAACAAGGACAAAAAACAATTCCAAAATCATATATGTACCAACACTTTGGACTTCCTGTCTATCCCGTTGTATATTCCTTATTTACAAATGAATGTACTCTTATTATTGTATATTTCTTTACATTTTATCTAATACAGTGGTACCTCAGGTTACATACGCTTCAGGTTACAGGCCCCCCTAACCCAGAAATAGTGCTTCAGGTTAAGAACTTTGCTTCAGGATAAGAACAGAAATCAGGCTCCGGCGGCGCGGCGGAAGCAGGAGGCCCCATTAGCTAAAGTGGTGCTTCAGGTTAAGAACAGTTTCAGGTTAAGTACGGATCTCCGGAACGAATTAAGTACTTAACCCGAGGTATCACTGTACATTCCTATATCAATATGTACCCTTGGTCTTATTTCTCAGTCTCTCTCCAACGTCAATTGAATGCTAGCATAGATGGTGAACCTTTACTGTATTTTTGAACATATATCTTATATCTATCCCACTTTTCCATAATTTTTTGTTTTGAATTGCCTCTCAGGCTATTTGTCAACTGCGCCATTTCAGCAAATTCTTGTAGCTTGTTATGCCAATCCGTTATTGTCGGGACTTCTTCTTCCTTCCACCCCTTTGCCACCAAAGTCCGAGCTGCAGCCTTTGCATATAAAAATAGAGGAGCTTGTCAGCGGCGATAGGGTGGGTGATTGGTGGCTGCGGCAAGGGCTGCTGTGGATTGGCTGCAGCTGCGACAATTGTTCATGTGCTTGCCAGCTGCTAGTGGCGAGCGGGCAGACGCTTTGCGGCTTCTGTGACATGTTGGCACCCCCCCAAAAAAAGAGCTCAACAACTCTGGGCCATCTCACCCCATTTTCTTAAATTGGAGCCCCCAAAACAGGGGTCGTCTTATACATGGGTGTGTGTTATGCACAGAAAAATATGGTAAATGGTGTTAGATGAATATTGTAGTGATGGGATCTCTGAAATGGAAATGTAACATGTGAAAATTCTGCCCCAGGATAGAGTTTCTTATGTACCCAATTATGTACCCTAGCCAATCAACATCTCTCATGTCCTTTCCATCACCCTGCCCCATGCTAGCAAATGTCTTTCGGGTTTTGTGTTAGTCAACGAGGCAACTGTGTCTCGATCGGCAGTCCCCTCTTCCATCTCCTCTAGGCTAACATTTGCTAGGCAGCCCAATTCAAATTTAGAACAAGCATAAGTTGCCATAATTTCTCTCTTGTCTTTTTCTTTACCATCCCCGCTTGACCATTTCAAGTTATCAATTTATAACCATCTGAATTTTTACAAATTGAACAGGCTATGAAGAAGGCCAAGGCCAGGTTCTCAAAGAGGGAATCATGCTAAATTCAATGCATGATTTAAAGCAGGCATCCCTAAACTCAGCACTCCAGATGTTTTGGGATTACAGTTTCCATCCATCACCCCTGACCACTGGTCCTGTTAGCTAGGGATGATGGGAACTGTAGTCCCAAAACATCTGGAGGGCCGAGTTTGGGGATGCCTGATTTAAAGCAATCTTGAGTCCCATTATGGATATATAATCCCTTCTGTCCTCTACATTGTAATAAAAGTGAAACAAGATTTTGTGTGTGTGTGTGTGTGTGTGACTGATTCTTTTATCTTATGCACTGCCCCCTCCCTTCCCCCTCTGATGCTGAATATTAAGGGAGTTTGAATGGCAACTGCATTTCCGGCTACACAGGAAATTCCTAACCCTTGACAATCTCTTCGTCTCATCTCAAAATGGGACAAGGCTTGAGATCGTCAGACTGGAAACGTTATGATTTGTTGCTGTTGTCCAAAAATAACCAGAACATAAAAATCCAATGTGGAGTCCAAATTATCCCAAAATCCACATTAAGGCCAAATCTTTATTTGGCCAACCAAAATGTAAAAAGAAAAGAAAGAAAGAAAAGAAAATCATTTGCAAGCTTTTGAGTTTCTTCAGAACTATTCATCTGACTAGATGATAAGCAAAGCAAAATAAAAATAAAATTGGGGGGCTATTCTCTGCATTGTAAGAGTCTTACTGTTGTACAGAGTCTTCCCAGAAGTACACCATGTTGAATTCAATGGGGCTTACTTCAAGCTAAATTATGTTAGGCTTACCCTGTTAAGATGGAGGGCGAGAGGAGGCAGCAGACATTCAGATGAGGCTGTGTTAGGTTCTGTGTAGATATCAGATCTCTTGGAAAGCAAAAAAATAAGGAAATGATGTAGCATCTGCTTCACATATAGAAAGTCCTTGGTTCATTCCTTGGCATCTACAAGTAGGGCAGGGAGAGACCCCTGTCCATCAATGTAGACAATAAGCGAGATGGATCAATGGACCAGTGGCCTAACTCCACCTTTAAGCGTAACAGAAAGGTTCCTTTGTAGATAGAGGGAAAGTAAATCATTGCATAGTCCTTTTATTAGCAAAGGTGGGTGGTGCTGTGGTGTAAAACATTGAGCCTTGGGCTTGCTGATCGGAAGGTCGGCAGTTTGAATCTCCGTGACGGGTGAGCTCCTGTTGCTTGGTCCCAGCTCCTGGCAACCTAGCAGTTAAAAAGCATGCCAAAGTGCAAGTAGATAAATAGGTACTGCTCCGGCAAGAAGGTAAACGGCGTTTTTTTTGCGCTGCTCTGGTAACCCCAGAAGCGGCTTAGTCATGGTGGCCACATGACCCGGAAAAACTGGCTACGGACAAACATCAGCTCCCTCGGCCAGTAAAGCGCGATGAGCGCCCCAACCCCAGAGTTGTTTGCAACTGGACTTAACTGTCAAGGGTCCTTTACCTTTACCTTAGATATTCATTTTAAGTGAAATGTCAGTTGAAACCGAAATTGGTACCTTTACAGATCAGTTAGGGATGCGGGTGGCACTGTAGGTTAAACCACAGAGCCTAGGACTTGCCAGTCAGAAGGTTGGTAGTTCGAATCCCCGTGACGGGGTGAGCTCCTGTTGCTCGGTCCCTGCTCCTGCCAACCTAGCAGTTCAAAAGCACGTCAAAGTGCAAGTAGATAAATAGGTACCACTCTGGTGGGAAGGTAAACCGCGTTTCTGTGCACTACTCTGGTTCGCCAGAAGTGGCTTAGTCATGCTGGCCACATGACCCGGACGCTGTACACTGGCACCCTCGGCCAATAAAGCGAGATGAGTGTCGCAACCCCAGAGTCGGTCACAACTGGACCTAATGGTCAGGGGTCCCTTTACCTTTACAGATCAGTTGGAGGGAATGTTATCTCTGAGAAGTCAGTCCCATCCCATTGTCACGTCCCTAGGAAGTGGAAGTGGGGAAACTTGTTCCAACAGTGAGGCTTGCTATTAGTGACACTTCTCCCGACCTTTGGAGCACATAATTTCAGAGAACCAGGGTTCTGATTGCAGAATCGTGATCCGGACATGACTGTTAACCCTGGTTAGCACTCTCCGTGGTTTGTTGCCTTGACCCTGGTTAAGTGTCAGGGACTAGGGGTCAGATTCCTCTTTTGTCGGGTAATGGAGTCCAGGACTCCAAACCTGAAGGAGAAGATCGTGCACTGCTAAGAGGTTCTTATGAGGTAAATACTATACCAATTTTTTAAAAAGTAAACAAACACCTAATTAGTTTCCAAACGGTACAGCTGGGTCAGCTTGACATGAGTTACAGAGATGGCACGCAAACTCTTCCTTGGGCAAAGCTACAGATCATCCTTATAAGGTCTCCAAAGTCAACAGCTTTTCTTTGCCTTTTGCAGAAGAGCCCCCGTCCTTCTGAGAAACGTGTCAAACAAGTATATGGAGCATGTTTTTCATCCCTGCTTAATCTTGGGGATAGAAATCCCTACGGAGACTTGTCTGCAAATTCTAAAATAACCTGTTATTTCCACCGAAGCTGCCGGCATGTGCTGCTCAAGGCTTTTTGGAAATTAAAAGAGTCGGGAAGCAGGGGGAGGAGAGAAAGGAGCTGTGTTTACTTTTAATTTTGTTTTAAGACACTTGGCCAGAGAGTTCATGATGTGACTTGGAAACTATATCGAATCATGATTTATGGCCGGGCTGTTATTTTATAAAGGGCAAAGACAAGCCAGGCACAGCTGCCTGCCTGTTCCTCGGTTTGCACCCTGCATGCCAATAACCTGCAGTCTGTCTTAACCCTTTTCATTGTTTCTTTTCTCTGTGCGTGTGTTTGTGTGTGCACCCGCGTGTGTGCATGCATGCGGCCTGTGGCTTGCCAGAGAGCTTGATTGATAAGACATGTAGAATGACCAGGGTCTCCTTGTCTGCTTGGTGAACTTGTTTCATGTTGGGAAAAGGTTGCAAGCCCTCCAATCACATGAATCGACCAATTTTGGCTAAAGCTACTGTGGGTTCTGCCAAGGTGGGAGGAAGGAAAACAGCTTCCTGCAGCTCTACGGTAACATCCTTTGGACGTGCAGAGAAAAATAGAGTTGGAAGGGACCCCGAGGATCATTTAGTCCAACCCCCTGCAAATATGTAGCTGTCCCGTACAGGGATCGAACCTGCAACCTTGGTGTTATCAGCACCACACTCTAATCAACTCTTGGATTATACTGGCAAATCTGGGGCAAGCGACAATATATGACTGCATTTGCACTGCCGGATCCACATAACCTGCAGCTTATGAAGCTGCCCCTGTACAAAGGACCAAGCTAGATGTCACGTCCGATGTTTCTTGACCCTGGAGAACACACCAAAGGGATGATAAAGTATATCATGATAAAGTAGAGCAGTGTGTGTACATGCATGGGGGACTCTGGTCATTAAATTTGCTTCTTCCATCCCTACCTCACCTGTAGCATTCAGCTGACTGCACAACTTGTGTCCTTCTCATCACCCAAAGAGCTCCCCCTGCCCAATCCATATCAATGGTGGGGAACCTTACTCTATGATGGGCAGGAGTCAAGTTGCACGTTTTGCAAAACATACAGGTAAACATAGCACCAGGAGAAATGACTCTTGTGCCGAGTTTCTGCATGTATGAAAGCAATAAGGAGGGCTATTGTCTATTTGTTGGTACACCCCATTCAGTTACTAAACATTTGGTATGTCTGCACCAGGAAAAGAATTGTTTGTCATCTTTGTTCATCTGCGAAACACACACACACACACACACACACACACACACACACAGCTTCTGCAAATACTGTGAATTGCATTGGCAAGGTATACATTTCCTCTTTCAGTGGTATATGAGAGTGTTGAGATATGCAATATTTATTTTAAGAATGTATTCAGCACATCTTTTCCCAAAAATGGATTTCAGGGCATTGTACATAACAAATTTTAAATCTCCAGCACAGTATTGAATATGGCATAAATGAGGGCAAACTTTGCAGTGCAGAGATCACCTTGGTTTGGGTTCTGATTTAGCCATTTCCTGACTTTCTTTTTTGCTGAAGCTTCACTCTTTCTCTACTTCCAGTCTTCGGGCACCAGTATTACAGTTGACATTGCAGTCATGGGAGAGGCTCACGGACTTATTACAGACCTCCTGGCAGATCCTTCCTTACCACCAAACGTCTGCACCTCCCTTCGGGCGGTGAGCAACCTGCTCAACACACAGCTAACCTTCCAAGCCATCCACAAACCGAGGATCAACCCTTTGGCATCTTTCAATGAGAACTACACCTGTTCTGACTCAGAGGAATGCTCAGAGAAGGGAGAAAAGCTGACTATTCCCAAGGTGAGCGTCCCTCTTTCAGGTTGTGGGAAATGTTGGTTCTTCTTTTCCTTGGGTGTTAATTCTGTGACTGTAAGAAAAGACATTCTGTGTGAAATAGATGCTTCAGGGTGCAGCATGCACAGTGCCCTCACCTTTTATACTCACGACAACCCTGTGAGGTATGTAGGCTGAAAGACAAGGGCTGGCCCAAAGCCATCCAATAACCTTGTTATTTGTGGCTGAGTCAGAATTTGAACCCAGGTTTCACTAATATAAGTCCAACACTCAAACCACTACTCCATAAGGGCTCACATGCAAGCCCAAGGCCACTGCGAGTGCTGTTGACTATCAGTCAGTAGTGTAATGGGAAATTCAGATGTTCAGGGTCCCTTTGTAATAGTCACAGCCACTCAACCCCCTTCTAAGTTTATACAGTAATCTTATAATTATACAAGCTACAAGAAGAAGCTAACAGGCTACTCATTTAAAAATAATTCTTTCCCTCTCCTCCCCACCCCATTCACAATGTTTTCTTTGCAAACTGACTGCCAGTAACTGCTGGCGATCATGGACAAAATACTACCCAGTTGAAAAGTCTTCCTGTCTTATCCTTAGCGCTTCCGGAAAAGTCTGCCCCCAGGTCTTTTGCGACGAGTGTCGTCCACTTGGACAACAACCACATCTGCAACTGGTTTGCCCACTTTGGAGCCAGCTCCAGTGAGAAGAGACCGCAGTGCTAGCATCAAACTTCATGATACTTCATCATCCGGGTGAGGAAATAATTGTGTGTAGGGGGGTGGTTCAATGACAAAAAGTCCTGTGATTCTCAGTAGCATCTGAGAACCTTAAGAGGGTTGACTTCTTCCTGGAAACAGTAGATGTTTTGGATTGGATTATGACTCGTCTTTTGATGGTGTAATCACAAAGACTAAGACCACCGTTCTCGTAGATCTCCTGCTCTGGGATCATGCCAAGGTCCCACAGAGATTCCCAATTGGACTTGAAGGAGATTATCAACAGGGCAGAAACTAACTAAAAACCTATTCTGCAGGACCTTGGACAGAAACTAACTAGTTCAGATGTTGCTCCAGCAAAGGTGAAAAGTTGAGTCAAGTCCTCAAGTGCTGCTGCATTTCCTTTTTCCATCCCTGGCCTTGTCTCCCAGATAATCATAAAGGAGGGAATTATTCAGAAGACTGACGACACCAGAGAGTAAATAACCCCACTGTATATCTAAGAAAGTGAAACATGAAAATAAAAAGGGTGGTAAAAACCATTGGATAATCCCTTATGGACAATTTCATAAAATTGAAAAATCTTAACCAATTAAATGAGCATTCAGTTATCACACTTTAAATTGATTCATCCATCAAATGTTGCTTTATAAGTGTCAGATCTGATTGAAAAGGATATCTTTAGCCTGTAGTTGAGGGATTAATTATGCTTTTTCGGCATATAATGAAAAGGAACAGATGCTATTCTCAGATTGGGAATGGAAATCCTTTTCTGCAAAAAAAGTTTAACCAATCACCTCTAAAATTCTTCACTCCCACGCATACGTCTAAGTAGTGCTCTCACGCTTTTAAAACATTGAGTCCCAGCCATTGCCTTGACCCATTCCACAATTGGGAGGTGATATCAGATAGCTGGAGGAGGAGTGAGAGAGCTGGAGAAGAGCAACAGATTGCCAATCCAGTTGGGCCTGAAGTAAGTGCATGATCCAAAATTTGCAGGGGTTAATATCTATGACAGCAGAAGAGGAGCAAGAACACCAGGCAGAGAGGCATAATATCAGGGACAGGTTGGAGGCAAGAGTATATTTCTCAGTGTTTTTAATTGGACATTCATTGGCAGACAAGGGGCATTAGCCAGCTGCATTTGGTTTCCATAGGTACATCTGTTCATCTAGTCTTTTGAACATTATGGAGAATGTATGCAATCATTTGGGGAAGTAACTATGGAATTTCCCCTGCCACTCCCCCCCCCTTCCCCCAAAAGTAGCTTACCTTGGTCAGAGATAGCACTGATCTTTCACAAAACAACATCATGAATTATATGGCCATGGGATAGCAACGATAGACTCCCAAGTCAAACGTCTTGGCCTGCACTTATAATGGGTGCAATAGAATTGTGATGGTGAAATGTCTCACTGGTCCTGCTTTGGGATTGGCCATTGTGAGAAGCAGGATGCTGATGGGCTAGGCAGGGCTGTTCCTGGAGATGGCGAGCCCCACTCTGTCCTAACACCTCTGGTCCAAGCAGAAACAGCTGGTTATAACCCCTCGGTTGATCTCTGCTCTCTTTTCACAGCTCCGACGCGTGGAACAATTCCCTCCTGATGAACCTCACCAAAAGCAGGTCGTTCTCCGCCTCCTATGCAATGTCTGCTGCAAACCACCTGAATTCCAAGCGGCCAAGTCGGCAAGGTTGGTTGGCTCTTGGGCATATAGATGCGCTGTGAGTCACAACAGGGGTGGTCTCTTAAGTGTGCTGCGTTTAAAATCAGTGGGGAACAGCCGAGGTTATGTTTCTTACCTAGCTGCGCTAAATTTGCACCTGTAGCACAGACTGCGCTTTGAATTGAGCCACAGGTGGAAGACCAGAAGTATTAGCTGTAATTTCTGACTTACTCCCCTGCAAGCTGAGTGGCAAAGAGCTCTTTCACATCCTATGTTAAGGACCGTGGCTTGTTGGTAGAGCATCTGCTTTCCATGCAGAAGGTTCCAGGTTCTATCTCTGACATCTCCAGAGTAGGGCTGGGAATGTCCCCCGCCTGAAACCGTGGGAAGGTGCTGCCAGTCAGCGTAGACAATTCTGAGCCAGATGGACCCAATGGTCTGGCTTCCTATGGTCCCCAGCATGAACTGCAAGAGGGGATTAGCAGAGACCTTCCATTCTTTTGCATCTCAGGAGCAATGAGGCAGACACGCATCTCTCTGCATTTTTGTTTTAAATTTAAGACAACCAAAGGAAGCCTCTAGATTTCATCAGAGCAGCAGCAGGCCAGGAAGAAGGGAGGGAAGAGCAGAAAAAAACACCTTTCTCTCCAGTGCATTTGTGTGTTTAAAAAACCAGCAATACCTTTTGGAAATGCAGCCAATGGGAGAGTGATTTTGATCTAAAAAATGACCTGCAGGGAAGGTTTAAACACCTCCTACCTGCCCCCAGCTTGTCAAATTTGAGAGGGGAGCTCCCCCTGAAGATTCACAACAAGTTTTTAAAATGTTTTGCACACTAGTTTGTTACCTTTAGATCTCACCCTTTTCCAAAAAAGCCCAAGACAACCACACGTAGTTCAGTTTGTCAGTGGCGGATTTTGGGCTCTGATTTCAGCGGCGCCCTGTGCTATGTGAAAATTTGGCAGCACTCTAAAACTGCCCCTGACTCTGTCTCCCTCCTGCTCCATGAATGTGTGTGTTGGGTCCCTAAGCATGCTAATAATAAATAATAAATAATAAATTTTTATTTATATCCCACCCTTCCCGGTTCTGAAAACCTGGCTCAGGGCTGCTAACAACAAATTTAAAACACTTAATTGTGATACAACAAAAAACAGCATAAAATACAGTATAAAAGCATGAATAACGATAAATTACAAGTTCTAAAATCAGTTTAGGGGGAAATCCATCCAATAAACATTAGACAATCACCAGGGCTAGCTGGCTAAATTAGTCCTATTTGGGCCTATTTGCTAGCTAATGCAATTCCCATTTTGAGCTCATCCTACTAGCATATGGAGTATTTAAAGCTGTGATTGGAACTTCTGCCCTGTCCCGGCTAGCATCTTGTGCATTGTAAGAACTTCCAATGAAATCTCTGTCGGAGAAGCTTTGGTCTGCCTGAAGCAAGTGGGACCTGGGAAAGACCAGGGTTCAAATCCCTGCTAAGCCATGAAGATCACGGGGTGACCTAGGGCCAGTCACTGTCTCTCAGCCTTACCTACCTCGCAGAAGGTCCTTTACCTTTTAGGGAGCGGGTGGCCCTGTGGTTTAAACCACTGAGCCTCTTGGGCTTGCTGATCAGAAGGTCGGCGGTTCAAATCTGTGTGATGGGGTGAGCTCCTGTTCCTCTGTCCCAGCTTCTGCCAACCTAGCAGTTCGAAAGCACACCAGTGCAAGTAGATAAATAGGTACCGCTGCAGCAGGAAGGTAAACGGTGTTTGCATGAGCTCTGGTTTCTGTCACGGTGTCCCGTTGTGCCAGAAGCGGTTTAGTCAAGCTGGCCACATGACCCGGAAAGCTGTCTGTGGACAAACGCCAGCTACCTCGGCCTGAAAGCTAGATGAGTGCCACAACCCCATAGTCACCTTTGACTGGACTTAACCGTCCAGGGTTCCTTTACCCTTTACCTTTTATACCTCAGAGTTGCTGTGAGGATAAAATGGGGAGGAGGAGCACCAACCTTGCTTGAGCTCCTTGGAGGAAAGATGGAATATAAATGCTTTAAATGCATACCCCTTTATTTTTTTGTCATTCTTCCTCCTAATAGGTATCCCACCAAATATTTCACCTCTTACCTCCCCAAGCCATTCGCCCATCCACGGCACTCCAGCCAGCAGCCCCATCAGCAAGACCTCCAGCGAACAATTCCCCGAGTCGACGGTCACTGCCACTAAGCAAACGCTGAAGCCCCATAGGGTCTTGGGTTGTACCCAGAGCGCCCCTAACCTTTCGGAGGCTATCGTGGCCACGCCTGTCATTTGCAGCAGGTAAGATGCTTCTCTGACACTTGTTGGAACCATCCTTCATTTCCCTCTCCCCATCCTTGTCCTCAAGGCTCTGTTCTGCACAACGCAATCGTATTATCCATAACCCAGTATGTGTGTGTTTCGGTGGAGTGGGAGAACCGCAGCTGTGATAACTTTGCCCGTTTCCACCGTACCAAAGGGGACCGTGGCTCAGCTTGCGTGCGCAAGCTCCTGGGGTTCCTGGATTGTCCCCCAAAAGTATTTGAAGAGTTGAGCTAAGACTCTACGTGTTGTTTCGGTTCACCCCAGCTGCATCAGGTCCCTCAAACAATATCAAGTCCCTTTGGCCATCGCCAGGCGGACTTGCCTTTCTGTTGCGTCCTATATTTTGACTTCTTGGAACTAGATCCATGGCAACATCCAAAAAAGAAAACAAAGGGTTCCAAGAAACAGGCTGTTTTGGTCTTGCTTAAAAGCTCAGTGGCAATAGGTTGTGTTTTCTTAATGCTATTATGTAACACTCCTAATTGTGTCCAGGTTTGAGTTTTCGCTTTTTAAAAATTGCACTTTTTAAAAAGTTGTGTGGCATTACAGCAGGCTCGTTTGTCGCTGCGTACTCTGGACTCTCTCCATTGTATTACTCTGGTGGGAAAGAAAGTCAGAAGGGTGATATTTTAAGCCATGCCAAGCAGCCAGCATACATGAGTTTATATTATCTTGACTGCAACGGCATTGTCTAGTTTAAAATATCAACAATTCTCACATATTATATGCATAATAATAATAATAATTTATTATTTATACCCCGCCCATCTGGCTGAGTTTCCCCAGCCACTCTGGGCGGCTTCCAATCGAGTGTTAAGAACAATACAGCATTAAATATTAAAAACTTCCCTAAACAGGGCTGCCTTCAGATGTCTTTTAAAGATAGGATAGCTGCTTATTTCCTTCACATCTGGTGGGAGGGCGTTCCACAGGGCGGGTGCCACTACCAAGAAGGCCCTCTGCCTGGTTCCCAGTAACCTCATTTCTTGCAATGAGGGAACCACCAGAAGGCCCTTGGCACTGGGCCTCAGTGTCCGGGCAGAACGATGGGGGTGGAGATGCTCCTTCAGGTATACAGGACTGAGGCTGTTTAGGGCTTTAAAGGTCAACACCAACACTTTGAATTGAATTATATGTTTAAGAACATAAAAATATCTTGCTGGGTCCCATCTAGTCCAGCATCCTGTTCTCACAGTGGCCAACCAGATGCCTGTGGGAAACCGGCAAGCATAAGAGCTCTTTCCCCTCCTGTGGTTTCCAGCATCTGGGATTTGGAAACATTATTGCCTCCAGCCGTAGATGCAGAGCATAGCCATCGTGGCTAGTAGCCATTGATAGTCCTCTCCTCGGCGAATCTGTCCAATCTATTTTTAAAGACAGATGGCCATCTGTCATGGATGATGCTTGTGTTGAGATTCCTGAATTGCAAGGGGGGTGGACTAGATGGCCCTTGGGGTCCCTTCCAGCTCTACAATTCCATGAGTCCATGAAGACCATCTAAGGCCATAGCAATCACTGCCTCCTGTGGGAGTGCGTTCCATAGTTTTAACCCTGTGCTGTGTGGTGAAGTGCTTTCTTTTAGCTGCCCTGAATGTCTCAATCTTCAGCTGCATTGGATACAGTTAAACCTCGGTTCCCGAACGCCTCCATTTTGGAATGTTTCAGCTCCCAAACGCCGAAAGCCCAGAAGTAACTGCTTTGGTTTTCGAACAATTTTCAGAAGCCGAACAGCTTCTGAGCCACGTTTTTCATTTTTCCCCATTGGCTTTGCAACCAGCCCATTGACCCTAAGTTTTCAAACTTTTCAGAAGCCAAACAGTCTTCTGGAATGGATTAAGTTTGAAAACCAAGGTTCCACTGTATAACATTATGCACATACAGTGGTATCTTGGGTTAAGTACTTAATTTGTTCCGGAGATCCGTACTTAACCTGAAACTGTTTTTAACCTGAAGCACCACTTTAGCTAATGGGGCCTCCTTCTGCTGCCGCGCCGCCAAAGCACAATTTCTTTTCTCATCCTGAAGCAAAGTTCTTAACCTGAAGCACTATTTCTGGGTTAGCAGAGGCTGTAACCTGAAGCGTATGTAACCTGAAGTGTATGTAACCCAAGGTACCACTGTATATAATCCAGGTTTCCTAAAGGAACTAGCGCAGAAAAAGATAACCTACAACAATTTATGTAACGGTATTAAAATAAATATGCATTATTTGTAGTTATGCTATGGAAATATAGTTCTGTATGGGACCTTATTTGTGTTATACAATTTTTTTGCTCATAATTATTTGGGCGTTAAAAAAAATTCACAAGTAGCTCAGACATAATTGGGTGCTCAGTGCAAGAGTTTGATGCAGGTGAACGTCAATAGACTGGTTTCCTTGTATGAATCCGCTTAAAACAGATTCCTCTTCCATTCCTATTTCATGCACCCAGCTCTCTGCATACAGGGCACAGTCCTTTGTGAGCTGTGTGAAGCAGGCAACTGCTACGTATTTTCACCCCTCTAGTTTTACACAATGTCTGTCCTTTGACGTGTGCTCTAGCTGCGGCAGACCGTATAACCCAGCAGAACCCAGCGAAGGATCTCTGAGCAGACGGGAAGGCGGAACGCACACCCTGAACAGAACAGGTGGGCAAGTTGGGTCTGAAGTTAAGAGGGAAAAGGAATCACTAAAATTGACAATTTATTGCCACTGCTGTTTGTTTTTATCCAAGCATTGGCACTTGCGTTTCAAGACCCCTTATGTTGAATAATAACACCTGGACAGAATATATTAGGTTAATGGGCAAATTTAGGCCACAACTGTATTGGTTACAGAATGTGAGTGGTATAGGCACTGGAATTGAATCAACTATATCTGACTCCTGCCTGCCATGCAGGTAGTCTCATAAGGATCAACTACCGATAGGGGGAGCCCTGTTGATGTAAATCAACTAGAGCTCCCCCAGGGTCCCCAGTGGGGTCATGGCATGGCCCTAGCCGATACCCGGGCTTCGGACAGGACCCACATCCCTGGATCCCTTTAACGGAATACCCTTGGGGGGGGGGCAAGTGATGGCCACACCTACCCTCCCGCAGACCAGGTTTTACCAGTCCCTAACCACCACTTGAGCCAAAGGTTCACTGCACACACAGCATATGTGTGTTTTGTGTGTATACACACACACAAATATATATAGTGGATACTCGGGTTGTGAATGTGATCCATGCGGGATGCACGTTCACAACCCACAGCGTTTGCAACCCGCGTCTGCGCACACGCGGATTGTGATTTGGCGCTTCTGCGCATGCACAAAGCGCAATTTAGCGCTTCTGCGCATGCGAAGCCGCCAAAACCCAGAAGTAACCCGTTCCGGTACTTCCGGGTTTCAGCGGTCCGTAACCCCCAAAAACGCAACCTGAAGCAGCTGTAGCCTGAGGTATGACTGTGTATATATATATATATATATATATATATATGCAGGTTTTGGTGTCCTCGGGTGTCTTCCCGTGTAAAAGTTGGGGTGTCTAGGCGACGTTTCGACGAGGTCTCACTCGTCATCTTCATGACGAGTGAGACCTCGTCGAAACGTCGCCTAGACACCCCAACTTTTACA
Source organism: Podarcis gaigeae (assembly GCF_964106915.1). NCBI lineage: Eukaryota > Metazoa > Chordata > Lepidosauria > Squamata > Lacertidae > Podarcis > Podarcis gaigeae. The sequence continues at coordinate 13,926,585 of NC_139686.1, read as the reverse complement.
CGGGAAGACACCCGAGGACACCAAAACCTGCATTCCTGTACCCGTGAAAATCTACGAAAGCAAATGAAGATGACGAGTGAGACCTCGTCGAAACGTCGCCTAGACACCCCAACTTTTACACGGGAAGACACCCGAGGACACCAAAACCTGCATTCCTGTACCCGTGAAAATCTACGAAAGCAAATATCTTACCTCTACGGGGAGGAAACCTTCCAGCTGACAAGAACCTACGAGAAACTAGAAGTCCGATGAAGATGACGAGTGAGACCTCGTCGAAACGTCGCCTAGACACCCCAACTTTTACACGGGAAGACACCCGAGGACACCAAAACCTGCATATATATATATATATATATATATCTGCAAATATTAGTAAAACAAATTAGAGTGGGTCTCATTCATATATGTAGATAGTAATTTTAAACTGCTGCAACTTCTCCTGGGACCTTATCCCAGAACTACAATTCCCAGAGTTTTTTGTATTTTTAAAAAAAAACATTCCCTTTTCCTAGGCCACTCTGGGAATTGTAGCTGTGTGAGGGAAATAGAGATCTCCTAACAATTCTCTGCACCCTTAACAAACTACACTTCCCAGAATTCTCTGGGGGAAGCCACAGCTGTTTAAAGTGGCCTGGAGCAGCTCTAAATGCACGGTACAGAAGGGGCTCCTGTCTGTCTCTCTGTCTGCCCTGAGCGAATTTGGAGATTGGCAGAGCGAGCTACTCAGGAGCGTAGGAAGCAGCTTTTGACAGCTCAGAGGAGCTGTTTCCGTTACCAGCTTGATCCCTGACAGCAACTAACAGGCAGCTGGTCTTGCATTTTCAGAGGACCCAGCACAAGCCACCTCCGACTATGAAACAAACAACAGCGACAGCAGCGACATCTTGCAGAATGACGACGAGACAGAGTGCTCCAAAGAACGGGAGCGCGTGGGGTCTATCTGCAGGACGTACGCGCCAGAAACGATCATACTGCATCCTCTGTTGCCGCCTGAGGTATCTCATTCACTTTTCTGCCTGTGTGTTTCTAGCATGCCTGTTGTGGGGGGAAAGGCACTGCCGCAAGGTTTGCAAAAAAATAATAATTCCCCATTTGGATCACGTCTCTGTGGCTGAGCCACACTAAAGGTTTCTCACTCGAACCATAGCATCTCCACTTAAGACAAGGGTGTGGAGCCCCAGGCACGGGAGACAGACACAGCCCTCAAGCCTTCAAGACTCGCACCAGGCCACAAGCCTCAGTGGCCCTTTGAACTGTGATGATGCCTCTTGCTCATCTGGTTGAAGGACGGGCACTTCTAGGTTTAACGTGGCTGGAATGTAGCTTTTGCTGTACAAAGGTGGGAGTCTGTTGCTCCGCCTACTTTCTCCTCTGGCCCCACCTGCTGCTGACCTGGTCCCCCAAAAAAAGTTGCCCATGAGGGAATGTGGCCATTAGGCTGAGAAAGGCCCCACACAATCCTCCTTCAAGAGAAGCTCAGGCAGCAGGTGTCCTCTGAGAGCCACTACCTGTCAGAGTTAAAGGTCAAGGACCCCTGGACGGTTAAATCCAGCCAAAGGTGACTATGGGGTTGTGGCACTCATCTCGCTTTTAGGCCAAGGGAGCCAGTGTTTGTCCACAGACAGCTTTCCAGGTGGCTAGCATAACTAAACCGCTTCTGGTGCAACGGAACACTGGGATGGAAACCAGAGCGCACGGAAATGCTGTTTACCTTCCTGCCACAGCAATACCTATTTATCTACTTGTACTGGCATGCTTTCGAACTGCTAGGTTGGCAGGAGCAGGGACAGTTGTGCCCCGAAACAAACTGGCAACCAATGCAGCTTGAAGCTCAACATTATTCCATGAGTGCTTATTATTTCTTACTATCTTCCCCTATATTTCCAACATTCAGGCTGTGAGTGCCATTGCTTATGTTGCCCTATGCAAAAGAGGGTGGTAACAGCATATTCAAGGAAATCCAAAAGTTTGCACATGTGCAAAAAAAACCTTTAGGGTGGGGGAACGCTAAGCATGGGAGACTCCCTCCCCTAAAGAAAACCCAGTCGGTTAAAGACTGAGTATGTTGAATGGCCATGGAATGCTGATTTTGTTAGGGGTGGTGGTAGGGAGATGGAAAACCATGGGGAAGAGGGGGAAAGGACTAGGAAGTCTGGAATCCTGTACAGAAACTCCCCACACTGCAATGTTCTGTTGCAAGCCGCCCCCACAGGTGTGTATAAACTCTTATTATCAGCATCCCATATCTCGTTGTACTTAGCTAGAGAGAGTCAAACTACCCTCTAAAGAGATGAGAACTCCCATGCAGCTTTCTATTTTTGATGGCACAGATGAAGAACTCCAAAACAGCAAAATCCATTAAAAAAAAAAATTAAGTGAAAATCAAACGTATTGCGCAAACCAAGAAAAACATTAGGAGATGGAGAGCGAAATGGAGCAGGGCTGCTGTGAATGATTGTGCAACAAGGTGCAGATGTGGCCTAAATTAAGCTCTTAAATATCCACATTTGGCTCATAACTAATAGCCCCCCGGGGGTGGTACAAAAGAGTCCAAGCTGAAGATTTGAAGAGAATTCCTCACTGCCAAGGGCCCACCCTCCAAGCCAGTTTGAGTTCTTTTTTTAAAAGCAAATAACTTTCCCTCATCAGATGCTAGCTGGTAACTTTCACATCCAGCTCAGTTAGCCCTGTAGACCAGGGTGGAGGTCTGTTTGCAGAAAGCGTAGAGTTGCAAGCATCTACACAAGAGTGGAAACCTGTGCCCATCTAGATATTGCTAGACTACATCTCCCACCATCCTTGACTTTGGCCATGCTGGCTGTGACTGATGTCATGGACTGGTTCGGCACAGAGTTGCCCAGCAAGCACTATCTGGGAGGCACTGGCTTGAGAACCCCCCAAAGGAACAAGGCTCGGAGCCAGGGGATTGGTGGTGGGATGACAGTGAGTGGTCAGAGGGAGAAGGCTGGGAGGAGGGGGTGTCGGAAACAGAAGAAGTAACAGGGTTTAGTGAGAAGGGAGCATCTGTGGCAGAGAGAAGTTTAGAAGCAGGAGAGGAGAGAAGCCAAGAGGCAGGGATGGGTAAGGGAGGTGAAAAGTCACAGGGGTCTCCCCCTTCTGCTGCACCAAGCTCCCCTTCAGCCCTGGTCTCCCAGGACCAGGAGAGGTGTGAAGTGGGAGAAGCAAAGGCAAGCATACCAGCATAGTCTCAGATTGCTTGGGAAGGACCTTGAAGAGGAGCGGACTTAGGCAGCTGTGGGAAGCAAAGGACTTTAGTCTCTGCAAGACCTACCAAAGAGAGTTGCTGTGGTCGTTAGGCCTGACGTTGCTGTGCAGATTGTTTTTCTAATAAGCAGTTAACTTGTGTGATTTACTGCGGGCTCGTTTCTGACAGCTGATGGGAGCTGGAGCCAAGCAGCTTGTGGGAGGCTACAGGCTTCCTCACTTCCTCACCTGAAAATCTCACTAAGTTGTGGAAAAACTCTTCCCCTCCAGGGAATATGTTGGTGAAGCAAACTTTGACCCCAACCTATGTGGGTCAACTTTGACAAGTGGGCAGGGCTGTCCAGCTATCAAGTCAGCCGACTCCATCATAAGGAACCTGCCCAGCTCTCAATGTTTGCCCCCTGTGGCAATGGGCGAATAAAGTTCTGGTCCGCCAGGTCAAAAAGTCCCTGTCCCCCCGTCCCTCTTGATCCCAGCCAACCTGGGATTGATATGCATCAGTAATAATGGCACAGTGTGTATATTTAGAGAGGGGCTTAGTAACCCGTGTTTTTTGTAGTGTTTTGGTAACCTTCAGAGCATGCGTTGTTTCTTGATACAGGACAAGCCTATTCTTGCCCCAGAGCCTCTAATAATGGACAATTTGGATCCTCTTATGGAGCAGCTAAACAATTGGAATTTCCCAATCTTCGATTTGGTAGAGAAGATAGGCAAGAAATGTGGTCGGATCCTCAGTCAGGTAAGGAAGTGTGCATTGCAGACTTGGGCTGGGGCCTCACCTTGGGTAAAGTGTGTTCCTGGTTAGGGGGAAGTACAAGAACTTTGATCCACAGCTCTTTACATGCACAGAGCTCCCATACACACAACAAAGTCACCTGATTGAGTTTAGGGAATTATTGTTGCTCAAAGAGAATTAGGTCCCACTGTACCAAGTTGAAATCCTGAAAGGGGAGCACAAATGTCTTTATAACTATGGTTGCTATTTAGGAAGAGTAGTGGGGGTAATTCCCCTCTCCTTTATTGAAAACCACATGATATTATTTCTTGCACTGCATCTACTTTCTGACCAATTTGCAGACCCTGCCCAATGGAAGGAAACCCATGTCCCTTCAAATGTTGCTGGACTGCAACTCCTGTCACCCCAGAATATTCCTGATGCCAGCTGGGTCTCATGGGAGTTGGCATTCAGGGATATCTGGAGGACCACATACTTCCAGCTTTGTTCAGCACCTTCTCTGCTTGGCGCTAACCATGGTTTACTCAAAAACCAGTTCACTAACCATGTTTACAGACTGTGGTTTGGAGCTGTGTCAGGACAGATGCTAAGTTAACCTTGGTTAGTACCAAAATAAGGAAAGGAGATGGAACGTACATGCCAGAGGAAGGGCGAGGTGCTAACCATGGTTTGGAGACTGGGAAGCATAATATCTGCACTTGGCCCGAATGCGTGAGATCAGACCAGGCTTTTGAAATGGATGCATCCGTTTATTTAAAGCCTAGAGAATTAATATTTGTGCTTCCTGATGCAAGAAAAAACTAAACGCCTAGTGATGGTGCATAGCAAAGGACCTCTGGGGTTTGGAGTGATTCATTCTTAGCTTTCTGCAATTTGCATTGCCTTCCTGATTTAAAGCTAGTGAGAGGGAGAAAGAAATTAGCGAAATGAATTACCAATGTGTGCCACATAGCCTGAAATTTATGAAATGGAATAAAGAAGAGTTGACATATCCCCCACCCCCTGGGGGAAGCATATGCCTTTGGAAAGCAGAACCAATGGATCTCCTGGAAGAATATTTGAGAAGCCATCTATGTACATTAAGAGGGATGCTAAAATGGTCTAGATTTCTCTCTCTCTTTTTAGAAGTAAGCTAAAAGCATCCATCTGTGGTGCAATAGAAAGCACTCAAACACAGCACCAGCAAATCACAAAATGCAGCAGACAGTAATCCATGCAAAGGGGTTGGGGGAAAACTCTCGACTCAGAATGGAAGAGCAAACCCTTTCTAATCTGCACTGCAGTTCAGTAGCAAGCTGTGTAGATGGGTAATGCCTTAATTTATGACTTCCGTTTGCTTAACGGCAACCCCTGTCGGAAATAAATCAGGTTTTGCTTGGAAAGGAGGAGCTGGAATTGAAGGCTGCAATTAAGGGAGAGAAAGACCAGATCTGGTTTAAAATTAAAGCTTCCTTCCCCTTGCTACATCGGTCAAAGGATTGAAAAACAATATATTGGGCAGGGGGTCAGATTCTAGGAAAACCAGTTGGGATGCGGCTCCAGGAGATTATAGCTGCAAATGAGAATTTGGGAGGTGTTTCACGACCAAGGCCTGCTAAATAAGAGCTATTAACTTCTTTGCGCACAAAGAAAATTAAGCGACTGAGGAAGGTGTTGGAAAGCGTTGCCTTCCTGTCATTTGGTGAGAGGGTCTATTAAAGTTTTCTGGGAGCAGCTGTGATGGTGAGAGCAGAAGCCCTACTCATTTCAACACATTATCAGTAGCATTGCAATACTTATTTTTGTTGCTATTAATGGATCGTTATTATGTTCAATAGTAGCAAAAGATAAGAACACAATAGGAGCTCTGCAGGACCAGGCCAAAGGGGCATCTAGGCCACAATCACACCATACGATTCCACAGCTTGAATCATAGAATTGTAGAGTTGGAAGGATCATCTAGTCCAATCCCCTGAAACGCAGGAATCCAGCTAAAGCAACCATGACAGATGGCCATTGAGGAAGCAAGTGTCTCCAAGGCCCCATCTGCACCATGCATTTAAAACAAGCTTCCTCAGCCTTGGTCCTCCAGATGTTTTTGGCCTACAACTCCCATGATCCCTAGCTAGCAAGACTCAGTGGACAGGGATGATGGGAACTGTAGTCTGAAAACATCTGGAAGGCCAAGTTTGAGAAAGCCTGGTTTAAACCACCATGGCTTCCCCCAAAGAGAAGGAAGTTGTGGTTCCTTAAGGGTCCTGAGAGAGTTGTTAGAAGACCATCGCTTTCTCTTCTCAGAGTGGTTCAACCATCAGTCCAGGAAGCTGGATGGTCAGATCATGTGGGAATGTACAGGGAGGCAGGAGAATATATATTCTTTTTTAATATCCTTCCTAACTTACACTAGCAAGTTCTATAATTTAGCCGAGTTTTAACATTCCCGTTTAAGCGCACAGCAGGTAGCTGGTTGCAAGCTTGTTTAAGCTTCTCACTATAGATTCCTGGTAAGAGCCATTATTTCCGTCTTAAAAGAATAAACATGCCACAATCATATTTAAGATATATAAAACTAGTTTACTCACAGTACCATCAGTTCACAGATGGATCCCTGAAGGCAGACTTAGTTACAGATACATACATGTGAGTCTATCCCATAAGAAGATAGTCTCTTTGTCCTCTGTTGGCTGAAAGCCAACAAGGCATCTCTGGCTGAAAAGCTACTGGTCCAACGACGAAGTCCAAAAGAGGGAGGGGGTGGCTGCGTGCTTTGTGCTTTTGTTACCTACACAGGTAAGGTCACGCCCACCTCTAGTCACATGCAAAGGAAGTATGGCCCAGCCAGGAGGAAACAGGAAGTTTTCGACTGACTGGTCCAAACATCCCCTTGCATGTCCACTCTAGGAAAACAAGAAATATTGTACATGTCTGCTACTTCACATCCCTCAGTTCGTAGGGAACTGTGCCACTGTAACTCTGTGTGGGGAACAGGGGTCTCCTAAGAACTCTCAGCATCCTTAAGTGCAACACCCAGAATTCTTTGGGCGAAGCCATGGCTGCTTCAACAATAACCTATTAAACATTAAAAGCTTCCCTAAACAAGGCTGGCTTCAGATGTCTTCTAAAAGTCTGGTAGTTGTTTTTCTCTTTGACTTCTGGTGGGAGGGCGTTTCACAGGGCAGGTGCCACTACAGTGGTGCCCCACAAGACAAATGCCTCGCAAGACGGAAAACCCGCTAGACGAAAGGGTTTTCCGTTTTGGAGGCGCTTCGCAAAACGAATTTCTCTATGGGGTTGCTTCGCAAGACGAAAAAATCTTGCGAGTCCCCGCGGGTTTCCCCCCGCTTTTTTCCCCTTTTAATAAGCCGCTAAACAGCTGATCCGCTGATAAGCCGCTTAACAGCTTATCGCTAGAAGCCGCTAGCCGGCTGTAGCACTAATCCGCTAAGCTGTCAATGGGCTTGCTTTGCAAGACGAAAAAACTGCTAGACGAAGAGAATCGCGGAACGGATTCTTTTCGTCTTGCGAGGCACCACTGTACCAAGAAGGCCCTCTGTCTGGCTCCCTGTAACTTGGCTTCTTGCAGTGAGGGAACTGCCAGAAGGCCCTCGACGCTGGATCTCAGTGTCTGGTCAGAACAATGGGGGTGGAGATGCTCCTTCAGGTATACTGGGCCGAGGCCATTTAGGGCTTTAAAGGTCAGCACCAACACTTTGAATTGTGCTCGGAAACGTACTGGCCCTACCGGCTGGGGCTAGTGGAATGCAACAGCATCTGGCGGGTCGCAACTTCCTCACGCCTGCCTCACAGGATTGTGAGTTAGATTGTAGAGATGAGGTTAAAAATGAAGCTCTTGAAATGGATAGAGTCCAAAACAGAGGAAGTGGCTTCCAGGCTATGATGGAAAGCATTCCACAGAGACCTTTGGAGTTGCTGTTGGAGGCCATATTCTGTGTTGCGGAGCTGTGTGGATTCTTCCATGCCAAGCTCTGTGTTTTGCTCTGTTTTTCCAGGTGTCCTACAGGCTCTTTGAGGATATGGGGCTATTTGAAACCTTCAAAATTCCCATGAGAGAGTTTATGAACTACTTCCATGCTTTGGAGTGTGGATACCGAGAGATACCTTGTAAGTATGACAGCAAGAGTGCAATACTCACTGATTCCTGTTTTTTCCGTAATTAACCTTCTTTCAAGGCTGAGAGTGCCTAAGGCACAGCACAACCCCCCAAAATTAAATAATTTGAATCCAGAGCACGTCCAATAAAAATGCCACAGAAACCTATAAAACTCAGCTAAGTCCTGCTTAGAGTAGACCCACTGATATTCCTGTTAGTCGTGCCCATTAACTTCAGTGAATCTGCTTTGAACAGTGTTGTGTAGAGCCCCAAATCCATAATGCACACAGTAAAACTTTCACAGTGCGGTTTACATGTCTACTCAGAAGCAAGTCCCATTGAGTTCACTGGACTTGCAGAGATGTAAGGTCGCAGTGATTTCCATTCTATCTTGCTGTTGCTGCATTATTCATCTTGCCACCCACTATGGCCAGAACTAACCTAATTAAATACATAATAAATTTCAGTGCATTTTCATTGGAAGGGACATGTTTAAAATAATGCATCTGTTCCCCAGACCTGGGGTCTCCCACCCATTCTCATGCACAAGGCTTTCTAAATTATACAGAATAATGAATGATACTTCACTTTAAGATTGGGGATCAGGGTTAATGGTGTGGTAGCCCATTTGTAGACAATACCGAAGTAGAGTACAAACCAAAACAGATCAGAAACGATAGCAGATGTCATTCTGCCTGCCCTTAACCACTGCCCACTCAATTCTACCCTATTTTCATGTATTACTGAAATGAGCAGTGGTGTATAACTCACTTTGAGACAGGGAAGATTAGACACCAAGAAGACAATAAATTTAGAAATGAATGGGTTAACTTTATAGAATATATGAAGGAGCATTGTGAATGTTGAAAAACGTTAGCAGGTTTGGATTGGCACTTGTAATATAATTTGATAAAGGGTATTGAAAAAGGAGGTTTAATAGATTGCATAAAAGTATTTAGTCACAGAAAAGAGAAGAGACAGTTATTGGAAACCAGGGAGCGGAGTGAGGGGAAGTCCAGGGGTTGGAAGAACCCCTATAAAGATATTGAATTTGTAATGGATTAATGCAAATAATACTGTATGTTTTATATATATATATATATATATATATATATATATATATATATATATATAAAAACTCACTTTGAGAAGGTTGGAAACACCTGCAATTTTATCATAGCAAATGAATATGCCTATCCACCTTCATCATTTTCCTTAGCTCAGCAGTTGACCTTAGTTCCTGCGAGAGATTTGAGCCATGAGCAGGGAATTAATTCTCTCTGTCCAACAGATGGTGCTGTTGACCCCCCCAGCAGAAGTAATCTGCCTCTGTCTTAACAGATCACAACAGGATCCATGCCACTGATGTTCTCCACGCTGTTTGGTACCTTTCAACGCAGCCTATACCAGGACTTTCAACTGTGATTAATGACCATGGGTCAGCAAGCGATTCAGGTAATTCTATTAGCGTGCAATTTTGGAGAGCCCTTAAGCTGGTTTCTTGGCCCAGTGTCTATTTCTGCCGGAAATTGGACATGTTTACCAGATGCGTGTAGAAGAAGCACATAGAAGAGGCATGTGTTGGCCACTAACTTGGATGGCATTAATAGAGAACTAAACAAATTTCATTTTTCATTTCACTTTCAATTTGTATATTGCCTTTCTGTATTACTATACACAAGGTGATTTGCAAGCTGAAGAAACAACAAAAAAGACAGCAAAGATTGCACAACTAATGACAATCTGACAAAATTCATAATAAAAACATAACTTTAAACAATTTATGGCAAGTAAAGCAATTTTCAATTTTCAATAATCCATTAGAATATGATAGTAAACAGTAAAATTAAATATCAGCAAATAATAATTAAACACTTTCACTTAAGAATTACAATAAAGAATTACTAAACTATAATCGATAAAAATAACGACAATGCATAAAATACCACAATACATACAAAACCATGTAGGATCAAATTGAGAAACAAGGACACACAACTTATAAAATTATCTTTTAAAATATCCCTGAACTCATGGCGGATAAGTTTATCAGAGGCTACTAGTTCTGCCTCCCCTGTTGCAGAATAACCAGACAAGACAGTAGCAGATCGAGTTTTGGGTTAAGATAGGCCACAACTTCATTGGTTACAGATGGGAAGGGTTTGGCATAGGCATTGGGTGAAGCCATTTAATTACCCCCAGCCCATCCGCTGGAGGTGTATCTAATGGTAAACCACACCCTAGGGGGACTATGACCTATATAAAACCCTAGGGGGTTTCTGCTGGAGTTTTATGGCCCTAGCCTCTGTCTGGGCATTGGACAGAAGCAACTCCTCATGGAGTCCTTTAACGGGATATCTTTAACCAGGGAGGGTCAGGCAGAGGCTACAACCTCTTCTCCAAACAAGACTAAGGCCTACCCAGTGCATAACCACCAAGTGAGCCAACCAAGGCTTTCAGCCGCCCAACCTCTCATGCCCCTAACCAACCCCTTATGCCCTCAAAAACTGAGGAGGAGTGATGGGCTGGTCTCAGTTTATTCCCCTGGGGGTGCTTTGAATAAACATTCACAAAGTTTTTATTGATAATAATCAGCTAAATAGTTTGAGGATCTATACAACTGTGTAACATGCAGAAAACAGCATTTTTAGAGAAATCAAAGACTGGAACTGAGGGAAGTCGGGGGGTGGGGGTGGGTGGGTTCTGTGGGGGTGGGGGAGGTTTGGGGGAGGGAGGGAAGAAAAATGGGGGGGAGAATAAGGATGTTATGTTTCTGGATAATATGTTTTGTTTTAATTTTGAATAAAAAAAGGTATTAGGGAAAAAAAATATTCCCCTGGGGGTGGACCCAAGCGATGTCTGTGTTTGCAAGTGCCCAGAGTTCTCAGTTGCTGGTGCTGCTTTTTGGCTGTGGGTACTGAACATCATATTTAGGATACAGTGGTATAGAAGTATCTTTAAAAACAAATGAGCAATGGATACGAAACTGATCCAGGTTAAACGTGGCAAGTGGGCACAAAACCCGGTTGTCCCTGTTCTTCACAACAAACTCAGCAAATGTCCTGGTTTTCTGCTCAGATTCAGATAGCGGGATCACTCACGGCCACCTGGGCTACGTCTTGTCGAAAACATATGCACCAACAGACGATGGCCATGGATGCTTGGCGGGCAACATCCCTGCCCTCGAACTGATGGCCCTTTATGTAGCTGCTGCCATGCATGATTATGATCACCCGGGGAGAACCAATGCCTTCTTGGTTGCCACCAGCGCTCCTCAGGTAAGGATGGCTGAGATCAATCTTGACTTGGGTCCATAGAATTGACGCTTTGACAGAATTCTCGTAAGAGTGAATCTCAAGTCACCACTGAGCCCTTGTACAACAAGCCACAGCTTGTCCACACATGTCAAAGCCAGCCAGTGCTGATTCAAACAAGCCAAAACCAGTTCTATCATGCAACGCACTCCGCTTTAGGATACATTTTTAAAAGAAAAACCTGATTAGCTTCTCAGATACCTTTTAATTGAATTACTTTTTTTAAAAAAAAATGCCTCAAGTAACATATTATTGCTTGGTTTCTTCCTTATTCTCTTATATTTTGCAACACCCATTTATCCTAAATAGAACCCAGTAAGGCAGACATGCATGCACAATTTTTTTAATGTGATCTCGTTGAGATCCCAAGATGAAATTTTGCAGGGAGCTCTTAGTAATATGAAATAATCAATATATATTTTGGAATTTTTAAAATCATGATGGTTTTTTAAAATCACTTTTTAAAATTTTGTAACTTAACTTTAAAATTTAAAGTAAGTCCATCATGTGCCATATTGCATTAAAGCAGGGGTCGGTAAACGTTTCCGCCAGTGCGCCAGATCACCCGTGCTCACGCACGCACCCGTGTGCATACACACACTCCCGCTGCTCTTTGCCTGCTGGTTTTCAGAGCCATGGCGGGGGAGGGGGAGGCATCTGAGGCTTCCAATTGGCTGCAGGAGCCGTGGCTGCATCCCAGAAGTCAATCCCCGTGTGGAGCTAAACAGGTGTGCCGCGCCGGTTTAGCTCTGCACGGGGACTGGCCAAGCGGGCGGCAAGGGCCGGGGACCAGTTTAACGACCCCCTCGGGCTGTATCTGCCCGGCGGACTGTAGTTTGCCGACCCCTGCATTAAAGCCCATGAAGTTCTGAAGAGATTGGTATTTTAAGTTTTGAAATACCTCAGTTATCACTTGATATGGAATGACCCATCACTAATCAATCAGGGGCATTTTCAAAGGGGACGCCCATTGCCTGTGTGTGAATGCGTGTTTGTTCCCTCTCGCTCATGACTAAATCAAACAATGTGTAGAGAGACATCTTGTTTGCATTTTTTGCCCCACCCACTTCCTCTCCTTTGCCTCTGACCCCACCCCTTTGACCCCGAGGCGGTTGGCATTCAAACCCATCCTTCAGCTTGAAAGAGGTTGTCCGTCCGTACACAAGGCCTAGTTTAATACCAGGAGCTGGAGGGGATCTAAGCAGTCTCTAGAACTTGGATAGGCCCTCAGTTCTATATGTGGCCCTTTATGCCTCTCAGGGGCTAGTAGAAATAAAATAAATTGTGCCAAACTGTCTATCCTTTTCTCTGTTTAGGCTGTTCTGTATAATGACCGTTCTGTTTTGGAAAACCATCATGCAGCGGCTGCGTGGAACCTCTTCATGTCCAGACCAGAATACAACTTCTTAGTCAACCTCGATCACGTGGAGTTCAAGCACTTTCGGTTCCTTGTCATTGAGGCAATCTTGGCCACTGATCTGAAGAAGCACTTTGACTTTGTAGCAAAGTTCAATGCCAAGGTAAACTTGATTCCATGTATATCCTTTGTGCTCAAACCTTTGTATATCCAAGTTGGCTGGTGGAAATGTAATGGTTTTATTGTCCTAATGTTTTGCAAGGATGGTGCCCCAGGAACAATATCGTGTGGTTCTGGGACTTGAATCAACAAAAGGTGATTTCCGTTATTTAGTTAGAAGTTATGCTGCTCAAATCTCATGTAAATTCTGATTTCCAGTCACTACAGCTTGAAATGAAATTGGGGGCGCCCAGTTGTTTTGGCCATAATACAAAGAAGTATTTTGACCACCTCTGACTCTTACAGATACAGCAGGCAAAACGTTACATGGATATAGTGCACTGTCATTCAAGTCCCAGCACTTTGATGGGTAGAGAGTGAGCTTCAGGTGCCAACATTTCCCAGCAAACTGACATTAATACCACACTACTTGGCATTAGATGTTGGATCCACTACAGAAACTCAGACTGGAAATCAGCAACAACAAAGAAGGCTGTGCATTTCTAGCACATAGGGAATGTCCCCAAACTGCCAGCTAGTTGGGACCAAGGATGCATATCCTGCCAGCAAAATGGCAGATTTCAAATCTGCATGGGCAGGAGTTGACAACACATCACATCTCCTTTTGTCTCAGCAAACACCCTCCCCCCCCCCCCCGGTTCACAATACTGTTGTACCTTGGAAGTCGAATGGAATCTGTTCCAGAAGTCCGTTCGACTTCCAAAACGTTCGGAAACCAAAGCACGGCTTCTGATTGGCTGCAGGAAGCTCCTACAGCTACCTGGAAGCTGCGGAATCCGCGCCAAACATTCGGCTTCCAAAAATCGTTCGAAAACCGGAACACTCACTTCCGGGATTTGATCATTCGGGAGCCGATTTGTTCAGGAGCCATGGTGTTTGAGATCCAAGGTACAACTGTATAGGAGAAGGAGTTTCCTGTTCCCGCTCTTTTCCTGATCTCACAGTCTTGGTCTCTCCTAAATTGAGCCCAGCTCCTCAAACACACCCATATTTCCCTGGATGCCAGGATTGGGCATTCACCCTCCCCTCCATTCGGAACAGAGGAGAGTCCAAAGAACAGCAGTTCCTGATGTGGGTGCTATTTTCCCATTTCCTGGGGTAGGTAGGGGGCACGCTTGCGCCGTTTTGCAGTCCTGTCTCTCTGTCTGCTCTTTGGTGTTCTGTCACTCCCCCATGGCAGCCCTTATGTGGCAGGCACCCATGGCTGGCATGTTCTCAAAATTCCAGACATGCCCACTGACTCAAAATGTTTGCCAACCCTTGGGTGGATTGGAGCCAGAGCCTCAGTCAAATATTCTGTTGAGGACAGATGCTGCTTGATTTGCTTAACTTAAGCTCTATAAGTATATGTGTGTAATGGGAATATAATTTCTGTAAAGCAAATATAAACGATACATCAGCCGCCACCCCCGACAGTGCTGTTCTGTGCAGCTGATATCGCATCCTCGTTTGCGTTATTCGTGGCTGCGACGGTATCGCACCGCTCACCTTAGTCACATCTGTCTGTCAGGTCAATGATGACGTTGGCATTGATTGGACGAACGAGAACGACCGCTTGCTGGTTTGCCAGATGTGCATCAAGCTGGCGGACATCAATGGGCCTGCGAAATGCAAAGAATTGCATCTGCAGTGGACGGAGGGCATTGTCAACGAATTTTACGAACAGGTAACTAGCCTTACGTTGTTGCTGGAAGGAGGAAGGGGACACACAAACCTCTAGGGTATGGGATTAGGAAAGTGGCTCTCAAAGATTGTGGCGCATCACCCTGGTGTGGCAGGAGAGGGTGGCAAGCATGACGGGAAGATTCAAGGGCAATGAAACATTTGAACATTTCAGTGTATTGTGGGTGTACAGCCAGAAACTATATGTATGCATGCCTCTCTTCAAGAGCATTAGCTATTCTTCTACAGTTCTCCACAAATTATTGTTGTGAACAGGAATATTCAACTCTGACAAATATGAAAGATCTGAAAAGAGAAAGCCTTCTTTGTGTTGATGAGGAGATGAGAGTTGGTTTGTCTCAAATTACACCTAATATAAATGAGATTACCTGGCAAAAGCAAGAGCACACCTCTCATTGAGTTTGTAGACATACTTAAGGTACATATGGAAGAGGCTCGCTTATAATTCTATTTTGGGAATGGTTTGTGTTCTTACGATATCCTGCAATCGTATTATAAATTAGTTGTGTTTTGTGCTATAAATCAAGCACTGCTGGGAGTTGTTTCCTTTTGTTTTCCAATGTATTTATCTATTTTAAAAAATGGTGTTGCATGAGCAAATTTTTTATTCCATAAGTGTGGCCCAGAGACAAAAGTTTGAGAACCACTGGGTTAGAGTTAGGGTTTGCTTTATCTCTGGATTACACTGGATTACACTGCTTTTCTCTGCAGTTTGTTGGTGTCAGATAGGCACATGATCAAGTTCTAACTGATAGCTCCCTGTCAGTTGTTGCTGTGGTTGTTGTTGGTGGTGGTTTTAAGGAGGGAGTCAAACGCACCAGGTCTCTGTCCTCACTTTGTTGGACTCACCTGGTGAGAGTCACGGGTCAAGACAGCAGTGGGAGACCCAATGTGCATTTCTGTTCTAAGGGATCAAGACAGCATTATAACAGATCCTCTCCTTTTTTCTAAGGGTGACGAGGAAGCCAGCTTAGGCCTCCCCATCAGCCCTTTCATGGATCGCGCCGCCCCTCAGCTTGCAAACCTCCAGGAATCCTTCATCTCTCACATTGTGGGACCGCTGTGCAATTCCTATGACTCAGCAGGGCTGATGCCAGGGAAGTGGGTCGAAGATAACGATGAGTCGGGCGATACTGATGAACAGGAGGAGGAAGATGCGGCAGACATGGACACCTATGAAAACCCTGAGTCAAGTAAGTTTGTTATTTCTGTGTGTGCTCGCTCCCGCAGACTCAACACACTTCCCTCTCCCCCTGTCATGTGGTGTTCCTAGTTAAAAGTCAGCTCATCCCCAAAGCTGCTATTTGCCCTAGGGGAAAATAAGCGACTTCAGTTGGTCATTTTAATTGGGACAATGGTACAAAGGAAGAGGTTTTTTGGTTTGGTTTTTTTAAAAACCCTCTTCCACAGTAACATACCACATGGATGGCAGTCCTACTGTGGCTGTGAAGGCCCACTTTCCCCTGCATTCGAGGCCAGATGAGCTTGTACATAAGCACCTGAGTCGAGGTAGGCCACAGCAGGTGGGGAAGTCCTTCGCTTGCTGCATTGGGCAATCACATACAGTGGTACCTCGCAAGACGAATGCCTCGCAAGACGAAAGAGTTTTTCATTTTTTGAGTTGCTTCGCAAGGCGAATTTCCCTATGGGCTTGCTTCGCAAGACGAAAACGTCTTGCGAGTTTGTTTCCTTTTTCTTAAAACCGCTTGAAGAGGTGCAGTTGTGACTGAACGTGCTTCGCAAGACGAAAAACCTCGCAAGACGAAAAGACTCGCGGAACGAATTAATTTCGTCTTGCGAGGTACCACTGTACATACATACATTTGTATGCCACCTTTCCACAGTTCAAACCATGCTGAAGGCAGCTTGCAACAAGAATATATATATATATATATATATATATATATATATATATATATATGCAGGTTTTGGTGTCCTCGGGTGTCTTCCCGTGTAAAAGTTGGGGTGTCTAGGCGACGTTTCGACGAGGTCTCACTCGTCATCTTCAGGCTGGTGCTTTCGGCTTCTTGTTATATATATATATATATATATATATATCTGCAACGTAACAAAAGTAGTCATCAACAATAAAAAATATATAAAAAATACACAACCAAACTGGACAATTTCCACATAAATCGCAAGATCTAAAATGAAGATACAAAAAAACCAACAGCAACAACAGGGAGCAGGTCCTTTTATTCTTACTAAGTTTGTATACCACCCTTCACCCCAGGATCACAGCACTGTTCACAACATAAAAATACAAAACCCGAAAAGGATAAGCTGTGCAAAGGAGGACATATTTTCTGGTCCCTGCCTACCCCTCAGACAATTACTTGGGCAAACATTCATGGCTTATGACTCTTTAATGCAGCCCTCTCTCTTTGTGACAACATAGTGTCAGATGGCACTAGGAGAGCAAAGAGCTCAAAGACAGAGGGCACTTAGCAGCACCCATAGAGGAGGTGATGATGATGACGAATGAGGAAGTGGGAAAGATGGTAGGTGGAGATTCACCCGGGACAACACCATTATCCAAGAGGCTGTGTTCTATAGCCTCTCTCTGTAATGTCCAAAATAAAAAAGGACTGTAAGAAACTTTTCCCTGTCTTTATAGTTTCCTGGGCAACCACCTGGGAGCCACTGACAACACTCTGACACTAGAGCAATGGAAGTTTCAAACACTGCCCCCCAAACACACAAGATTGTGGCAACAAGAAACACATGTTTTGGGGGAGTCTTGTGCTCTCTCACAGGTCACATGACTTGCACACAGAAGATGCGCATCCTGGTTTTGAGCTGAGACATCAACATTTCCAAAAGTAGGGGATTCATGGCTTGGCTTTTGCAAAACGGGGTCCACAGTTCTTAGCTGGGTACCACTGCTCTAAGCCCCAGACACCTCAATGTTTCTTCATAGGAGAGTTCCTCCATTCCCTTGAAAGGCCCATCCTGGTGGCCCTTCTCTGAACCTTTTCAAACACTCTACAATATCCTTTTTGAGGTGAGGCCACCAGAACTGTACACAATACTCCGAACGCAGCCACACCTGCATAGCAGCATGGTGCATACTAGCTGTTTCATTTTCAATTCCTCTCCTAACGATCTCTAGCACGGAGCGTGCCTTTTCCATGGCCGCCGCACACTGGGTCAGCACCTTCCTTGAGCTACTTCTGTTTTGACCCCAAGGTCTCACTTCAGGTCCATTGCCTCCAGTTCAGACCCAAGACCCCTCTCTCAGTTCTTGCATTCCCAGTGCGACCCCCTGACCTAAAAGCAAATGAGTGCAGTTGCATCAGTTAGCCTGATTAGATTTGCAGTGGTTCCGAGCAGAATCTCAGGTGGTGATAAATGCTCTAATGACCTCTGCAGAGAGCTGCAAGACTCGGGAGGGTGGCGAGGGGGGGAGTGTTGTCTCCCAGGAAACCAGGGATAGAATGTTCTAACACGGAGCGCTGTGCGGAATAGAGTTTTCTCCTGATTAAACCTTCAGGTTTCCTACAGGGGAGTGAAAGCTTTCTAATGAAGGATTGAACTGGATTTGGGCTGTGCCACAGTGAAAAGCTCTTTGTTTGCCGTTGAAAAGCTTGAAGGACTCAACGGTTTGGCTCCTGACACACACTTAAGGCCACCTGGAAACGCTAATCTAGGCACACATTTCTTTGCGACAAAACATTCCTCTACGTCATTTTTTTTTTTTCCTTCCCCACTGGCTCTTCATTAAAACCTTGAAGAGGTTCATATCGCTGAAGTTTGTAGCTGCTGCTAAGGATAGGTGATGGGGGAGTTTGCAAAGGAGCAAGTTTTAAGTGTTTGTTTTGCTAAGATTCTTAGCTTGAGAACTCTTGCCACTTCAGGTCAGTGGTTCTGGAGCCCAGAGGGGATACGTTTGCCTCTGTGGCGTGAGAAGGTTTCAGCACACAGTTGTCTCGGGGAAACCTCCACAAAAGCATGTGGGATTATTATTTGTACAGCACATGGTTCATTTGCTCAAGTGGTACAGATCAGTCAACTGAACTTTTCAATTGATAAATCAGCGGTGGCTGGTTTTAATTGGTCAGAGGTTAGGGCAAATTGAAATACGAAAACGAAAATATTAAAAGTCTTAATATGTTTTCTTATAGCATTTATTTATTCATTTCATAAAAGTTACATGCCGCTTGACTATAAAAAAAAACCTTAAAGTGGTTTGTAAAAAGAATGGAACAGCAAAATAAGTTAATAAACAAAACCAGTGTAAAACAACTATTTAAAACATTCAAAAACAGATACAAAAAAACCAATAAGATGAAAACCAGATTAAAACATGTATCAGCGTTCTACGTGTCTATAGGCTTGCCTAAACAAAACAGTTTTCATCAGGTGCCAGACAGAAACAATGAATTGTCAAGGCAGGGAGTTCCAAAGTGTGGGGAAATGAGCAGTAGTTTTTGATAATTAAATCTTAATCTATGTCTAAGTGCCTTCAATACAGCCTCTGCTAGCCTGGGCCCCTGCAGATGCTTTGGACTATATCTCCCATCATAGGGATTGTAGTCCCAATTTAGCTTGAAGGCTACCTATGGTGGGGTACTATGATGTGCACATTTTTGTAAATTTGTTCAGGTCACAGCCAAACCAGCAGGTGGATCACTGTTGCTTACTGGGAGGGCTGGGGCTGTGGGCAGGTTGATTTTTAAAGTAATGTAACCATGCTTTAAATTTATGGTGCAGATAAGGTCTGTGTATGGGATGCGGGTGGCTCTGTGGTTTAAACCACACTGCCACTTGGACTTGCTGATCGGAAGATCGGCAGTTAGAGGCCCCGCGATGAGGTGAGCTCCCGTTTTTCGGTCCCTGCTCCTGCCAACCTAGCAGTTCGAAAGCACATCAAAGCGCAAGATACCACTCCAGCGGGAAGGTAAACGGTGTTTCCATGTGCTGCTCTGGTTCTCCAGAAGCGGCTTAGTCATGCTGGCCACATGACCCGGAAAAACTATCTGCGGAAGCGGACAAACGCCGGCTCCCTCAGCCTGTAATGTGAGATGAGCGCCACAACCCCAGAGTCATTCACGACTGGACTTAACTGTCAGGGGTCCCTTTACCTTTAAGGTCTGTGTATACCCAGAAATGAGCCCTAATGTGCTTCCAGAGAGGGGTCCATTGTAGGATGGGTGCTCTTGATTTATTCAGATTTATTTTTTTATAATAATATTTATTAAGATTTCAAAAAATTACAAACATAAGAAATAGTAATAAAACAAAAAATTACAGAAAACTGAAAAGAAAAAGGAAAAAATTAAAAACAAATCAATTTTTCCATAGCTTATCTTTTATTTACTTGTTTCCTTGACCTCCTCACACCTCCCTTTTTTGTATTCTAGAGAATTTTTGTAATCTGGAGAAAATCCTGTAATGAAACAAGCTGGTGACAACAACCCGTATGAGCATAGGAACATAGGCTTTCTACTTTAGGTCTATCTAGCTTAGCATTGTCAGCCCCAGACCAAAGTAGAGGAGTGATGGACTTTGTCATTCAGCAATATTAGGAAGACCAGACCTGCTCTCTGCACCCTTGACTTTCAGCTGGTGGGTCAGGGGAGCAGCTCCGCCAACGTGCAAATAAATGTCAACAGTAGAGGCTGCCCCCCCGGCCCCTGTTGCTCACTGACACGGCAGCGACAACTATGGGAAGTGCATGAAGTCCTGTCTGGATTGGCCTCCTGGCTGCCTGCTTGCTCAGTCCACTGGACTATCCGCCCATTGGCTCGCTCAACTGGGCCGCCTGCTTGCTTAAACTCCAGGCTGCCCTCCCTCTGCTGTGCATGCGAGTAAGTGAGCAAGTGGGCAGGCGGGCGGTGGTGACGACAATGGCAGTGGTAACGTGGTAAGGCCCTTCTGTCCACTTGCTTGCTTTGTGTGCCTGTTCACTTGCGCCACCAGCCTGCCTGCTTCATTCGCCCATTGTTGTCACACTGCAGTTCATGTGGCCCCCTGCTGCCAGCCACGTGAACTGTAGCGTGATGCACGTTCCCACCTTGCATAAATATTATATAGTAAGAAATTAAGAGATGCTTGCTTGGGTTAAAGGTGGGTCCCGAGTCTAAAAAAGTTGAAAACTGCTGATTTACACTGATTGGTAGCAACTCCCCAGGGTTTCAGACAATGAATTTTTCCCAGCCCTGAATGGGGGTGTTTGGGATTGAGCCTGGGGCACCCATCTACCACTGAACCTTCCCTTTCTATTCATACTCTGCCCACGGTTGCAGCTTAAGGCATCATTTTCCCCTGTGGTGTTTTGCAGGGAAGAAGAGGAGGAAAATCTACTGCCAAATCACTCAGCACCTACTTGAGAACCATCAGATGTGGAAGAAAGTCGTTGCAGAGGAGGAACGGAAAGCTGGGGCAGAAAAGCAACCCTCTGAAGAGATTGAGGCTATAAAAGAGGAGGAGGAAGAAAAAGGGAAGCCCAGAGGGGAAGAGGAATGCAAAGCGCCCGAGACAAACCAATGACAAGGATAGGATGTTGAGCAGTATTTTGAGACAAGGATGACTTGCGCACCTGTTCCTTTTTACAAGCCAGCACAACACTTAGACACAACACTGTAGAAATACGGGATAATGCACCTACAGCTGTTTAAGTTGTTTCTCTTTACCTTTAAACTCCTCCGCTCAAAGAAGCTTTCACACTGCAACACCAACTTTTACAGACTTTCGTATGGGATGGGAATACTAGCTTGGGTTTATCAGCTTCATTTTGTTTTGTTTTCGTTTTTTTAATGATGGCATATTATGGTAACTGTGATAATGAAAGAGAAAAGAAGGAGGAGAAATTTCTGCTCGCAGTGAAGGGAGTGGCAGTTGCCTTTGTTCTTCTGTCTCCATGATATGGCGTCAGTGATCTTATCCGTGAAATATTGGTTCTGTTGTGCCAGTATAGATACACATGTGGGGTGGTATGCATAGCATCCCTGAACAAATGGATGTGATGTTGCATTTGAGGATGGCTGTGACACTAGAGTATGTTATCTTAGCACATGCGCATAAGGTTCCGACCCCAGAATGTCACGAAAATGACCCCTGCATGGGGTGTAAATTTTGTCTGCAAATGTGACCTCCTTATCTTTCTCAGCCTTGGGGAGCCTGTGTTAGAAGCACTCTGTCTTTCTTCTTCTTCCGCACAACTCAGAATAATTCAGGCAGGCATAACCCAGGGGCAGCTTTGGGCAAGGGCAGCCAATGGCTGGCGCAGTCTTTTCTGCAGCTGGCTGGTAGCTCGTTTCCTAAAAGTGGCATCCATTGGCAAGTTAACACTAGCTGTATTCACATCTGCAGACTGTACGAGTTTACACGGGATCACACGTACGCTTTGTACAAGTTGCAAATGACTGACACCAGTCGCCTGCAGAAGGGAATGCACATCCAACCACTGGCGCTCATCCGTCATGTCCAAAGGTATTCCCAGTCCCTTGAGTCAGAAAGCGCTGGGGAGAGAGATTTGCATGGTCCTCTTCCATGCCTCCTTTGATAATAATCATATGATTCCAGATGTCTTGTGGGCTTATGAAAAAAGAGGCATATTGGCTGATTCTCAGTTTAATGTCAAGTAATGACCGAAGATGCTTGGTCATAGCTTATTGTGATATTTTCAGTTCATACTGGAATTTGCAGGGAGGGTCATCAAACTTGGTCCTCTGCAACAGTGGCTTTCAGATTGTCTGTTTTTGGGGAACGCGTTTGGCATTGATTAGTTTGCTGCAAATCATGTGTATATCGCTGGTAGTGAGAAGCAAGCTATATTTTGGGGAGAGTTATTCTTCCATTACGGATCTTCCCATAAAAGCAGTAGTGGGGAACGTGTGGCCTTCCAGATGTTCTTGGACTCCAGTTGCCATCAGTGCCAGCCAGAGTAACCAGTGGTCAAGGATGATGGGCATTGTAATCTTTCAACATCTGGAGGGACCTAAGTCCCCTTCCTAGAGAAAGCCATGACAGATTTCCAAAGAGCCCCAGAGTTCTCCGAAACACAGTTTGGGAAACTACTGACGGGTTTAACTCTTGGCAGAAGCGCCTGCGGAAAGCATCTGTGCAAAAGTTGGGGGGACCTTTGAGAGTGGGGTTATCTTTCTGCTCCTCTTTCAGGACAGGGATTAACCATGCTTCTCCTTTTCAGTGAAGGTGGTTTCCCATGTAGCCTTTGACATCTGCTGGAAAAAATCTTATGTAGAATCAGTTATAATTTAACTTTTCCTATATAGGTATGCTTGCAGGCCTACAATAATCTGGCAAATGCATGCATTAGGTTTCAGGTCACCCTCAAAATACCTTTAAGGAGGCGTTGTGACTGGGTGGGTGCAGAACAGGTGTGGAGAACCTTTGACCCTCCAAATGTTTTGGACCCACACCTCCCAATGACCATACTTGCTGGGGCTGATGGGAGTCGTTCAGAAACAGCTGGAGGACTGACAGTTCCTCACATCCAGTGTAGAAAATGATATGAACTTAGGGGCCAAATGCACATTGTCAGTGTTTATTTTTTCTGTTCTCATTCTACTCATGGCCCCTAATGTTGGTCATGTGGGGTTTTATTTTTAAAAGGAGGTTTCACTCTCAGTCTTTAAAAGCAGCAGGATGAGAGATGTGGAACCATCCAGGATCTCTGAAGTCAATGGACCTTTGCAGTGCTTAAACTGAAGAGCACAGAGGCCTACCCTTTGTTTGTCAGAGAGCAGCCACTGGAAGTGAGGTCAAAGCATGTCATTCCGCAGCAAGGAATTAATTGGCAATTAATAGCTTGCTTAGATCCTCCTTGATCCAACAGAAGGATTTATTTATTTTTACTTTGGAATTCGGTTTTGCTGTTTTGAAAAGCAGACAGAAGATCAGGTCTTCAGCAATATGTTGTTGTTTTTTTGGTCGCTTAACTGATTTATTTTTTTTAAATCTCCTTGTCCATGATTTGCTTATCTATATGTAAATATGGAAATGCCTTTTGGGTCTTGTATATAATAAAGGGGAAGAAGGGTGGGGCATTTTTGTAAAGATAATTTAAGAGAAAAAAACTATTTTTAAAAAATAAAATGTAGCCATTTGCTCGTTCGACAAATAAGATCTTGCATAATTGGTAGATTGGTAGTGAGACTTCAGCATCAATCCTCAGAGGCAGGTTTTACCAAGAATAGCTGAGTTTTCAGTATCAAGAGTCTAGCCATTGATCACTGCCCAACTTGAGTTTCAGTAGCACTATATGTGGAGAAGGATCTGCTTGCATAAGTTAAAAGTGTGCTCAGAAATTGTGCCAAAGTTAGTGTGCCATTCCTGAGACCCAGTACCTTCGGTCTCGTGCATGATGCTTCAACAGTGATTATTTACCTGCCTTCTTTTCCCAATCTCGCTTCTCAGTGGCCTCCAGGTACCACACCTTGCAGGATTACTAGCATCAGCTACCATGTGCAAGTTAAACATTTTCCAGGGAAACACATCTTCAGCATCAGAATCTAGTTATTCAGTGTCCCTGACTCCTTTGTGCTAGGAAAAAGTCAAAGGCAAAGGAGAAGGAAATTGATTAGGGGGCTGTTGTCTCTCACACTGTTCTAGGCCACATCCTTACCCAATTTATAGCATGGTTATATTGCTTTAACTGTCACAGCTTTGCCCATGGAATCCTGGGAACTGTAGTTTGTTAAGGGTGCTGAGAGTAGTTAAGGGAAACCGGTTCCCCCTCACAGAGCTACAGTTGCCGGAGAAGAGGAATTGATTGTTCAACCACTTGGGGAATTGTAGCTCTGTGAAGGGGAATGTGGACCTCCTAACAACTCCCAGCACCTATAACAAACTTCAGTTCCCAGGAATGTTTGGAGGAAACCATTGCTGCTTAATAAAGTAGTATAACAGTGCTTTAAGTGAATGGGTGCAGATGTGGCCTTAGTAATGTCCTGTAAGTGGCAAGAGTAGACCAAAAAATAGAGATTGAGGTGAATCACAGGAATGACCATCTCTTTACACACACACACACACACACACACACACACACACTTTTCCTCCCATGGTTGTCCCGAAATGTAAAAGATAGATGTCAAACACACGTGTTGTATAAATGCACTTGTCAAAGAACTGGGATTAGTTCAGTCAGGTCTGGCGCAAGACATCTCACTTCCTGAGGTAAATGGCAAGATGGTGCCCTCCCTTGATTCCATAGACAGAATCCAACTCTGCTGGTAGTTCAATCTTTCTTAGGCGCCACCTTGTGGCATCCTCCACCAAAACTTAGGTCAGCCGGATAGTTTAGCAGGTACAGCTCTGTTCTCCAATAGCTTGCCACCACTCCTCATCTCCCCCCCCCTCCCACTGCCTCACTTTACCTCATAGTAAGGCTGGCCCCAATGATGACTTCCTACTGAGTGTGCCCTTAACGTCCGGATTTGTCGATGTGTGAAATGACCCTTTTTTCAAAACTTAAGAATCCTAGGCCTGTGATATATATGCCAGTGTGATGTCATGATCATAGGATCAGCCCTTTCTGAGATTTTTCTCAGTGCTTATCCTTGTCCCTGTTATGGCCTCTTCGCCCTTCAAGGTGCTTATCCTTGTCTTCATTTATAGCCTCTTTGCCCTTCAAGGTTGAATCTGGCTGTATTTTCATCTAGCTTGGCGCTGTTGTGGGAGAGTTTGTTTCTCTGCCTGCTTCCTGTCTTCTTGTTCCCACAATTCCTGCATTCAACGAAGCCCCTCTTCCTTTTCAGGAGTGCTTGCATTCTCATATTATCCCAACTTTTCTGGCCTCCTCTAGTTCTTTAAATACAACTCAAAATCACCAGGAAGCCTGTGGCTTATGTACCCAAAAGTTTGTGCACAGCACCCTCCCACCACCCTATCTGTAATTTGAGGGCCAGATTTCTGGGAAACCCACGAGGCTCCTTTGGAGGGGAACTCCAAAGTCCCTTCATGCACAGAGTGCTACCTACACAGCCTTCTGGGTTGGTGGAAGAGAGTTGGGGAGGGTTACCATTCTGTACTAAAATGCAAGGGTTGCTCTGAGCTGCTGATATTTTACAAAAATAAATAAATAAATTGTTAACCTCACCAAGCATGGGTTAAACGAAATGCTTGGGGTCAAAGGAATATTCTTCTTCACAGTTTTCTCTGAAGCACAATCAGTGACTGCAGTCCAAGCTCATATCCCCCCAAAATTAACCAAAATTCCAGTTCCAGGGTGTGTGCATTTTTGGTGGGGAGAGCTGTGTGTTTTGCATAACCTTTCTGCGTATCGTGCCCAAACACATTTCTCATGGTGTCCGGAAGCCCTTGAATGTATTTTGGTAAACTCGCTGGGCCTTTCTTCATCAGCATGATTTCTTTTGCAATAAATGCACAGGTCAACAGTTTGCATGGCTTGCAACCCTGAAATCACAGCTCAGAGCTGTCTGTAGCTTCACAGTAATTGTTTTAATGGAGAGACATTCCTAACTCCGGCCCCCTGCCTGCTCCTAAAAACTAGCTCTGCTGGAAAGCTCCTGGGAATCCTTAGGTGAGCAAGAAAGAGAATATTTGAAAGGAAGGGAGTAACTTTGGAAGCAGGGTAAAATCCAGAGATTGTCTTTTGCCAGTGGTGGTCATTAGAACTAGATCTTGTTTTTGTTTCCAATGTGCTGTTGGTTTCTGTAGCGTTGGTGTTACCTTTTCTAACTTAACTCGACAAGCCTTTCTTGCGAGTGCAGGAGCTAACCTAACCTCCTTATAAGCCTAAAATGTTTCTGAGTGATCAGGATCAGGAATGAAGAGCATTTTTTAACCCAAAATGATGAGAAGAACGCAACAGTGATGAAGGCAAAAATAGACATAGTTATATAATAAGATCCCTGCAGGATCAGGTGCAGAGACCAACTAGTAGTAGCCATTGATAGCCCCGTCCTCCCCTAAATTTATATCACAGTGGCTGAGTGGGGATTTGAACCCTGTTCTCCCAAGCCTTAGTCCCAATCCCTTAACTGCTACACCACACATAAAATGGCATGGCATAGTTGCAGCTCCCACACAGCCTAGAATTTTTTGTTCCTTGGTGTGGCGGATTGCTCTTAAAGTATCCATTTCAGGATAAGGACTAATCCCTTGGAAAATATTGTTATGACACACTTACAGGATTTTTGGTTTCGGTTTTGTTTGGCTGAAAGGAATATAAGTGGCTTTATCAAACGCCAACTAAATTTTGCCCTTCATTGACAATGCTCAGTGGGAGAGATTTCATATATGGTGTCGCTAGGAACTGGACACCAAAGAGCCGTGCCATTTTCTAGTTTCTTGAAAACTTGGGTGTCTCCCAGCTGGCAAGCATGCTTCCAGCATAATTAGCCTTGGATCTGATGGGATTTTGAACTCAGATGGTTGAATGGGCAACACAAGAAGAAATCATGTAATTTCAGGGCGGGGAATGGGTGTCAAAATCATTTCCTCCTCACTCAAACTCTTATGTCTGCTTTTGAAACTCTCGACCAAGTTCCAAATCTGCATTAGGCACTGAATTTGGGCTCATCTTAGTTACAAATTAGGAAGTAAGCCCTTTGAGGCAGTCTAAAAATTCAGCATGCTTTGTTTGTTTATATCGCTAAAAATGCAGTGGACATTGTTAGAGGAAAATTTGGACTGAGATGGAAGGAACTGTTCCATCCAGGCAATGAAACTCTTGCTACAGGCAGTGCTAATGGTGGGTTCATACCATCATGCATGTCGATGAAAGTTGTGAACAGCAGAACTGGCTCTTTCATTTCATTTGGCAGAGTGAGCAGGCAGGCGCTAGGGAGCAGGGATCATAGCATTCTGGCTGTTCCTTGTAAGCCTCCCCAAACTGCTCCCCTCTGAGGAGGACAGGCCACACAGCCTGTTCTGGACCCTCTCTACGAATCTACTCTAGTGCCTCGGGTATGGTGGAGAACACTCTCCTCTGGCCAGCACCAAAGCAAGATTCGTCTGCCAGCCCAGTCAGCTTCTGAAAGTGGAATGGAGAGCAGGGCGCCATCTTGACCTTCACCTCAAACAGTAAAATGTCTTGAAAAGTAAATTGAAACAAATAGAAAAGCCCTTGCAGGTAGGTGAGTTCCATACGCACCTTGGAGCTCCAGCCTTCAATCAGGTTATAATTGGATTCTGAATGTGAGTGATAGAAGAGTTGTGGCCTTTGGATTTCAACTCACATCTCAAGCATTTGCATTATCTGAACCTCTGGTTGACCAGTCCCAGTTACTCAAATGTTATTATTCCTGATATCGCCTGATCCTATTTTACTGGAGAGGCCTATTAAGAGAGGAGGTGGTGTGTGGAAAGCCAAGGTTCCAGCCTACCCACTGCTAGGCTCTTGTCTCTGTTTGGCAACTTGAAGACCCAGATGCTGCTACTCAGGGGGTCAGCTTTGGCCCACAGACTCCTCAGTTGCCAATTCCTGGCCCACACAATTTTGTCCCAGGCATGCCTTTTCATGCACATGATCCCCGCTGATTTGCCTGCGCTAGTTCTGGTGCACGGCATCCACACCAGTTGATGCTTAACTGTTTGTTTCCCAGATGCAAGCACATAGCCTCACGCTATTTGCATAATCGCACATCCTCACGTTTGAAATAACGTTCTGCAGCTACGTCCAGCTTTGATCCGACTAATCCTCTGAGGTTAAAAATGGTGCCCTAGGCAACCCTTTGAAAGATGATTATGTACTTGACTTGTCACATGACTTGAAGCCGATTCCTTTGTTAGTGCAAAATTCACATTGAAACAAATGGGTGTGCACTCCCTGTAAAAGCATTGCACACCCATTTTTCTCTCCAGCGAATCATTTTGCTTCCCAACACTCAAGGTGTGGAGCGCCTCCTCTAAGGTGTGTCTGTTGATGACACAAGCTATGTTTTCTAATCAAGCTGAGCTTTTGGCAGATGTTTATTACATGTTAAAGAATGCATTCTCAATGTTCCATTAGATAGGTTTGCACCTTTCTTTTTTAGAAGAGTCCTTTTGCAGAGTTTACGGGCACTAAAATCTTGCAGGTTTTCCTCTAAAGCAATATCTTAAGCTATCCACTTCTTTTTTCAAAAAAGAAGAAAACTACGAAAACATAAGGGCATGATCCAACCAGAGTTCAGCACTTCCAGTGCTTGATATTAAAGGTAGTGTTCAGCCTCATGCTCTGCCTCTCCTGCATGCCATCAAAGCCTGGTTGCTATTCTTCTCAGAAACTATTATTTCATAAGGTCTTGGAGCATGAGAATGAAACTCAGGGGTAGCGAAGGTGCCAGATGTGTCAATTCAGCCCTCTCTGTCCGGCACCCCAGGCCATGCCCCACTCTGGTCCTGATTTACCCCCTCCTTGAGAGTTTCTGCCAAATGGGAATGCCTCCTTGACCTCAGACCGTGCCTCTTCCATACCTGCGCAACGGTAAAATTTGCATTCGCTGCTGCTCCCACTCTTCTCTCTGGCTCCGCCCACTGCTGGCATGTGATTTCTCCCTTTCCCCAGAAGGGGGGTGCGGCCGTTAGGCTGAAAATTGTTTCCCAATCTCTGAAGTTGCTGAAAAAGGAGAACTGGGGGTGGGGAGTGGGGAGCTAGCGGCTTCAGAAACACACAACGTTCCTCCTTCTCCTCCAATTCTATGCAGATGAACCTGGGAGCCAGTCCTGTTGAGGTCAGTGAGTGGGACCGAGCAGCAGATTTCTCCTTGAAATTGGGACTAAGTGCCTCACTTTTGGCTGACTCGTGCCCAAAGGGAACTGCCAACCAAAGTAGGAAGGTGGGGGACGGGGACTTGCCATCAGTATTGGTCCATTTTAAACACGGTGTTCTTTTCACTAAGTACTACATTCATTAATTTATATTTATATATTGTCAATATTGTTGTAATAACCAAGCCTCCTCTTTTCGTTTTGAACACTTCAAGAACAAGGCCTTGTATTTTGTGTGTGTGAGTGTGTGTGATTTTCTTTTCTTCTTCTTTTTTTTAAAAAAGATGATGCTCTTTCACGGACCGGCGGAAATCTTTTTTTTTTTTTTACCTTTCACTGATATCCTTGCACTTAAGACATGTAGCAATACTTAATATATTCCCTTCACAAGTATTTGTTAAGTGATTTTTAGTTAATGGCTGATAAATGTTTTGTACAAAATAGATTCTGTACAGGGATTTAAACAAACAAAAAACAAAAAACAAAGAGAGAAATCTTTTAGATAAACATTATTTATTTTTACTGTTTTTTGTAAGTTAGACACTATAATGATGCTCCTCTTTTTTGCCAGAATTACTGGAAGTGCCTCTTGGTATAAATGTATAATAGTAAATATGTATTCAGAATTATTAGAGATAAAACTTGTCACAAAAAAATGAACAATGTGGATGTTGCAATGTGAAGAAAAACAAATATAATTCTGTGGTATCATATTGGTTTGCTGTTCTTTCTTTCCTTAGAAGGCTGGTTCTCTTATGCTCCGTTCTTTTTTTCTTTTTGTTTAAAGAATAATACTTTATTTAGAATTCAACAATAACAAGGGGAAAAACCACAGCAGTTGCTACATCAATTCATTACAATTAACCAATTTTAACAATATATAAATAGTAATGGAAAAAATACACATCACTTTTAACTTACCGAAGTTGTTATATTACACTTTTATCTCTTTATCTCTTTCTTAACATATCAAAAAGATAAAGACCAAGAAAGGAGGCACAAAACAGAAAAAAGAAGAGGGGGGGGGGATGAGGGGAAGGGAAAAAAGGAAAAACAAAAACATTTGGCTTCCAATTAGACTCAATGTGTTATTATTTCTACAATTTTCTCTGATGCTACTTTCTGCAGGGGGAAAAATATTGGCCACAAATTCCGCTAGGATAATGGTGATAATACAGCATTTGTATAGAACATCAATGACAGTGCCTAATTTTGATCCTGGCAAGACTGTGCATGACTTGAACTCAGCACAAAGCAAGTTCATTCTGCACCATAGGAACATGTCACGTCCCAGATTAAGTGGCAGGTAGTTGACCAAATTCCATCTTGTAAATTCATTCTTCTATGTTCTCCATTTTGTGGCTCAGCCCCTCCATCCCCTTCTTGCTCCTCGGATAAAAGGACCACATTCAACATCCCACCCCCACTATTATCTCAACAGCTTTCCCCTCATCTCTCTATTCCTTTCTCTTCAAATCTCTCTCTCCCCCACCCCGCAATAATTAGGGCGTGTTGATTTTTTCAGCTTTCAAATTCCCAAAATGAGAGGTGCCGAAGAGTTGTGGCACGATTCGTGAATTCAAAAAAAAAATAATTTGGTTAAATTAATTTAGTTTTGCTTGGTAAGTAAAACGTGTGTAAAATTTCATAGTCATCGTTAGAAATGATTACCCAGTACTTGCAGTTATATTCCATATTATTAATATTATTGTTATTGTTGCTTTTATTTAGGATCGCCTGACATTTTCAAAAGGTAAAATTAAAATTCTTTGGTTTTCCAAAAGCAGATTATGTGCTTCTTCATCAGACGTAGACTTACCAAGCTAAATATTGTCCAGTCGTGAGAATAATAGCCAATTTGAATTCCTCACACCCATAAAAAAAACCCTCACTGAAAAAATTTGAAAACTTAAGTTTCAAGACCTAAAATGACACAAAACTACCCAACCACCCCATTTCTTTCACGCATTCAGACATTCACCTACCAGCTGCACCAGGATAGCCAAAATGGTTACCTTCAGACATTTTTGGACTCCCAAGTCCCATCCCCCAAGCTGTTTCTTCTGGATATGTGATCACAGTCACTTTCCTGGGAATATGCCCCCATTGAATCCAATACTTCTGAGCAGACGTGTTTAGGGTTGCCTTGTAAGGAGATAGTTTGTGCTGTCGCCTTTCATGGCCAACAGCCTCATTTTGTCAGACGCACAAATCGGATTGAGAAGCTGATATTTATATACACACCTGCTTTGAGGTACATCGGAGCGTAAAGCCAAGCTAACTAGGTGGAAAACAGGCGTACAATGAAGTGCACCTCCGATTCATTAGATCGCTAAATATACCAGAAATGTGATACGACACATCCAAGTGGGAACCGTTTTCAGGTGAAAGGAGTGTTTAATGAGACACTCTTCTGCATTTGTTTTTCTGAGGCCTTCCCTGCTGCAAGACGTCCTTGTCGGAACAGCTGGACCACCCTGGGAAGAAAGCCAATCGGATACCATTAAGGGACCACACACAGATAACCGTCCTTTGCTAATATGGAAAGCCGGTCACAGAGACAAGATCCCAAATCCATGTAGGATCTTCCCAGGAGAGGTGGCGTGGGTGGGGGGCACCTTATCCTGAGTGTTACAGTGGGCTAAGAAGGAGAGGGGCCCAAAGGACTTTGGCTGCAGTGGGCTGAGGGGAACACAATTCATGGGAAGGTTTAAAATGGGTCAGCAAACTTTTTCAGCAGGGGGCCAGTCCACTGTCCCTCAGACCTTGTGGGGGGCCAGACTATATTTGGGGTGGGAGGGCGGGAAATGAATGAATTCCTATGCCCCACAAATAACCCAGAGATGCATTTAAATAAAAGAACACATTCTACTCATGTAAAAACACACTGATTCCCGGACCGTCCAGAAGCGACTTAGTCATGCTGGCCACATGACCCGGAAGCTGTACGGCGGCTCCCTTGGCCAGTAAAGTGAGATGAGCACCGGAACCCCAGAGTCATCTGTAACTGGTCCTAACGGTCAGGGGTCCCCTTTACCCTTTAAAGGTGTATAATGAAGGCGCCAGGGGAACTTCCCTGGGGAGAGCATCCCACAGACAGGGAGCCACTGTAGAGAAGGCCCCGTTCTCATGTTGCCACCCTCTGGACCTCTCAAGGAGGAGGCACATGAAGAAGGAGGCACACGGAGGAGATGATCTCAGGGTCCAGGTAGGTTCAAATGGAAAGAGGCGGTCCTTGAGGTATTGCAGTCCTGAGCTATTTAAGGCACTAGAAGTTCTTCACAGCTTTGAGAAACTTTGGAATTTGCTTCTGCAAGGTGTAATAATAATAATAATAATAAATTTTATTTATATCCCGCCCTCCCCAGCCGAAGCCGGGCTCAGGGCGGCTAACAATAATCAAATAATCAAACAATCAAATAGCCATGTCCTCCTACCTGGGCAGCTGTTAACACATCAATGGAAGATAAGGCTATCTGTGGCTGCTCATCATGATGTCTATATATATCTTATCTCTGGTATTCAGAGGCAATATGCCTTTGGGAGAGTGGTGCTGCTTTTGGGGTTCCCACAGGAATCCTGTCTGTCACTGTGGGAACAGGATTCTGGAGCACATTGGCCTCAGATCTGAGTCAGCTGGTGTCTTCTGATTTTGGGGGTTTTCAGAGTATATTAGTGGTTATTTTTTAGACCTATTGAGGACTAATTGCATGTGTTCTGAAATACAGGAGTGTGGGCATTCCCCGTCCACTAGGGCACTCCTGCACAACATGTGATATTGAAGGTAAAAAAGAGGGCAGGTCATCCATATTTTTCTGGCTTTGTTGTTATTTAGTCGTGTCCGACTCTTCGTGACCCCATGGACCAGAGCACGCCAGGTACTCCTGTCTTCCACTGCCTCCCGCAGTTTGGTCAAACTCATGCTGGTGGCTTTGAGAACACTGTCCAACCATCTCGTCCTCTGTCGTCCCCTTCTCCTTGTGCCCTCCATCTTTCCCAACATCAGGGTCTTTTCCAGGGAGTCTTCTCTTCTCATGAGGTGGCCAAAGTATTGCAGCCTCAGCTTCAGGATCTGTCCTTCCAGTGAGCACTCAGGGCTGATTTCCTTCAGAATGGATAGGTTTGATCTTCTTGCAGTCCATGGGACTCTTAAGAGTCTCCTCTGGCACCATAATTCGAAAGCATCAATTCTTCGGCGATCAGCCTTCTTGATGGTCCAGCTATAGCACAAATTCTACAGCAGGATATACACGGGACAATGTTGTAAAATGTTAGGAAGGCTAGGGGATGGGCAGTTCTTGCAGTTTCTGTTTGCTTTTATTTCTAACTAGCCAGCATTCTCTTGCGTTCTCTTACGGCCTCCCTTTTTTGTGCCTTAAGTAAGATTTGCAAGTGTTAAGTTAATATTTGCAAAGCAAAGCCGTTGAGATTTATATAACTTTTTATCACGACAGGTGGTGACAAAACGTAATAACTAGTTACTCATCTCCTTGACTTGGTTGTCGCCATAACACCATACCCTGAAAATAGGGATGACCTAAGGAAAGTAGGACATTCCGGGGTCAAATCAGAAACTGGGACAGCTTCTCTAAATCCAAGACTGTCCCCGGAAAATAGGGACACTTGGAGGGTCTGCACTAAAAGAAAATGAATGCCAAAAGCAAGCTTCTGAAATAATGACTTGTAAAAAAATAAAAATAAAATAAATGATAAACATAAATTAAAAACTAGATGATCCATTTGCAGCACCTAATTCTATGCTGTTAATTCAAGTTGTTCCTAACTTATTTAGTTCGATATCTGAGACCAAGAAGGCCTGGGCCTCTCAAATACTTTTGCTGCTAACAATATTGAGCATAACCTGCTATGAAGTTACACTAGATGTTTCAGATCACCAAAACAAGGCATTCAGAGGAGGCTAATTTGGGGCTTAGTCTGCTTCCCCCCTTCTTTGGAAACAGAGGTGGTCCGTCTCTGTCTCCCTGCAAATACAAAGGAAGCCTAAATAGATTTAAGTGAAATGAAAAGAACTCCCATTCATAATGAAATTACTACTCAGGGTTTTACGACACAGGGTTGCTGCACTTAAGGTGCTGAAATTGCATTTAAAAAAACAAAAACAAAACAAAACCAATATGATGACAGTCTGTTGCTTTCTGGCTTTTGTCTTATAAACACCTTGTCTGAATAATTTTTCAGACAATCGGAATTGGGTATGACAGACTGGAGAACTGGAATGGACGAATCTGTCCATTTTGGATTCTCTTTGTTTCTTGTTTTTCCAATATTATATTAAGGTCTCCAAATCTCCATATTTCCACATCAGTTTGTGAGATTATATATATATATATATATAAGCTAATCCAAAAGGAAACACCCCCCAAAAACCAAGACACAGAAGAAAACAATGGCATGGCCCTCCTTCCTTATATCAAGGGCACTACAGATAAAATTAGCAAAATCCTCCATAAACACAATATCAAAACAGCCTTTTGCACCAACCAAAAAATAGCCAATATCCTCAGAAACCCCAAGGATAAAATCCAGTTGGAAAACCAAGGGATCTATGAAATACCCTGCAAAGTCTGCCCAGCCACGTACATTGGACAAACAAACAGACGAATAAATGCACGTATCGCAGAACACAAGAATGCCGTCAAAAAAGAAGAAAAAACTTCCTCTCTTTTCCAACACATGAAAGAAACAGGACACGAAATTAATTTTGCAGATTCCAAATTGCTCTTTAACACGGAACATCACCACAAGAGAATAATCATGGAAGCCATCGAGATAGAGAAACACCCTCACAACATGAACAAGCGTGACGACACATCCCGCTTGCCAGACATCTGGAAATTAGCCCTCCCCACAAAAACTGACACCAGATCCAGAGGCACACAGAACGCCAACACCAATCAACCACACCAGACCCAAACCCAGACCCTCTCCACAGATGAATTACTGACACCATCCAGTAGCCAATCCATGGTGGCACCTCCGGATGCTGCACCCCCCTGCAATCCCTACACAGATCTGGCTGACACAAGCCACAAAACCACAGCTCGCCCCTATACACGAAGCCAAGCCAAAGCACAACTAAGTGCAATACAGCCATCTTCTCAGGAAAACTCTTCACAAAGTTCAAGAGGTCAAGACACAAAGACTTTAGCAACTAATCCACACCTAATGACCCACCTAAGTGGTACTCAGGATATCACTCAAGAAATCACTCAAGGTATCTCTCAAGTAATTAAGGAACAAAAGAAGAAAAGGCACACTAGCCTGGGAACTTCCTCTCTGCCCAGAACATTGGAGGCTAGACACCACACCCCCTCTACAGTATTTATAGGAACTCAAACATTGAGATCCCGCTCTGTTCCAGTAACAAGAAGCCGAAAGCACCAGCCTGAAGATGACGAGTGAGACCTCGTCGAAACGTCGCCTAGACACCCCAACTTTTACACGGGAAGACACCCGAGGACACCAAAACCTGCATATATATATATATATATATATATATATATAATCCCTTGTGAACAACGAAAGCATATATATATATATATATATATATATATATATATATATATATAATAAGCATATATATATATATATATATATATATATATAATCCCTTGTGAACAACCATCAGGATTTTAGTGTAGATATCTCCTGATATACACATTTTTGTATGCAATCTTCCTCAATATGTGCATTTTTAAATTTTCCTTTCACTAATGTACGCAATTTTATCCACACTTTACCCCAGTCTATGCACTTGTTGTACACATTACTTGACTGAAAAAAAACATTCATTTCAAAATTTGCAGTAGCATGAATTTGGAAGGATGGCTGTTTTGTTCCACATCTTGTTTCAGAAAGTGTGAATTAGGTAGGTTTCCCCTTTAAACATGAACTGAGGACTGTATGCCGATATTCTGCCCAAATGTTGTCACTTTACTCCTGAAATTTTGAGGGGTTAGGGGGACTGCAAATGGATTTCTTCTAGGATCAGGTAACATGGAAATTACCTGCTAAACACAGCCTGTATACTATTAGTGTTCTAGAAGGCTGATCGCCAAAGAATTGATGCTTTTGAATTATGGTGCTGGAGGAAACTCTTGAGAGTCCCATGGACTACAAGAAGATTAAACCTATCCATTCGGAAGGAAATCAGCCCTGAGTGCTCATTGGAAGGATAGATCCTGAAGTTGAGGTTCCAGTATTTTGGCCACCTCATGAGAAGAGAAGACTCCCTGGAAAAGACCTGATGTTGGGAAAGATGGAGGGCACAAGGAGAAAGGGACAACAGAGGATGAGATTGTTGGACAGTGTTCTTGAAGCTACCAGCATGAGTTTGACCAAACTGCGGGAGGCAGTGGAAGACAGGAGTGCCTGGCGTGCTCTGGTCCATGGGGTCACGAAGAGTCGGACACGACTAAACGACTAAACAACAACAACAGAAGTGACTATTTGGGCTGCATTCACCTGGCAATTTATTCAGCGTGGATAGCTCAGTTGGTTAGAGCATGATGCTGATACTGCCAAGGTTGGAGGTTTGATCCCCATCTAGGACAGCTGCATATTCCTTCATTGCAGGCGGTTGGGTTAAATGATCTTTAGGTTCTCTTCTAACTCTACAATTTCTTTTTCATGACTTTCCCCTAGCTGTTGCAGTCCACGTTATGTTTGAGCTTTCTTTCACACAACATAAGTACTACTTCCAGAACTATAGTGGAATATGGGGCAAGTTTAGTGCTTAATTTCCATGTTATTTGCTTTCAGAAATAATCTGTTTGCAAATAATGTGTAAATGAGTGCTAAACTTGTGCTACATTCCACTGTAGTTCCAGAAGTGGCATTTACATTGTGCAAAAGCACAATTATAATGCAGAAATTAACAGGTAGTAAAACGTCAGGGAAATGCAATAAACTGGCATGTGGATGCAACTTTTATCCTGCTTCTTCCTCTCAGCATGTGAGGTTTTAATTGTACAAATGAGGAAAAAAACATCAGGGTCAATATTTCCTTCTGTCCCATACTGTTTCCCCTCCTCCATAATGACTAAGTAGCTAAAACCACAGCAAGACTCTGGCTGACTGAGAGCCAACCACACACAAAAATGAAATAAAACACCTTGAACAGATCCCAACTAGATTTAATAGAAATTATTATCCATTCTTTAATCATTCCCCCCTAATCTTGCTGGAATTTTATTATGCCTCACGCAATGTGCATGTGGTGCCTTAGATAATGTTCGCATTTTGACGTAGTGGGGCCCACTCCCCCCCATTTTCACCCTCTAAATGATTCAGAATATGTTGTTGTGGGCATAGAAATGGACGGGTTGTAGCACCAAGACAGTGATTGGAAGCGAAATCTGAGATTAAGGGAAATCCACATGCATCAGCAGCTGTCTGGCTTCAGAAGGTCAAAAGTGGAACCGGGACCTAAGTGCCTTGCCATGCTGCTGTCTGGTATTCTGGGATATGTTGCCTTTGAATATGGATGTTTCACATTGGTGTAATGGCTAATAGGTAGTCATGTCCTCCGTGGGCTTGTGGCCATTGCTACATGTCGGTATTCTCCATCATTTAGGACTCAACCACACTTCTGCTTGCCCATGCCTAGAAAAAATGGATTCAACTGGTTTAGCCCTTGTCCCACTGCTTTTCCCTGGAAAACCCACTCTTTAGCGCTAAACCACAGCAAATGTCAGAGGAAACCTGATTCATGTTTGCTGCAATTGAGCAGTTCCCCTGGGGGAAAGCGGCTGAGCAAGCGGAAGTCTGGGTGATCCCTTAATGATGCTCACTACAAAGAGCAAATGTTAGCTTTTGATATAATTCCGCAGGTTATGAAGAACTGGTCCCTAGTTCAGACTTGGAGATATATAAACAATAAGCTGGGTGATTTCTAGGCTCAGTAGGATCCACAGGCAATCCAGAAATCGATGTTCTCTACACAGCTGTGTTTGGGTTTGACAAACATGGGTTTGACATGATTTGCCAGTTAGTTCGTGCGACTTTGCGGTTTCAGGCTATGCCTTCAGAATGTTTAGACGGATGTTACAGGAAAATTCTGGTGGAACATCTGTGAGGTGTGGTGCCCAAGCAGTAGAAGACCTATATAATTATTTACTGCACTGCTCCTTGTATTATGAACCAGGGGCGAAGTTTATTCTGAACTGATTAAAATACGTGATGGGGATGATCAAGCAAAAATTACACATTTGACTCTGACATATCCCGACAGAGTTACGAGATTTGCAGTGGCTGCCCAAGAGCTAATGAGAAAATTTTATGGAGGTGAATATGTCAAATTGCAAAGATTTAATTGGGTGATTTAATTTTTTTAAAAATAATTTGGATGCTTTTAAATGTATTGGTTCTCTTCACAGTTTGCATTTTAGAATATATTTTGTTTTATTTCCCCCTAACCTTTTCTACATTGTGTATTAGTAGGAGGAGGAGGAGTATTTTGGTATGTATTTTAATGTAAAGACATATTTTGGTCACCATTGTTCCTCAGTTTTGTATGTATATGTGTATGTGTCAGGCGTGGAGAGTCCTCCTCTCCCTTCGATAACTTCACAGATAAGAATTAATGAGCAGTTGATAGATTTATTGTCCTTTTATTACAGCATCGTGTTGCAAGCACAAATGCACAGGATAAAATGACAGTATGTATGCATGATGGTGACTTTTCTGTGGTTCTGTGACCATGATCTGGTGGTACGCTCTATCACAAGAGACTAGGGCCCTGAGGGACTAGACGTCTTTCCACAGGGCCTGCAAGACAGAGCTGTTCCACCAGGCCTTTGGCCAATGCACAGTCTGACCCCCTCCTTTGGTAATCCTCACAGAACTCTAGCCCAATGGTTGCCATTAATTTGATTTTGAATTGATTTTAGAATGGATTGATTTTAGAATGCTGTGTTACTTTTATTGTTGTTAGCCGCTCTGAGCCCGGCTTCGGCTGGGGAGGGCAGGATAAAAATAATACAAATATTATTATTATGGTCAGAACAACAGTGATAAACAAAGTAGGTCTTCAGGGTTTCAGACTGACATCTCCCACAACTCTACCTGGCAACTGAACCTGGAGCCTTGTGCGTGTAATGTAGATGTTCTACCACTGAAATGGGGTAGTTAGCTTGACCTGATGTAAGGCAACTTTCTAGGTTTGTATGGCTACATCATTGACTGAATTGCAGAGTGGGTCACAGCTGAGATGTGTTGTTCCACACCATGTCGCCAGTCAGGAACTGGAGAGATGGAGCAATGGATCACACATCGGCGCGGCGCAGCATCGTAAAACCTGTTGCGATCTACACACTCTAAAGAAGGTGAAACAAATACCACCGTGTCAGTTCAAGAATCGAACTGCACCTGCTATGTAAGCTTCCAAAAACTATAACTGAGCAATTAAAAGCAAATGAGCAGGATTATATAAAGGTCATGTTTTTTTGGGGGGTGAAGGGGACCACCATCTAAATTCTCGGGAATAACTGAGTGAGTGGATGGTATCAACACTGGAGAAGATGACTGGTAATGGAGATATGCACATTTTCTAGTCCTGATTTCTCCCGCTACCCAAGAAAGAAAGAAAGAAAGAAAGAAAGAAAAGCTGCAACGTTGTTCAAAACATTACAAGACCTAATAAGGAAGCTTCCCATTAAATAACGGTGTGTGTGTGTGTGCTGGCTTTGCAGAGAGATTTCCGTGTAGGCAGAAGAAAGTTTCTTCGTTACACTATCCGCCCTCCCCTTTGGTTGGCAGGTTCCCCCCCATGAAGTCTTTTATTTCCTGGGAACCAGCAATTAAGAAGATCAGGGCTTTAGAAGGAAAAGAGAGAGGGAGAGAGAGGGAGAGAAAGAAAGCTTTATCACATGCATGTTGTCCAACTTGCTGCATGTCGCTAAGAAAGATCTCAAGAACTTTTAAAACCATTTCTGCTGTGAAGAATTCCAGCTCCTGCTTTGCTCATGTCCTTTGTGTGTCCCAGAATTTGTAGTGGGGGAGAAGAAAGACCAGACTTGAAGGTGGAGGAGTAAACAAGAAAAGACCGAGTGAGAGGGCGATACTGACCACACAGGCAAAACAAAGAACTGTTCTCCCCACCCCTTCGGACTTTCTTGTCTCCTCTTTCTACCTCCAGATATAAGATCTACCTCACTGCATCGTGTCTCAGACTGGGGTTTCGCTTGAGATTCTTCCATTTTAAGGCTAGGAGAAGAGATACGTATTTGTTTCTGAGTTCACCCCCAGAAAAGAACT
Organism: Podarcis gaigeae; assembly: GCF_964106915.1. NCBI lineage: Eukaryota > Metazoa > Chordata > Lepidosauria > Squamata > Lacertidae > Podarcis > Podarcis gaigeae. The sequence continues at coordinate 13,886,041 of NC_139686.1, read as the reverse complement.
ACCAGGGACTGGAGGTCGCTACTGCCAAGGTAAGGTTGTGTCTTCATCCGCTCTGCCTTCATTCTCTTCTCAAAAGTTGTCTGTCTTCTTTGTGGACAGAGGCCTTTCTCCTCTCATCACCTGTGAGTAAGAAAACACACACACACACACATTCATTCATTCATTCATTCATTTATTCATTCATTTCATTCAATCAACTAAGGGGACTGTCTAGAAATATGACTTTTTCTATAATGTCAGTGCTTACAAAGAAACGAATGGTTCTTTAGAGAAAGTTGTTGTCACGCTGGTGCCGAAGAACGAGAAGGAGGGAATGGGGAAGCTATCATTTGCAATCGTTTATTGGTTGTGGCAAAAGCTTGAAAATGATTCTGGTTAATGTGAAAGCCACTGCATGATTGGAAAGCTCCTGTGCCCTTGGCGTTCTCACTGATACTTTAGAATTTTTAGCAAAAGCACTGCTGTTTGGTAAGCTCCTTGGAGACAGGGACCTGCTGCTTTTCTTTTTTTAGAACAATTTTTAAATTTATTTTTTAAAAAATACCAAAAAAAATGTTATCCTTTAAAGGGCAGTGTACATTGATGACACTTTAGAAATGTATCTTGATCATGGTTGCAGTCATCATCAGCATTATTATTGTTATCATTTTTAACTGCAATCTTCTGAAGTGTTCCTTTAGAATTAATAACACCAGTAACCACAATTTATTTATTTGCTTCTTCTTTTATTAAATTTGCATTCCAGTTATTTGTCCAAAGATTGCAGGGAGGTTTACAACACAGAACACAAAAGTCAGTACATCAACACAGTACCTATTTAACACACACACACACACACACACACACACAAAAATCAGATGCAATTATAGTAAGAAATGCCTAACAAAATACAGATTCTTACAAAAATCACGGCACGGTCCACAATATTTTAACAATTATTATTAATGTTTATGTTTTCAAAAGATGGAACTATTCAGAGAAGTTTACTTTGTTGTTAATAATAATAATAATAATAATAATAATAATAATAATAATAATAATGGGATTTTAAACTGTTAAAGGTTCTTTTTAAAAAAACAACCCCCAAAAAACCCATGGAACTCCTCCACTCTTTGAATGTTCATAGGCCTTCTGTCCTTATGTTTGCTTCTTGGCGAAACCAATTCCCATTCAAACCACAGTTTGGGAACTTCTGGGGTAGGGACTTCAGGTGGGACACTACGTCTTCAGAGTGGCAAGAGAGGCTGAATTATCTTTTCAGCAGAGTGCTGGATACCCTTGAGAAGTGAAGGTGTGCGGACCCAGGAAGAGAAGGTTGCAGTAGTCTAGCAAGAAGTGGCCATGGTATGAGCCAGACTTTTTGTGAAGGGCCAGAACAGCTATATTTTTGTCAGGCTATCTATTGATGTTTTTACTGGTGTTTTTATTGACATTATAATTTTGTATGCTCTATACCACCTTGCTGTATTTTTATGAAAGTGCAGCCTATAAATATTCCAATAATATGATATATCCAGCTATTTCAGTATTGTCTATTCTGCTTATCAGGTCTCAAATGAAGCCTTTCTCATCACTTGTTACCTTATTTTAATTTGAGTAGTTGGGATGGCTACCAAGACCTTTCTGAGTGCAAGTCAGGTGCTCTGCTACTGAGCTATGATCCCTGCAAAGGAGCCTGTCTGCTGTGTCTCTGCATGATTATCTGCTCTGGCTTTGAATCTTCCCTATCAGCCTCGGCTGGAGACGAAATGTTCTGTCTCCATCTCTGCATCCAGTGTGACTAGGTGACAGGAGCAAGCCACGCAAGAACTCTGCATAGACTTGTCAGAGCTTCAGCCTTAATGAGCACAGCATCTCACCCCCAGTAGGTCTTGCCCCATGGATCAGTTGCCTCCCAACAGCCATCTAAGTTCCCACCTCTCCAGGGTTTTCCCCCAAGCAATCAGAGACTGTGCCTATGTGGATTCAACCTCTACTCCACCATCTTCATGCCTCTTCTGGTTCTAGGTGACCAGGGAGGAGGGGAGCTTGTCACAGCGGGGGGGGAAGGGGAGACACCCATGCCTCTTCACCAGTTGGACTCATCTCTGCCTCTTGGCCGCCTTCTGCTTCAGCTTCTGCCTTTGATTCTAGACTTCTCTCTGCCACTGACTCTCCCAGCTCACTAAGTACTGTTACCTCTTCAGCTTCCGACACCTCCTCCTCCCAGCCTTCTCCCTCTTCTCCATCTGATCACTCGTCATTTCCCCACTCCACAGGCTCTAAGCCATCTTTGCTTGGTGGTTCCTCCAACCATTCCTCTGTGTCCAACTAGTCCATGACTCCTAAGGCAGAGCTGCAGCAGAAATGTCTGCCCTCTGAGGAGGTTGCCCCCTGGATCTCTGAATGAGTCTTCCAGTCAGTGACTCCTGCAGAAACATGACAGGGAGAGTGTCCCCTGGCGGCAGGTCATTCTTCCTCCTATACATACTCAGAAGTGCATTTCCAGGTGTTCAGTTGATAATGTGATTCCTTAGGAAACATCTTTCACATTACGGAAGCAATAATAATAAAAAGGGCCTATATAACCATTTATTTATGTCTTTCAGATTGATTGAAAGGGAAAATTCCGATGGAGAATTCATCCAAAGAAAACACTCAGCTTTTTTCAAAAAACACAATCCTGCCCATTGACAGGTCTTCTTCAAGATCAGAATCCTCAGCTTCAAAGGAGAAAGGAACAATCTGTGGAGGAATGAAGGTATAGTATAAAAGAGCTGTGGATTGTGGACTTGGCTCATTTGAAGGGGCTGAGAATTCATCACTGGGCACATTATTTCCCTGATACTTTTCAGCCAAGCCTTTTCTTCTTGCAGCCCAACTCAAATACAAAGCATCCAATCCCAATCACAGCATCCATTTAAAGCTCACATTTTCTCCTGCGTACTGTTGTTTATCCCCTCACAGAGCTATGCTTCCCAACCAACCTGGGAATTGTAGCTCTGTGAGGGAAATAGGGGTCTCCTAAGTTCTCTCAGCGCCCTTAACAAACTACACCGCCCATAATTCTTTGGAGGAAGTTGTGGCTGTCAAAACTGGTACCATAGTTTTTCAATGTATGGTGTGAGAGCGGCCTAAGTCTGCCCCAATACAAATGGAGCCAAAACTGAAGTTTGCTGCCAGTCTGGTACTACAGAAGTGAGTTGGGGGAAAGAATTGTTCAGTGCCTGTCAGGTGTTCAGCTTGGCCGACGCAAAACAGCACTTCAGACTTTGAAAAGCATCAAGGCATCTCTGAACTTGCGTTATCGTTGGTGCAGCTGAGTCGTATTGCAAGACATGCACACAAAAACTCGCACACAGAGGTCAACACCTTTTCCCGGCACCAGAGCACACGCTGACACAAAGAGACCAAATCGTCTCGTCCAAGTCTCGGTGCAGAGTGGCACTTAACTACTTCCCCGGTTTGGAGAATTAAAAGCAAGTTGTGTTCATTAAACTTGCATTATGAGACAAATAAGATCATTCCCCCCTCTGCCTGCTTCTGAGGTAATCCGATTCCTTCACTGAATAAACCTTCAGTTGCCACTGAGCCATTAAGGAAGCGGCTTATTGCCTCCAAAAATAGACAGACAATCATATTAAAGCGCCAGCAATTTCCCCAGGGTTGGCGTTCTCTCTGCGCTGCATATAGGATTGCTGGCTAACCAGAAAAAAGGAGGCTTTTTGTTGTTATCGTCAATGGATTTCAGCTATTTTAACAGGTTAGGGACATGGAAACTCAGGCCCAGGGGCCAAGCCTCTCTATCTGGCCCTCAGGACTCTTCCTATACCACATCCCTTCGCTAGCCCTCACTGGCCCTGCTCCCAACCCCATTCCACACCAGACCCAGGAGAAACTGGGTTTTATACCCCATGAAACCTGGGGAATTTGCCACTGGGTCTTAACTCTTGGATTTGCCCCCCGTGCCCAGGAATCTCTGCTCCTAGGCATCCTTCAGATACCAGACCTTTATTTAATTTAATTCCTGCTGCTGGAAGAATGAGAACGATTCATTACCTACTTGTGCATATTAGGGAAGATTACATATGGGAAAATGTTCATATAGTACAATAAATTCACACTAAAATCCTAATGAATTTTCATGGTTATTTTAAAATTGAGGATATTTTGATGTGATCATGTAATTGTTATTTTGTAATTATTTTTTTTGCATTGATTTTAGAGCTGTGAACCACTTAGAAGCCATTCTGGCATCTAAGTGATATATTAATCAATCAATCAATCAATCAATCAATCCAACACTGGTGACACATTTTTAAAGCGCTGCCCCGTCTGTTTGCTCATTGCAGATTTTTCTTGCTGCATTATCGTTTGTTTACTTTGCGAAAGCTCTGTCAGGAAGTTACCTGAAAAGTACCATCACCCAAATAGAAAAAAGATTTGATATCCCTTCATCCCTGGTTGGCCTGATAGATGGCAGCTTTGAAATTGGTATGTGACACACACCAAGATTTTGTTGCTATATAGGCAGATGACGAGCTAAGTGTGCCTAAGTCAGTCTCTCCTTGCTTCTTAAAGGGAACCTTTTAATAATAATCCTGGTCAGCTACTTTGGAGCCAAACTTCATAGGCCAAAGATCATCGGAGCCGGTTGCCTGATCATGTCATTTGGAACATTTTTGATAGCCATGCCACAGTTCTTTATGGGACAGTAAGTACACCACAATTTGTAGCTGCTGTTTCACAAATGTGTAAAGCTTAATCATTCCTTCTGTTTCCAAAGTTCAGGGATGGGCGCCATTGCTTGTGTAGATAAAATTGCACCATTCATGCTTAGAGAAACTCCAAGGTTTGCAGAAATATGGGCAACTTGGGGGGAAGGGCACGATATGATACGATACGATAATCTTTATTGTCATTGTCCCATACAGAACAGTGAAATTGAAAAAAAATCTATGGGGAAGGGGACCCAGAGAACAGTCTGAGAGTGCTAAATGGCCATGTAACGTTGAGTGGCTGTTGGAGGGACACCCCCCCCCCCAGAAAAACAGGTGGAAAAATAAATGGAATAGAGTATTCTTTTAAAAGGGGGCGTGTCTGGCTGGCTTGCATTTCATACTGCAATGTTTTGCACTCTTTTCATAGGACACAATTTATATGAGGGTGACTTAGAATGGAGAATAAGATTCTATCCCTGTGGAATTCCAGTTTTACCACTTGTGACACCATGCAGCTCATGTTGACAGCTGTGGAAATTCAGTACAGGGTACAATACGGCGACCAAGACTCAGGCCGGCTCTATCATTAGGCGGAATGAGGTTCACCACAGTTGATATATATGAACTATTCATTTCAGTGTAGCCCTTGCCTTCAGTTCAGGTAGCCTTCAACAGGAGCCTGGAATAAGCTTAAGTATATACCCCCCCTCCACCATGTAACAGGTGGTAACTCTGTAAAGAAACTGTTGGTTTTTACACAGCTATAGGTATGAGATATTTTCTTCCTCCTCCAATTCAACTGTCAGCATCTCCCCGTGTCTCCAGGATCAGAAGCAGCTGCCTGTCTCAGTCTTGGAAAGAGCTCAGGCGCAAATCCATGCAGGTAAGGATAAAAAAATAATGGCAGCACTGCTCCAGGAAATATAATGTTGGTGCAATTTTGGCAGCTGCTTTGGTGTGATTTGATGGGAAAGGGTGTGTATATGTTGAAAGTCCCATTAGTTGAGTGTATTGGGGGAGAATGATGTCAAAATACAAACGTTGGTCTCTTTGTGTGAACAGGGTGTGAAAAGGAAGCTGGAATTTCCATGTGGATTTACGTTTTGCTGGGAAATCTGCTACGTGGAATTGGGGAAACCCCGATCCAGCCTCTGGGGATTGCGTACATTGATGACCACGCCACAGAAGAGAGTGCAGCCTTTTACATTGGTATTTTGTTTTTCCTCTCGTTTCTCCAGATGGTTTGTCCATTCTTATTGACCAGGTCTGGGACGCGGGTGGCGCTGTGGGTTAAACCATAGAGCCTAGGACTTGCCAATCAGAAGTTCGGCGGTTCGAATCCCCATGATGGGGTGAGCTCCTGTTGCTCGGTCCCTGCTCCTGCCAACCTAGCAGTTTGAAAGCACATCAAAGTGCAAGTAGATAAATAGGTATCGCTCTGGCAGGAAGGTAAACGGCGTTTCCGTGCGCTGCTCTGGTTCACCAGAAGCGGCTTAGTCATGCTGGCCACATGACCTGGAAGTTGTACGCCGGCTCCCTTGGCCAGTAAAGCAAGATGAGAGCTGCCACCCCAGAGTTGGCGACAACTGGACCTAATGGTCAGGTGTCCCTTTACCTTTATATTGACCAGGTCAAAGTGTAACTTTTCAGTCTAATGTGCCTGTTCTGCTTCCTTTTCTCAGGGTGTGTGCAGACGGTTGCAATAATAGGCCCCATCTTTGGCTTCCTCCTGGGGTCCTTGTGTGCCACTCTGTATGTAGACATCGGCTTTGTAGACATGGGTGAGTCTGAGCAAGGCTGCAATGAGTCTGTTGAACACATCCCAATCTCTGAGGTGGGTTTGGCTGAAAGGCCCTGGGTTATCCAGCAAGCTTTGTGGCCAGGTGGAGATTTGAACCCTGGTCACCTCCGTCCTAGTCTTCTTTTTTATATATATAAATTTTTATTAGTTTTTTAACATACCATTTTCAACAATAATTAAACATACTTTTACATCTTATTCAACTTCTTTGACTTCCATCAGTCCTGTCTGAAAATTTTCCAATCTAATCTCTTAGTATGTATTTCTTATTTTCCCAATTACATTTCAAACTCATAACCAATATCTCTATCTTTTTCTACTTTGTAACACTTCTCATATTTCTCCTTACAAAACTTCTTGTAGTCCTACTAGCGAAATTTTTTTCATTTCATTTGCTCTTCAAATAATTCATATACTTCATCCAATCTTCTGTAAATCTCTGGTTCCACAGGTTTCAAATCCTTCCTGTCATTTTGTCCAATTCTGCATAGTCCATTAATTTCGTCCTCCATTCTTCTTTCGTCAGAATTTCTTCTTGCTTCCATTTCTGGGCTAACAGTACTCTTGTCGCTGTTATTGCATATAAGAACAATTGTACATCTTGCCTATTAATGTCTTGGCCAATAATACCAAGTAAAAATGCTTCTGGTTTTTTTAAGAACGTATATTTCAACATCTTTTTCATCTCATTATATATCATTTCCCAGTTCTTTACTCTCTTACATTCCCACCACATATGATAAAATGTTCCTTCTTTTCCTTTACATTTCCTACATTTATTATTTGTCATATACATTTTAGCTAATTCCACTGGTGTAATAACCTCCGTCCTAGTCTTGACATTCTGACCACTAACCGTTCCTACTGGTGGCTGATGTCGACATTTCTTCCTCCCTCCCCAGACAGCATAAGTATAACTCACAAGGACTCCCAATGGGTAGGAGCTTGGTGGCTTGGCTACTTAATAGCCGGGGTGGTCAGCATCCTTGCCGCTATCCCTTTCTGGTTCTTACCGAAACATCTTCCAAGACCAGACACCCGAAAGGATTCCAGCACTTCCTCTGAGCAGTCCAAGTTCATCAACGAAGATAACAGAGAACACCGCATCACCTACCAAGAGCAAGTGAAGTTTCTCGAGATGGCTAGAGGTGAGGCCATGTGGCTGGTGAACTGAGTCACATTCAGACTTTATAAAATCTCTTTTTTCAAATCAGCTAGTTTGGTAACAGTCTCTACTAATTACCCTGACTTGCTTTCCTACCCTTGGGTGATGAACCATCAAATGAGCACATTGAAGATGTGGCTGAACCACATTGCATTGAGCTTAGTGTGTGTTGGAATATTCTGAACCCTGCAAGGTCATTGAAAACAATTTTGCATTGCATGTTGTTTTCCAGTCACTTTGTCAACAGCAGGCCACTATTTTGTTTTGCAGATTTCCTGCCATCACTGAAAAGCCTCTTTGGGAATCCAGTGTATTTTTTATACCTCTGCTCCAGCATCACCCAGTTCAATTCTCTCATTGGTATGGTGACTTACAAAGCAAAATACATTGAGCAGCAGTTTGGGCAATCATCTTCGAAGACCAATTTTGTCATAGGTATGAATGCCGTGCTTTTTCAAAATGATTACCATATTTTTTTGTGTATAACATGCCCCCGTGTATAAGACGTCCCCTACTTTGGGGGACTACAAATTAAGAAAATAAGGGGAGATTGCTCAGAGTTGTTGAGCTTTTTTAGGAGGGATTGTAGAAAATAGCTCACCCGCATGATGTGCACGGCTACTCACATGCGTTGCAATAGCCGCTTCCCATCTGTTCCCTCGCCAGCAGAAGCCGGGAGTTGTCTGCCCAATTGATGCAGCAGCAGCCAATCAACAACAGCCCTTGCCGCAGCCACCAATAGCACGCCCAGTATCCACTGACAATCTCTGGATCGCGGCAGCAGCCAATCGCACATCCCCCCCTATGCACTATCTGTGTATAAGATGAGCCCAAATTCTGAACCTTATATTTTAGTAAAAAAAAACACCTCGTCTGATACACAGAAAAGTACGGCATGTAAATAGATGCCACTCTGTGCTAGCTTTGCTGAATGGAAGCTAGGTATGGAAACAAAGCCTGGTTTTCAGGTCAGAGTTTTCTTTGGGTATGTCAAAGGCTGCAGAATTGCGAGGCAAACATGGAGCTTCTTATATATACCGAAGGTTGAAGCCCATGCTAGTTCTCTTCAAAATACACCCACCTGAAATGAATAGCCCTGATGGACTTGGGTCTGCTTTGAGCAGAACATAGTTGGATGCAACCCAAGTGTTTTATTTTTGGACCAGCTGCATTACACTTTGTTGTTCTCGTTCCTCGAAGATGGAAGTTGGAATTTCTTGGCATGGCACCTATTCAACTAGTATAATCTGTGAATGCTGTTTAGGAGGAGAAAAGGCACTCAGCAGCAATTATTGCCCATAACACAGTGCCTTCCATTGTATGTCAAGCTTTTCTTAGTGCTAAGCCTCTAGCTATGTGTGAAACAATTTAAGATTATGCAAAGCAGAGGAAGTGCCACTTGAGAAGAATAGGCAAAAGGTTTATTGCTGTTACTATAGGACAACAGTCACTGATCCGGTGCCCTCCAGACTTTTTGGACTGTTGACCATGCTGGCTGGGGCTGATGGGAGTTATAGCTCAAAACATCCAGAGGACACGAGTTTGGCAAAGACTGCTATAGCATAATAATGCAAGACACCCAAACATGTCCCGATATGTTGTCTTTGGGCAGAAGGGAGATGAGAGGGGATGGGGGTGGAGAAAAAATGGTCCACCTCAGATATTTCCACATTCAGCAACTATAAAAGTATATTAAAACTAGAGGGGGGTGCCCAGTGCTACCCAAACATATTGTGATTTTTAAATGGACAGTGCACCGTATTTTTCGCTCCATAAGACGCACCTGACCATAAGACGCACCTAGTTTTTAGAGGGGGAATGCAAGAAAAAAATATTTTTAAAGGGAGCGCTGAGCAAAGCCTGTATGCATCCCAGGCTTTGCTCAGAGCTCCCTTTCACAAGCTGCATGGAGCGTGTGTGCGGCGCTTGTAGGCTTTTCCCCAGGGGAGAAGGGCCTCTGAGTGTGTGCAGGAACTCGACTATTGCATAAAGGCAAAACTGACATGATTTGCTCCACAAGCATTTCCCTCTGGGTCCAATTCAGAAGGTATGGAATACCAAAATCATGTACAAGTGCAATACGTAATGTGCCTCAAAGCCAAAGTTTCATCCAAATGACCATTCATTCAATAAAGAGAATTGAATGATTTTTACACAGCTGAGGCACTGCTACTGCAATTTGGGTGATTGAGGGCAACAGTACAACACTCCCGGGGATGTGAATAGGTTTTTCCCGCCCAGTCTGCGGATTATCCTTTAGCAACAAGTACACTTGTAGGAGGGACGCGGGTGGCGCTGTGGGTAAAAGCCTCAGCGCCTAGGGCTTGCCAATCGAAAGGTCGGCGGTTCGAATCCCCGTGGCGGGGTGCGCTCCCGTTGCTCGGTCCCAGCGCCTGCCAACCTAGCAGTTCGAAAGCACCCTCGGGTGCAAGTAGATAAATAGGGACCGCTTACTAGCGGGAAGGTAAACGGCGTTTCCGTGTGCGGCTCTGGCTCGCCAGAGCAGCGATGTCACGCTGGCCACGTGACCCGGAAGTGTCTCCGGACAGCGCTGGCCCCTGGCCTCTTGAGTGAGATGGGCGCACAACCCCAGAGTCTGTCAAGACTGGCCCGTACGGGCAGGGGTACCTTTACCTTTACCTTACACTTGTAGGAAATCAGCCCTGAGTGATCACTGGAAGGACAGATCCTGCAGCTGAGTCTCCAATACTTTGGCCACATCGTGAGAAGAGAAGACTCCCTGGAAAAGACCCTGATGTTGGGAAAGATTGAGGGCACAAGGAGAAGGGGACGACCGAGGACGAGATGGTTGGACAGTGTTCTCAAAGCTACCATCATGAGTTTGACCAAACTGTGGGAGGCAGTGGAAGACAAGAGTGCCTGGCTGCTCTGGTCCATGGGGTCACAAAGAGTCAGACACGACTAAACAACAACAACACTTGTAGAAATTATTTGCTCTTTATTGAATGAATAACACTCATACACTTGTACCTGATTTTGACATTGCATACATTATGTAAAAACTATATTTAACGAAACGGACACTTGGTGGAATGTAAATGTCTTATTTTTACATTTTGCCTTGAGGAAATTCTATATAATTACATACAGAGTTATGTGAGCTGTGTTTCTGTATTTCTCTATATTCTTTTGTGTTGTGTTCCAACAGAAGGCGCAATAACTGGTACTGGCTGCTTTTTAAAAATCCAGAATTTTTCAGGGGAATTCTGTAGGTCGCTAAAAACGAGACCACGCCGTATTGATTTTCCTCTTTGTTTGAGGGGCTGTAGGTCTCATCAATATCCCTGCTGTGGCTTTGGGGATATTCTCCGGAGGGCTGATCATGAAGAAATTCAGGCTGAACGTTTTGGGGGCGGCCAAGTTGTCCCTGGGATCCTCTTTCTTTGGCTACCTCCTCCTCCTGCTGCTGTTTGCCATTGGCTGCAAGAATGCTGAAGTGGCAGGCCTGACCGTCTCCTACAAAGGGTATGTTCAACCAGGCTGGGGAGTGGCTGTGGTGAAATGCTGTTCGAAATGGACTTGCAAGAGCACCTTCTTCTTATACAGTGGTACCTCTGGTTGCGAACGGGATCCGTTTTGGAGGCCCCTTCACAACATGAAAAGAGCGCAACCCACAGCGGCGCGTCTGCGCAGGTTTCGATTCGCCGCTTCTGTGCATGCGTGAGCGATGAAACCCAGAAGTAACCCTTTCCGGTACTTCCAGGTCACCATGGGATGTAACCTGAAAGAACGTAACATGAAGCGGATGTAACATGAGTTATGACTGTGCATGTGTGGACTAACTTGACTGCTTTGATCTAGGGAACTCACAGCTTTCCAAGTGCCTCATCATTTTCAATCTGCACTGCAAGAACTTGTTTTTCATTAGTGTAGCAGCACCTGCTCTCTCGAACTCCCTGCCTTTTGAGATTAGGCAAGTGCCTTCATTGTAGTGTTTTTGATGTCTGCAAAAAATGGTTCAGGTTAGCTTACTAATACATGTGCTTTCATTACATACATGTGTTTTTTTAAAAAAATATATGGATTTTATGTATATTTATGATTTTCTTGCTATTTTTAATGAATGTTTGGTAACTGCTTAGTTTTCAAAGAAAAAGCTTTGAAAATATACTGCAGCTAATGTGCTGCTTTTCACTGCTACTGAAGTTTCCATCAGGAACTGCAGCACACAGAGTTGACATGTGTGTTATCTGCCGGTTGTGTTCTCAGCCATGATAATTTTTCAGACAGTCTTAGTACCAGCACCATGCATTTAGAGCACTCTTGTGCCACTTTAAGGGGAAACACATCATGCTCCTTCTGGGGTAGTTCGTCCACCTTTGGTCCCCATCCTGCACTCAACTGAGCCCTCACCTGTGGCTCCTAGAAGCTATCAGCATGCAACAACACAGGAAGGGCTTTGACTGGCCAGCTAATCAAGTGAGGGTAGCTGATAGGTATTAAACTCTTGATGAGTTAGGGCAGGCATCTCCAAACTCAGCCCTCCAGATGTTTAATAATAGTAATAATAATAATAATAATAATAATAATAATAATAATATTTTATTTATACCCCGCCCTTCCCAGTTCAAAAACAGGGCTAAGGGCAGCTAACAACTAATTTAAAACACTTAAAAACACTTAATTATAAAAGCAGCATAAAATACAGTATAAAACATGAATAACAATACAATTCAAAAATCAAAAATCAATTAGATAATCCCCAGGGCTACAGTTTTTTGGGGGGACTACAATTCCCATCATCCCTGACCACTGGTCCTGTTAGCTGGGGATGATGGGAGTCGTAGTCCCAAAACATCTGGAGGGCCGAGTTTGGGGGTGCCTGAGTTAGGGGCTTCCCCTGCATGCATGGCAGATTGAGTGGATGAGACCAATAGTGGGTCCAACATTTAAGAAGAAGAAGAAGAGAAGAGTTTGGATTTGATATCCCGCCTTTCACTCCCTTTAAGGAGTCTCAAAGCGGCTAACATTCTCCTTTCCCTTCCTCCCCCACAACAAACACTGTGAGGTGAGTGGGGCTGAGAGACTTCAGAGAAGTGTGACTGGCCCAAGGTCACCCAGCAGCTGCATGTGGAGGAGCGGAGACGCGAACCCGGTTCCCCAGATTACGAGACTACCGCTCTTAACCACTACACCACACTGGCTACCAGTGTGGTTTCTGCATATCCTGCAGAGAGAAATGAGGGGCAGGGGGGGGGGGGCCTTGTCAACCTGGAAGTGTAGCCCATCTAGGAGAAGGAAAACTAATTCTCAACCTCCTTCGCCTTGTGGGATATCTAAGGAGTAAACTCTGCACAAATCTGGAGTGGAGTCCCTAAGATGTTTGGATGGAGCCTTGTACACCTCCTTCCGGCAACTCCTGCAGCCAAGCCGGTGCCAAACATCTTGCTCTGATTTCCTTTGGATCACATCAGCAAGGTTGAGATAGGGGGTCTTGTCATATGGGCAGCCCAAGACCTCCATACACACTGCCAAGACTTGCACACCAGGAAGGTCACTTTGGTGCTGCTAATGCAGCAATTTGATTTCACCCTCAGAGGCTCATTCCATTGCCTATCAAGACAGACAGATGCCAACAACTGTGGTTGTTTAGTCGTTTAGTCATGTCCAACTCTTCGTGACCCCATGGACCAGAGCACGCCAGGCAGTGTCTTCCACTGCCTCCCGCAGTTTGGTCAAATTCATGCTGGTAGCTTCGAGAACACTGTCCAACCAACTCGTCCTCTCTCGTCCCTTTCTCCTTGTGCCCTCCATCTTTCCCAACATCAGGGTCTTTTCCAGGGAGTCTTCTCTTCTCATGAGTTGGCCAAAGTATTGGAGCCTCAGCTTCACGATCTGTCCTTCCAGTGAGCATTCAGGGCTGATTTCCTTCAGAATGGATAGGTTTGATCTTCTTGCAGTCCGTGGGACTCTTAAGAGTCTCCTCCAGCACCATAATTCAAAAGCATCAATTCTTTGGCGATCAGCCTTCTTTATGGTCCAGCTCCCAGTTCCATACATCACTACTGGGAAAACCATACCTTTAACTATACGGACCTTTGTTGGCAAGGTGATGTCTGCTTTTTAAAAAAGTCACTGCTTCCCTCAAAGAATTCTAGGAGCTGTCGTTTGTTAAGGGTGCTACAAGGAAACCCCTATTCCCCTCACAGAGCTACAATTCCCCAAGTTCCCTGGGAAGAAGCGTTGATTGTTAAATCACTCTGGGAATTGTGACTCTGTGAGGGGAATAGGGGCCTCCGCACAATTCTCCGCACTCTCAGCAAACTACAATTCCCTGTATTGTTTCAGGGAAGGTATAACTCTTTAAAGTGGTATGACATTGCTTTAAATGTACAGAGCAGGAGGTTCTTTAGTCAGATGGTAAATAGCTTTTCAAAAGACCCCCCCCCCCCCCGGTACACATATTATATAAGCCTTCTAAAATTCTGACTCCGGGATCAGTATCCCAAAAGGAAAAGCGATTTCCTCAGTCAACCCCTGGTCTTATAAACACAGCCTCTGGTGTACTGGAGATGTTAGCATCTTTGCCTCCAGAGAGGTTGATGACAGCGCCTGGAACAGTAAACATGGAAAAGCTTTTCTCGGGTAAAAGGATGTCATGTCCTTGAAAGCAGGCTTGTTGAGCATGTTTGACATTAGAGGCAGGGGACAAGGAAACAGAGCTTGAATCAATATCCAGTCCATAGGCCTTCCTGTAATCTTTTGAAAGGTTGTGGTAATCACTGTTGGCAGTGACCCCATCGAAAGAGACTAATACAGAGTGTCGCCTGGCTTCGCCTGGCTGCTATTGGCCATTCTTCGATGAAGCACTATTTCTGGAGTATTTTCTGATAACCTCTGCAACCTAGTCCTAGTCATTCATAGCCCTGTGCACATAGAGCCAGGCGTAAGGAAACCTTTTGACAAGATAAAGACCGGTTCCCACCCCACAGACGAACTCTGACAGGTGGGCTGTGAAACCCACTTGTCAATCGGGCAATGCCATGATGACATCATATACTGTAAAAATCCCTTGCGTGGATTTGGCGCTGCCTAGTGGACAACTGGGAACCGCAGTACAAGGGGCAGAATTCCCCAGGCACTGATTGTTAAAACAGTTTTGGGAATTTTATTCCTGTGAGGGAAATTTATTCTTGTTGTTTAGTCGTTTAGTCATGTCCGACTCTTCGTGACCCCATGGACCAGAGAATGCCAGGCACTCCTGTCTTCCACTGCCTCCCGCAGTTTGGTCAAACTCATGCTGGTAGCTTCGAGAACACTGTCCAACCATCTCGCCCTCTGCCGTCCCCTTCTCCTTGTGCCCTCCATCTTTCCCAACATCAGGGTCTTTTCCAGGGAGTTTTCCTCTCATGAGGTGGCCAAAGTATTGGAGCCTTAGCTTCAGGATCTGTCCTTCCAGTGAGCACTCAGGGCTGATTTCCTTCCGAATGGATAGGTTTGATCTTCTTGCAGCCCATGGGACTCTCAAGAGTCTCCTCCAGCACCATAATTCAAAAGCATCAACTCTTCGGCAATCAGCCTTCTTTATGGTCCAGCTCTCACTTCCATACATCACTACTGGAAAAACCATAGCTTTAACTTTACGGACCTTTGTTGGCAATGTGATGTCTAGGAGCCCCCAAACAACTCTCAGAACCCTTAACAAACTACACCTACCAGAATTCTTTGGGGTAAGCCATGACTGTTTAAAGTGGTATCACCATAATTTAAATGTTTGGTGTGAATGGGGCCATCAATGAAATTATGGGCACCTAGCACATCATTGTTTTCTTTTAGAAAACAGGTGGAAGACATGCTTTTTCCATCAGGCTTTTGGATGTGGAGAACCTCAAGGAGTGGAATTTTATGAATAGTTTGCTGTTGTTGTTATGGGTTGTATTGCAAAGTTTGCTTTTCAGTTCTTGTGTTGTACAGTTAGGATGTGGTTTTGTGTTGCAAAGTGCCCCACAGCCTTTGGGTGAAGGACTATAGCTGTGTCTGTTTTGGATGCAGAAGTTCAAGTTCATCCATGACATCTTCAGGTAGCACTGGGAAAGATAACACTGAAGAGCCACTGCCAGCCAGTGTTGACAGTACTGATCTAGATTGGCCAATGGCCTGACTCCATATGAGACGCCTTCCTCTGTATATTAATCAATTACATTTCCGTTGACCAGGCTGACTGGGGATAATGGTTGCTGGAGTCTGCAATGTTGCCCACTATTTTTTTTTTAAATATTTTTTTATTTTGCTTTAAACAAATACAGATAAATATAAACAACCAAGATTACAAAAGAAAAATCCTTAATAATAATAATGGAAAAGGCTAAAAAAACTACAAAAATATAAAAGTACATGGCATAGAACATAAGCCATTATGGGAAAGAAAAAAGAAAAAGGAAAGGAGAGGGAGAAGGAAGAAAGAAAAAAAGGGGGACAGAAAAAAAGGGGGAATGAGCCAAAACACAAGAAGGCTCATATATTGTATGCTTCTGTCAAGGTCACAACAGATCATTATTCTTATCAATTCTCTCTATCTGCATTCCATAGAATCCCTCATCTTGGTATCAGGGCACATTTCCCTATGCGGTATCATTCTAAACATAACCAGGTCTTTATTGATGAACCCTTATCCCCTAGATAATTATTTAAACATTCCCATTCTTCTTTCACCATCTTTTTAGGTTTATCTCTTATTGCATCTGTCAGCTTCACGAGCTCCAAGTACTCGCACAATTTGACTACCCATTCATCTTTGTGGTTGCCCACTTATTTCTGTGACATAAGTGGAAATTCAGTGACTATTGGGTTGTATCCAATGGAGTATTAGTGGCAAGGAGACACTCCTCTCTCCCTACACAGACACAGCTTGCTGAGTGGGGCATAGCTGCTATGCTATCTTTTTGGCTGGTGAGTCCCTGTTGCTTACCAGGACGGAGGCTGTGGGGAGGTCAGCGCGGTGCAAAAGCACCTGGAGGACTGCGGGACTGGCTCCTTCAGTGCATTTGCACTATGCTGACCTCTTTTCTGTCTTCCTCCTCTTCTTCCTCCTCTCCTTTCTGGAGAGCCCAAAAGTTTGCATAGTGGCTGCACCTCTCCTGCAGAGCTGCTTCTGTCCCCACAGCAGCCTCCGAAAAGCCTCTCCTAATTATTTCCCCCTCCCCTTTCTCCAGCCACAAACAGGTGGAACGAACTCTGTTTTCGGAGTGCAACTCCGGCTGCATCTGCTCCAAGAATGAATGGGATCCCATATGCGGGGAAAACGGAATCACCTACATCTCAGCTTGCCTTGCTGGTTGCAAAACATCCAATGGAAGTGGGAAAGACATGGTAAGTGGCTTCTTTCTGACTGGTCCTTCCTCTACTTTGATAAGTAAAGGACCAATTTTTGCAATGTCCTATGCTCACAAAGTTTTGGGAGAAAACGGTGAATTATATAAATATGACTGCACACACAAAAAAGCTAAAATTTTTGGAGGATGTATATATATATATATATATATATATATATATATATATAAAACTACATACCTGCTATATCAAATTTGACAACTGGACAATGTCAGTGGATTCTCTGTGACCTTACTGTGGTCAAAAGGTCGATGTTGCTGCATTGGAAAAAATAAAAGTGTCTGGCTCCATTTATTCAGTGGATTGCAGGCATGACTAGACTTGCCACCTATGTGTGGATTGCTTATAGACCTAGACTTTCCATGGACAAGTATAATGGAATTTGGAACTCATTTATATGAAATGCACTACGTGAAAATGGTAATTGTTAACTGTTAACAATTGGTATAGTGATCTAATACACCTTTTTGCATTTTTCTTTCTTCACTAAAAAAACCAAAACACTGCTTTTCATGTGTTGTATTTAAATTCATATATATATATATATATATATGCTTTCGTAGATTTTCACGGGTACAGGAATGCAGGTTTTGGTGTCCTCGGGTGTCTTCCCGTGTAAAAGTTGGGGTGTCTAGGCGACGTTTCGACGAGGTCTCACTCGTCATCTTCAGGCTGGTGCTTTCGGCTTCTTGTTACTGGAACAGAGCGGGATCTCAATGTTTGAGTTCCTATAAATACTGTAGAGGGGGTGTGGTGTCTAGCCTCCAATGTTCTGGGCAGAGAGGAAGTTCCCAGGCTAGTGTGCCTTTTCTTCTTTTGTTCCTTAATTACTTGAGAGATACCTTGAGTGATTTCTTGAGTGATATCCTGAGTACCACTTAGGTGGGTCATTAGGTGTGGATTAGTTGCTAAAGTCTTTGTGTCTTGACCTCTTGAACTTTGTGAAGAGTTTTCCTGAGAAGATGGCTGTATTGCACTTAGTTGTGCTTTGGCTTGGCTTCGTGTATAGGGGCGAGCTGTGGTTTTGTGGCTTGTGTCAGCCAGATCTGTGTAGGGATTGCAGGGGGGTGCAGCATCCGGAGGTGCCACCATGGATTGGCTACTGGATGGTGTCAGTAATTCATCTGTGGAGAGGGTCTGGGTTTGGGTCTGGTGTGGTTGATTGGTGTTGGCGTTCTGTGTGCCTCTGGATCTGGTGTCAGTTTTTGTGGAGAGGGCTAATTTCCAGATGTCTGGCAAGCGGGATGTGTCGTCACGCTTGTTCATGTTGTGAGGGTGTTTCTCTATCTCGATGGCTTCCATGATTATTCTCTTGTGGTGATGTTCCGTGTTAAAGAGCAATTTGGAATCTGCAAAATTAATTTCGTGTCCTGTTTCTTTCATGTGTTGGAAAAGAGAGGAAGTTTTTTCTTCTTTTTTGACGG
This sequence comes from Podarcis gaigeae, assembly GCF_964106915.1. Classification (NCBI taxonomy): domain Eukaryota; kingdom Metazoa; phylum Chordata; class Lepidosauria; order Squamata; family Lacertidae; genus Podarcis; species Podarcis gaigeae. The sequence goes on along the minus strand of NC_139686.1, from coordinate 13,867,600 downwards.
CATTCTTGTGTTCTGCGATACGTGCATTTATTCGTCTGTTTGTTTGTCCAATGTACGTGGCTGGGCAGACTTTGCAGGGTATTTCATAGATCCCTTGGTTTTCCAACTGGATTTTATCCTTGGGGTTTCTGAGGATATTGGCTATTTTTTGGTTGGTGCAAAAGGCTGTTTTGATATTGTGTTTATGGAGGATTTTGCTAATTTTATCTGTAGTGCCCTTGATATAAGGAAGGAGGGCCATGCCATTGTTTTCTTCTGTGTCTTGGTTTTTGGGGGGTGTTTCCTTTTGGATTAGCTTCGTAATCCTGTTTTGCTGGTATCCATTGGCAATTAACACATTTGAGAGATTCTGTAACTCAGTTGTCAAGTGGTCTTTGTCAGCCAGGCGTTTGGTTCTGGAGATGAGAGTCTTCGTAGCCAAGAACCAAACCCCAAGGATAAAATCCAGTTGGAAAACCAAGGGATCTATGAAATACCCTGCAAAGTCTGCCCAGCCACGTACATTGGACAAACAAACAGACGAATAAATGCACGTATCGCAGAACACAAGAATGCCGTCAAAAAAGAAGAAAAAACTTCCTCTCTTTTCCAACACATGAAAGAAACAGGACACGAAATTAATTTTGCAGATTCCAAATTGCTCTTTAACACGGAACATCACCACAAGAGAATAATCATGGAAGCCATCGAGATAGAGAAACACCCTCACAACATGAACAAGCGTGACGACACATCCCGCTTGCCAGACATCTGGAAATTAGCCCTCCCCACAAAAACTGACACCAGATCCAGAGGCACACAGAACGCCAACACCAATCAACCACACCAGACCCAAACCCAGACCCTCTCCACAGATGAATTACTGACACCATCCAGTAGCCAGTCCATGGTGGCACCTCCGGATGCTGCACCCCCCTGCAATCCCTACACAGATCTGGCTGACACAAGCCACAAAACCACAGCTCGCCCCTATACACGAAGCCAAGCCAAAGCACAACTAAGTGCAATACAGCCATCTTCTCAGGAAAACTCTTCACAAAGTTCAAGAGGTCAAGACACAAAGACTTTAGCAACTAATCTACACCTAATGACCCACCTAAGTGGTACTCAGGATATCACTCAAGAAATCACTCAAGGTATCTCTCAAGTAATTAAGGAACAAAAGAAGAAAAGGCACACTAGCCTGGGAACTTCCTCTCTGCCCAGAACATCGGAGGCTAGACACCACACCCCCTCTACAGTATTTATAGGAACTCAAACATTGAGATCCCGCTCTGTTCCAGTAACAAGAAGCCGAAAGCACCAGCCTGAAGATGACGAGTGAGACCTCGTCGAAACGTCGCCTAGACACCCCAACTTTTACACGGGAAGACACCCGAGGACACCAAAACCTGCATATATATATATATATATATATATATATATATATATATATATGTAAAGGAACAATTCTCACAACCCTTCTCATGCTCATTTGCAATGGTGGAATCAAGCTGGCTCCAGGTCAAGTATTAGCTGCCAACATGGAATTGCAAATGTCAGGGCTCAAGAGGGCTGACAGCCCCCCCCCTTTTTACAAGAATAGTTGAACCAGTAGCAGTCAGATACAGCGGGTAGGGTGAGACTGCAGCTCACCCCCCCCCCAACACACATTTCCTGTTCTCCAGAACGTCCTCTCCATAGTCTGCTGCCTTGGTCGTCTTTGTGCTCTGCTTATAAATGCCACCAGCCCTACTGCCCTAGCGTCAGGGACTGGACTGAAGGTGAAAAGATTGAGGAGGAATGGTGGAGCTTGCCCCTGCCTCACTTCTCTTCCCGAAGCTTCCAGAGAAGATGAAGGCAGTATTGAATTACAGCAGTAGTTTGAGGAAGGTCACAGCTCAGAGACAGGCAGAGACAGAAGAGTTGGGAGGTGTTGGGAGAAGACAAGCTGAGCAGCCAGCTGACACCTTGTCACTGGAGAGTATTTCTGACCCCCCTTCTCCCAGAACCCGGCATTCATTGAGAGTGCAAGAGCAAAGGACTCAGAGACAATTAGCCCCTGGTGGCCACCGTAAGGGGAAGTGCTGTTGCTAGGACGGGAGGGGGAAACGCCATTAACGGGAGACTAACTGCATTCCTTTGTCTCTCACTGTGATGATTGAATAAACTCATTAGTAAGAACTCTTCTTTGTTTTTCTCTGCTTCTTGCTGCCACTGGGGGAGGGATAGAATTCCCCGAAGCCTGACACCTAGTTAAGAAAGGAAAGAAAAATGGTTGTCCATGTTTGCTGATGCAACATCATAAGGTTTTTTATTAGTGATGGGAGGTACCCATCAAAGTGGAATAGGATGTAGGATCCACCATATTGAGGTTGGTTAGACCTAGAGGACACCTTGCTCAAGATCCCTTACAAGTGGCACTGGCCCTGCCCAGACCAGGTTGATTCCACCCTGCCCTATAGCCATGGATGGCCATCTGTCATGGTTGCTTTAGTTGAGATTCCTGCATTGCAGCGGGTTGGACTAGATGACCCTCGGGACCCCTTATGATTCTATGATTTCGGCACAATGCAGCTCATATCTGTGCTTGTTTTGGGACCTCTCCCCATTGCAAGTCCATTGGTTGGATCCAGAGACATGGATAAGACACAGTCAGCTCCTGTGAATGGATGGAGTGGGTGTCAATCTCTGCTCCCCACTTCTCTATGCCTCTAAAAAATTGTTATGGAGGGGACCTCAAACAGTGTTGGAAATGGCATTCATGAGGAATATGGAAACAGCACCTCTGCTGTATCAAACCTGATTTCATTCCTGGAAACAACTTTCTTGAATAGAAGGACATTTTTGAATCCAACCCGTTTTGACCTTAGTCAAATGTAATGGTGTCAAGCTGTAATGCCAGGACTTTTGCAAAAAAAAAAGTATTGCTACCTGAAGTCATCACTGTGGTCCTTCTAGCATTCAAAAACTTCTCACAGTGTTTGGGAATGTTTTGCTTTTTAAACTGTTAGGAACAATGTGCTGGGTTTGTTTTTATTTTTTTAAAGGCCTTGATTTTCTGTAACTTTGGCCCATGATTAGCCTTGCATGTCATATTTACCATTCACCAGTTTCTGAACCCACATTTTTACGTGCTTCGTTCCAGATATTTTATAACTGCAGCTGTGTGGGGATCACGGAATTGTCATCAAGGCAGTCTTCAGCTGTGATGGGACCGTGCCAAAAAGGAAACGAATGCCCCAAAATGTTCCTCTATTTTCTGGTTGTATCAGTAATCACATCTTTCACCCTGTCCATCGGAGGGACTCCTGGATACATTTTACTCCTACGGTGAATAGCTTAGTCGTTTCCACTAAACGCAATACATATCCCCAAGCACTAAAGGGAATGTAGGAATGGAAATTTAGCAGGAGTGGACAGATCAGTCATTGTCTCCTGTGCTCATTGATTCCATCCTATTTCAGCATTCATCTGCATTTTATGTGTGTCATATTTATGTATATTATTTATATAACACACACACATTCACATGCATACATGGTTTTTCAACAACTTAATTTAAATATGTAAAAAATTATTATCTCATTGCACACAGTTGTCAACATATTTTATCCTAAAATGTGTGCTTTAATGCTTTTTGGTAACTTTTTTTCCCCACCCAGGAAGTGTGGATCAGAAATCAAATTCCTTAAGCATCCTTTGCCATTGGTGTCAAATTCCCCCTCCTCAACAGCTAGCCCAGACGTAGAGACCTGATCTACATCTAGCGGAGGGCCTGAGGCCCCTCAGATTTTGTTGGATTTAGGTTCCCACCATCTCTAACTGTTGGCTGAGCCAACTGGGGCTTCTGGGTGGTGGGCTCCAGCAACACCTGGAGGGCAACAGGTTTTCCAGCTGGGATCTAGTGGAACTTGTCTGATGTTGACGTGATGGTTTTCTGCATTTTTGACATGAGAAGTTGAGTCAGACCATTGGTCCATCAACTCAGCACTTATCTACCCCAGGGTTTCCCAAACATGAGCTTCCAGCTGTTTTTTGGGCTACAGTTCCCATCATCCCTCACCTGGTCCTGCTAATTAGGAGTGATGGGAGTCGTAGTCCAACAACAGCTGGAGACCCAAGTTTGGGAAACTCTAATCTACACTGGTGGAACGCAGGTTGCGCTGTGGGTTAAACCACAGAGCCTAGGACTTGCCGCTCAGAAGGTCAGCGGTTTGAATCCCCACGATGGGGTGAGCTCCCGTTGCTCGGTCCCAGCTCCTGCCAACATAGCAGTTCGAAAGCACGGCAAAGTGCAAGTAGATAAATAGGTACCGCTCCGGCGGGAAGGTAAACGGCGTTTCTGTGCACTGCTCTGGTTCACCAGAAGTGGCTTAGTCATGCTGGCCACATGACCCGGAAGCTGTACGCCGGCTCCCTCGGCCAATAAAGCGAGATGAGCGCCGCAACCCCAGAGTCTTCCGCGACTGGACTTAATGGTCAGGGGTCCCTTTACCTTTACCTTTAATCTACACTGAATGAAAGTGGTTCTCCTGGATTTCAAGCTGAGTTCTCTCCCAGCACTACCTGCAGATGTTGGGGGTTGAACCTGGATCATTCCTTATGCAAGACAGATGCTCTACCACAGGCATATCCAACTCCCAAGAGACTGTGACTTTTTGTATGTGATAAGAAGAAGAAGAGTTTGGATTTGATATCCCGCTTTAACACTACCCGAAGGAGTCTCAAAGTGGCTAACAATCTCCTTTCCCTTCCTCCCCCACAACAAACACTCTGTGAGGCGAGTGGGGCTGAGAGACGTCAGAGAAGTGGGACTAGCCCAAGGTCACCCAGCAGCTGCATGTGGAGGAGCTGAGACACGAACTCGGTTAACCAGACTGCGAGTCTACCGCTCTTAACCACCACATCACACTGGATCCTGTGATCTACCAGGATCAGCTGCGCATCTACCAGTAGATCACAATCTACTGGTTGGACATCCCTGGTCTACCGTTTGAGTTACAGTACTTCCAGCATTCCATATCAGTGGCTGTCAGTGGAAAGTGGGGCAGGAAACCACAAAACATTTTGTAATTATTTACTCATTTCACAAAATTTATGCACCACTTGATTGCAAAACGAAAACAGCAACCCCTCAAAGTGTTATACCGAAAGCTAAAATGAGAAAACTGAGAGAAAATTACAACCCTACCTATGAAGGTAAAATACTGAAGCTGATTAAGATTACCTCAACTTTCTAAACATCTGGGTAGCCTTGTTAAAATGAGAATGTCTTTAGCAGGCGCAGAAAAGAGGATGGCGAAGGAGCCTGCTTGGTATCAATAGGGAGAGAGTTCCAAGGTTTAAGGCCTTAAGTTAAAGCCATGGTTATCCCAGTAGTGATGTATGGAAGTGAGAGCTGGACCATAAAGAAGGCTTTTGAATTATGGTGCTGGAGGAGACTCTTGAGAGTTCCATGGACTGCAAGAAGATCAAACCTATCCATTCAGAAGGAAATCAGCCCTGAGTGCTCACTGGAAGTACAGATCCTGAAGCTGAGGCTCCAATACTTTGGACACCTCATGAGAAGAGAAGACTCCCTGGAAAAGACCCTGATGTTGGGAAAGATGGAGGGCACAAGGAGAAGGGGACGACAGAGGACGAGATGGTTGGACAGTGTTCTCGAAGCTACCAGCATGAGTTTGACCAAACTGCGGGAGGCAGTGGAAGACAGGAGTGCCTGGCGTGCTCTGGTCCAGGGGGTCACAAAGAATCGGACATGACTAAACGACTAAACAACAACAACACACTAAATGATTGAGTTCTTACAAATGCGGAACATTGTGGGGCTGTGAGGCAAATAAGGTCTGCGAACTTGATAACAATGCTGCCGAGTGGAAGCCAGGCATTTATAGTAAAGGTAAAGGACCCCTGGATGGTTAAGTCCAGTCAAAGTCGACTATGGAGTTGCGGCACTCATCTCGCTTTCAGGCCAAGGGAGCCAGTGTTTGTCTGCAGACACCTTTCTGGGTCATGTGGCCAGCATGACTAAACTGCTTCTGGCACAACGGAACACTGTGACGGAAACCAGAGCGCACAGAAATGCCATTTACCTTCCCGCTGGAGCGGTACCTATTTATCTACTTGCACTAGCATGCTTTCGAACTGCAAGGTTGGCAGGAGCTGGGACAGAGCAATGGGAGCTCACCCCGTCATGGGAATTCGAACCACCAACCTTCTGATCAGCAAGCCCAAGACGCTCAGTGGTTTAGACCACAGCGCCACCCACGTTCCTAGGCATTTGTAGGAACAAGGGCTGAACCTACCGTCAAAGTCTCTCATTATAGGCCTTCACTAAATGTATGGGTATCGGGGCGGAGCTAGTCAAGTGCAACATTAGGGGCAGAGGGAGATCCCTTGGTCTTCTTTTGCATGCAAGTGTCTTACAGACAAATCATAGGTTCACTGAGTTTCTGTTACTGGGATTTGCAAGGGGGGGGGGTTATATCGCATCTGAGCTGCCATTGGGTGATACCAACATTCTATCTGCATTGTTGAATGTGTGCTGTTTCCTAGGTCCCTGATTTGCCAGGTGCACCTGATAAGCTGATCAAAGTTTTACTGCAGGTGGTACATTTCTTTTGTTACCATCTGCAAGATTGGGAAATGCCCCAATCCCTTCTCTTTTAAATTTGAAGGCTTTCTTCGGTTGTGGAAGCTTTCTGGTTTTAAATTAAGCATTTGGGATTAAAAAAAGACTAGCAGACCGCCTGATGGAAGCCTGTTTCTGAAAATATTTCTTCATATTAGATCTGAGAAGGGGGCGGCATTAATAATGTTGAACTTCGAAGTGTAATTCATCTTAGATTCCTAAAGGTGGCAGTATAATGCCAAGACTAACTCCTGGGACTTTCAAAGGGGAGGAAATTTTATTTAAAGATATAGCGTATATGAAAAGGTTTATGCAGACGTAGAAGTGTAAACACCCCGATAAATTATTGGTTAAAAATTAGAATGAAAAGGAATCACACATACAGAAATCTAAAGCAGATCCAACAAGCCTGATGCCTGCGTACCACTGGGCTAGAGTTTACTAGCTTCTCCAACCCTCTTTCCACCCCTTCAAACCTTTCTCACTTTCTTTGCTGAGTCACAACTGTCCTGTAAAAAGCACAGGCACTTCCTCCTCGAGATAAGCACACCTTTGCAGCTAAGTTCCCGCAACAATGCGTTTTGAACGTCATGCCTTTTATAAACAAAGGTTTTGTGCTCCATGTATTTCAGATGCATCAACCCACACCTCAAATCTTTTGCATTGGGCATCTACACTTTAGCCATCCGAGTTCTTGGTAAGTATGAGTCAGAATTTGCGTCTCACTGGCATTTATTCATTTGTTGCATTTATCGCTGTTGTTAATTTAATTTGCATGCCGCCCGTCACCCGCAGGCCTCAGGGCAATTCGCAACAGCACCCATTGGCATAGCTGTCAACGTTTTCCTTTTTTTAAGGGAAACTCCCTTATTCTGAATAGGAGTCCTTGCGAGAAAAGGGAAAAGTTGACAGCTATGCCCATTGGAGGATTTGCAGTGCCACATCATGACTCTGGATTGGCATGAAGTCACCTTAGTGGCTGCGTGGGGTGGGAAGGGGGAAGCTCTGGGAGGGGCAATCTCAGGGTTGTGGGTTCAAGTGACACATTGAGCAAAAGATTCCCGCATTGCAGGGGCTTGGATGAGATGATCCACACCGTCCCTTCCAACTCTCCAATTCTACATATGACTCTATGAATGGCAGGGGAGTTGATGGGCAGAGTGAGCCGGGACATGACCCCTAATATATATCTGTTTTTCTTTGTACAGCAGGAATCCCGGCTCCAGTGTACTTTGGAGTCTCAATAGACACAACATGCCTCAAATGGGGAAGCAAAAGGTGTGGAGGTCAGGGGGCTTGCAGGCTGTACGATTCGAATGCGTTCAGGTAACTGCGTTTGAGATTTCTTTTCTGCATTTGTAACCCTCAGGTCTTCAGAATCTTCTCTTAAGGTAAAGGGACCCCTGACGATTAGGTCCAGTCATGACCGATTCTGGGGTTGCGGCGCTCATCTCGCTTTACTGGCCGAGGGAGCCGGCCTACAGCTTCCGGGTCATGTGGCCAGCATGACTAAGCCGCTTCTGGTGAATCTGAGCAGCATACGGAAATGCTGTTTACCTTCCTGCCAGAGTGGTACCTATTTATCTACTTGCACTTTGACGTTCTTTCGAACTGCTAGGTTGGCAGGAGCAGGGACCGAGCAACGGGAGCTCACCCCATCGCGGGCATTCGAACCACCGACCTTCCGATCGGCAAGTCCTAGGCTCTGTGGTTTAAACCCACAGCTCCACCCGCGTCCCTTCAGAAACTTCTCTTAGTTTAGTAATAACTGGAGAACCTAGATCCTTTGGGAATCAGCCGTCAGTCGGTTGCTGGTCGCCTCTGATGTTATAGAGGATGTGAATAAGCAAGAGGAGTCCCCTCTGGCTGCCATTGGCTTAGCTGCTCTGAAGTCACAGAAGGGCATGGCAGCCTACATCTAAGCCAGCTAAATGCTGATAGAGACCTGGAGGACATTTGTCTCTAAATTCTAAGGTCAACAAGCAATTTCTGCTAAATTAAAGGTTGCCCACAGTTCATGGTCTTGCGTGGCGAGTTCCCGCCCCCCACCAAGGATAAATAAAGACACTGGACACCAGAATTAAGGTTAAATGGGCTTATTAGGCCACAACTTTATTGAATTCAGGAATGAGAGGCATTGGCTTAGGCATTGGTCCTATCGACTATCCGGCTCCAGCCCATTTGCTGAAGACCGGGAAGGGTTAACACCATAGAGGGGGAGTCTCCTGCTGAGGCACGTCAACTAGGAGCTCCCCCGGGTCACCGCTCGGGGGCGTGCCTTAGGCCCACACCTCCATAGGCTTCGGACAGGGCCACGCCCCCCGGAGTCCTTTATTGGACCACCCTTCGCTCTCTGGGGGGAGGTGATGGCGTTCCTCCCCCCCATCCTCTTAACCCCTTCTTACCAATGCCTAACCGCCACACGAGTTCATGGCCTTACAAATAGCATGGGAAAGCCATTTAACAGGCAAGCATTTGCTTAATTCTATTGATGTGGAATATGTTTCATATTTCCTGGAGCGTGCCTGATGAAGCTGGTCTCTCAACAGAGTTGATGGAAGGGTGTGCTGTAAATGACCTTACAAGAAAAACAGAGTTCAATTCATGTTGATTCAGACCATATATAGAACAATGGAATTGTTTTATTGCATGTTTTCAACATGGATCTTTACTTCTTGATGCTTGTGTAATTGGGTTTTTTCTACTTGTAAACTTCTCAGAAGCCCATTCTCATAATAATAAAAATAATGACCATAATCAATAATAATCACAATCAACAAAACATTAATTATAAACTAATTTTAATATAATTGTTATAAGTACAATAAAGAATAGCAATTTTATTACCACTAACTAATAATAAAGAATGCTTGTTAATTATGAATAATAATTAATAACAGCAGCAACAACAATACATTATATTATATATTCAACTCGAACCAATGGTTTCAAGTTACAAGAAAGGAGATTCGGACTTAATATCAGGAAAAACTTTCTGACAGTAAGAGCTGTTCGACGGGACAGCTGACTCCCTTGGAAACTGGTGATTCTGCTTTTTTGAAGGTTTTTAAGCAGAGGTTGGTTGGTCATCTCTCATGATGCTATAGCTGAGATTCCTGCATTGCAGAGGGTTGAATTAGAAGACCCCCTTCCAACTCTAGAGTTTTATGATTCTATGATTCTAATATCTCATCTGAGAATTAGCACTAAGGCCAATCCATATTTTATGGTAGTTCAGGTAATTATGAGTTTTGGCAACACAATCAAGCAAAGAAGCACCAGTGCAAGTAATGGATTCAAAATTCTTCTTGCCTCACAGGTATATCTATCTGGGCTTGACTGTTGTTCTGGGCACCATGTCTACCTTCTTAAGTGTCGCTGTCTTGATCATCCTGAAGAAAAGATACACCCCACACAACGAAACCATCCCAGCCATTGGAGAGCGAGAGAGCACCTCTGTTAAAAGCAGGAAAAGTGACTTCGTCAATAGTGACCACGTGATTCAGACAACCTACTGGCCAGAGAAAGAAACGCGACTTTAGGAAGACTGAGTGTATTTTTAAGCGGTCTCTCTTCCAACGTGGAAAATTCTGGCCTACGTTTCATTATAAGTTAACGTGTTTGAATGAGAGAGCTGGGTGGGCGGGCACAACTTTTTGCTAAATACAATAACCTTCCAAACACCTTTCTAGAACTTGTAGAGGCCTTAAAAAAATGCAATATTGCATTTGCCTTTCTCAAAACGCAGAACAAAACTCTTCCTTCTCCACACGAAACAAAAATATGGCTTGATGTATGCAGCATTCCTTGAGAGAATCTTCAGTTTGGAGTGGTTGTGGCTGGTTTGCCATCTCAGCATGACTGAGAAGCCATTGTGCCGTTGTAGCAATTGCTCCGAGTTATTATTATTATTATTATTCTGTTGATGTTTAGAAGAGGGACAAGAAACTTCCAGCACTCCAGATGTTGTTGAACTACAACTACCATGATCCCTGGCCATTGACCATGGGGGTGATGGGAAGTGAAGTCCAACAATATCTGGCACGCTAAAGACTCCCCTGTTTTACAGGGCAAAATGTCAACTCCGAGGCATTCATAGGATGACGATTGCTCACCATTACACTTAAAAGGTAGGGCAAGCATCTTAGAAGCCTTTTGCGTCTGAGTGAATTCAGCCTATGGTGGACTACTTAGCTGTCTAATCAATTTATTTATTTTTGTTTGGTTTCCTATAGCATTCAGTATGGCGCCCAGGAGGGAGATGGGGAGGGGCAAGGCAGTGGGAAGGTCAGAGCAGTGCAAACACACTGACAGGAGCACTGGCTTGGCTCCACTGGGGTGTTTGCACCGCAATAGCATCTCCGACACCTCATAGCTCATCGTCCCACTAAGCTGCAGCAATTCCGCTGCCCAGAAGCTATCGTTGCAGCTCCACCCCACCTGATGAGCATCTTCTGTGGAGAGGGTAGCTGCAATGTATCAACCCTTCTTCTGGAATAGGTCGTCATTGAAAAGATACCCCTCTTTGAAAAAAGAAGACTGGCGTTTTAATTCCAAGCCTATCTACTATTAAGTAAGGACCAACTTGCAAGTGAACATGGCTAGGTCAGGCTGATGAGGAAATAACTTCTGTGACTCTCCTACAGGCAGCTTGAAGGGCAGCTATTGTATTCCAGATATTTGGAATGGTTTGGGTGACTGTTTGGTGAGGTTTATTAGGGGGTGGGGGTGTCTGCTGCTAACTAACAATGCAATTTCCAATCTGGGTTGTGTACAGTATATACTTTACTCCAAATACATAAATAAGCAACACAATTCTCTTTCAAAGTAACCCAGCTTCTTTCTAAGAAAAGTTGCGTTCTACAGCCTCTGTCAGTAACGCAAATTTGCACGTATTTTGCTATTATATATAAAGGATTGTACTTTCATAATTTGCAGTCTGATCCCATAATGTTTATTCATATGAAGGTCAGTGGGGCTTATTCGCAAGCAATTATTCATAGGATTGCTGCCTTAATCATTGTGAGGGACAGGAAGCCACTAGATCACTGAATCTTCTGATTGGGGGTAGGAAATGACTGAGAACATTTTGGTGGGTGGGGTGACCTGGGGTGCCCAATAAATCCCCCCCTTTTGTACATTTTTTTTAAAAAAAGCTTTGTAGTTGCTCCAAGCAGCTAGGATGCTTTTTATTTTTTTTAAAAAATCCTAGAAAGTAAAGATAAACACAACCTCTTGCCTATTATTATTCATTTGTCTATCATACTAAGCAAGGTAAGTCAAGCCTACCAACTCCATGTCTCTAAAATTCTCAGAAATTTTTCCCAAAGCAGCCAAAATTTACCCTCCAACTTCACAGGGGACAAATGGTCCCATGAAAATTGAGCAGGAAATAATAAGGCTTCCACGATTCTTTGCAAACTAGTGGTGTTTATCAGATTTAGATAAATTCCAAGGTGCTGTGGGGCACCTCCAAGAGATTTTGGGCTTGTCAGAGGTGAAGTGGGATCTGTATGAGACAGCACACACTGAAATAGGGAGCCCTGAAGTGCTTTGTGGCCCCTCAGTGATCCAGACATTTTTTTAAAATGTTGCAGGCAAGTGTCTGCTCAAAGTGATTGCGGTTCTCTAAACGTACCATTGTGCCAAGGTGGAGTGATTGAAGGAAAGGAGAGTAAGAAACGAGGAGAAAGTCGTGGAGGAACCCTACTGACTGATCAACAAAGTTTGTAATCAGAGGGAATCATTTTACTTGGAAAGTGAATCCCTTTTAGTTCTTTCCAATCCCAAATCTATTTTAAAAGTGGCAATCACAAAAGCTCCTGGACTTATTTGTCTCAGCTCATACATTTCTTACTCAGGGGCACCTCGTGTCTGTAATTTTCAGACCAGTTGCCCACAAAACCCATGAGAAGATGAAGGGCTTCCATCCTTTGTTCACCCTACAACTGCAGTGGCTGTCCTTTGTCCAATACCACCTCAACATAGAAAAGTTATCCATATTTCCTTTTGTTTTTTTAAAGAAACTTTACAGTTGCCCTGCACAAAACCCGCTATTTGCATATAAATTGGCAGGCTTTATCCACTCTGGAGGTGGTAGTATGCCTGAGAATTTCATCCACGTCTGTCTAAAGGAAGGGGGAGTTATAGCCATTTTCAGATTTCCCAATTGTAAATGGGGTGTGTGTGAAATGGTGGACTCAGTGATGGCTGCCCTTGTGCGGAAATCGCTGCAAGTTATCCTTGGGAAATCTGACAGGATATATGCCTTTAGAAGCTGTGACCTTGTCTGCAAATTTCATCAAATTCTGCCATCCCAAAATAAAGTTATAGACAATTCATTTTTTGGAGGGGGAGGCACATTTTAGTGGTGTCCAGAACAGAAGCCCCTGCAACTATATGCTTTCAGTTTGGCAGGCTTTATGTACCCTGGATGGGCTAGTATCTCTGAAAATTCAATCAACTTCTGTTCACCCCTAATTTCTCAATAGTGAAGGGGGACAGGACAGACCCCAAGCTGAATCAGGCAGCCTACGAAGTGCCTTAGGCCAAGATGGACTGTTTCATGAAGTGCCAAACTGGGATCCAAACAAAATCTTGTGGTTGGTGCACACCACTTTAGGAAACCCTAATTTCGCTTATGGAATATGAGGAATTGGTACGGCTTTCAGTACCAATTCTTGCACTTTGGAACCATGACAGAAGAATGCACACAGATCTGTCCACAGAATTCCACATCTTGGGGGTTTTTTGTATACAGTTTCTAGCTATGATGTAATAAGTGATTTTGAAAAAATCATTTGGAAACAAATTAAAATATATTCTAAGAGCAATGCCTATGATTTTCTTTTTCTTTCAATTAGCGTGTTTCATTTTTATTATTTTTTACATTAATATACACAGAAATGTCTGTTTATATTTGCAGTTCACCTTTCCCTAAAATTTGTAAAATCTCCTTTGCCAAATACAATCTCCTTTGAACAGCTGGATGGATAATAATAATAATAATAATAATAATAATAATAATAATAATATACCCTGCCCATCTGCCTGGGCATCCCCAGCTACTCTGGGCGGCTCCCAACAGAATATTAAAAACACAATGAAGCATCAAACATTAAAAACTTCCCTAAAATGGTAGAGTGATTTGATGGCATTGAAAAGATAGGAACTGAGCTTGAATCAAGCCATTTCATAGGAGCTTGTCATCTCCAGTTAGGCTAACACTCTACCCAGCCCAGTATTTTCTACAACTTTGACAGGCAGTGCAAGATCTTTCCAATCACCTGCTGAGGGCTATATTTGCTTAGGGTAAGTAGTTGGGGCACATATTGGAAAAGAGCAGAGCCTATGCATACAGCCCTCATCTGTGTACATTTAAAGCAGTATCATACCACTTTAAACAATCATGACTTCCTGCAAAGAATCCTTTGATCTCTGGCTTTTTTAAAGATGTTGAGAGTACAGAGGTACAGAGCTACAGTTCCCAGAGTTCCAAGGCAAGAAGAATTGCAGCTCTATGGAGGGAATAGGGGTCTCCTAAAAACTCTCAGCTTTAAATGTACTATTATTGTTATAAGTTTGGTGCCATCTGCAAATTTGATGACTTAATTAGACTTTAGATTTGCAATTTGAACTCTCAGCTTTCAAGGTAATAATAATCTATCAGTATTCCTATTATTAAGGGACGTGGGTGGCGCTGTGGGTTAAACCACAGAGCCTAGGACTTGCCGATCAGAAGGTCGGCGGTTCGAATCTCCACGACAGGGTGAGCTCCCGTTGCTCGGTCCCTGCTCCTGCCAACCTAGCAGTTCGAAAGCATGCCAGTGCAAGTAGATAAATAGGTACCGCTCTGGCGGGAAGGTAAACGGTGTTTCCGTGCACTGCTCTGGTTTTGCCAGAAGCGGCTTAGTCATGCTGGCCACATGACCCAGAAGCTGTACGCCGGCTCCCTCGTCCAATAAAGCAAGATGAGAGCCGCAACCCCAGAGTCGGTCATGACTAGACCTAACAGTCAGGGGTCCCTTTACCTTTATTCCTATGATTAGCTTGGTATCATCTGCAATTTGATGACTTAATTAGTCATCAAACCTGCAACTTAAAAAGATTTGCGAGCCAATGTAGAGAACTGAACGTAAGGCTGGAAAAATGAGAAACCAAAATTGCCCCATCCCTAATAAAAGATTTGCTTGTATATATCTGGCCTGTCGTCTAATTTGCCAGCCAGCTTATTGAGACTGAAATTCCTCCAAGGTGAAAAATAGCCCACTCTGCAGCTGAAGGACGACTATCCAGGTAATCCCGAACACTTGCAGATTCTGGCACGACACAGTCCTGGGCTTCGGGTCCCTCGTACACGTTTAATCTCAGCCTACCCCCAGCCTCAGTCAGGGCACCAGACACTGGCAGCGTTCCCGGTTCAGAATGCCAGGCATTAATTTACCCCCTGTTTCCAGGCCAAAGGGGTCTGGCTACCTTCCCAGTCTTCTGCTTAGAAAAAGTTCAGCTAATCCAAAAGCAACGAAACAGCTTCAGATTGGGGGGGGGGGGCATTTGGTGAAAACAAGTGCTTTGCTCTCGTTTGAGGGCCTCTGTATATACACACACGGCCGGGTGTTGCCTGCCCCCCATCGCCACCACTACCACCACAGAAAGACGCAAAAGGTAAAACTGATTTTGAGGTCTCTGCTCAAAACCTTTCTCCCCCTCCTCCCCCAAACACCTCCTTTGGCACCTCCT
Source organism: Podarcis gaigeae (assembly GCF_964106915.1). Classification (NCBI taxonomy): domain Eukaryota; kingdom Metazoa; phylum Chordata; class Lepidosauria; order Squamata; family Lacertidae; genus Podarcis; species Podarcis gaigeae. The sequence continues at coordinate 13,852,248 of NC_139686.1, read as the reverse complement.
CTTCCTCCCACTGGTTACAGAAGAAGTAAGGGGCCATTAGGTTGCACTTCGTATTTGCCCTTGCATAAAATAATTGCTTTTCTTCTCATTTCATAACACACTAAATAGCAGCACTCAGGACAAGGGACGACAGCTAAATGTTTGCCTGCTGGCCTTGAGTCTTAAGCTGCAAAAGGCCTTCGAATTGGGAGAAAGTCCCATCCTTGTTCCTGGGAGATTGGACACACTTTTGATAGAAGTGTTTGTGTGTGTGTGTGTGTGTGTGAGAGAGAGAGAGAGAGAGAGAGAGAGAGAGAGAGAGAGAGAGAGAGAGTGTCAGGGTGGTAATGCCCTACTTTACAAAGGACTGTCCTTTATTTGAATGAGTCATCTGTCTGAAGGGTTGTCTGGTCCAAGTCCAGTTTCAAGATCAGGACCATCAGAAGGGAGAGCAGCCGGGGCCTTGAAGTTGCCCATCATCCCACCATCAACAGTTGGCACCTGGACAGCAGATTGATCCACCTGGTCACAGGCTTCCTTACTCTGGTGAGATGCATTTCTATTTCAATCTTGCTTATTCTTTCAAAATGCACATTGATACCTAGCGTTTAGCACCTGCAAGGCTTATGCTCATCCTTCTCTTACGTTCACGGTCCTCTTTCTTGGTGATGCGGTGCCTCTTTCCTGGTGAAGCGTTCAGCAGCAGCCCTAGAAAGAAGGCGCATCATTGTCTCTGATGCACATTCACAAACATGCATGCGCAGGAACGCTAAAGCAACATGTGCCTTGTACACTAAGTCAGTGTGGTGCATTGCTGCTTGCCATTTTGCACACAGCAAGTACCGGGGTATGTTTTGAACCATGGTAGCCTTTTGTCTGACACTTACGCATAATTTCCGTTAGATTCCTTGGCTTTTCTGTCCATGGAGAACGGGATATTGCAAATAAGTGAACCAACAGGGTAGAGCCTTCAGCAATGCAGGATAGAAGGCGGGTCTCCCTGGCGGTGATCAGTTGCACGAGAGCAAGTTTGTGACAAGCATGGATCTAATCTTCTTCTGCAAAATGGAGGGGATGTTGACTTTGTCAGTGATCTATAGTATTTGGATTCGAGCACCATTAACCTTGTAAATTGGGGCCAGTCTGGGATGTGTTTGCCACAGAAGTGGAGCAAAAAGAAGTGGACAATAAGAAGTTTATTGTAGCCACAAGAAAATAACTAAGGGTGCTACCAGACGGCGGCTATTTTCTGGTGGGATTCAATTCCATAGAGGCAAACCCAAACACCCTTAACAAACTACAATTCCCAGGATTCTCTGGTGGAAAGCACGACTGTTTAAGTGGCACCATACTGCTTTAGGTGTAAGGTGAAAGTGGCCTCAGACACCCATTAAGCTTTGGAAGCAAAGAAAGATGGAAAGACCACCTGAGACCTTTGCTTGATTGATACCCCCAACCCATTGTCCTGCTTGGCTTTCAGTTTCTATATGCAAACTGACCCCATTCAGGAGTAGGCTATGGATACCACATTTTTCAGTGGCACAGCAACATATCTGGGATCCTTCTGTGTCATCAGAAGCTCCTCTGTTCTGAAACTGCTTTTCTCAGTTTCCTTCAGTTTTCCATGTGTGAGTTAAAGTTTTCAGTCGGCTTGCTTTCCCTTTGTTTAGGGATTAGTTCCAGAAGGATTTTAAGAAGGGCCTAAATAAAGGAGCCAAGTTGCTCACTGCGGCGCTCTCTCGATGCCTGGCTAGAGACTGCAGTCGTGAACGTGATCGGCTTCCAAGCCCGCTGAAGTATGCGTGGGGGAACTGCTGGCTCTGGTGACCTCTCTCAGTAGGGCTGCGATGCCACCTTCTGGCTGGAGGATTGTACTAATCACAGATGTTCTAAAAGGGTGATTTGTGGTCTAGTTGGAACAGGGCCATTCTGCTACAGGGTTGCGCTAGGCAGCACAATCCTTATGCAAGTCCTGCTGAATTCAGTGGTGACAGCTGCCAAGTAAGTGTGCACAGGATTATGCTGTAGTTATCAGGGTGAGCTCTTGAAGAGCTCCAGCTCTGGATTTTCCTGCATTGAGCTGGGGGGGGGGGGTTGGACCAGGTGGACCAACTCTACAATTCTCCCATTTCTTGTTTTATTTTAGCAAGTGACTCCAAAACATAGCTGTCAACTTACAGATTTGAAAATAAGGGACCAGCAGCCTCAAAAATAAGGGATCAGCAGCCAAAATAAGGGATCAACAATTACTTTGATAAAATACATATTTTGTTGCATGCAAATGTCTTTAGATACCTATTAGGTCCTATAAATTACCATATAGCATATATTCAACACAAAAAACAGCAACAATTTGTTGTTGGCAAAGCACAGCTGGACATAGTAAGGGCCCCATTACCTTTAGTAGCTTATTTAAGGGACATCATCAATAAGGGACAGCAGCAGGACATGACCCTGGGATAAGGGACTGTCCCACCAAATAAGGGACATTTGACAGCTATGCTCCAAAATGACTCCCTCTCCCCTCCCAAATAGGAACTGTGACTGACCAAACCAGGACTTTCCCGATAAATAGTCATTTGGGGCAAAATATTTAATAGGGGAGGTAGGGAACTTTTTTCAAACCAAGCACTACGTACCAGGGATGGGTGCACCCAGTGGCAAAAGTCGGTGGAGCAACAGATACAGATTTTACCTCTGTACAGTAGGGTAGTTCTATAGTGAAGCAGCCCTCTGTCATCCAGCAATAAAGCAATGAACAGGGTGGTGATACAATAACTACTGCAATCGACACAAGATAATGTCACCAAAGCAGCTATCTGTAAACAAACAATAAACACCCATAAAAATGGCAAAAGTTGTTTCTTTCCCAAATAGGTGTTATCTTAAACAATAGCAAACATAGTAAATAAAGCGCTCACTTCTAATATATCAGTGGTTCAGTGCTCATTTCTTCTCTTTCCAAAACAGATCTTATCTTAAACAATTGCAAACACAGTAATAAATAGTCCACTTGTGATATACCAGTGGTTCAGTGCTCGGATGTCTTTCCAGTAATCAGACATTTCGTTGCTAAAGAGCTTAGTCATCGAGCTTTGTAGTAAATAATATACAACTTAGGAGGTTTAACTAACTGAACGACATCGCTCTCTTTCTATGCTCCTCCCGATGGAAACATGCAGATGGGGACAAATATACCCCTGCTTTAAGTTGTTTACATACTGTCTTCTCTTGTGTATTATTTGGGAAAGAAACTACTTTTCCCATTTTTATGGACGCTTATTGTTTGTTTACAGATGGTGGTATTATCTTGTGTCAGTTGCTATATTCAGCAAAGCAGGAGGCATTTTCAGAGTGCAAGGACATATTCCAGACAGACAAAAACTCTGAAGGTTGGTGCAGGTCTGGTGAGGGGGTGTGGCCTGAGGAGAGGGGGTGTGGCTAAGGAAGAGGAGGAGGAGCCTGAGGGGAGTCCAGAAATAGATGCCTGGTGGGCAATTCTCTATCCTCACCTTCATTGCTCCTGCTTAAAATACCATTCCTCTTTATCTTCTGTCTCTAGAAACATCAGCACTCACATTCCCACATAAAGCAAAGGAAATCCAAGCATAAAACTCAATAAAACACTCTAAATGCAACAGATTACCTGCCAGGACTGTAAACTTTAAAAAGCTATGAACTGCTGCAAAAACACAGGACTTTCCATTTTCCAAAGTCAGTAGGGAGTACTCTGGAGTAGCTGGTTTAAACACTTGTTTAGGCAAATGGGACATTATGCTCTCATCTTTATTTATTTTTTCAGTGATTAGATGGATACATCTTTTTATGCACTTGGATGCAAGGAAGAATTTAGCCATAGGAAACAATGAGTGTTTCTGTCTACAAACAAACCACAGGGCGCTTTCAAAGCAAGGTTGCAAATACGCCAGGATCACATTCAGAACATTTTCTGCCTAAATCATTTCTTTTGATACCAGAGAGAAATGCATGAATTTCCAAGAGTGAGAGCAGAAGGCTTGGGATTACACAAGTGTACCCTAAACACAAATTGGTTTTTGTTTGCTTAGGAAGTCGGGAAAGTTAATGATTTCCCATATGGACCTCAGAACCACCTTGTTTTAGGGGGAAATGCTGTATTGTATTGAATGATGCCATAGCTGCTGCTGACAAGGATCCACAACGCAGGTAGGCTAAGCTTTGCTTCCTATTGGGCATGATGAAGTACACTGATTCTCTCTGGGAAAATGGCAAAGCCATGTGGGCTTCAAAAAATACTTAAGTGACCTATGTTGCTGAAGAAAGAAAGACTGTGTTCTTTTGTTCCTTTGGTTCAAGAGAGCAACAGAGGATAATAGGCTGATTCACAACATGCATGTTCAACACTTGATGTGTCATCATGTGATGGCTTCTCATTGGATGCCTTTCTGCATGCCATGTGTGAACAACCTCCATGAAAAAGTAGTGTGGGTTGCCAACTTAAAGAACAGATGCCCAAATTTCCTTCCCAAACACTTCCATACCCCCCCTTCTGTGTCGTGTCTTCTAAATAGGAAGCCTTTTCCTGGCTGAAATGTTGTTATGCTCACCCTAATCTCCAAGAGTAGAGAGATTTCGCAGGTGCCAACACTCACCTTGGGTTTGAGTCCCTTGGGATGAAGGTCACTGAACACCATACAGTGGTACCTCTGGTTACGAACGCTTCTGGTTACGCATGATTCGGGTTATGAGCTCCGCTAACCCAGAAGTAGTTGCTCCTGGTTGCAAACTTTGCCCCAGGATGTGAGTGGAAGTTGCGTGTCAGAGGTGCATGCAGCGGGAAGGACCATTAGCGAAAGCGCGCCTCAGGATAAAAATGGTTTCAGCTTAAGAACGGACCTCTGGAACGAATTAAGTTCATAACCAGAGGTTACCACTGTAGTGTCTTTTTGAAATCTAGCTTTATTTGCAAATATGTACAACCTGAGCATAAGACGGCAGGGCTAGCAATAAATACTACCCATAGCTTTGGTTTTGACACAGAGAGCAAGTGTGTGCCTTCACTGCTGCAAGTTCCAGGCCTACCTAGAATGTTGCCTGCAAAGTTCTGAAGAGCTCTGGAATCATAGACTCATAGAATCGTAGAGTTGGAAGGACCCCGAGGGCTAGATAGTCCAACCCCCAGCAATGCAGGAATCTTAACTAAAGCATCCATGGCCTCTGCTTAAAAACCTCCAGTGAAGGAAAATCTGCAACACCCAAGGGAGTCTGTTCCATAGTCAAACAGCTCTCCCTGTCAGAAAGTCCTTCCTGATGTTTCGTTGAAATCTCCTTTCTTATATAGTGGTACCTCAGGTTAAGTACTTAATTCGTTCTGGAGTCCATTCTTAATCTGAAACTGTTCTTAACCTGAAGCACCACTTTAGCTGATGGGGCCTCCTGCTGCTGCCGCCACAAGATTTCTGTCCTCATCCTGAAACAAAGTTCTTAACCCGAGATATTATTTCTGGGTTAGCAGAGTCTGTAACCTGAAGCGTATGTAACCCGAGGTACCATTGTAACTTGAATCCATTGGCTTAGGTCCTACCCTCCAGAGCAGCACAAAACATGCTTGCTCCAGCTTCCATGTGAAAGTCCCTGATCCAGCTTGGAATCCTTTATTGACATTGTGCATTAGACTGTCTTTTATTGATCACTTTAATATTTAGCTTTATTTTTCTGTAAACTGTTTTGAGGTTTAATTACAAGCAAGCAGTATATAATTTTTTAAAAATATAAATAAATGTGAAGATCTGAATTTAAGATTGGGGAAAAAATGAGAAACTCAAATTGACAAGATGCACCCATTCCTCCTTGGGATTAGGCAAAAAGTCCCACTCTAATCTGTGTTGTTCAGAACACACCTGTAGTACTGTGTCCCGTTCTGGGCCCCACAGTTTAAGAAGGATGTTGACAAGCTGGAATGTGTGCAGAGGAGGGCAACCAGGATGATCAAGGGTCTGGAAACCAAGCCTTAGGAGGAATGGTTGAGGGAGTTGGGTATGTTTAGCTTGGAGAAGAAGAGACTGAGAAGGGGATAGGATAGCCATCTTCAAATATCTGAAGGGCTGTCACATGGAAGAGGGAACATGCTTGTTTTCTCCTTCCCTGGAGGGTAGGACTCAAACCAATGGCTTCAAGTTACAAGAAAGAAGATTCTGACTAAACATTCGGGAAAACTTTCTGACAGTAAGACCTGTTCGGCAGTGGAACAGTCTCCCTTGGGAGGTGGTGGACTCTCCTTCCTTAAACAGAGGTTGGAAGGCCATCTGCCATGTATGATCTAGCTGAGATTCCTGCATTGCAGGAAGTTGGGCTAGATGATGCTCAGAATACCTTCCAGCACTACAGCCATATGATTCTATGAGCATCATCTCAGTCATGATGCTGAGATAATAATCAGATCTTAAAACCAGCACTAGGGAACCATCACAGTTTAGGTCTATTGTGCTGATGTCCTACTTGTGAGCTTTGGATTTGCATCTAGTTGGCTAGACAAGTACGGTACTAGATGATGCTCTTTTGGTGTTCTTACATCCACAGCAAGAAGGGACTATGATTGTACATGATGGGGTAGGTTTGTTTCCATCAACTTTATTTTAGGAAGTTAAAAGCAAGCATTCATGTACTATGAAATCTTGGCTACCAAAAGTCAAGGGCAGGGAGTTTAAGGGTCAGCTAAGGATTCAACAGAAACAACTCCCTTGCACAGTGGTCTAACTTTGCCTAATGGTAGGGCTGGCCCCGGAAGCAAAGTTTGCTGAGCTTGCAGTGGGGCTAGGGCCCCACAGTCCAACTGCCAAGATGCTTGGTTAAAGATTTCCTCCCTCACTGCTCTACAGCATCCAGTAATTGGTTGCTCACAACACAAGTGAACACGTGTTTCCCCTCCCAGTTTTCACGTTATTCAGCATTAGTATGAAGAAAAGCTCTTGGGATGAGACAATTACAAATAATTCCTGACTGAATGGTTTCGAAGACCACCACTTCATTCCATGTGAAATAAAAAGAACAGGGAAAATGTGGTGTGTCTTATGTTCTCTTTGCAGGAAACGGAGAAATCACTGAAGATAAGAAATCGCAATCATGAAGGTTGCTGAGTCAGGAAATGTGAATGGCGTCGTTGTGGAAACAAAAGCAGCAGACCTGTCTAAGGAGGATGAAGGTCCCAAGGAACTCACAGCCAGGACAAAAACCTCATGCTGCAAAGGGCTGAAGGTCCAGTGAATTCCTTACTATTACTATTTCTTTTCTTTTTTAAAGTCTAATTTTCTGCTTTGCAACAGTCTTTTTTAAAAAAGACTCTTCCATTTGGAAGTGTATGGTTTTCATTTGATATCCACCACTGATAGGGTTGGGGTTCTGCCTTTTTCAGTTTCATAGACCTGGGGAGTTACTAAGCTACAGATGAGGAGTCAATGACTCTCCAGGTGTTTTCAAATTTGGGGGGGGGCGAAGCTGGTACCTGCGTAGCCACTCCTCTATTCACGTTATGCCTTCTCTTGTTCTCCTGAAAACATGAAAGGGGGTAGAGTTAATTTCAGGACATAGGCATCAAAGGAAGCCACCAGGGTGCCCTCCCCATGGTGTTGGGTTCAAACTCCCATCTGTCGCAGCCAGTTTGGCCAATAATTAGGGACGATGATGGTTGTTGTCTTGCAACATGTTCCCCATCTCTGTTCTAACTCCAAATAACCCTGGTTGCACATCTTGTTGCTTTAGGCGTGAGATGCAGAATCACCGCATGGGAATCATTAACGCAAAGGATCGTTAGATGTCAAGGCTAGCTCTGTGCACCCTGCCAAGGCAGTTCCCAGACATGGCATCATCAGCACACGACAGCCTTGAGCAACTGCCAGCCACTCATGATGCAGGCTCTATCCGCCACGCCATAAATATTTTTTTCACGAGGTTCCCTGGGGACTAAGAGTGCAGTTTTCATTTCCCTCAGTGCCCCAAAGCATCATTACAACAACCTCACCCTAAGGTGGGTCCCTCCAAGCATTCGGGACAACTCCCATCATCCATGATTATTGCCCATGCCGGCTGGGGCTGGTGGAAGCCAGAGTCACAAAGATTTGGAGGGCACCACATTGGGGGGGAAGACTGGCTTATAATGATAATCAGCAAAGAACTGATCAATATGATCTATAAGGATGAGGCTAATGAATTTGCAGATGACATCAAACTGAGAGGGGTAGCTAACACTGCAGAAGACTGAATCGGAATTCAAGATGGCCTTAACTGATTGGAGAACTGGGCCCAAACTAACAAAATGAATTTCAACAGGGACAAATTTAAGGTTCTGCACTTAGGTAGGAAGGACCAGTTGCACAAATATAAGATGGGGAACACATGGCTTGCCAGCACTATATGTGAAAAGGATCTAGGGGGTCTTAGTAGCTTAGCCTGTGGCAACAGTGTGAGGAAGCAGGGGAAAAAAGCTAATGCTGTTCCAGGCTTGTATCAAAAGAAGTATAGCGTCCAGATCAAGGGAAGTGATAGAATCACTCTGTTCCGCCATGGTCAGACCACACCTGGAATACTGTGTCCAGTTCTGAGTGCCACTGTTTAAGAAGGATACTGACAAGTTCAGAGGAAGGCAACCATGATGATCAAGTGTCTGGAAACGAAGCCTTATGAGGAACAGTTGAAGCAGTTGGGTGTGTTTAGCCTTGGAAAAAGGAGACTGAGATATCTATCTTCAAATATCTAAAGGGGTGACAGTAAAAGCTGTTCAACAGAGGAATGGACTCCCATGAGAGGTGGTGGACTCTCCTTCCTTGGAGGTTTTTAAGCAGAAGTTGGGTGGTCATCTGTTGTGGATTCTTTAATTGAGATTCCTTGAGGTCCCTTCCAGCTCTACGATTCTGTGATTCCAGGAACAATAACAAAAAATATTGTTGAGCCTCACTTGTGGTGTGAAATATTTGAGAGGGAGGACTACCCACTAAACTTTCTAAATGGCTCTTCATAATACTGTTTCTTGGGCATGGCTTGATAGCTGCTCAAGAAGCATTTGCAGATGACTTAAGTCACACACAGCCTATCAGATCCTGGGAAAATACAGTTGAGGGACTACTTCATATCTCTGCTGCGGGAGCAGAGCCCCTTCTGCCTAGTTCCTTATGCTTTCCGGGAGGAGGAGAAACAAATCTAGGGGTCATTGTAGTGGCTTAAGACCTGTCCCACACCTGTTTAAGACTTGATATTGAGGGACTACTCTGGAATCTAAGGATCTCAACATATCAAAATTCTCATGGAACATCTGAAAGACGGCTTGTCTCCTGATATTTTTTCGTCCCAATAAACCGAAAAATAAACCAGCCTGAGGGGAAAAAAGCCTATAACCTTTTGACTGCAAACTCTCTTCTCCCTTTGCACAGAGAAGTCAACAGCGCCCCAAAGTTCAAAACCCAATCCATGCTGTTTACTCACTTGTAACTATGTTATTCAAGCACTTCTAACTTTTAACCAGTGCATCAGGACTTTGTTTGTTTTGGGACCAGATGAAATACCAAGAGGGCTGTGTTGACAAAGCTGGAGACTATTTGGATAAACATTGAACCCAAGACTACCCGCCTGAACTGGCAATGGAGAGAAATCAGCTCAAAACATATATTGGCTTCTGTTTTGCATAAGTGTCTGTGCCTCTCTGGGAGAGGGAATTACTAGCTTGCAAAATACATTGGAAGTGTCTTGTGACAGCCAATCAAATAAGGATGTTGTAGCATTCTTGCATAGTTGAAATGCACCATCAATGATTGCATATAAAGAGTTTCTGACTTCCATCTCTTTGTCACACTGTGCCATTACCAAGAAATAGAACTCAGGGCAGGGCTATGCTAATGAGCAGGAGAGAAAGATTGATTCTCAGTTGTTTGCGTATTTTTTCTTGTGTTAACCGCAAGGCTGTTGGAGATGATAGACATAACCCATTGAAATGAATGACCTCAAGTTTGTCACATGCATTAATTTCAATGGGTCTACTCTGAGTAGGACTGACATTGGCTATAAGCCATCGACTACATAAAACTTTTTCTTCTGAAGGACAAAGGGTTACTTCTAGAAGGACTTTGATCTCTCAGAGAATAGGGAAGCATGGCTTCCATTATCCTGGAGAAAGCTCATTGATGATCTGACATTCCCCAATCCCACCCGCTTTCCCATCTTTCATTAGGCCTTCCTTGCTGCCCTGGCATTCACCTACTTCAGCAAAGTGTTTTCTGGGGCTATGATGAAAAGTTCCTTCACCCAAATGGAAAGGAGGTTCGGCATCTCTTCCTCTACGGCTGGCTTCATGGATGGAAGTTTTGAACTGGGTAAGTAGTCAGAGAGAAGCCATGTAGTGGGGAGCAGGAGGGGAGAAAGCCCTTGGAGAGGTGAGCTGAGAATAACGTGGATCACTATCTTCCATTCCTTGCTCTTCCTCAGAACACTATATACACCTTCTGGGTGAGAAAGGTTCATTCTTGGTGGATGTTGATTCAAAGGATCGTGAGTGATAGGGACATAAAGAGAGTCCTGCTGGTTCACAACAAAGGCCCATTGTCATGAGAGCCAGTGTGGTGTAGTGGTTAAGAGCGACTGACTCGTAATCTGGTGAACCGGATTCGTGTCTCCGCTCCTCTACATGCAGCTGCTGGGTGACCTTGGGCTAGTCACACTTCTCTGAAGTCTCTCAGCCTCACTCACCTCACAGAGTGTTTGTTGTGGGGGAGGAAGGGAAAGGAGAATGTTAGGCGCTTTGAGACTCCTGAAGGGGAGTGAAAGGCGGGATATCAAATCCAAACTACTACTACTACTACTACTCTTCTTCTTCTTCTTCTTCTTCTTCTTCTTCTTCTTCTTCTTCTTCTTCTTCTTCTTCTTCTTCATGATTGGCTGGACACAAAGAAATGGTGGGAGGCACCAGCTTGGGAACCCCTAAAGGATGAAGGCTCAGAGCCTGGGGATTGATGGTGGAACAATGATGAGTGGTCACAGGGAGAAGAGGGAGAGGTCTAGGAAGAGGAGGCATTGGAAGCTGAAGAGATATCAGTGTTTAGTGAGCGGGAAGAGTCTGTGGGAGAAAGAAAGCCAGAATCAGAGGCAGAAGAAGGAAAGGAGGGAGGCCAAGAGGCAGAGATGAGTCCAGCTGGTGAAGAAGAGTCAGGGTGTCACCCCCTCCTGCTGGGTCAAGCTCCCCTCCCCTCTGGTCTCCCAGGACCAGAAGAGGCATGCAGAGGGAGGAGCTCAGACAGGCATACCGGCAGAGTCTCAGATTGCTTGGGAAGGGCCTGAGGGAGGAGGAGATTTAGGTAGCTGTAGAAAGGTGGGGACCTTCAGCCTGTGCAACTGTTTCATGGGGCAAGACCCACCAAGAAGAATTGCTGTGGTCATTAGGACCCTTTGTGACCATTTGCAGGGAACCCATGTCCCTCCTCATGTTCCTGGACTACAACTCCCAGCAGCCCCAGGCAGCATGGCCAGTGGTCAGAGATAATGGGAGTTGCTGTCCCAGAACATCTGGAAGTGCATCCACGCCGTAGGATGTGATGCAACAGCCTCATCCATAATGGTAGCCAGTCATTGACCAACTGTGTAGGGAAACCAATTTTACCATAACTTTACTATTCCTGTTTCCCTGCAGTGCCCCCCCCCCCAAAGAACACCAGCGGGTTCTGAGAACAAGTGCTAAGTGATTTAGCAACGAATAAATACTCTATCATTATTTACATTGTTTTCCAGGGAATCTGCTGGTGATTGCTTTCGTGAGTTACTTTGGGGCAAAATTCCATCGGCCAAGGGTGATTGCTCTGGGATGTTTTATCATGTCTCTTGGGAGTTTCTTAACAGCAATGCCTCACTTTTTCATGGGATAGTAAGTACAAGCATGTTTACATTTAGTTTATTAGATTGGCCACACTGCTGTCTCTGAAGGACATTATTTGAGATGCAGAATGAAACATATATAAAGATGAATGGTAGAGGTGAACATATATGTCCCTTTCTGGTTCATAACAATTTCAAATATGTATTGGGACATGTTTCATCCCAGTATAAACGTTTCAAAACATGTTGGTTTGTATCCAATGCTGGTTCAACTCAGGACAGACACATTGAAATGAACGGCCATGCCTAACTTAGGTCCATTAATTCTATCGGGTTTACCCTGAGAAGAACTTCACTATGTACAAACCCTTTAATATTAAAATATGCATTTTTGTACTTTTTCCCAAAAAGAAGAAGCTTGAGGCTATATTGCAAAATTCAGTGAAATGCGAAATAAGGAGGATATAATTACATGTAGAGATACAGGACATTCACCACCTTCGCTGGTTCCGATTTAACAGACACAAACGCATCAAGGCAGCTTACAACAATCAAAACGCAAAATACAGTAAAAATAACATTGCCGAAACAATAATGAAATGCAGCAGATTGGAGCTAGGATAAAACTGCAATCCTAATCCTCTTTGGTTATCCTTCCCATGTTGTCTGTGTCTGCTTAGAAATTAATCCCACTTATGTCTTGGATAAGTGCTTTTGGTGTATCTCCAAGATGGCCAATGTCAGCTATAGCTACCAAACTTATTTCCAGCCACTTTGACTAAGCAACTCTTGACGATGCATTAAATAGTTCTGAAATTTAGAAAGAAATCCCCATTCTTTACTTCTCCTTATTTACATTGTCTATAATTGCAAATGGTCACCATGCTATTCCCACTCTCCAGTGCCAAGGCATCTCTCTGCATCTTTCTTCAATAATAATAATAATAATAATAATAATAATAATAATAGTTTATACCCCGCCCATTTGGGCTGGGTTTCCCCAGCCACTCTGAGCGGCTCCCAATTGAGTGTTAAAAACAATACAGCATTGAATATTAAAAGCTTCCCTAAACAGGGCTACATTCAGATGTCTTCTAAATGTCATATGGTTTATTTCTTTGACATCTGATGGGAGAGCATTCCACAGGGCAGGTGCCACTACCGAGAAGACCCTCTGTCTGGTTCCCTGTAACCTCTCTTCTCGCAGTGAGGGAACTGCCAGAAGGCCCTTGGTGCTGGACCTCAGTGTCCAGGCAGAACGATGGGGGTGGAGACGCTCCTTCAGGTATATATGATTAGGGGCTTATCCAAACTTGCTTTTGTACCACACTTCTAGGCACAGGTTCTTGTTTTAACACTCCTCATCCAAACACCTTTTTTTGGGGGGGGGGGAGTGTTTCTTCCATGAAAACCCGCTCAACAATCTGTGGAAATCCCGAATTGCCATTTGCTCTGATTCAGCATTAAAGAGTGTGTTTTCTTGGAGAAAGCGGGTAGCTCATTTTGTCACAGAACCTTAAAGTGTGGACCTGTGCCTAGAAAGGAACTGTGGGATGAACCTCTGGTTTACCTTTCTTTTCAGTTATAAATACGAGACATTATCACGAGGGTCTGAGAACTCGACATCCAACCTCTCTCCTTGCTTACTGAACCAAACAGTCCCAGAATCACCAGGGATGTCTGTGTCAGGTAAGGTTGTGGTTTCTCCATGGAAGTTTGTAAGTAGCCCATCAGAAGTGCTGGGGAGGGGGCAGAGATATGCTGGCCCTGATCCCAATATCCATGCATTGAGCATGAAGTTTGGGCAGGGGAGCTTCTAATAGTGCTCATTTGAATGCATTTGGTAGCCTTCCAACCTTTCCATTCAATGTGGGGAGATCAGGGGTTGAACAGGCAGGAGCAGAGATTTGGGGAGCAGAACCGGTGCCTCTACTCAGTATTTGCCCACTCTTGTTCTTTTGAACCCTTGCAGAAGGCTAGTGTAAAGTGCTGGACTGTACAACAGGTAGCCCACATGTTGCCCTCTGGATCTTGTTGTACTCCAACACCCATCAGCCCTAGCAATCATGGCCAAAGGTCAGGGTTCATGGGAGTCATAGTCCAACAATATCTGGAGGGTCACTCGTTTTCCATTCTTGCTATATTGTGAGCTCTGAGCGTTGATCCTTATGCAAGCAAAATGGAACCAATGGATGGCTTTGGGGAGCTCTAGACCCACCTCTATGATTCTCCATCCTGTCACTTATTTCATGTTATATTTTACCCCACACCAAGTCCATATCATTGGCTACCGCTAGTGGTTGTGGGCTTGGAACCACAGATAATGACACGTGAAAGGGGGTGGATTGGGGTATTTCTTTTGGCATTTGCAAACACCAGGTTCCTCATCCCTCATCCATAACAGGTGCACATGTATGTACTGCTGTGCTCAGTGACTGAGGAGTGCTTACAGCTACTGATGGTGTGAAATATGGTGGCTCACTGGGACAGGACATTTCCACAATGTTATGATGCTGCTGAAAGAATGGCATTGGCTTCCAATTAGCTGAGTTCAATGTGCTGGTTTTACATCAGAAGCCACAGCTCAAGGGAGCCAGCTGTGCTGCTTTGTTACCAGCTAACCCCCAAACTGCAAGCTGTTTTCACAAGCTTGCAGACAGAAATCCTTTGATACAGCGCAACCAAGAAGTCTAGATGCTGGATTAGCCATTCCCCCGGATAGGCACACACAACACAAGAATATGTCTTTCTTAAGATTTATTTTAAAAACATAAAAAACATGCTAATAAGCAGGCACATCATTTGGTACATTACAAGTACAGAAAAACAAAAACATTGTAAATTATAGCTAGCTATATACTCACTTCTATACTCTAAGGCAAAGCTAGGATACTTAGAGTCTTTCAGAAACCCGCATCCAAAGGTCTCAGAAAATCTTCAAGGCAAAAGCACAAAAAACTGAAAAGACGGCTGCTTGGTGGACATCAGCAGCCGGGCGATTCCTTGCGAAAATGCAGAGCGCGCTCTCAAACCCAGTTACAAGATCTTTTATCCATAATTTACACGTGGACTTAGAAACCCCAAAACCCAATCAGAACCCTTTGATTACATTTGATGACTAGCTTGTGGGCTAATAATTCTAACTTGTGGCAGCTGAGCCAATTCAACCTGCAAACCCCAATTAAGCCTTCAGAACCCAGATCAAGGGGTTTCCTCCCTTCCCATGGTAGAACTTAGGCAGATGTACATTCTCAGGCAATCAAGGATAGATAGCATTTCAAAGGGTATGGTCACAGCTTCGAACACAGGTGTTTAACCTTCAAATTAGCCCAACAATTCCTTTCCCATAGAAGGGACTACACCGGGAGCATACTACACCGGGAGCATAGGAATTGGACATCACACCACCAGAACATCCTTGGTGAACATCTCCTGTTTGGGATTGCTTGGGAGGATATGTGTTTCTGTGCAAAAGGCATGACTATGTACTCCTGCTATAATTGCTGTTATTTGCAGGCTGTGCAAAAGAAGTTGTATCTTATGCGTGGATTTATGTCTTGCTGGGAAATCTACTACGTGGAATAGGTGAAACACCAATAACTCCACTGGGCATATCGTACCTGGATGATTTCTCGAGAGAAGAAGACGCTCCTTTTTATATTGGTAACGTCTCATAGGAAAATCTCATCTCTAGTACTAAATAAAGGTAACCACTAGGTCCAGTCGCGGACGACTCTGGGGTTGCAGCGCTCATCTCACTTTAGGGAGCCGGCGTACAGCTTCTGGGTCATGTGGCCAGCATGACTAAGCCGCTTCTGGCGAATCAGAGCTGTGCACGGAAACGCCGTTTACCTTCCCATTGGAGCGGTACCTATTTATCTACTTGCACATTGATGTGCTTTTGAACTGCTAGGTTGGCAGGAGCTGGGACCGAGCAACAGGAGCTCACCCCGTCACAGGAATTTGGACCGCCAACCTTCTGATTGGCAAGCCCAAGAGGCTCAGTAGTTTAGACCGTAGTGCCACCTGCGTCCCATGTACTAAGTAGTGCCTGAAAAAAACAAAGGCAGATTTTTCAAGCTGCAGCACTCAGATTTTGCACCTGCTCCTGAGTTGTATAGCATGTCAAAAAGCTTCTTTATAGTAAAATCTGGCTTCAGTCATCAGCAGAGTTAGAAGCATTTTGCATTCATGTTGTCTAAATTTGAACTTTCTGTCATTATATTTTGACTCATTCACAATTTGATTTTTTAAAAAAATCTGCTTTGACCTGAGAAGTGTACAATTTCTTCAAAAAATTCTCAAGCTTTGGAACCAAATGAGGTAAAAAGTAATAAAAACAGTATCGCAATGCTTTATTACTCAGGAAAACGTTTGTGAATCTCTTTAAGATTCACCAGTTCTGACAGAGTTCCCCCTTGCATTATGACACCTGCTGAAGGACACTATCAATATATGTATGTTGATAAGGCTGCAACCCTGTAACCACTTACCTGAGAGTAAACAACATTGAAGTCTATGGACTTTTCTTATTAGCAGACATGTGTAGAATTGCACTGTTAAATGTGTGTTCGGAAATGCAAGCTTGATCCCAGTTATTCATAACGTGATTCTTTAAACTAGGTGAAATATACTCGGAGTCGAGAGTGGATTTCATGCTCTTTATTCAGCTCATAGTGGTGAGGAGGAATGGAAGTTCCCCCAGAATGTCTGCTTTATATACATTATTTACACAATGGGCCCCACATGATTGGCTAGTTCCGGGATTCACCTGTAGGCCAATCTGGTTGCAGATTCACTTCCACCTGTAGCTGGATTGGGTGGCTCCTGTGGACCATTCAGACTGCTGCATTCTGAATCCTATTGTTCTAGGACCAATCAGACTGCTGCATTTTGAATCCTATTGAACTCAGTACATAACACTAGGGCTGTGCTACCTTTTCATCCGTGAAGAGTGGTCTTTCAAAGGGCATGAAATATAGGATATCCCATCCTGCTCTGCAGTCCCAACCTGCTCTGAAGCTTGTGTGCACTGGAATATACTGATAATATTTTCTTTATAACTGCAGGCTGTTTGCACACAATAGGAATGATTGGCCCAATGGTTGGTTTCCTTTTGGGATCTCTGTTAGCCAGACTGTATGTTGACATTGGCTTCGTGGATCTAGGTGAGTTGCAAGCTGAAGATTGGTGATTGTAACATTGTGGCATGCAGCGTAGCTTGACTTACGGCTTTGAATCATATGGAGCTGTGAGCTCTGTAGCCTTCACATTTGGATAGCTCCCAAGCCCAAGTGGGATGCTTTAGAAAGATTCGGAGTTCTTGTCATTAAATATACCAAGAAAAAAGCACACCAAGAACTCAGGCCAATATAAGTTTCAGTAGTGGGAGATTACAAGATCAAACAGAGATTACAAACTCAATCTCATAAGGATACGTATAACACAATAATTTGTTACAGAATTAAAGAGTTTATGAGTAGAGATAAGTTCATGTTAGTGCATAGTCAGATTCGACGTGAAGGTCTTAGTTTCAATCATTGAGAAGAAGTCAGAAGTCAATTATGGATCAGAAACCAGGACAGGGTCCTGCTTTGATGTATTCACCTTCATCAGCTGGAAGTATCAAATATTACATGAGAATATATTTAAATTCTAAATTATCATAAATTATAAAACAGTCATAAATTATAAAACAGTATTATACAACATTTGGTTCCTTACCTAATTTTTAAGGGGTCGTGTAAGTTTGAAGAATTCGTATAAATATATCCTGTTATTTTCTACATTTCTCAGAGATAACAACTGAAAATAATGAATATTAATAATTACATGTGTTGAATGAAATTAAAAACTCTAGGGCAGCATATAATCATAGGATTCCTCACCTAAGTATGGGTAGATCAATGTGTATTTTGAGCTTTTCTGTGTGTTTGCATTTTAGAAGTGAGCCTATTACCTTTTATAGGTGTAAATGGGATCCCCCTGGATCTTCTTAAAGGCATAGAGTTCTAAAGTTCAGAGGACAGCTGCAGTTTTATTTAAAGGTCTTAAAGAAATGATGTATAATCCTGATAACTATTCAGACCCATAGGGGCCATGGTCTTAAGTAAATGAATGTACCGGGCTTCCTGTTGTAATAACAGTCCACCCGTCCTTTGTCAACAACAAATTGTCGCTTTTTTTGTGTTGAATATATGCTATATGGTAATTTATGGACCTAATAGGTATCTAAAGCCATTTGCACATAACAAAATATGTGATATTTTAGGGAGCAGGCTAGCAGGCGGGGGCCATTACTTACATCATAGGAGCCTACACAACACAAAACACTGTTGCTGTATGTAGGTTTTATTTTATTTGTTTTTTATCTTATATTTTGGACATGTACATCCAGTTTTTTTCTTTTAATTTTTTTGGGGGGGCCCAAGCGAGTGAGGCCCTAAGCTATAGCTTGTTTAACTTATACGTAAATCTGGCACTGCTACCAGCGTTTGTACACAGTTAATTCCCATATATTCAATGAATGTTACGCAATCTTCTCTAAACATATGTTCTTCTTGTTCTCTCATTCTATATGTTAAGTCTGCAAGCTGCACATATTCTGTCAACTTAACTCACCATTCTTCTTTGGTTGGGACCTTGTTCGTTTTCCATTTTGGGGCTAACAAAACACGGGCCGTAGTGGCATACATTAATAACCTTTGTTGACACCTGGGAATTTCAGTCTGAATTATCCCCAACAGAAAGGACTCTGGGGTTTTTTGGGGAAAGCGCTTTCTCCCTTATCGTTTCTTACCATGGATAGTTGATGCACAGATGGACTTTGACCTGTCTCTTACTCTAGATACGGTAACGATAACTCCGACTGATTCCCGCTGGGTTGGCGCGTGGTGGCTGGGCTTTTTGATCGCTGGCGTCTTCAATCTGATTTCCGGCATCCCTTTCTGCTTCCTGCCTAAAAGCCTGGACAAAGAAGGAGCGAGCGATCCTGAAAAGAAAAAACTGGAAAGTCATGCTGATGAAAGCCATATACAGAAGCCTGAAAGTCAACGAGGAGCTCGCTTCTCAAAACTGAAAGGTGAAAGATCTGCCCTGGCGGCCCAGGACCTATTCCATGGGTTGGCAAACTAAGGCCCAGAGGCCGGATCTGGTCCATTTGCCTTCTGGATCTGGCCCACGGATGGTCCAGGAATCACCGTGTAGATCAGCGTGGGGATTCTGATCATTCGGGCCGTGCCATTTCCCCCCTCCCTCACACACACCATGGTGGCGCCTCCTCCCTCCCTCCTCCTGGCTTCTCCCTGCCCTGCCTAGAGGGGGAAGGGGGTTGGGCTTTGTTGAGTGCCATTTTAAGCAGCCCCTCTCTGGAGCCAGCCCTTTCGCGCTGCTCATTATCCCACCGCCAGCCCCTGCCGCTTGCAAGGCACAGGTAAGCAGCCACTGGGGCTCGTCCGGTGCTGTGGAGAAGGGAGGGGAGAGTCGTGGGGGGATTCCCCCCCAAAAAATATAGTCTGACCCCCCACAAGGTCTGAGGGACAGTGGACTGGGCCCCCTGCAGAAAAAGTCTACTGACCCCTGACCTATTCAGTCGTGTCAGGCTCCGGATGGTCAGTTGAATGGAGAAGGGGAAGGCCGTTGGGCAGTGGTAGGCAGGGATGTTAGAGAGAAATAGAAATGAGAGGGGAAATTATTATTATTTTCATAATTTTTTATTCAGGTTTTTTCCCCATGATACAATGCAATTAAAAACAAACCAAATAAAAGCAAAACCAGAAAAAATGGAAAAAATGCTAGTGAGCTGCAGTTTTGCCACTTATTGCTGCCGCAGCTCAGAGATACAATTAACAGCAGCAAATAAACTAGGATATCAGTTCATGACTGGGTAGTGACTCTCATGGGTCCAAATGTTTTCATTTCTTTGAATGTGATGTTTTATAAAATGATGTGCAGATCATTCATAAAATGTGCAGGTCTGGCCTGCACTAAGCACCACATCTCTCTCTCTTTCAGAGTTCTTTACGTCCCTGAAGAGAACACTGGGCAACCGAATGTTCTTTATGTTATTGTGCTCATCGTTGCTGCAGTTCAGCAGCTTTATTGGTTACTTTACATACAGCCCGAAATACATAGAGCAGCAGTACGGTCAGCCAGCGTCCAGGTCTAACTTTATAACAGGTGAGTCCTGTGTGTGTGTATTAATGAAAGGGAATTGAGCCTAATCCTCATGGCCCACCTGAAGAAATAGGAAGAAGGCAGTCCAGCTCCTTTTCACCACTCTCTGTTGTTCCCGATTCAGATTACTTTTGTATTTCTCCCACATGTGTCTAACAGGAGGTTAAGATCGAAATCTACAGATTTAATCCGCAATCCATTTCCCACAAAGAGGAGGAGCAATACTGTATTCTTAATGTTGGTCCTTTCCCCCTTTTAACATTTCCAGGGTATCCTTTCAGTCTCCCCACCCGTTTGCTGTCCCTGTTAAGTCATTTGCAATGTGGGGGGGACAGGACATGATCCTTATTTTCTTCTTTGTCTTTTATTCCAGCCGTCACAGCCATACCAGCAGTCTGCCTTGGTATATTCCTAGGAGGCTTCATCATGAAAAAATACAAAATTGGCATAGTCGCCGCAACCAAAATGGCATATGTACTGTCATTTCTAGCATTTGTCATTTCGCTATTCTACTTAATAGTGGGCTGTGAGAACCGCACAGTCGCTGGATTGACAGTATCTTATGATGGGTATGTGATACAGATGCAGTGTGTGTGTGTGTGTGTGTGTGTGTGTGTGTGTGTGTGTTGCAAAGATTGGTACGTCGCTTTGGAGGTACATTGGTACCTCGGGTTACAGACGCTTCAGGTTACAGACTCCGCTAACCCAGAAATTGTGCTTCAGGTTAAGAACTTTGCTTCAGGATGAGAACAGAAATCAAGCTTCAGCAGCGCGGCAGCAGCAGGAGGCCCCATTAGCTAAAGTGGTGCTTCAGGTTAAGAACAGTTTCAAGTTAAGAATGGACCTCCAGAATAAATTAAGTACTTAACCTGAGGTACCATTGTATTCCTGGATCCGTCTTTGCCATTGGAGGCCCACATGACCTTGGCAGCTAGGAGTGTCTTTTACCAGCTTCCTCTGGTACGCCATCTATGATCATATCTGGCCAACGTGGCCATTGTAGCATTTGGTAACCTTGAAATGGGACTTCTGCAATGTGCTCTGTGTGGAGCTGCCCTCAGGCCTGGCCTGGAAGCTCTAGCTGGTGGGAAATGAAACAGCTAGACTGCTGGTGGGAGCAGACCACGTGTGGCACCTCTGCTAAAACATCTCCACTGGTTCCCCCATGTGGGATTCCCAAAAATAGACCAGAGGCAGTTAATATTTCATCCAGAAGAGCTTTACTGCTACTGAAGGCAAATGAGCATAACGGTCACGAATCCAATACATTCAGGATTGGCACTGTCTGTAAGAAATCCAGTTGCAGCAGACTTAACTCAAATTTACAATAAGTTATAATAAGACTAAACCATAACACTAAGCATACTGTGTACAGAACACCACACCAGAAGGAAAAGAGACAGAAAGAGAAAGTGAAAACGCAGGCTCCTTTTGGCCTTACTTTTATAGTCAGCATGACCTTGACTGAAGAGATAACAAAAGCAGTTTAAGCCAGCTGTGCTCAGCTTCTCTGAAGGAATAACCCAAACATCATGAACCTTCTTCTTGTTTCTTTTATGCAGAGAAGCTTCCAGAACCCTCTTGAATTAATTAGAATAGGAAAGATCTCTACACATCAGATCAATACTTTCTGTACCTAGAAATGCAAATTGACAACTGGGCAGGGGTGGCCCAACACATTTTGCCACCTGAAGCAAAATGGGGAGTTGCTGGCTCCATCTCCTCCTTCCTCCTGCTGAAGCCGAGGTCCTGGTCCTCTCCTCGCTTTTCTGGCAGCAGAGGCAGCAGGTGGGCTTGGTGGCAGGGCAGACACAGCAGTGGGGTTTGCCACCTCTGGATCCCAAAGGAATCTCACTTCCTAAGACATTCACCTCAGTGTGCCTAAGGGTAATGCCAGCTCTGCTACCAGGCCAGGTTCAACGTTCTCATGTTCAGAGACAAATTTCTGCACAACCTGGGTGGGTCCAGGGTACCTTAAGGATCCATGAGATCCTCTGGAGGAGAGCTGTTTGCTGTTCCCTGTGCGTCATGGACTGAAGGGACACAGAAAAATGGTGGGAGGAACCAGCTGAGGAGCTCCTGAGGGAAGAAGGTTCAAGTGATTGATGGTGGGACAACAAAGAATGGTCAGAGGGAGAAGACTGGGGAAAGGGGGTCTGGAAGCTGAAGAAGCAACAGGGTTTAGTGAGTTGAGAGTCAGTGGCAGAGAGAATTCCAGAATCAGAGGCAGGAGCTAAAGCAGGAGAGGAGGGAAACCAAGAAGCAAAGATGAGTCCAGCTGGTGAAGAGGCACGGGTGTCTCCCACTCCTGCTGTGACAAGCTGCCCTCCCCACTTATCTCCCAGAACCAAGAGAGGCATGAAAAGGGCCAAGTAGAAGTTGACTTCTCATAGGTGTAGTCTCAGATTGCTTGGGGGAAAACCCTGGAGAGCAGGGGACTTAGGCAGCTGTGGGGAGGTGGGGACATTCAGTCTGTACCACTGCTTCATGGGGCCAATATCTGCTGGAGATGAGCTGCTGCGCTCATTAGGCCTGCCACTCCTGTGCAGATTCTGTTTTTGCTAATAAAGAGTTAACACCAACTTGCTCGGTGTAATTTACTGCTGTCTCGCTTCTCTCACCAAAATCACTAGAAGTTGAGTATTTAGTCCCATGCTGTAGAACACTCTTCCAGCATCTGGAGGGCACCCTGTTGGTTACCCCTGTGCTAGATGTGCCGTAGGATGAACTAAAGAAAAACCTCCCTGCTTATTCCACAAGGCAAGCGGTTGCACGGGGCGCAACTCCTTTATCTTCAGCCTGTAACCTGAATTGCAACTGTGCCACAAACCAGTGGGATCCGGTCTGTGGAGAAGATGGGATGACGTATGTGTCGCCCTGTTTCGCTGGATGCAAAGCTGTGACAGGATCCAGGAAAGACACAGTAAGATCTTTATTTTCCTGAAAATAATAATAATAATAGTAATAATAGTAGTAGTAGTAGTAATAAATTTATACCCCACCATTTGGGCTGGGTTTCCCCAGACACTCTGGGTGGCTCCCAACAGAATATTAAAAACACGATAAAACATCAAACATTAAAAACTTCCCTAAACAGGGCTGCCTTCAGATGTCTTTTAAAAGTCAGATAGTTGTTTATTTCCTTGACATCTGGTGGGAGGGCATTACACAGGGTGGGCGCCACCACCGAGAAGGCCCTCTGTCTGGTTCCCTGCAACCTCACTTCTCACAGGGAGGGAACCACCAGAAGGCCCTCGGAGCTGGACCTCAATGTCCGGGCAGAACAATGGGGTAGAGATGCTCCTTCAGGTATACTGGACCGAGGCTGTTTAGGGCTTTAAAGGTCAGCACCAACACTTTGAATTGTGCTTGGAAATGTTATTGGAGCCAATGTAGGTCTTTCAGGACTGGTGTTTTATGGTCTCGGCGGAGGCAGTGCTGCCTTTTACCTTGAAAGGGGATTGGGGGAAGAGAAATGAACTCTTTAAAGGAATTTCTGGTGTCCCCTACTTTTTCTTTCAAAACAGGTGGGCAAAGGCAGAATAGATAGGCATATGGAGTCCAGGATTTAGCTTCTATTCATTTATTTACCTTATGCCCAAAAAACTTTTAACCTTCTTTTCAGGTTTTTCAGAATTGTAGCTGCATTGAAAAAGGGGATTCTGGGCTGAGGAATTCCTCGGCAGTTTTGGGAGAATGTCCAAGGACTGACAGTTGCTCAAGAAATTTTATTTATTACGCAGTGATCAAAACAGTGGCTTCCTTTTTCTATGCGCTGGGAGGGACTCCTTTTTACATGATCATGATTCGGTAAGCAACAAGTTGTGCCTGCCACAAGAAAGGCCATACAGGTAATATCCGCTCCTGTCCTTGTTTCATATTAAACGTTCCCTGAAAACAAATACCGTAATTCCATTGCCCTCTGCTGCAGATTTCCAACCCCCCGGCAAGAGACCCTTAGTATTTTGTGGCAACTGAGCATGCTAATTTCTCAATTGTTGCTTACTTATGTACTGTATTTTTCGCTCCATAAGACACACCTGACCATAAGATGCACCTAGTTTTTAGAGGAGGAAAACAAGAAAAAAAATATTCAGAACAAAACAGTGGATGTATGATTTTTGTGGTTCATGCTGTTGCCACAGACATGTGATTTGATGGTGAATTTGGGGTGACCCAATGCAAAAATCCTGAGGATCCACGTGGATCCGTGTTTTGTAACCACGTTTTAGCACCATTGCGGCCCCACGCAATAGTGGATGCATGATTTTTTTGGTGCAGGCTGTAGCCATGGACATGCTATGTGATCTGATGGTGAATTTGGGGTGACCTAATGTAAAAATCCTGAAGATCCATGGGCTTTTACTTCCCCGCTCCCAGGCAGCCTCCTTTATCTCTATTGTCCCTTATCTCCCTCCCGATCGCTTACCAATCAGCTGCTTCCTTTCAACACTTCCTTCCCTCTTGTTTGCCTTAGTGTCTTTACCTTACCTGGAGCAGTTTTTTGCCCCTCCTTTTCTTCTAATTTCTCTCCTCATTGCTTTAGTCTTCCTGTCTCCTCTCCTTGCAAGTTCGCTGTCTTTACCTGCCCCCTCCCTGGTAGTCTCCTTTATTGCTAGCGTCCCTTATCTACCTCCCGATCACTTGCCGATCAGCAGCTTTGTTTCAACACCCACTTCCCTCTTTTTTTTAAAAAAGCATAATCTGCTTTTTGCCCCCGGGCAATTCGGCTCCAGGGACCATGCATTTGCTCCATAAAATGCACAGACATTTCGCCTTACTTTTTAGGAAGAAAAAAGTGTGTCTTATGGAGTGAAAAATACGGTACTTAAAAAAAGAGAAAAGAACCTATTTGTTTAATTATTCAGTTTCTATCCTGCCCTGCGTCCCAAAGGAGGCCAGGGTGGTAAATTATACTTTTTCCAAATCCTGAGATTCCCCCCCTCTTCTTTCACAGTGGCCCAGTCTTCCATCAGGACCCCATTTCTATTGGCATTCACAACCCGAGTTCAGTATTAGAGGGAGTCGTACCAATAATACACTGCAATTCCTCTTTCTTTACCCCAAATCCCAGCCTTTCGGAGCTGTCTAAATTCACTGGAGGCAAGGCTTGAGTTCACACAGCTGCCCTTCCTCCATGGTCATAAAGTTTGCTGAATCGGGCAAACTCCTGAACTCACCTTTTGCACCAGGCTCACTTTTGTCACACTTTTCCAACATCCCATCATGCTCTGCAATGACTATGTCGATTAGATTGGAGGGAACATTAGAAGCTCTCTTATTCTGAGTCAGGGTATTGGTCCATCAGCTCAGAATTATCCACACTGATTATCCACACTGATTGGAGGTCTTGCTGACCCTTGCGTTGCACTGGAGAGGCTCACAATTGAATCTGGGACCATCAGAATGCAAATTGTGCTCGCTTCCAGTGAGCTTCCTCCCACAATTGCTGCTTAAATGCTAGCAAGGGAGGAATCTGCTGTCAGTTTACTGCACATAACATTGAGATGCTTAGGCGGAAAGCAAATAATAATAGATGATAATACAGCCAAAGCACTACCAATGGATTGCTCACTGTGTTAGTAACATCACAGATAATTTATAGAGACTTGCAGGAATGTATAGAAGCATATTTTCCACCAACGCTGATTTCTTCCATCATTTAGGTGCGTAGATCCAGAATTGAAGTCACTTGCAGTTGGACTCTATACGCTTGTTATGAGAGCTTTAGGTAAGAAACATCACCATTCTGGTCATTTTTGAATATCACTGGACACCCCCCCCCCCGCCCCAGTTCTTCACACACTCACACTCACACAGGCAAGTGAGCAAGCAGTATGGGGGGGGGGGCAGGCTTCTGTTGGAGCGACACTGACATTACTCTGATGTAGGCCAGCTGGGTTGGGCAGAAGGACCCAGTCCGATGTAAAGAAGATTTGGATTGGTCTCTCTGTGAAAGAGATGTATGGGGGGTGAGGGAAGGGTAGGAGAGGGAGGTATGTGTCCACAGTCTGTGCATGCCACTGAGATTGCTCCTCATCAGGCTGATTTTGGTCTTCTCCCCACCCCCCAAAACTTTTGTACTTTTGCAAATGTTGGGGTTTCCCCTATCTAACTGAGATCACTCCCTTTGTTTGTGGCTGTTGCCAGTTTTGCTCCATACCTGAAGAATGTTTGCTGTTATCTGTTAAGATGATTCGGTTGAGCAATCCCCCAAGTGGCTTATGAAACCTGCATGCTCAGAGGTGGGGTTTTTATTTGGGGGGGTGTCTGTCTCAGAACCGTGGGTGTATAAGCCGATAAGGACCATCAATTCCCTGCTAAAGGCAACTTTAGCACTTGACCACTGCTGGAAAGAAATTGACCTAAGCAAGGGAGGCCATACATTATTGCAATGATCTGCTCAGTATTTTGGGTTACTGGGCTTCCAAGACTTACACACATACAAACACCCTGTCTCTACTATCATCCTACCCAAGAATATTGTCTTAAAATGTGCTTTAGATGACAACCTATATTTAGTGCTTGATGTTTTTCAGCTGGAATTCCAGCCCCTGTTTATTTTGGAGCAGTGATAGACAGGGCTTGCTTGAAGTGGGCAAGCAGCAGCTGTGGCAAGCGAGGAGCTTGCATGCTTTATGATGCGACAGTGTACAGGTGAGCTCCACTGGAATCCCACAGCTTCTCTGTCATCTCAAGGGCAGCTGTCTCATTAACTTAATACAATGGCTGGGCTCAATCTAGATGACTTCCTGCCTGGCAGCCATCCAGGTGGAGTTCTCTGAGCCTAGCTGTCTCTCTGTCAATTAATTTTAATGCCTGGCGCCAGGATCCATCTCTCTTGGGCAATTTGTTAAGAGAACAACAGGGCTTCAAGTTATCGTTGGCTAAATTACGTTGATTAATGGACTAGAGCTTTGGGGTGCAACCATAGAATCGTAGAATTGAAAGGTCTCATGCAGAAGGTCTCAGGTTCAATTCTGGGCACCCCTAGGCAGGACTAGGAGAGATGTCTGTCTGAAATCCTGAAGAGTCACTGCCAGGCAGTGTAATCAATGGTCTGTCTCAGTATAAGGCAGCTTTCTATGTTCTTATCTCCCCCTCCGGTTCTGGAGGAGGAATCACTTAACCTGGCCTGGTAGCATATGGACAGCCAGGGCAGATGTCTTAGGAAAGATGACACACGCTGTTTAGTCACTGCATTCTGTACTGGCCGTAGTTTCTGAACCAGTTGCATGCCCAGCCGCAGAGTCCCCATCGCCACCGAGTGTGCCTAACTAGGGTATATGAATAAAGGGACACCCCAACTGTCTGGGATTAAAAGGCCCCAACTTTATTGGTTAAAGAAATAGGTAAGGTAAAGGTAAAGGGACCCCTGACCATTAGGTCCAGTCGTGGCCGACTCTGGGGTTGCGGCACTCAACTCGCTTTACTGGCCGAGGGAGCCAGTGTACAGCTTCCGGGTCATGTGGCCAGCATGACTAAACCGCTTCTGGCGAACCGGAGCAGCGCATGGAAATGCCATTTACCTTCCTGACGGAGCAGTACCTATTTATCTACTTGCAGTTTGACGTGCTTTCAAACTGGTAGGTGGGCAGAAAGAGGTAGGTAGGCATAGGTATTGGACGTGTAGCCCTCTCAGCCTCCTAGTGGGGGTATGGAGTATGACAGGGTCTGCTTGTGGTGGGGGGGAGGGGGAAGAGAAGGGGTCATGGCAAAACACAGGTTTACACTGATGGCCCGACCCTAAGCATTGAGGAGGCTCTATGGCCCGTTAGCCATCCGCTTCCAGGTCTATGGACAGAGACTGGCTGCTGGCTGACTGCACTGCTGAGGGCTGCCTCAGCAAGCTAATTTATGCCTGGGGAGTGGACCTGAGGGAAGGCTGCGTCCCTCAGGTCTGCTCCCCAAGCTGCACCCCACCCCCCAACTGCCATGAATAGGCTGATTTGAATAGTGGGCTTGGCAGATGAATCTGAATGTGCATTTTCTCAAAATTAGCGAAGTTTTCCCCACTTTGCTGCTTTAATGAGGCCGCAATATTTGGAGGAACACTGGGTTCACCCCCTAATCAAGATCTTTTGTTTTGTTTAGCAATTGAACCTTGTGGCTGCTACTATCTGTTTTGCTTTCTGCTAAATATTTTGCACATTATCACACTTCAATTTCAAATTATTATGTTGTGCTGCAACTTACACTGTAAGCTGCTCTTAGGATTTTTTTGTGTTTGTGATATATAGATAGATTTAAAAAGCAGGAATGAAAAAGTCAAATATAAACACAATTCCTTCTCTTATGCAGACATTATTTCTTCAGTCTAATATTTGTCTTAAGAGCTCCATCCTATCTGCTGGGCATAGTCTTCTTCTTGTTCGTGAAGAAACATTTTGGAGCAAAACAGGCTGATTCCCCCGAAACCAGGAGGAAAGAAGATGCTCTGAATGGGGAAACAAAGCTTCATGGCGCTGAACATACGGCAGGCCTTTCAGATGCAGAAATGGACACCTGCATATAGCGCAAATTGAACCATCACACTGTACTTAGACAACCATGCACAGACCATTGGGGGGGGGGGCACCTTGACTATATCAAAGATTAAATTGTCCAACACAGCAGTGCATTATTTAATAGCATTTGTTGTCATTACTTTCTGTGTGCATAAGACAGTCCTTGCTGGATAGAACCAATGTCCTGTTTAGCATTCTGTTGTCACAATGGCCATCCAGATATCCAGTGCTATTTTCCCAGAAAAAGAGGTGCCAGAACTCACCATGAACGCCTCCTTTGTTCTCTTATAATGGCAATGGTGCCCACCTGAGTGGTGCCGGAACTGAATTCCAGCTGGGGGTTGGGGAGCCCTATGCAAAGCCCACAAAGCAGGGTGTATGGGATGGAAGCAACAGATCGAAATGATGCTTTGTGAGGGCTCTCATTTGGTACCGAGTGTGGCGATCACACAGGGTCCCCGGACGTTTCACCGTCTATTGATCCCTGTGCCACCACTTTATTTCTCGCTGCCACCACCCAGGCCCTACTTGGTACAATACTGAGTCCAGTCAGGTTTAAATCAGAACATAAACTTCTGTTTATTTATTGCAGTTTAACAAGTGTGTGGTTTCATAAAGGGTATCGGTCAATTACAATCATAGGGTGCCTATCTAGACCTATAACTTCCGCTACCTGCTCTCACTCAATAAACCACCTCTCAGATATTTACTTGTCTTCCTAGCTCCTAACTGTTCCTGACTCAGCTTATTTCACTACACTAACTCAACCTCCCCACAGACTCTATCCCAATTCACTCCCACTCCAACCAACCACCCAACTCCCAACGATCTCTCCCCTTTGTCCCTCCCAGAGCTGGTTCTTTAGTCCCTCTGACTCCACCCCCCTGGGTTCTGATTGGGTAACCTGTTTAACTATTTCACCTCCAGCACGCTCATATGTTAACGTCACACCGAGCTTCAACTTAGAAGGGTGGTAATAACACGAAATCACCCTGACTTGCCTCATTTTGGCCCTCTGCAGAGCCCATGTACACCCCTGTATTACTAGCCAGTACATCTGAGCTGAGTTCACACATGAAATGCAGCAAATCCAGGTTGACTTCGGATAGGGATCTGCAGCCATTTGGGTCTCCCTTATGAGTCTACCTCTATAACAAAACTAGTTGGCAAATGCATGCATGTTGTTCTCATACATCGGTCTTGGCACACATTTGGAATTATATATTTGGTGTATCGCTAAAAATGCAAAGTGTGAACTGATTTTTAAATGCCCCAAAGTAGCTTATTTCCATCTACATGCTAGGAAGACACCCACCTGCAATTTGCAATGAAAGAAAGAAATGAAACTTGGGGAAATATTTCCCACTGCCCCATGGTAAGGTGTTTTTGTTTTGTTTTGTTTTTAGTTCTCTTAAGACACCTTGGAAGGATGGATCATGTGTGTGGGGAATCTTTGGCCCTCCACATATTGTTGAACAGCATCTCCCACCAGCCCTAGCAAGCCTGGCAAATGACCAGGCATGATGGGAGCTGTAGTTCAACAGCATCTGGAAGGCCAAAGGATCCCCACATCCCTGTTCTAATTTAGTCACATGTGTCAGGCAACTCCTTCAGTGGAATCTGGACTGCTTCACCTGGGCTTGTCAATTAAATTTGTAGCCTAATGCTCTTATGTGAGGAGTCTTATCTATTTTGATGAGTAACTTCCATCCAATGATAAAGTTGACATCCTGGCATTTCTGTCTTTTGCACTAGCACTAATGAGCCATTAGGAGCCTCTGCAGGAAACATCCACACTAACATTAAACAAAGAAAAACAACTCTCTGCAGACTAGAGACAGAAGTCACACTCTCTGCAAGCAGCTTTACATCCTTATAGATCTTGATCCCGATTTGAAATGAGCTCCATCTCTCAGAACATCAGGATAGCTTCAGAAACAAGCCATCAGACTGTCAAGATAGAATTCAAAAAGTCTTCTGATGGTTGCTCCAAAATAGCATTGGGGAGGTTATATTTTTACAGATGCCAATCCACTTTTCTTTGGGATGTATGTGCTACTAACAGCACTCAGACAAAGTCTGAAGAGAGCCTGGGTCCACCAAGTGGCGTAGCATGGGAGGGGTTGCAGGGGTGGTTGTCCAGGGCATAAAATTGTTAGGCGGTGCAAAATCTAAACACCTAGTACTGCCTCAGTACAGCTGTGTGTTTCCGTTGCTGGGCTCTGTTGAAAACGGCTTCTCCATAGGAACCAGGAAGTGACCTCTTCAGACAATGGAACGACTCTACTTTTCTTATCTCTGTTGCTGCAGTCTCCTGGATGATGCAGACACCGCTAGGCAGTTGAATGCACATGTGTACTCCGTTTGTTTCCCTTCGTCCCCACCTCCATGTGGCCCCGGGCACTGCCAACCCATGCTACGCTACTGGGTCATTGTCATTCCACAGCAAAGGGAGTTTTCAATTTGCAGCTGGCCATTCTAAGCCTTTCTAAGAACTGCAATACATCAGAATGTGAGGAGGGGAGCTGTGTCTGGTAAAGTGGTAGATAACCAATACAACTGCCTTTGGTCTCACCCCCTTTGTA